>NC_089684.1:53940267-54641267 GCF_031753505.1 Anomalospiza imberbis
TCGGTAGAGAGCCCTGGGGGACACCTCAGCTCTGTGCCACTGATCACAACCCTTTGGGATCTGACACTCAGCCAGTTTTCAAACCATCCCACTGTCCAGTTACCCAGCCCACACTTCTTGAGTCTGCCTATAAGGACTTCATAACAGACAGTGTCAAAAGCCTTGCTGAAGTCAAGGTACACATTATCCACTGCTCTCCCTTCATCCACCCTGGTAATTTTTAGAGGCAAAATACCCTGTAAAGAGAAACTTTCAACTCTCCCTGGCAGTATGTATACATAACAGATACAATTTTGTACTTACTGCAGTTTCAGTATTGGGAAATAAGTCTGTGACTATGATCTTCTGAAAGACTTCAACCCTGATTCTCTCTCCCTGGATGGGTTGATCTCTCCTTGGTCTCACATTTGTGTTCCAAAAATCAACAAGACACACATCACTTTTCCGAGCAGTACAAGGAAAAGTGGCTTTTCATGAAGGACATTCCCTTTAAATTGTTTCTCGGAAGCAGGCAACAGAGCATAACGTTTGTGTATTTTGTCTCCTTTCCTCCCTCATCAGGATTTATAATGGAATGAACCTAAAGCAACTACTAAAACACTGGGCTGTAGTGTTTGAATTCATGCAGAGGTAATTTTTCCTCTTGTAAAATAGATAGAATTATCCCTAATTTGTCAAGGTGCAATGAGGGGTTACTGGTCTCCAAAGGCCAAGGTCACCAGGGCAAGAACCTCACTGACCATTGCAGCACATCAATAAAGTGAGCTGGGCAGGCTGGAGATGGTGGCCTGGTCCAACTGTGAGTCCAGAAGGTAAGGCAATGTCCTGGTGATGAGCCAGGTCTGAGCTCCAGCCACATCAGTCTCTTATCAGAGTCCAGACCATGGAGCATATGGCCAGATAGGCATTCCTGGTGTGGTAGCAGAGCTGGAGACAGCT
This sequence comes from Anomalospiza imberbis, assembly GCF_031753505.1. NCBI lineage: Eukaryota > Metazoa > Chordata > Aves > Passeriformes > Viduidae > Anomalospiza > Anomalospiza imberbis. The sequence goes on from NC_089684.1 coordinate 53,941,207, forward strand.
GCACCCATGGTGTGGCTCAGGCTACGATGATCCCCAAAGAGCTTGGTCATGGCCACCAAAGCCCAATGGTGCCTTCAGGGTACACAATTCCAGGAGGGTTGAATGGGTTTTATCGCCTGTTTGATTTTGAATTTAAAACCACTGAAAACTAAGGAGATCATGCCTAAGCTCTTCTGAATGCTTTAGTGAGCTGGGTTCTTAACATCCATCTAATCTGGAGGATTCATTTTGCTTAGCTTTCAGAGTATATTCTTTTTCAGGGGAAAAAAGGGTATATGTGTTTTCCTACAGAATATGCTACTATTATTGTCAATTCATTATTAACATAACTGGTACCAAATTTCAAAGATGTTGTTCTGAAAATAATCCTTATGTCCATAGGCCTTTAAAAGATAATCATGGTGTATTAGGTAAATACTCTCTCTAATCAGAGGAAAAATTTTGCATTAATGTCATTTCACATTTGAAAGTCCATGTTCAACTGCCCTTGAAAGACTCTCCAAATGGCACTGAATCAGTTACACTCCACAGGGACTACAGAATTGGGCCCAATGACAAAAAATAGAAAATAACTTTGCCACAAGTACATTAGCCAGTTTGCTGTCACCTACTTATACCAGTTTGCCAAATAATCCTCCTCACAAATCGATGCATTACCAGTAAGTATTTTTATCATCATCAAACACAAAGAATTAAAAAAAAGAAAAAAAAAAAGCTCTAGTGTGCTGGGAGTTGCATGCCACAACATACATGCTAAAGCAAATATTTGAAGTATTCTTTTGGGGCTTTTTCTGTTGCTTTTTTACTTCTGACATCTCTGAATCCTTTAAAGCTTCACCTTTTTTCTTGTGCAACTTTCTGTGCTTTTTTCTAATTGCCAAATCATGATAAAGCCAATTTTAGCAGTGTTGATGTGCTTGCTCTTCATTACACCGACCTAAAGTTTCCCAGAAACTATTTGTAGAACAGCTCTCAGTTATTCCTTGTTCCAAATGTGAATAGCTCTTTATGCTCCATCCCACTTCTTCTTGATATGGTTTTTCATCTTTACGGATGAGAGCAGACTTTTGTGTACTTGTCAACACTTTTTAAAAGTTTTAAGCTATCCACACCTCTTTCAGGCACAATAATTGAGACACAAGGTACTTTTTGGGATGTTTAACCTTCGCTGACAATCGATTCCACAAAAATTATTTGTACTCACTTTATTGCTGTCATAAAAGAAATTTAATGTGATGGACATATGGTTATTTTGAAGCAATGAGTTTTAAATGAACTCTTAAGAAGTAATGTTGTACACTAGCCAATCAAATACTTTGATATAACTCCAGATACTCTATTAATTCTGAATTATAGTCCTCCTTCCTAAATCTTCTTTCAGATCTCATGTCCTTAATATACAATGAAGAGCACTTATGGGAATTGGAAATAGAGAGTTCATACTTATGGCTGCAATCCATTTTTTTATTAGAAGTCAAAATCAGCCCATCAGTCAAAGAAATACCATTTCCTATAACAGTTCATGAGGGATGGGATAGAATTTTTCTAATACTTTTGAAATCCATTATAAGATATGCTCCTTAGTTGAGAAATCCTAAAATCAGAGGTAGCAACCAAGACTGGAGTGACGCTTCAATTTGCAGATAGAGGAATTACTAGTGGTTTGCCTAGTTGAAATCTAACATTCAGGACCAAAGTCTGCTGCCTTTTTCCCTCAGAATATAGTATTAGAGATACTTTATCTCTAAAGTCAGATATCTTTCATGCTGTGAGACTGTTTTAAATGCATATTTTAATATTTAAATCTATAAAGAGCGCCTGAATTTAAAAAATACCAATGAACATAGAACTAAACTAACACGGAATGTCAGTATGACTGTGCATCTGTGTCACTGCATTATCTGTATCCTCCAACCTGAGGCAGACAGCAGAACAGAGAAGAGGATGATGGTCTTGACACAATGCCTTACAGTGTAGGCAATTATGCTATTGAATATGAAGTCAAAATAACAAATTGCTCATTAAATAATTTTAAGTGATACTTTCCTAGAATATTCTTGTATCAAGATTCAATGCCCCGTCAAAATTCCATGTCTCCAGTCCTACAGACTGTGACAAGCAGATTAATAACTGAAAGCGTAATGCACTGTTATCCTTCATTGTTATCCTTCACTGACAAATTATAAGGTCTCAGATACATAATTTTTTTTAATCTTGGATTTAAAAAATGATATAATCACGAATGAAACCAGTCCAAATTTTACTCTTGACAATCTGCAAAAGACTGTGCTTATGTTGCTACATGTTGATTCTGGTTTAGTCCTTTGAACACGATTACTATTATGAGTATTGGAAGACATGAAGGATTCTGGTATTAACCTGTATTTGCCTGTTTTAATAGACCTAACTTGGTTTCTTTTAACTGAATGGCACTCTATAATTATATTTTCCTACACTGACAAATTTCACCCTTGGAATCCAGGCATGTGGACAGGACTGGATTGCATAATTGCATTGAACTTCTGCAAGGTGTATCTGCTCTCATTTCAGCTTAAGCCATGTATTTATTTCAATTTAGCTGAAGCTGTGTAGGAACACACTGAAGGTAAACTAAGTTTAGACACACAAGCAAGAACACAGATATATGTGCTGAAAACTTGTGAGCAATAACAGCTGTACTCAGGGCCTTGGAATAAACCTATCTAAAAGGGAGACAAAAGTCTCGTCTCACATTTGTGATGGACTAAGAGCATAGATTTCACTGATAAAAATGAGCTGATGAGCTGAACCTGTAACACTACCAACATTCAGAGCAGGTTTAAGTCCTCCTAAGACGTAAGTGCTTTGCCCCTGTTTAATTAAGCAAGACTGTGCTAAGACAAGACCTTATGTTAATAGTCTTATACCACCAAAATCAAACAGCTGAACTATTCAGGATCACATCACCTGACATTTGTTTGCACAAACAATTTGGCACATGCTTATGAACAATGGATGTTTCTGTGGAGGCAGGATCATTCATTACAGATTATGGACTGAATTATTCATAGAAAATAAATTATTTAGTAGCAGTGCTTTAAAGTACTGCATGCCAGTTTGGGCACTTATTACAAAAAAGGCATTAATAAATTAGAAAAAATCTGAAGTAGGCAAGTAAAACAATTAACAGGTTGTAAAGATAAAGCCCAGAGGTGAGGGAGTGAAAATGTTTTGTTTATACCCAGCAGGAAAGGTGAGAGCACACCTTCCAAGAATAATTCCTTCTGGCAAGGAGAGTCACCTAAAAGAAGTAATAGCTTGAATCTAAAAATGGCCAATACCAGAAGAAAGCTGAAAAATATTTTAAAAATTACTTATAATATAAACCTAAAGTTAAGAGAAACAGAAGCAGTAACAAAATTGTTAATGGCTTAGAAATACAGAGGCATTGTGAGACAGGTATTTCAGATATTCTACTATACTTCACGGAGAAATTCAAGCTACAAAGCCTAGGTTACAATTTAAAAAAAGAAAATGAAAAAAAAAAAAAAGAAGAAGGAAGAATAACCTTAGTAATCATCTGCCACAAGACACTAGGGAGAAGAATCTAAGTGACAAAAGTCTGAAAGGAACAGATCAGACAGTCTGAATCAGTGCCATCCTCAATAAAAGGAGACATGTTGTGAAAGGAGGGGAAAAGCTGGCCACAAAAGGCATTAGAGGGATTCATTCTATACAAAGACTCGTCTGTGCAGCATATAGAACACCCTGTCAGGTAGCAGCAGGATTTCACGGGTGGGGGAGGTGTAAAACATACTATCAGAAAATGTACTGGGGCATAAAAATACCAATACAGCTCCATCAGGGTGGGGCGGGAAGCTGGGCAACCACCAGGCCACACTCACCTCTTTTCTAATAAATCTTTTGCTCTGCATACTTTCATGCCTGGTACAGTGAGAAATGACAAAACCTGCCTCTCTCTCACAAATGGTACGTCCCTTTACCTGACTCTAATAATTATTTTCACCAAAAGCTTTGGGAGAAAATAGAACTGTATTTATAAAACAGATATGAATTTTTGAGATTACTCGTAAGTTCAATACCTCTATTAAGGCTCTAGCATTACCATAAAATATCACTTTCAACAGTCTTCGCCCATTCTCATCATCTGACAATGAATTTTTGTTTGGGTTTTCTGGAGTGCTTTCCCTTTCCTCTTTCAGATAAAAATTGTGCTACTCTGTTTGTATCATTCTAATATTAAAACAGTCCAATCAAAAAGCAACAATAATGTTTTGTTGTCTCTTCAAGGTGAGACTTGAATCTTGCTCTTCCCCCAGCCTTTATTTACATCAGGAGAAAGTGCCCCACCAGCACTGAGCAGTTTGCACTCTGAGTAAAGAGTGAATGAGTCATTTAATCATGTAACGCACCCAACATTTGCTAGAGCAGAACAAGAAATGTAATATTATCTAGTAAGCCTGTTAGTTGGGTGTTTTGTTACAAAGTAAGTAGGGCTGAAAAATCATTAGAAACACTTAGATAATCCTTAGATTGGCTCAAGTTTTCCAGCTGGAGAAAGGTCTTTCCCTATTAAAACAGCCCCAGATATGCATTAGAGCACTGGAGCTGTGAAATGAAATACCCTGAGGCTTCCAGAGCTTCACAGAAGCACTGTACTTACAAATGCTCCAAATATATCAACTTGGTGACAATGTTCGAGCCCTTTGCCTGGCAGGATGAATTGCTATTGCCAGAGACAATTACAAAAGAAATTTTCAAAATATTCTAAACCATTCTGTATCAGCTGGTTAAGGGAACTTTCTAGAGAAAGGCTAGAAATCACTGTTTTTCTAGAGACTGGTAAAAATGTTAACATTGTTATTGTTTCTTGCTCTAAATTTCTAATATTCAGGAAATTTATAAAAATTATCTTGTACCCAAAATTTTACAGGGCTGTTGTTGCATTCTCTGGTTGAACTGTTCAATATCCTCAAGTCTTTGAGCCAAATGCCTGCTGTGGTATATACCAACAGCAAGTCACCCCTTTCTATGAAACATGAGTTACAGTTTGAAGAGTAAAGGACTCTGACATAGGCAGGGGAAAAAAACAACTTTCTAGTTATTTGAGGTCTGGACTAGTCATCCCAGAGACTGCAGCCAAGCCATAGACTGCAATTTAGACATTTTGCAAAGATTTGAGCATGATATGGTCAATTCATAAAGCCACAAACATACCCACTCTAAATTAGTTCCGCTTTTTCAATACAAGAGATACTGAAATATTTTCTTTGGTGCAAGGCAAGAACCTCATCTGTTAATTCTGCAGACTGTACTTTTGCCCTAAAAAGGTATGTTGAGCCACATCAAAGGGAAGTGCAAAGTGACTGTGACCATGAGAAGCCCTGCACCAACCGTTTATACTCTGACACTAACAGTGCATTTCCACCTTCTTTGCTTCTTCATCCCAAGCTGAAAATTGGCTAAGACCATATGGATATGCAGTGGCATTGCCTCAATGGCCTGAAGTTTTAGCTATCATGACTCATTTATTATTCTAACATATTTTTCTGTTGTAAAAACATTCCAGAAAATTTACTCTCCCTATGCCTACTCTCTCCATTGAGCTTCCTCCTGTACAGAAATTTTACAAATGTTTCTTTTCACTGCATGTGAACAAGCTGAATGCAAAAGAATAGTATTAACATCTGTAGCTTTTCATATTTTTTAAAAGGCTTATTATCTCAAATATTGCAACCTGGTAAAAGAAAAAAAAAGTATTTGGCCTTGTTCATTAATAAAACAAAAGAGAGTCCACAGATCTTTAAACAATATTCTACAAATCCACAGTCTTATTGTTATTAAAAGTCTCACATTAAACCTGCTCTACTGACAAATATTACTTTACAAGGAACAAGTTCAGCTCATTTAAAGACTAGTGTTGCCTAGAGCTTGCCATCAACCCTGACTCAAGCACCACGGTAATCCTTCCATTTGTTACAGACTGATCATAGCCTAATTTACCTAAAGTAAAAAATCAGAAAATTGCATTTCAATTTCATACATTTTCAAAGTAAGTAACTGGTAAAACCAGAATGATACATTCTCCCACTTGTAATGCTTTCAGTCAATGAGACCGTGGATCCAAGCAGTGCTGACTGCACAACACCTTTCCACACACATAATCCCCTGCAGCAGTGCTGCTTGCTCCCACTATAGCAATAGTGTAGCCAATTTCATGCCAGCCTTGGAAAAATCAGTATGCACAAAGTGTTGGTTCCCTACTGAAAAATTAATTAGTGCTATTTGTATGCATCACTCAACTTTTTGTAACAGTGAACAAGAACTGCATAGTTATTTCCTAAATTTTGCTCTAACTTTTTTGCGCTGTTTTAAAATTCAAGGAGCACAAATCACTGGTGTTTTATACAGCTAAACAACAAACTGCTTTGCTGTGACTCCTACATTTATTTACTTAATGGAGACACTTATAATGCAAAGTCCTTTGAATACCAATGCTTGTTTCCATAGGTGCTCTCTCCTAGTTTTATGGGTTGTAGAAGTATAACAAAAGAGGAAAAAAAAAATTACACTGTGCTCTAAATTCCTCTACAGTTTCCATATATCATGCCTGTAATTTCAGAATTTTTCACTTCAGGCATGGATATGGCTCAACACATGGATATATCTCACACATAACACCAGACCCCATGTAAAGATGATGAGACAATTGATCTCCATGCGTCTAAGGGGGATTTCCATCTGGGATCATCTGGCATAAAGAGAAGACTGCTGCTAACACTGACTGAGGAAACTGCACAAAGCAGCATTATTTTTATTTCACAGGTATTAAAAAATAATTCCTGCCTCACTATTAACATTCACAGCATTACAAGTAGTGAAATACAATTCTGAATAGCCAAAATAAGCAGCCTTACCAAGTCTCTCAGCAAGCACACAAAACTCCCAGCAGTGAGGCATTTCAATAACGAAATTTAAATACAATACCTAGAAGTACTATACATGACTGATTGTTATGTTAACACAACGATAAGACATGAGTTATTTATTTAAGTCTTTAGTAATCCTGTATCATACCACTGATGGTCTTATGCTATTCAAGATCAACCTTAAATGCTTAATCCTTTCAGGTGGGCTAATGTTGCTTCTCAGTCTTCATTGCAGTGAGAATGAAGGGCAAAGTAAATGATTAATGGAGCATTTCATTAGTTTTTTTCATCGCAAACTGTGAATAGGAGTTTCCATTTGACTGCCCAATTTCTGCCCATTTGGAAGGAGATGATATTGGCTGGATTGGTTGGGACACATGGTGAGAGGCAATTCACATGCAGTGTGTTTGTGGAGACAAAGCCATCGACCAGAAAAGCAACAGCCACCATTCTTCTACCACCCACTACCTAAAGGTTGAAGTGTCAGCAAAATTAATGTATGGATAGTCAGTTTCCAGTATCTATCTTTTTTCAAATATGCCATTAGAAGGAAATTCTGCAAACACAGTCACACACAAAGCAGATTTAGCTGTCCAGGCACAGGCTACTGTGGTCTTCTAAAGCAATCTCTAGTCTGACATATATCCACACAAGACCCAAAAAAATTAAAACCCCTCCAATTTATGAAATTCCGAATATACCAACTTAAAAGTTTGTCTATGAAGGCAGTTGGCAAAGCAAGTATGACTGAAGTTAAATATTCACTGAACACTACATTTGAAGTATGCTAATGGCTGAACTGATAAGTATATTTTGAAACAAACTACTTCACTACCTGATAGTTGCATGTCTCTTTTCTGAACCTTAAGCTCAGCTAAGCTTTTGGAAGCTAAAAAGTTAAGAGTTAAGCCAAACTCTGAAAAAGTAATAATTCTACTCTTGTTAGAGCAAAATACTAGGTATAATCTGCCAGTGTTCCAGATACAGTCAGTATTTAAGCAATCAAATCAAAATCTAAAATTATATAGAAGTTTGGATTAATCTGTGGTCCCATATGATTGTGGTGGTATTTTCAATTACCAAGAATTAACACTGAGTTAGGTATTGGGCTAATTCTAGAGGGTTTAAGGTTTGTGTTTCCTCCTTGGCCTCTAAGTGCTACAAACTTTTGACACTAACTTCAGGAAGGAAAGTATGTGCTATATTCTACATGTAAAGCTCCAAGTGATATTTATCATAAAAAAAATGATGAACAGCTCTTTTGGGAAAAGGTCTCAAATCTCAGCTCAGATTTAAATGGCATTTAAACTCTATTTTCACTGGCTTCTGGTCCAAACTGGCCAATTGCAAAACTGGAAATCTGCTATTTTGAGGATTTACTCCCCAAACTCCTCCCCATCTGATACCAATCATTCCAAATAGCAGCAGTAAAACCCAGGGGAACAGTCTTATGGGCAGAAATACCTAATGAGTATCTCTAGCACTATAGCTACCTTGGCTGGATTAATTTCAAAGTGACTTTTACCAGCAAACACTAGGCACAGCTAATTAAGAAATATTAATTCAGGCTTATTATTTTTTCACAAAAGAGGGCTAAGCAAATTCAACTGTATTCAGCTGAGCTGTGAAGCCTGTTTAAAACCTATACAGATGACAACATCCAAGTAATAATTTCATAAAGACTAAAGCAAAGTGATTCTCACTCCTTCTGGAATTGGAACTAGCAGAACATCATTAAAATTTTGAAAAAAGCTCAGATGAAATGCTATTACCTGATCAAGAAATTATCTGCTGAGGGGTACAGAAACACTTCTAAAGAGATCAAAAGAAAGCACATCAAATTCAAACAAATAGTTATAAAACAGAGACCCAAATCAGAGGGTATCCTGCACCACTTTACAGCCAAATACACCAGAGATGATGTAGTAATGAGATTATCAAATTTGCTAAAGCATTACTTCACCTCTTTTTTCTGTCAACCAATACATTAAAATATCACTGTAGCAAATGACACACCAATCTTAATGAGCACCTAACTTGCTTAGCATTAATGTCCCAAACATGCTGTTGCTCTCTGTAACCCTTTCGGTCACCTTTAACAAACCACCCTGCTGTCCTACCTCTCCATAACTGCTTGCTGATGCCTTCAGTAGATGCACAGGCTGTCCCTAGCCCTGCCACAGGCAGGCTTCCCCATCCATAGCAAAACCCTGGGCAAGAGGAGTGAGTCAGAGCCAGAAAGTGCTGCAAAAACACCTGGCTGTCACGTCCTCCAGTTCCCAAGGCTGTCAGCCACACCAACATCAGCCTCTGACACAGGGATGGGTGGCCTCTGCCCGAGGGAGGAGAGGGAAAGGAGCTGCCCTTTTCTGTACCAGAGGAGTTTCTGATCATTAAATTGCCTGTGCAACTCCATACTTAAGATACATGTTGGACAATAATGAGGACTAAGAAACCCAACCCAGCACACAAACACAATACCTCAAGCCTTGCACTTGCTGTCCACTTAAAATTAATTCTAAGGTGTTTGTAGTGGTGTTTTTTATCTTTTTCAAAAAACATACAGCACTGTGAAGGCAATGCTGCTGTTTGGCACATGTCCATGCCAATGCTCTGTCCTCTAAAATAGAGGCTGTGCTACATATTATGCTCAGATACAACTGATTGCACATTCATCTAACCCACATGACCACCCTTTCATATGCAGTTTCATAAAATACATATGCACATAACAAAGCAAAATGCCCACATTCACTGCACAAGCAACATTATATTCAAAGTCAGACTTCTTTTTCAGAAAGATTAATTTTAATGAACTTACAAATAAAACCAGTGAAAGCCAGACAAATTGAAGAGATTAAAGTGTACAATCAAGACAGGCTAGAGAAATTGTGTTGTGAATAATTAATCATAAATCAAAAGTCTTCTGAAGCCAATTATTTTCCTAGGATTCCGTCTATTGTGAATATCCACTATGGAATGACCTATGCCTTTCCCATTTATGCTTCTCTAAAGCACATTACAGGTACTACTAGCGATATCAAAGATACCCCTAATTCAGGATTAAATTCATTGTGGCAGCAGGGATTGGGGGTGGTGGGTTCTTGCTAATTGATAAAGCTAACACTTAACTCCTCTGGAGAGATTTTCAGCCATGAAAAATCCATTATTTTTAAATGTCTACAAAACCATCTGTATCTTGGGATATCCCATCAGCTCTTAATTACAGGATGGACAGAAGCTGAATGAAAGAACTTTATCCAAGTAGAAAGAACATAGATTCATAGAATGGTATTAGTTACAAGGGTCCTTAATGAACATCCAGCTCCAAACCCCCTGCCCTGGGAAAGGATATCTTCCATGTCACCATGCTGCTCAAAGCCCCATCCAACCTAGTCTTGAAATCTTCCAGGCGTGGATGATGCTGGAAGGCTCCTAATTCCAGCAGTACAGAGGGGCATGACACACTCCCATACAAGTGCATGGATTTCTACTGCAAACATGCACAATTGTGCTCAGGTTCTCAACAGCAAATTGGGAACTCTGGCCTTTTTTGCATTGCACACTTTCTTTTTTACAGCATACATTTACTGAAGCAATTACTGCCTGCTGTCTTCTGTGTACTAAGCATTTGGACTGCTTTTTTACCTCATCAGTACATCTTCAGAAACAAGGTCTCAGCAGAATCTTCTCTCTTTTAATTGCCTAGTTTGATACATTAGTCTTTTCAAAGTGCTCCCTGTGTTCTTTAAATATTTAAGGAGGATACAACCCCCTCATCTTTTGAAAAGGCCAGATTGTCATCCAAAATGCTTTGTTCCAGTTTGAAGCTCCATTGAACTGGAAGCACAAAGTCCATGAAACCATCCTGATCTCTCACAAAGTTGCTCCCCTGCCTCTTTCCTCCATTGACAGCATGACTTCCTACCCCTCCTTCCAATGCCCTTTTACACATGAGAAGCTCTGTTAAGCAAATGATTCATCTTCAGATTTCTCATTACTCACATCCCTCCTGAAGACCCCCTACTGTCATTTACACTGTGCTAAAAAAAAAAAAAATAATAACCACCAAAAAAACCTCCCAAAAACTGTCTTTTCTAGTAGGTTTTTTTTTTTGTCCAACATGCTGTACTTGCATGTGATAGCAACCCCTTTAACCAACTGCTTTCTCCAGTGGTTCTTTTCAGCCTTTATGCTCTCCAAGGAAGTTTCTCTACTGTATGAACAAAGCACACAGCCCCAACAAAACATATTGGCTAAATACTGAAATGTAGAAAGATGCATTAAGCTGGGCTCTTTTTTCTATTGCTTTGTTTAATTTCTGACATTAGGTGATCTCAGTGGAGAGCTGCCCTGAAATGCTTTATAGAGTCATGGTAAGGATGCAGGTGAAGCTATTTGATGATGAAAAAATATCAATGGAATTCAAGTTAGAAAGTACAGGGAAAAAAGACAGAAAAAGATGCAAGGACATAGAGAAAAAGTATATTTGGGAAGGAAATACAAAGGCAGAGCAGTCTTTATATATATATTTGGGAAGTATAAAAAAAGTATATTTGGGCAGGAAATAAAAAGGCAGAGAGATGAGAACAGGAAATGCAAATACTCATCTTAGCAAATCAATGAACATTAGAAGAAAATGTTCATAAGCTAAAAGCCTATTCAAATACTTAGAAAGGTCAGTACAACTTGGTTCATCATGTTTTAGCTGTGGGACAAAGCTCACAGATAGGACAAACCTATCTGTACATGTTATCTGGTCACTTTTCCTGAGCTGGAAACACACAGGTGAAATTGAATGTTGTTGTACAACATGTGAAAAAAGCTGCATCAGTGGATCTCTATGCAAAAACAACCTGCTGCAACATGCATTATTGGCATAGGATGTGTATGGAACATATTTGCTTAATGTTTAAAGTATTGATAGAGGATCTACCATTGTTTTCTTTATTTTATTAAATACCTTTCTCTTGAAAGTAACTTAGATCCAGGCTTGGTTGGTGAAGAAGCTTACAGTAGCAGCAAGTAACTTTATGTGTTAGATAAACACATAAAGGGAAGTTTGTTTTGCCTTACAGATAGAGGGCAAGCATGGGGGAATCTGATGATTTCACAGCATGGCAACACCTCTCTCAGCAATTCACAAAGCTGCTATCATCAAATCACAAAAACTGCAGCTTTCACAGGTTTCTTTGATTGTTTTCCTGTAATTAAAATGCACATTGAACAATATGTTTCCTACACTGTGAAAAAATTTCACTTTTACTTCTAGTATCACTTCTGAAGGTTTATTTCATTGCCAAAGCTGGTTTTTTTTTCCAAGTGTTTACTGGGGAAAAAGAAAAAATTCTCACCTTTCAGCCTCTTACAAGTTTCTTCTCTGAAAACACTTCACAGAGAGCAAGCCCAGCTTGCACCCACTCCCCTTAACAGCAGACCTCAGGAGAAAGTGTGGCAGAAAAAACAGAGAACAGACAGGGAAAACAAGGTAAGAAAGAACAAGGAAAGCTGGGAGGACAAGAGCAGGTTCAGAAAAGACCTGCCTCGGTGCACAGCCTTTCAAGGCCAGCAGCCCAGAGGGGAACAGGTTCAAGAGGGCACCACACTGCTTCTGGGAGCACTGCTGGGCACTGGCTGAGGCAGGGAAGGCCAGAAACTAAAGGTGTTTCCTACTGTTCCCCCAGTGCATCACCTGCCCAGCTTTCCTACCAACTGCAGCCTCAACAGGCAGCTCTGAGGCAAAACTGGGGGTAAAGGAAGACAAAAGGTAATGTGCTGGATTTACTAAACTCTTTTTAAAAAGGATATATCAGGTGTTCTACCTGTCAGTCCCTGTCCAAAGGAATTATATACACACATAAAAAACATTACAGAGAGAAAACTCATCATGAGCTGTACAATCTTTCACAGGTGCTGGAAAGTAATTTTTTTCTGCAATGACCAAAACTAGCTTTACCTCTCCTCCACCCCTTTTTCACCCCTCTCCCTTAGCAGCTCTCATGCAACTCTTAAGCCTGGTTATTATCACTCATCTCTGTGTGACATGAGTGACATGAACTGTGCAGAAACTGAGGCACACTGTGTATCTGCTACTTGACTGCTGGCTTTGAATAGCAGAACATATGGCCAAGAGTTTCTCCTGCAATTGCATCATTTAGCACTGGCAGTGGCTGAGAAGCTGCTCACACTTTCAGAAGCTTTCAGACCCTATAGGTCTGAGAGATGGAGGCTGTAGTCTCAGGACCAACTGCTGCATAGTGGTTTTCAGCAACCACCTCCTCTGGAAGTGTTGCTCAAGACAAAATCAATTAGAATTAATAACAGAGACAGGTAGGGAAATCCTGAGGGAGACATCCCTTAAAGTGAAGGCTTTGCTAGTGCTAAATCCACATGAAACAAATCCAAGAGGGATGTGCCTGTAGTTAGTTATTGTCGTGATTAATATTTGAGTTAAGTATGATGTCATTATCTTTTGCCTCCTTAGTGTACTTAGAAATCACAGACTGGAATAGAAAGGCACAAAATATCCTGCCTACCCCAGATACACAGAATTTTAAAATGCACTATGATGCATGTATCTAGATAGCAGTACTGGCAATACAAATGCAATATTTACCCAAAAAATCCCTTTTATATAAGTGTTCTGATTAAAACAGACCTCCTGTAATAAGAAAGAAGCTACCAAGACATGAGTCCATTTTTTAAAAAATGGATTAAAATGAGAAATATGAAAAGTAATCAAACATAATAAGGGAATCCATTAATCCAATCAGGGATGCCATCTTTCAGAGATATTGGCAAAACAGGAGTACCCGACCTGAGGATGCACAAGAAGCCAGAAGCAGAGAGTAATGAGTCAGAAGGCTGAACAAACCCTACCAGGGGTCTTGGCAACAACAACTTGAAGATATCCAAACTCATTTGGAAACCTTTTGCATTTTATCACTCATTAATGGGTGACTCAACTGGAGTGAAAAAAATATGAAGATTGCAGATGGGCAATGCTCAATATTTGAATAATGGATCATTTCCATTAAGTTGTAAAAAGAATGTAAAATTGCATGGTGATCTATTAATCTGATTTAGTGATGGATAATTAAAATTATGAATATGGATTATATATTTTAATGAGTGCTACATTTAATGAGCATGAACATTGGTGAGTGTGAACATTAGTGAATGAATAGCAAGGCTTAAAAAGTTTTGGATCTGACAAATATAACTAGAACTCTTCCTAGCATGCATATTATTAGTATCTTGAGATTAAACAGGATCTATTAGAGCATGTAATTGTTGACAGATAAAGAGATCTTAAGTCATGTAAGCAGCTTCCTCTTGCTTGGTGAATATATTTTAGAGTCTACATTGTACTGCATGGAAACGTATTTCCTGCAGCTAAACTGAACTGACATTCCTGTCTTTTACCAGGCTGGCAATGGAAAGAACAATGAAAAATACAAGGGTTGCTCAAATTTTAGTATGAGCTAATTAATAGTTATGAAAGGAAAGCTCAGGAGAAGCAATGAAGTGGAGATTCAAAGTCCCATTAGAAGACAATCAGATGCCAGGATGTCCACACCCCAAGTATCAATGCTGGAACAAAGACACACACCTGCACAGTCACACCAATCCAGCCACCAAGCTTGCCCACAGCTGTTGGTTACCACATCTCACCTCCTCCACAGTATCCCAAGCTGCTCATATCCAAATTCAAGCATGTTATTTTTCATCTATTCGTGCACAGTGCAATAAAGATTCTTCCTAGTAAAGTTCCACTAGTTGTCTACCCATTTTGTAGCAAACACAAAACTCACTTCACATCAGAATCGATCTGCCTACCAGAGCTCAGGCTTCAGCCTATGCAACAGTGTCCTCTTTCCTTCTTTTTCCCCTTTTGCAGCCTTATATAGCTGCTGCACTAGTGTCAGCAAGTGAAACACACCATTCTCCTTCTCAAAGTACCTTTTGAAGCTGTATTAAATAGATAATGTCTATAGATATTATCTAGAGAGCTTGATGGCTATAAATTGCAAATATTTTGTTACACTTACAGTTAGTATTTCACTTCAGATATTTACCCTTCATCACTCCTTCACTCCGTTATTCTCACGAGTTTTTTGGCATCATGATGCTTGCACACTTACAAGATGGAGATATGAAAGAAATGGCATGAAGCTATACAATGGAAAATGCTTCTTTGAAAAAGAAAGATCTTTATTCAAAAGGTGAAAAATTATCCCTGCTCCAGACAGAGCGCCCCAGAAACAGCATCTTCAGTGGAGCCTCTTGTGGAGCCAGAGATCAGAATCCAGATTTGCTGGCTGTCAGTAACAGGATCTCATCACTTGAGCTCCTCATGCAGTACCTTTTCATAGCAGACGTGCTCAGGGTACTTTGGTTTGCTACAACCGAGCGTTTCAGCCCATTCTTCCCGTAAATATTTCCCATGCATTTTGATCTAAACTCCCTTTTTCCTATCAGCTACCTCAGTCTACCTTAAAGATGTCAGTTACAAAAAAAGCAGGACTTGGCTAAATACCACGACAGCTCCAGCTTTCCTTAGTTTTCCAATTTTGTTAATTCAGCCACAGAGCTCAATATGCAACTTCGATGCAGTTCTTTTTTTCACATATCAGTGACTATTCTTCTCAAGAAGATAATTTCCATTTTCTTTAGCACATCTGAGGTTTGTTTCTTTTTCATTTTCCCATCCTAGGAAGAACAGTCTGCCCTGAGCCTCACTGGTAAGCAATTAATATCTGGAAACTTGCCAGACTCTGTGGTACTGTGAATTCATTTCCCAAGTACACATGTAATTCTTGGAGCTGAAGTCAGACAATAAAATGTGTAAAACTTGACTATATTATGACTCCTCATTCAATGAAAAAGCCCCTTTCACACAAAGAAATTGGAGCAAATCAGTCAATAATGAGAATGTGCAGGCATTAATTATTTTACTACATATCTGGAAAATATGCATAATTTAATTTTTGGAAATTAAATGTTCCAATGACAGAATAATCATTTTTCAGGTGTGACATCATTAGCACTCCACTTATCTTTAATATTTCTCAATAATATACTTATTATATTATATACTTATATACTTATATTATTTCTCAATAATATACTTATTCTCACCATTAAAGCTAAGAAATATGCCAAATATCTAGATTTCAAAAACTCATATTCTGTTTGCAACTATCAGTTTGATCCTCTCCAGATACTGCAGAAAAGCCCAAAAACACCAGTGATTCAGGGAAAAGGACACTGTAAAAGCAATGTTTTAAAGGTAGCATAGCCAAGTGAATGCAATTAGTGAATCTTTGCCCTGTATATGGAATGAAATGCAGAAAAACAGCAGTAGACTTGCTGGAGGGTTCACAGGAAGGTCACGGCCACATATTCAGTGTCCAGACCAGGCACATTTCACTGGAAGGCAACTGACTTCCAGCGCCTTATCCCTGCAGATTGAACGAGGATTTGGGAAAGCTTCAGGTTTCGGGCTGGAAACAGAATAAAAAGGGCAGGGGGTGGAGGAGAGAAGGAGACTCATCAGCCAAACCATATTACATTTCCCACTGCACTCCCACAGCTCAGGCCTTGAAAGAAGTTAATCCTAACAAATCCATGTTATAAAATTTTTTCACCTAATTCATACAATCATTTTATTGTTTGTGTATGTGTACCTATCCCTCACAAAGATTTAAACTGTGGTGTGCCTTACATATATTGGAAGATTAACATAGCTGCTACAGCATGTGGCTTGTTGGAATCAAAGGAAACAGATTTGTTCCAATGTCCTATAACTGTTTTAAAATAAATTCAGTGATTTCACCTGAAATCCTATATGGTGTTCTATGCTATATAGTCATGATTATGACATTAAAGTTAAAGTTCAGTCAAGGTTTATTTTCTAGCCTTTGATAAAAGGAGAATTTATTCTTATGAACCCTTTACATGCCAAAATTTAGCACTGCATTATTTGGGTTCTACAGTCAACACAAATGTGTTTCTGAAATGTGGTGTAGATCCATTATGGAGCAAAGTAAAACTTAGGATCTGAAAAAATCTTCCCACACTTATACAGCAGTGCATAAGAGTAATAATATTAAAAACAGTCCTTCATTAAATGTTCAGTAATTTTATTAACCTAATCCAAAAATAGCTAATAAGAAATTAATATTCATTCACCAGTGTCTGCATCCTAATTAAGAAAGACTTCTGAATTAACCAATGTATTCTTTCAGGCCAAGGTTCAGGAAAACATAAAAGTACAAGTCTAAATCAATTTCTAGCTGAATAAGTCTACTTTATGCTTAATCCAAAGAGCTAAATCTATTTATTAAAGAACTAAAAGGGGTTTGGGGATGGAAATATATAGAATGATACCAGTATAACCTCAAAAAGAGCAACTTAAAAGGCTGAAAGATTATTTTACAAAGATAAAATTTGAGGAAACATGATAAGCATGCTGTATAAAAAAAGCATATGCTACAGAGGGCTGTTGTAACACATTTTTTATTTAATGCAGTACCATGACAAAGGTATTGAAACAAAGAATGTATCAAATCAAACCTGATCAAGCAAAACAATTCTTTCTGAGCAACTGATGCATATATTTCCCTACCACATCATAAAGAAATCAAGTAGAGAAGAATGATATTTAGCTCATGGAATGATATTTAGAGAAATAGGATTTTCTAGAGTTACTGGCAAGTTTTTCATCACATTTTGAAAATCTTACTGAACCCAACTCTTCAGCGTCTCAACCAGTTCAGATACCACAGAAACCACTCCACCCGTTCTGCGCTTTCCTTTAAGTGTTTGGTACTCAGATGTTACACACTGGACTAACTGCATCATTGGTCCCCTAGCAGCTATGTGCTGCTTGAAGATCAACATACAGATTCTCTGATATCAGCAAGACAGTCATTTGGTTACCTGACAGTAGAATGGCATGGTTGAAAACTTTGCCCTTTCACATTCTCTTCTGCTTATCCACAGTCTTTATCTGTTGCTCTTAAAAAGCTGACTTTTCTTCTCAGGCATACCCCTAAAAGTGATTTTTTTTAATTGTTTTGTTCTTTTTCCCATTAAAGAACAGCTGCCATTCAGATCTGGGCCACAAATGTACAACTGTCTCCAAGTGACACACAAAGATCAGTGGTCAGGAGGACAGGTGTGTTCAACTGAATGTTTGGATTTTGTCATGACAAGAGCATGCCTTGCAACTAGCATTAATTACTTCTCCTGAAGTAGATCTGACAGCTTTACTCAGAATACACTCAATCTATAAAATTTCATGCAGCACTGCAGACTGAATACTGATTTTGAAAATTGTAATACCAACTCATTTCTCATCAACCCAGAACCACTTAGGGTATGTTTAATAGATTCATTTCAGTAAGGTGCCCAACCCTACATAAAAAGACCAAAGTCATCACTAAGTATATTTTTATTATTACACTTAGTTTTTTTAATTCAGTATTTTTTCTTTTGCAAAGCATCACAGTGGTGCTAAGTAACAATTTTTTTCTAAAATCACTGGCAGCTGAAGAAAGATTAGTGCTAGCACAGGTCTGAGGACCCGAAGAGCAGTGTAGGCTATTTTCTCAACAGGGGCTATAAGATAGTCTTTGTTTCCTGCTATACCACTATAAAACGTAATGCCATGAACTTGTGATCAATGTAAGTTAGAAAATAATACAGCATCAGACTCCCTTCCTTCAATAGTGAAGGCAGAAGATCCTACAATCAGTGGAATTATCTTCCAAAATGCAAAAAGCCATCAGTATTATTTTAATATAGCACAGACCATGGGATAGATTGTAATTGTCCTTTTATTTGAGTAAAAATTGAGAATAAGATGGCCTGTACTAAATGAAAAAGGAGACTTCAGACACATAATCTCTTCATTATAGCTATTTCCTTTCTAATATAGAATTTCATTTCTTCTGATATGAAGCTTAATTTATAAGCTGTTATTTAAGAAACTGATATAAAGACATCAAACTAAGCTATACACTTTATTTACAATAGAATGTTAATTACTAAAATCATAACAGTAATTAAAACTTGCATATTTTAATAGCTCTAAATCCAGATAATTTCTCATAGAAAAAATGCTATAGTAGCATAATTTTGGTTATGTAAATAAAGAATTTTTATATTCAAGGAATAAGCTTGACTCAAAAGTGTCCATCTCATGTGGCTGATATCTATTCAAATATGCTTTATTCTACACAGTCTAATGATTTGAATCTCCTCACAGATGCAAAATTTTCATTGTTCTATATTTCCATATCACTTGTGTGAGCCCTGTTTGGTAGTGCTTGATACCATTACAACTGAACAGTTAAAAACTAATCTACAATTCAAATGCTCACAAAAGCACTGCATGTAGTCCTGTTTTTTTTGTAATACCATACAGAAGACAATCATTCTTACTCAGCACTGTTGCAAATATGACTTTTACTCTTCCAAAGAGAAACACAAGAAAAAGTTATGAGAAAGAGTCAAAGAAAATGAGTACATAATTCCATAAGCACTCACTCATAAAAACTATCCATCTACTGCCCACCCTGGCTCATATAGCAGAATTTCCATGCACTGAAAAACATTTGCCTGCGTTTGACTGATTTCAGTTCTTGGAGATCAGGACTCACAGGTTAGACTTTCACTCTGCCACTGGCTTGTCTGTAACCTAGGGCAAATGACTCTATTTCTTTATCTTCTTTTATATGAAAAATGGGGCTATGAATAATGCCTTTAGGAGGGCTGTTATAGGGATTAGTAATACTTCCTGAAATGCTCCAAGTTCCTCCAATTAAAAACATTTCATAAATACTACCCAGAGCATAATGTTACAGTGTAACAATTGCATGCTAGTACTATAAATGAAAATTATTATTTTGAGAACAAGGATAATATAATGAAGATTTCAATCACATCTTTTAAAAATTTTTGTGAATAGCTTGAAGAAACTAGGCAACTATCATTTATGATCCCTTGACTTCCTAAGTTGCTTTAAGTCTAAATTCTCTCAAGCATTTAGTCAATAATTGACTGTTCTCACACTGAACTCAAACTGCAGAATCAAAGCAAACAATGCCCCAGACCTCCACCAAAATCAAAGCTTTGTGTTAGGAAAACACATACTGGGCCAATGCAAAGCATGTTTTGATTTTGATCTTCTTTTGGATATTTTTCAGTCTCAATTTTGTCCATTAACCAAATTACTGAGGCAATCAGAAGGTAGTTGCCCTTAGAGAACTAACTGTAAAAATCTGCTATATTTTGGACATTTTGAAAAGCTCCAAAGTCCATCATACTGGAGGCAATCTTCAGACTTAATGTCTTCCAGTCCTAAAGAGGTTATTCAAATCTCCCTGGACAGTCCCTTCTTTAGACTCTGCAGGAGCAGAGATGTTTCAGAGCCCAGCTTCTACCCTGATCTTCAAGGATCAGCCTTATACCAATGAAACCCTGCTGCCACAGGACCATGAAGAACATTTCTAAGTGCACCTGAGCACAATCCTGAACAGAAGACGTGAAAAACTAGACACACAGTAGGTGATTGCCCTGTACTCAGGCAAACAGCCAAGCAAAAGTTTTCATTTTAATTTTTCTTCCCCTGGTCTAAGAAAAACACCCTCCATATGCATGAAAAAAATATGACCAGGAGTAAGTATATCACAAAACATCACACAGAGAATGATATTCAAGCATGTGTAGATGCTAGATTTCATCAGGAACATTGAGGTGAGGTTAAAGCCAGCTGTATGAGTCAACATAAAAGTGAACATTTTCCCACTGCTGAACATAATTAATATACCATTATTCTTCCAAAGGAAGGATTTTTCAAACCCAAATTCTAGACTTCGCCTTCTTTTTTATATAACCTTTTCAATTTTTTTCTAATTTTGCATGATGACAGCAGAGACAATAGAATTGTTATGTTTTCTCATGTTTCTTGTAATAACTAAAGCATTTTGGCTTGCACTTAAAAAGTAGATAAAAATCCCCCTCACATCAACAAAAGCCTCACTCTATTGGGCAGAGACCAAGCACAGACAATTACAGCCTTAAGTCGAAAACGTCTTTAAAAGAAGGAGTCGGAATACTTCCATTAATAGAACTTCCTTCACTGCTGTCTGCAAAACTACTTTACATCTTCAGTCAAGGAATTTAACAGGCAGTGCAGCTGTCCTAAAATATAATCTTCTTTTGCAGTAATGCATGGAAAGTGAAGATCACCTCCAGAACACTGCATAACTCAAAAGCCAATAAAATAACTGCAAAAAAAATTGATCCAGAAGTCATATCAGACTATCTTTGTTTTGGGGGTTATATACTGAAACCAAGAAGTGACACAGGCACATGATAATTCATAATCATGCTACACACAGCATTAGAAACATAATCCATATTGTGCTGGTGAGATTGCACTAGAGCCCAGCAGGTGATGGAACAGATTGCACCTCTGCATAGCTTTATTATCCATCTCCATGGGCACACAATGGCCATCTACAGGTTCCAGAGCCTGACCTCAACCACGTGCACCAGATGCAACGAATGGTCATACTTGAACAAGACATGCTGGATTCATTCTCTTTGCTGCAGAGAAACCCATTGTATAATGCTGGGAAAATCAGCCAGAAATTTGATAATTCAAATCCATTCTTTACTGTCTGAATTAAATTCTTCATTAGCCTACCAGGACACTGATGTTCAGTTTTCAAAATTACACATCAAACTTTGCCTAAAAACTATATATACAGAAACTCATGTTTTCTTTGAAAGGGTGAGTAAATCACCTTTTCAATTACTTTACAGGTCTGCTCTAACTTATCACATTATGGATGCTTTTTGCCTTTTCCTGTAGAGGTCAGGGAATGAAGAGAATAATTTGTGGTTTTTCATATTATTGATAAGGAAGACACTCCAATGCCTTGGCTTCAAACCCAGACAAAGAAGCATTTTCCTTGTCCACACCAGGAAAAAACTACCCTTAAAACTTGGTTTGATCAGCAGTTATAAAGAGGCAAAACCAATAGAAATGATTAAAAAAACAATTATAGTAGTTTTCTACTGTGGCTTAGTCACCTACAGCAGCTGCAGTCACTCCCTGTCGCAATGTGTTTGTGTTCAAGGTTTTAGTTCACGTGCCTTTGTACATCCTGTTAGTGGGAGTTTAGACCCCTCATACTTAAATGAATTAAGCATCCTCCTTTTTAAATATTTTAGTTACAAAGTAAAGCCTGACAGATCCATTTAATACCATGTACATTATGAGAAAGATTAAATGCATTAAACCTAAGTATTCACTGATCAATAGCTTCTTTCCCTTCTCCCCTCAAATATCTTCAGCACTTCTCCACCCAAATTGGAGCTACCTACTGTCTCTATAAACTGCATGTTGAATAATAGCTTATCCATCTACATCACCAGAGATTACAGTAACCAGCATAAAACCCATTATCCATTCAACAATCACCATTAAATTCTGCAGCAAGCCATGCCTTTTCTAGATAATGAGATTGAGCGCTACTTTGATGTTCCTTACAGCCTAATTTACTAAAGATTTGTAGAGCATTTATGAAGTTTTCCCTGCAGAGCTCTGAACTGGCCAGGACCAAAATCAGGAGCAAAGATGTAAATAAAAGAGAGGCAGTTTAACACACGCACAAGTCAGTCCACACCAGCTGTTCATTCCTTAGACAAACAGTATTTGTTCTACCTTGAAGATACAAAACAACATCTAAAATGAGGTATCCAGGAGGTATTTTGTTTTGACCCAGAGAAGAACTGCAAATACATTGCTATGAAAACCTGGTTTGTCCTGGCACACATAAAATTCTTTGATTGTCTAATGAGGAATTAAAATTTGGCATTAGACACAATAAAGGAGGACAGATGATTGACAATGCAGCAATATTATAGAAGATGTGACAGTGCTGCAGAATAGAATGAAAAGGGGAAGGGGTGCCATCAAACAATCATGATTATTATGATAATTTGCTGTTAAAGCACATCAGTTCGTTATTATCCGCACTTCTGGCCCTGTGAATCAATAAACACAGTATAGTAGAAGACATTATAAGTTAATGGATGAGCTTTTTCACTCTGAGGGTCAACAATTAAAACATTTCTCAGTTTTGTTCATGGAGAACTTGAGAACAGAAGCTATTCAGTTCAGAGTAGTTCAGCCCTGAGCTGGCACAGAGAAACTGGCCCAGCAGCGGGTTTGCACTGTTCCTGACCACATTGTTTGCTGCATTTAAACTCACTCTTATCATTTAAGGAATGTAGTATCATTAAAAAAAAAAAATAGAATAGGCTAGAATAGGACAGAATAGGATTGGCTAGAACACATCATTTAGAATAATGCATAGAGAACAACATATTTCTTGACTAATTTACCACAGCAGTCCATTCACTTATAGCACAACTGTTTTTCAGCTAGTTTACACCACAACAGAGGATAAATATCCCTTTAAAAATATCCAGACAAGCAAGTGACCTTCCTTTCTGATTCTATATTTCCACAATCTTCAATAAACTGCTTTCATCAAAAAAGAGAAACTCTGCGAGGTAGAAGCAGCAGCAGTTATAGAGCAATGATATTCTTTCCACATTTCAGATCAGGGAGAATGGATTCCTACAGGAACCTTATGGCATGACTGTGGCTTTCCTTGTTACATTTCAGCAGTTAATTTTAGAAGCATTTGCTCAGCATCACCCACATGCAAGTAGCCAGTCACATCACTTAATGGGAATAATTTTCTCTCTGCATCGCAAGCACACACGCATTTTAGTGTGTGCTTTAGACCAGAAGAAAACAAGATGAAAACAAGCCTCTTGCACTGCACTTCAACTTGGAAATAAATGCAATAAATCACTATTTCACTTACATGTTCTGAGGCAAAAATACAGCTTAGCTCTTTCACCAATTTCTGGAAGAGCTGAAATCAGCAAACTGACTTTGGCAGGCCAGGTTGGGTTAGCAGCCAAATGTGGACAGTGAAAGCTGGTGGAACCAAAGGGCTTTTTACATTTTAAGAATGGTGAGAAAAGCCAGAAAAAAAGGGGTTGACATCTCATAGGAAAATTCAGAGAATATTTAAACACCATTCCATAGGAGTCAATTCTTTGCATGTACCACTAAGATGTAAAGAACTTGTCCTTACTTCTACTTAAAAAAAACCAAAAACAACCAAACAAAAACTACTGTGAAGTGTTGTTTAAGGAAGAATATCAATATATTTCAGATATAAATTTCTGAAATGCCAGAGATATTCAGTTGTGCACCAAATTTTCACCACTAGGTAAATTTAAGCTGTCCCCCAAGCAATACCTCATGCTCTCACTAAAGTATAAGCTGCGTTCACTTGTCCAGCTCATGAATAAAATATTATGATATAGTGTGGACCTACTAGCACAGTATCTTTAAATATTAAAAAACTTTAAACTCCTCTCTAGAGAAAAATATTACCTCTGGTTCCAAAAAATGGATAAAGAGTCTTGTCTTAAATCAAAGTAAATAATTGGCAGAGTTGGGAATTAAGTACTTGGGATACAACTCTATGAGCCAAGCCTTTGTCTTGAAAGTAAAGATAAATCCTCTTGAAAAACATGATTTGAAAGATGAGCTTTCACTAGGGCAAAATTTACATGCAGAGAAGAGGATGATAACAAAGTAGGTTATAAAAAAAGGTGTTTTCCAAAAGATATGCTCATAGCAGGGACAGCAGATTCCTATGCCAGTGAGTAATCCTGGATAGAACAGACTTCAGCCTTATGGGTTCTTTGCAGGTCATCTTCCTCAGTAATTCATCAGCAAAGAAGAACTCATGAATAGCTACAGCAATCCTGATGCAACCTGTGGTTCCATGAATCTGAAACTTTGAAATCTCCAATCTGTGTGTGTCTTCCTACTCTGTCCTAAGCATCCTATGTCACTCCTTGCTAGTAAGAAGACATCAGGCTTCAAAAACCGACGTGCTGAACATTTTCCAGTTTTGACAAGGATTTAGGTTTCTTCAATCACTTAAAATTGTTGCGTCTTAGTTTGGTAAAAATAAACTTCCTATGAAAATGGGCACAATTCAAAGACTGCAATTTTCTTGCACACTGCTGGCACAAAACTGCAACCACCTCAATTTCTGCTATATAATACCATTCAGGTATCATGACCCGTTGTGAACAGTATCACGAGGACAAAAATTCTGTTATAAGGGACAAGACTATGATTCAGAAAAAGTGCTGAGAATAATTTAAGACACCTTTTCAGATCAAAATTGACAGGGCTGTGATCATACCTGCAGTTATTCAATATTACCTTCCACAAGAGTAGCACTAACTGTATGGCAAATGACTCCAAGAAAGACAGATCTCATGATTTTGAAATTTCTTTTTCCTGGGAAAAGGTTACCTTGAGATATAAGAGCAATTTCTCCAGCACAGAAAGTATTTGTTCCATGGTTATCACTACCTGCATCAGGACTGTGGCATATAAGAAGTCTTTACTGTTGGGAAATGAAGATTCTATGATACTAAGTGTTATGTGTTGTACAAACACAGAATTCACAGAATCACAAGGTTGGAAGAGACCTTCAAGACCATTGAGTCCAACCCATGCCCCAACACCTCAGCTAAACCATGGCACCGAGTGCCACATCCAGTCTTTTTTTAAACACATCCAGGGATGGTGACCCACCACCTCCCTGGATAGACAATTTCAGTACTTTATCACTCTTTCTGTAAAAAACCTTTTCCTTATATCCAACCTATATTTCCCTTGGCACAGCTTAAGACTATGTCTTCTTGTTCTGTCAGCTGCTGCCTGGAGACCCCCACCTGACTACAACTACCCTTCGGGAAGTTGTAGAGAGTGATAAGGTCACCTCTGAGTCTCCTTTTCTCCAGGCTAAACAGCCCCAACTCCCTCAGTTGTTCTTCACAGCGCTTGTGTTCCAAGCCCTTCACCAGCCTCGTTGCCCTCCTCTAGACACGCTCAAGCGTCTCAATGTCCTTCCTAACCTCAGGGGCCCAGAACTGGACACAGCACTCAAGGTGTGGCCTCACCAGTGCCAAGTACAGGGGAAGGATGACCTCACTGCTCCTGCTGGCCACATCATTCCTGATCCAGGCCAGGAGCCATTGGCCTTCTTGGCCACCAGGGCACACTGCTGGCTCATGTCCAGCTGGCTGTTGACCAGTATCCCCAGGTCCTTTTCTGCCTGGGCACTGTCCAGCCACACCGTCCCCAGCCTATAACATTGCAGGGGGTTACTGTGGCTAAAATGCAGGACTCAGCACCTGAACTTATTAAATAATCTTACTGGACTCTGTTCCAGGTCTCTCTGCAGAGCCATTCTACCTTCCAACAGATCAACACACACTCCCAGCTTAGTGTCATCTGCACATTTACTAATGAAAGACTCAATACCCTCATCCATGTCATCAATAAAGACATTGAACAGAACTGGCCCCAGCACAGAGCCCTGAGGGACACCACTGGTGCCTGGCCGCTAGTTAGATGCAGCACTGTTCACCACCACCCTCTGGGCCCAGCCATCCAGGCAGTTCCTAACCCGGCAAAGAGTGCTCCTGTCTAAGCCACGTGCTGCCAGCTTTTACAGGAGTTTGCTGTGGGAGACAGAGTCAAAGGCCTTGTTGAAGTCCAGGTACACAACATCCACAGCCCTTCCTGCATCCACCAGGTGGGTCACCTGGTCATAAAAGGTTGTTCAAACATGACCTAGCCCTCCTAAACCCATGCTGGCTGAGTCTGATACCCTGGCCATCCTGTAAGTGCTGTTTGATGACACTTTATATAAACAGTTCCATAACCTTACTGGGTACTGAGGTCAGGCTAACTGACCTAACCAGGATCCTCCTTCCCACCCTTTTTGTGAATGGGCATCACATTGGCCAGCTTCCAGTCATCTGGAACCTCACCTAAGTAACAAGACAAAACATCCATCTAAAAACAATTGTTCAAGGTAATCATCTGCCTTTGTTCAACTTAACATCTGGCTGAATTTTCTAACTGAACTCTGCCTCCCTGCAGAGCTGACAGCATGCATGGGTACTCCTGAAACAAAACCATTTATGTAAAGCTATGGAATGTAAAAGCATCAATTCCCAACCCAGATGATTCTGTGCTCTCACATGCCCAGCTCCACTCGTAGGCAACTTCCTCCTGGAATTCATCGCCACCACCTTCCCATCTCCCTCATGCTCTGCTTGCTTCAACAGCTGCTACCAAAGGTAGCTACTTCTGAGCTATGGAAAACATTCAATTTTTGTTTCTGATTGTTTGGTTTTGTTTGTTTGAGGTTTTTTGTTTGTTTGTTTTTTCTTGTGGAAGGCTACAAGTGGAAGCCTACCTCAATGTGCATACTGCACTACAGCATTTCATCTTCCCCTCCCAGGGATACATCCAGCCACTGACACCCAACCACTTCAACATTTGTACTCTGGCTTACAGGAAGCAATTTCATAGACCATGAGTTCTCTCAGTATTGTCTCCTAGACCGATCCATTAAGGAATTGCAGCCTGTCTGTATTGCTCAAGTAGCCACTGCAAGTGGGGGAAAAGGAAAGCAGCTCCACAAGCTTCAACACATTTGTTTTGCAAGGCAACCATGCTCACACTACTCATGGACCTCCTTCAGGACTCCCTGATCTAATAGAAACAGGGATGACATCCTAAGAGTTAAATGAGCAGAATTTTGGGGAAATAGGTGGTGTTGAATTCTGTTAAATACAAAACATCTTTTCTGCCTTGTCTGCACATTAAAATGCAAAGTTTTCCATTAAATGCTTGGCTTACTTATAGAAGATTATTTAGACTTAATCCAGTAAAAGGGAATTATTCACCAGCACACTCATGCAGGTTGTGGACTATAGTGGAGGGTATTTTTAGTTCTTGTATGGTTGCCATGTTGCCTTGTATTGTTTAGTCCTTGATCTGTCTGCCATGATCCTTGCTGATCCTTTCATCATCTACATTAAACACCAACTAACTTTGTCATCTGAAATGCTGTAAAGTCATGTAGCCAAAGCTCAAAGAAATCAAAATAAATAGCAACCACCACTTGGCTATAAATAGCATCCACCATTTTTGCACACAACTCTGTGCGCTTCAGAATTCTGCCTAGAATTCAGATACACAAACTTCCACTTAATCTGTGTCCAATTCATATTTTGTCACAGATAAAATGTGTGCATTCACTAGATCATTGATATGTTTTCAACCCATAAACCTAAGAAAAAACAATATGTGACCCTCATCGACACAAGGACTTGCAATTAAGTTGCTGGCATGGCATTAATGGAGAAATAGAGGAACTTTAAGCAAGTTTGTTCACAGTGAACTCATTTTTACATAGCTACATTTTTTTTCAAAACTAGCTGTTTATAGCATGTTGACCTTTTTTTCACTTTCTGTGAAGGGGAGGAGGCAGAGAAAAGAGCAGAGAAAAACAGAAGCAGATCACAGGTCATTGTAAGAACAGGTTTTATTCTCAGATTTGAACAAAAGTGAGTATCAGCATCAATTTTAAAAGATTAGTTGTATCAGAGGGAGGCCTCAGAAGGCAGTCATTTTCCAGATACATTTTTCCTATTTGTAAGACATCAAAGGACAAAGCCTAACTTTTGTCTTTTTATTTTCACCTTTATTTTACTTCCTTTTTAAGCAAAAGCTCTCGGTGACAACGCTGGAACATCAGAAAGATTTAGTCATAATAAAAATCTATATCTATATATGGCCATACATAATGATAATGTGCAAGGATATAACACTGACTTCATCCTTTAGGGTCTGAATCCCAAGAACATTAATTTCTTTTTATTAATGGAACAGGGAGGAAGAAGGGAAAGCAGCATCAGAAAGCTAATAACAAAGAAAATGTTTCAGCTTTATTCAGTAAACTTAATTACATGAACACATGTAAGTGATGGTACACAAAATGCCAAATAAGGCAGAAAATGCTGAGCTGTAGGAGACATACATTTGACAAGGATTTCCTTGAGGCAAAGTTTTCATGCAGAAGAGCATTTTCCTCTTTCACCATTACTGCTGCCTTACAAGGGGCCTTCCAAAAAAAACAAAGTTTTCTTTGGGTACTGTATTTGGACAATATTTTCTGCACCAGGAGTTAAAGGTCTTCTGTAAGCTGCAAACACTCTGAACTCAGGGCAGGAGCTCCTATCTCACAACCCCCAGAGGACTGGCTTTCACCTGACTCTCCACACATCACACCAACTTTCCAAGGTTAACCTGAGCATCAGCATCACTTGAAATTTTCTTCTTAAAATAATCAGTTACTTATAATGTATTCCAAACATCAAATATAATTCCCTACATTAAATATTCATATCAAATGGGTTTTCAGTTGTAAGAAATGAATGCTATTTTAAAGGCCCTAAGTCTGCAGTATGTAACTTTAAAGAATATAAACATTTCACAAACTGACTAGTATTTACATTGCTCTCAAAGCCTCTGACAAATGCATGCTGTATCTGACAATCTTAACTTTTTACAGCTATTAATTTAGAATTACTACAGATTTAATTATATGGTAAGCAGTCAATGCTACAAAGCAACACATTATCTGACTGCAGAGACAACTTGGGTCAAATTAGAGTTGGATATTCAATTAGTTTCAGCTTCTTGATGCTTGTGTATGTTTTTTTTCCACCCCTACTGAAGTCATGAATGTATGACTTGATTATTTAACAGTGTTGTGAGTGCACAAAGAAAATCCTAGAGAAATAATTATAATTAAAAAAAAAAAAACACACTAGCACATTATAGAGTAAGTAGAAAAGAAGAAAAGCACTCTCAAGCTGTTCTTTTTGCCGAACAAACAAACTACCCAGACCTTGATACAGGCAGGGGATATAAATATCTTGAGCTAGAACATTCAGACTTGAGGAGCTTATCAGACCCTTGAACCAGAACTATTCAGTTTGCAGCTATTTGAGCTAATGCATCCTGAGCTGAACTTGTAACTTCCACAACACAATAGACTCACTTGACAATATATAACTCACGGTACACAGAAGCATAATGAGGCAAACTCTTTGAAGAGATCACAGTCTCTCTGTATTAAACCTAATCCTGTTTCATACTTGTAATATAGCTGTAAAATATAGTAATGCTTCTTGTAGAAAATTCAAAAATCTGGGAATTTTTTTTTTTAAATTTCATTAGGATTTTCCTGTTTTCTTAAATAAGGATTAGTCAAAGCAGTACAACTCTCCTGTTTTTCCAAAAGCCAAGCATTTGCAAAGCAGGCCAGAGAGCCATTAAAGCATTTCCAAATGGGCAGCAGGTGTATTGAATAATCTTCTTTGCCACTCAATCCAGCACTGGCAGTAACAGCAGTAGCCCTCTACTATTCATAAAGGAGAGGAGAAATCAGAGATGTTTAGGAAAAAAAAAGTCTAAACTCCCCTCAGTTACATAAAGTACATCTATAAAGTAAATCTGCTGAATAATGCCAAAGAGAGATAATAATAATCTTATTTTGGTAAAAGTCAATGGCACCTCAAGTTTGGGAGTGTCCACTGCTGCCCACCCCAGCCCTGCACATGGAGAATCACCTTCCTGCATGCAAGCACCACCTGCTGTGGGAAAAAGGCCTCAATTCAAAGATAAGAGTCAGGGATTTACTGCAATTTATGGGAAAGTCCTGTAGCACAATGAAAAATAAAATTTTACAGTGAACTAAAATTATTTGGTTTGCATTTACTTCCATATTTTATTTTTAAATATATTTGATTAACTTGAATGACTTTGAAGATTTAAATAGCAACATGGATAAAGTTTGGCACTGAAAATGGAGAAGGATGTCATAAATCCTGTCAGGAAAGGCTATAGGGAAAACATAAAATGTGACAGGTGGAAAGGAAATACTGTGAGGTTTAGGTACATGAGGAAGCTGTCTAAGTTTGAAAATCAAGCATATTAATTAGTTAATTATTCCACATCCTAATCTAGGCAAAGAAACAATTAACTAAACTTCAAAGAGCTGGTATCCATGCAAGTATAATTTGATTTTTTTTTAATTTTGGCATCTCAGTGAAATAAATATTTACACCCCTTAATGACTATTCTTGCAGCAAGACTTTAAAAAACAGAAAAGCAAAGAGTTGCTGGTTTACACTTCTAACAACTAAAAGAAATTACTGAAGAAAGAGGAGCTTGATTTGTTTTGGGTTTCTTTTTTGCTGTTGTTAGATTTAGGGGGCTTTATGTTCCTTAGTGATAGTGGTGATGCTTTGTTTGCGCTTTTCTTTAGAAAAGCTTACCCACAGGACTAGATTTAACCCAAGGAATAAAATGCAACATATTAAGAGTTGCACAAAGAGTTGTAGAAAGTGACTCAATTATCCATCCATGCACAAACACTCCAACACCAAAGCACTTACAGGCCAACACAACCTTTTTGTCATTTTCACAGAGAACACGGGATGCAGGGGCGAAAGCTTCTCCTGAGCTCTAACAAGGAAGGAAATAAAAATCAGATTTAGAATCATGTAGCTGATGTCTCATAACTCCTTTCTATTTTACTCCCATGTCTCAGATGCTGAATTTTAGCACTGACTTTGAGTCTCAGGCTTACTTCAAATATATGCATTGAGGCAAGAAATGAAATAGCAGAGGAGATATTCTGTGCTTGGGGCTGCAAGAACAAAGACAACTGGTAAGTACATTTTGCATTCAAGCTTCCAGGAATCTAGTTTTAATTCTTTTCTTCTGCCTTACTTGTATAGCAAAAATGACCCTCTCTGGCAAATCAGAAACTTAATAAAATGAGAAACACTATATAGAGCTGTTTTGCCTGTATCTGTAAGTTTCCACACCACTGAGGCAGGCATTGTTTTCTATACTTGTTTTTTACTGAGTTAATTAGAATAAATAGGTTTTCCATTTTTGCTCACCTCTTTGGTGCCAACAAGCACTTTAGGGAATTCCTAGCTGGGTTTTATCAATTAGTTGATCAATCACTTTTCTATTAGAGACACAAACACTGAAGATATGATTGAAGTACAAGGTTATTTAGTCTTCACACATTCAGTGGCAGCTGCAAAACAAAGCAGCCAGCAAAGTAATTAAAGTGATTAAAAAGGGTCAAATAAACCATAAAGAACATTTTTAATTGTATTCATAATAAAGTTATCTTTACCACAGCAGTCAAAGCAGCTGTGGATGCTCTGAGATCTGCAGAGTACTAATGAGCAAGGGAATAAAGCACAAGACTCAGAGTCAAAATCTGAAGAGGGGCATGAGGTGTACAGCAAATACTGTGCTAAACACATCCGATTCTGAAGGATGCCATTATGCTGGGGACATCAAGCCTGCAGTGTCTTAAGTCTTTGCATTTCAAATTCCAGATTTTATCCCCAATCCCTCTCTTGGGGCTAACAGCAACATACAGATACGTGAGACACTTCTAATTGAAATAGATATTAAAGATGTGTACTCAGATACTGGAAAAAACCCTGCTGGGAAGTTACAGGAGCAGTTGCAAGATGAGCTTTCATGTGCATGTGAGCTATCCTGTGCCCTCTACTTTCAACTATCAGCCTCTCTTCTTATGCTCCTCTCTGCTTCTTAAAAAAAACTCAACGGATGTTCTTTGTCTCGAGATTTCCTCACAAGCCTCACAAAACCTCCTGCCTACAACCCTTTGTCACCATGGCAGCACCCTGAGCCTACCTGACACAGTGAACAACAGAGGAGATGGAAAGAAGAGCCACCAAAGCCCTGTCATGAACAGAACCTGTTCCAGGATGGCAACATCATCTGTCTTGGGTTCACACCAGGCATCAACCACTTCTGGGTGGTTGCTTTCCCTCTGCAGAATTTCCTAACTGTAAATCTAAATCTGTGGGGTTACAAAGCTCTTTGCTGCCAAAACACCAAACACTTTTGAGGGCAGGAGGAGGTGCCAGAACAGCACATGGAAGATGCCACAGGGAGCCAATACAGTTTAATAAAACCCAAAACCACATCTCCTCAAACACTGGGGGAGCAGGGAGTCGTAGTAATACTGCTGCAGTTGTGACACAGAAGGGACAGCAAGCAGGAGATGTAGCACGTGGCATAGCAGCTCACATACCACAGGGCCTGAATGAAACGTTCTCACTGTACTACTGTGCAGATACCACTGAGTATTGTTAAAAGTATGTCATATTTGCAGATACTGGCTGCTGGAATTTGCCAATGGCACTGAGTCTCTGTGCTGGCACAGCAGCACAGCTTTCCATGGGCTACTTTTCTCCACGGAGAAAAGTAAAGTGAGTCCTAGCAAAGACAAATATTTGACTTTGTACATTTACAAAACCAACACATAAGAACTTCAAAACCTTCACTCACAATCTGTTTCACATATCTGAATGAGAAACACTTAAAAAAAAAATGTTCAACACCAGACTACAATATTCATGATGATGACTTCACTGTGTTTACCTTGAACAAATCATCTTCATCAAACAAAATTCTATTTAAAAACTCAAGCACGTATTTTACAGGAATTTTGAAAACCCCAAAGAATAATTTCTCCAAAATTTAAAACAATAGTTGGCATTAAAACTGAAAACAAAAAAACCCAAAAATATGAAGTTGCAAGTTTTAACAAAATATAAGAGTGTCTGTACAAGTGAAAACTTCTACATTCTCAAGAAGCCATCATTATTTGGAGAAAAAGCAGGCCATGAAAGTATCATGCTTAAAATGAGACATGGAATTAGCAAGGAAAACAGAAAAGAAACAAGAATATATAAAATACATATGAGAATGTGGATGTATAAGGCTGAAGAAAGGTAAGAGAAAGAGCATAAAAATAATAGTGGCAAGAAAGATACAGCAGATCTGCAAGAAGTGAATGGCAAAACTGCAAAAGATGATGTAAAGTACATAAAGTACGCGAAATGCTCTCTCTCTCTTTTTTTTTTTTTTTTTTTTTTCCTGTTCTGTATTCAGAATGAAGCAGGAGGATCCATTCACCTCATGCAAAGTTGTGGATGGAATAGCAAGTCTGCCATATGTGATAAAGAAGGATGTTAAGCAATATCTGCTGAAATTAAACTATGTTCATATCAGAAGGACTGGATAACACATACCCCTGAGTGCTAAAAGGGCATGCTGAGGAACTTCTCTGAATTGCTAATATTATTTTTCAACAAACCTTTAAAAAATTGGGACATTCCAAAGAAAAAGAACTGCCAAAGGAGACCTAATATTTAAACAAGGATAAAAGAGATGGGCCACAGACCTCTAGAATAGTTATTTAGCATTCAGTAAAAGGAGTGATTAATTTGAAATTTCATCAACAAAGAATTAGAGGCTAAAAATCTAATTAATGTCAATCAGTTAGTTTAATGGAAGGCTGGTCTTGTAAAACAAACCTATTGTCTTTTCGTGAAGAGATAACAGGTCTGCTTGACAAAGGCAATTGCATGCTATAGTGCACTTGATTTCTCCATGGCATTTGACTTAGTACAACATGACAACTCAATTAAAAATGATGACGTGGAATTAACAGAGTGTACTTCAGTTGGAATCAGTTGTAGAATACTCACAGGTCTCAAAAAGTTCTTGATACCAACAACTCCTCCTCTAGTGGAATGACAAGGGATTCATTCTTCATCTGATGTTATTTTTATAAAAAATATAAAATGTCCTGTGTTCACAGCAGTAGGTGAGACAGCTTCTCAGGGTTAGGAAATAAAATGGGGTGCCTGAGAAATAAAATGAATGCCTGCCTACATGGAGAACCTAACAAATTTTTCATTTTAATACAACCAAATGCAAGACAACACAAGGGGAATTCAGAAAGGAATTTTTTTGTGCTGAATGTGAAGTCCAGAATTGTACTTGACTTGCCTACTTAAGGTATTTAGTTTAGATATTTGTCAAAGTTTTAAAATTAAGAGCCTATGCTTCCTACAGAATTACAGAAAATAAATAGACACTTCCAGAGTTGTATGGCTGAAGGTCATCAGTTGGTCACTGCCATGAGAACCACCTACTTTGGAAACTTGGAGAACAGTTTCAGTGGAAGTAAGAATAAAAAAAAAAAAAAAAAAAAAAAAAAAAAAGCCGAAGGAAAAAGAATGAGAACTTCAGGAAAACCTCTTGAAATACTTTCTTAGTAAAATGCATCTATTACATTTTTGAGGGGAAAAAATAACTACATAAACCTTAGACAAACAGAAATCATCCCCATTTTATATTATTTGTGAGCCCTCTGACAGAATACAGCATAACATCCACAATTTAAGAAACATGTGGAAATACTGGAAAACATTAAAAGGAGGACCACAAAAATTACTCCAGCCTAGAAGACATGATTTATGATCACAGACTTAAGAAGTGCAACATACTCGGATCAAAGAGAAGGTTATAAGCTGACTTCATCACCACATAGGTATTTTCACACGAAAAAGCTAACTGATAACAGGATGGAAATAGTTAATCATGCAGACAATGGCATAACTAACTTCCAGTCACTGGATCTCATTAGCAAGTTAAACCTTGAAAGAAGGTTTTGATTACTTTCAAAGCCAGGAAAATCAAATTGAAATATCTTACCAGGGGATTCTCCATTGCTTGAAGTCTTTAAAAGAAAATTATGCCATCCTTCTAGAATATATTTCTTTTCCTTTTTTTTCCCTGCAAAAATTCTCTGCAGTAAACACGCTTTGGACTGAACAGGTAAGATCATGCTTTGACTTCCAGAAGTAGAAAGGCTATAAAAGTAAGACTCCAAACCCTTTGCCTGCTCATTTCTCTTCATTCACAGGTTCTTGCCTTCAATCACAGTTTCCTTTCTCTGCAAAGAGTCAGATTTAATTCTCTTCTCCATTAAGAAGACGATTTTACTGAAATACCATATTCTAGGGTTTCCAAAATCACTTACTGAGGTCAGAAGCAACATCTTCTCCCTTTCATGCAGCTAACTAGACTTACTCCAAAGGCAGAAGAGAAAGGACTCAATTTAGCTTATTCTACTTTATTAGAGATTAAACACAATCAAAACTTAAAACTAGGAAAATGGTGCTATGAACTTTCTTTTCTGATGAACTCATGTAAACATACCTAACAAATTCCCTGTCATTCCAAGAGTATCACGTACTGGGAGGTTTTGTCATCTCTCCTGCTCTCTGGAATAGTCTCCAGAAGGCAAAAAAAGCTTTAATCTGAATAAAAGAGTATTTGAGTTAAAAAAAAAAAATCTATTATTTTCTCTGAAGAAAATAAGAATTAAATTCTCTAGTGGTTCCTTTGGGCCTGAAACCCTGTGAAGTAAAACTTGAATCTTCCACAGTTTTCATAGTGATTGTCAGCATGTCAAGATATAATGTGAAAATAGGTAACAAGTAGCCCTGGTTGAGACTGTAATTGCACTGAGATTATGACAATTAGAATCAGAGAATAAACCCCCAGAAAGAAAGGATTGCAGTGTGCATTTTGCATGGGATTTGAGAAACACAGTATATGTGTCTGTCAGTGAAACAAGCTGAGTACCCAGCCCAGGGAGTCACATTCCCAGAGCCACAATTGACCCTGAAGCCTCATGTTTCCTAAATACATAAAACCTGTCACCGAGATGCTCTGTAGATGCCTAGAAAAAGCTCCTGGAAAAATCTCTGAGAGTACCACACATAAACCTTATAGCAGAGCTAAAACCAGGACTTATGCTTCAACTAGTTTGTCCATCTATTCTGTGTTCCAGAATACATGGCACAAAGACTGCATTTTGTTCTTACCTGATCAGTCTTCACAATTCAGGACAAGACACAATCCTGTGATACACCAAAAAAACCTTTGATGAAAACTCCGGGCAAAAAAACCTTAGTCATCACATGCAAAGTAAACTTTCAAAAGAAACAACAAAGAAAATTTGTGCCTTGCTGCTAAGACTAATAAACCACCATTATGAGCAAG
Organism: Anomalospiza imberbis; assembly: GCF_031753505.1. NCBI lineage: Eukaryota > Metazoa > Chordata > Aves > Passeriformes > Viduidae > Anomalospiza > Anomalospiza imberbis. The sequence goes on from NC_089684.1 coordinate 53,978,110, forward strand.
AGTCACATATACAACATGTAGCTAATGCCGTTATTCAGTGGCTTCCAGAACCATCTGCTAACTCAACAGCATGTGAATGCTCTGAATTACAAGGGAGATGTTCTTCATCGCATTTGCACTAAAAAATTATACAGCCTCTGTTATTGATGGTCTCCAGTATGACTGGATGACCATAAGTCTTAGTCATAGTCCCTCATCTGTCCACAGAATCATATCACCCATCTGGCATCTTCTTATATTTTCACCATGCCACCAAGGTGTGCATAACACAGTCTGAACTATGAAGTAAGCCCAGCATTTTAAACACCAAAAAGTTTCAAAGAAAGGAGGTAGCCTATTGCTAAGTGCTTACTCCTGAAAAGCAGATCACCTAAGCTTGAGTGCTCTTTCAAAAAAACACATCACAAGGCATAAACATCCCCAAGCGTCTCCTACAGCCTCCCTGGGCTGTGAGGCCCTGCTCCATGTGTCCCTGAGGAACACTATGTAGCAAGGAAAACACAAACACTTCCAGCTCCTCAACTTCCTGAAATCACTGCTCTAGAATGTAAGAGTAGTGTGCATATGGCTTCCTTCATTTACACCAGAATATGTCTTTCTTTTCCTCAAGTAAATAATTTTCTCAGGTTCAAAAACACTCCAGAATGTTTTTATCTTTATCACTGTTAGAAAACACAGCCCAGCTGCCACAGCCATTCTTGTCTCTCCAAGTGTTTGAATACACCTCACACACAGTTTCTTTCAGTCAATAAATGTTTGTACGGCAGAAAAAGACACCCGACTTCCTTATCTGTTTTGTCCCCAAAAAACATAATGTTTCTTGTAAAACTCACTGGGTCTTGATCTAATATTGTTTTAGGAAAAAAAAAATCAGGTGGGGAAAGGCAGAGAAGGAGCATTGACTCCGGCAGCAAAACCTTCCAAAAGCAAATAAAGTCATCTGTGTTGTTACTGAAGAGTGTCTACAAAGCTGCCAACCAATTTCTGCTGCAAGAAAGATTATTTTTAATATCAGAACTGTTTCCAAGAGAATGTATATTCCCAAGATCAAATCTAATGCAACACCATCTGGATTTGGGTCTAGACAACATCCCTGACACTTTATAGTACTTATCAGCACCCCAGTTAAGCGTTGCTGGCAGGGGCTGTGGAAAGCAAACTGGGCAAGCAAGTTAGGCTGGAAACTTCAGGCTCCTGGGAGGAGCCTCTGTTAATGATCTCTGTCTAAGGCAGGTTCTGTGTCCATCTCCAGATCACTGTGCCATTGTCTGCAATGGCTTTAATATCTGTCCTGCCACGAGCTGACAGCTTTCACTGAGGTAGAAGGAAAAGCAAAGCAAGCAGCCAATTCACACCAATACTTTGCTAAATAAAAAAATAAACAGAACTCATTGCACATACCATGTATCCTTATACTTAGCAGCAACACATTGTGAAAATTTGTAGCTCCCATACATTGCAGATTCTTTAAGTCCTATTTAACATGAAGGGAAAAAAAGAAAAGAAACCAACAAAAACACCTCAGAATATCCAGATGTTTCTGAAAAGGCCAACATTGTTTCTCTTTTCACTGCTTATGTTATTCCATCATCCAGAAGTTTTACAACACATTTCGTATTACCTTTTCAGGTCAGCAGATTTCAAGCTTAGTGGGCTCAGAGCCTTTAGCACCTCTGCAATTTTTCCAGTTTAGCTTTCTCCAAAGATGGGCCACCATCCAAAAACCCAACTTCTACCTCAGGGCTACTCTCCCATTCTGCATTTCCAGCCCTCATTTCTGATTCTGTCCCAAGGCAGGCCAAGTGAGAGGAAGAAAAAAAAAGGTCAAGGTTTGTGTCAAATATTCTAAAGGCATTCTGTGGTTTCTTTAAAGTTTAATTTAATTTTGCAATTTTCCTAAAGGAAGTTAATTTCAGACTTTTCTTGCAGGACAATAATTCACTCCAACACCTGAGAGAACAAAAGGACTGAGTCTCAGGAATGAATTCAGAGAGCACCAGAGTCACTACACTAAATGTGAGCTCTTTGCAATGCAAGTTTGCCACCAGTTCCATCACAGTGCTCTGGACTATTAATTCCCATGGGGCATGACTGGGATTAGGTTCAGCGGTCATACCTGCAGAGCAGGTCACAGGAGGAGGAAGTTCCCAATAACATCATCCTGCTCTTGCAAACAGCACTGCCCTTTCCATCTTCAGCACCTACAGAAGGAGATATGAAAGATGCCCAGCCTTCTCCATCACCAGCTGTGTATTCTTTGCCAGGGACATTACATAAGAGAGACAATAGAGCCCTTCTGGTTTTACCATGTGCCCAACTCCAACCCACGCCTTCAATGGCCATTCTGTCAGGGCAGGGAGGAACAAATACATGGGCAATCTCTAATGATTAGTGCAATCTACTTGTCCATTTCCTGCTATTATGAGATCAAATAGAAACCTCAGCCTGGATGCATTAGAGTCTCATTAAGCCTTAAATCCAGAATGGAATAAACTATTGCTCACAAATTCATTTACTCTCGAAATTCAAGCCAGTCAGTCAGGACAGGAAGGACAAGAAAATAACAGCCTTTTGTAGTGAGTAAATTACAGACAAATGGGTTTACAGGGCAGATGATCTCAGTTTTTAAATCTAGACTCAACTAAAACAACTCCACTAGAATAAGAGGTTTCATATTTTCCTTTAGTGTGTGGAGCATACATTTGCTGATGTACACAAGTAAACTAAAATGGGTTATTATAAGGTTAGAATAAATAAGGCCACAGTCTCCCCAAGCCCTCCCCTGCCTACAAACCAAGTAAACAGAAAGATGGCATTTAGCAAAGAATGCAAACTGAGCAAGTAATTGCATTTAATAATTACATAGATCTGTAGGAAACTGCTCAAGAGAACAGGATTTAGAAGGATATCTTAAATAGCCTACTCACATTTGGATTTTGTTAAGCAGACTGTATAAAATCTAATATTAAATTTGTTAGTATAAGAATGTTTAGACAGTTTTGCAAGCTCGGACCAGTCTCAGAAGGAGAGCTGCTTGTCACCCACGACTAACATAAAAATATAGCTAATATTTCTACAACAAACACTGCTTTTTAAAGCAGTGAAAGAGCCAAAAGATGTAAACCATTAGAAAGTGCTGCTAGTGAATGAATGCTATTCTATTCCACCTCTTCCCATTCAGCATTGGGAAGTAAGAATAGTCAAGTACTACTGCATAAGATCAGTAACAAACACTGAGAAGCTAAAATATCTTCTGAGGCATCATATTTAATTAATAACATACATTGTATTAATACATAATGTTCTAATACACAGTTAAGTACAAATATGGTATTTCATCTTTAAATAAATAATTTTAAATTTAATTTTTGCTCTAGGAATAGAAAAAGAACTTATATATATGTATATAAAATACGTTTTGAAGTAATATTAGCTAGTAAAGAATATGTATTAAAACTGGCATATGCTGTTTTAACTTGACCTTTTTTTTAACATTTGGAACAATTCACCTTTATAAACATGGACTTACAATATAAATGGGAATACAGCTAAAAATACTGGGGTTTATATAATTTTTCTGGGTTCTGCATTTGGGACTGCAGGTAGTATCTGCATGCAAATCACCAGCTGTCACAGGGAAATGCTCTGTACTCAACCTAGAACATCAGACTTGCCAGGTGAATGAAGGAAAACAAGATTCTGCCCCAAATCTGCTTGAGCAAAACCCTATCCATGTGATCCTTACAGTTATCAGGGAATCCAACAGCATGAATTGAACTGCTTCTTCTCAATCTAAGGATTTTTTGCATGTTTTAAAATGTATGTATTTGTGAATTAATACTTGTATTCTAAAAATTCAGCTCTACCTCAGCATTCAATAATTTCAGATGTTGCACAGCTTCAGTTACATTCTTTGGGTTAGTATAGATGCTGCTTTTCCATATTTAAAGTGGTTTGAGAAAAGACAATTTAAACTCACTGTAGGATTTGCTTTGCTCCTAAGTGCTCTATATTGATTGCCCTAAAATCCCTCATGTTCATGTTTTGTTGTTTGGTTTATTTCCTTCTGATGCTACACAGGGATCTTGAATCATTTTTCCATCAGCTTTCTTTAGGGTGAACCAAAATAACTCGAGGGGAACTGTGGCAGCAGCTCTCTGGCCACAGAGAGCAGGCCCAGACTTTCCCAGGCATTTTCCCAGGGAAGGCTGTGAGAAGATCACAGAAAAGAATGAGAAACAATTCTTATCTCCACTTACACCTGCTGTTGTGAGCATGTGGAATGTGTCATGGAGATTGGTTTACCAAAGGGTGATTTCTTAATTGGACACTGGATGGTGTTTGGATGGATTGACCTATTAGGTCGAAGCCGTATTGGACTGGCTGTAAGGGTTACTGAGTTTCTTAAGAAGTATAGTATAATATAGGATAAGGTGATATAATAGAGCAATTAATCAACCTTCTGCCATCATGGAGTCAATGCTAATTTTTCCCCAGCTGGGGGCCTGTGGTGACAGGGAGCTCCACATGCCCATGCTGAGTATGAAAAGCTCTGACACCCCACGAGGTGGAAGAGCCCTCACCTGGACACTGCATTCCCACAGAAGTGCTCAGTGCCATGGTCCATGGGAGCCCTCTTGCCATAAACTTGCAAGTGCTGTCTCCGTGTGACAGCCTCCATATGGTGCAAGGCCTGTTCGGGGCCAGGAAGGAGGATGGCAGCAGGTAAAGCAAGCTGAAGCATGAGCTGTAGCTGCATTGCAGGTGTCCTCCTACAGCCCTGCTGCAAAAGGAACCACTGGCATCGGAAATACCTATCCCAGAACCCAACACACCTTGATGGCCCCAGCTGCGGGGCATTAGAGAGGGAAGGGAACCCTGTTCTAGGAACAGGCAGGATACATGCCTAGCCATGGGAATTATCCTTTTTTTTCATACTGTGAAATCTTATGACAAATCTGAGTATCATCCTGAGATTTCAGATTTTTTTTCCTTTAAGAGGCCTTTCTTTTCAGACAGATAATCACCAAAAAAAAAATCCCAGCTCTCATTTTTTTCTTTATTTAAAGCAATGCAAAAGAAAATTTCTGTTTGTTCCTAAAGTAGAAAAAAAACCCCTTAAGAATACCAGCCCTAAAGACAAAAAATGCCAGAAGATAAGCAAAAATAATTCAAAGTTTAGAAACTCAAGCCTGTTTCTGAATTCTGGATGTACAGGATGGACATTGCCTAAAGACCTCTATGATGCCAAGTATATGATCCCAAGCCTGTTTCTGAATTCTGGATGTACAGGATGGACATTGCCTAAAGACCTCTATGATCCCAGCCCTAAAGACAGAAAATGCCAGAAGATAAGCAAAAATAATTCAAAGTTTAGAAACTCAAGCCTGTTTCTGAATTCTGGATGTACAGGATGGACATTGCCTAAAGACCTCTATGATCCCACATATTCTATGTGTTCTATTCTTGTATGCAAATATAATTAAGAAAATATATACTTCACTCGTAAGTTAGAAGACTTCACTTATTTTAATGCCACTTGAATTATTATTCCCCACTCTTGAAATGTGATTCTCAATCTAATTCTCATGTTGACTCTAACAATTGGTCTTTTTAAATAGTCAGGACTTCCATTAACAAAAGCTATGAGAATGCTGTATTGCATATGATGAAGTAATTTTACATATTTATGATGTTAAAGTTACATGAGTAAAAGTGGAATCTGAGACTTCATTGATAACTAATACAATATGCAGTGCTCTGCTTCCAAGACAATTTGCATTTTGACCTGACATTGCTTGGTGTATACATGCAATTCGGGTAACTCATAAGGGAATTGGAAGCACTCACCAAAATTTGCTACTTAATGAGCATGGAACACAAGTTCCCACTGATGATTAATATCCAAATTTTCATCACATTTGAGTGCCTGATTAAATTCACTGATTTGTTCTCATCCTCTGGAGAGAAGAGATCCAAAAGCAAAGTCTGAATCTAGATTTGCTCCATTTCCTTCCTCAAATGCTATGTCTGGGAATTACCAAGGAAAGTACAAATAGACTGCAAGAGAACAGAAAAGACTCTGCAAAGGAAGAACTGCTTGTATTAATTCACATGCTGCCACTGAAAATTTATCAGCAGCACATATATTTAGTTAACCAGGAGATCCATGCAATTTTATAATAAAACATAGTAGTCAAGTGAAAAATAAACCAGATAGTGGAATTCTGGTTTCTGTGTGTTAAAACAGGCATTAGAAGTTCTCTAATGGAATGAAAGGGGAGAATATTGCAAATGTGGACTTGAAATGGAAAGGCTTCAAAGAATCACACATGGACACACACAAATAAGTTGTGCAGGCCCTGCACATGACTTCTTAGTTTTAAAGGCAGTTTAACAATAGCAAGAGGTTTTATATTTTCCAGGGAGGCTTTAAAAGTAATTATTGTCTGTGTGTTCTTTGTTCATAACTCTTTAGTGGCAGCCAGCAGAATTTAATTTTCTTCCCTTATTTCAGTAATAAATTTCTTTTAGCTTTCTTCTGCCCCAACACAAAAGCAGCATTCAAGTCTAAGAAACAGAAGACTTAAACAAGGCAAAACACCAGAATTTTTAGAGATTGTCAAATCTGAAAATAGTGGAGTACTTCTCTGGGTTCAAGATCATGTCCTGAACATACCTCAGTTCTTAAACACCACATTTTTAAGGCCATAGTATCATGTCATTGACTTTTAGGAATAAGAAAGGATGCTCACAAATTACATTTGGATCCCAGGTTAATTCTTCATCTTGGATAGATCACTACTTAGAAAGAACAAGCACTACAGGAACTTCTATTAAAAAAAAACATTCAAACAAAAAATTTCATCAAATTTATAGTTCCTTAACTAATTTTTAAATTGTACATACATAAACACCAATGGGTATTTATATTTCTATGATACCTTTTCTCAATTATGAACTAAACAGGCTATTAACTTCTTACTGTAACAACTTTTTATGGAATAAAAATTTTACACTTCATTCTATAAAGGACATAAAGCCAGAATATATCAAGTTCTGAATACACAGCAAGTTAATCTATGGAGCATAAAAGTTCAACTTCCTAAAGAAAAGCATTTTTTTCCATCCAGTACTGTATTGCCAAGGGTAGGAAATATTTCATTCTGCTTACAACTTGTACCATGAGTTCCTGGGTCACTTCTGACTGGCAGTGCCAGATACCTAGGTTACGGCATGGCCTGGGACAAGAGATACTCTTGGGAAAAAAACTATGGAAAGAAAGAGGCAGAAATAATCTCCTCTGTTGTAGCAGGAAAGAGGAAACGGATGATTCCCTGGGGTTTCTTTCAGTGTGAGAGCATTCTGCAGCTTTAAAACATTTTCTTGAGAAATCAGTATTACTCTGCAGATTAGACTCACATGAAAGTTAGCAAGTGGCAATACGCCAGAGCACTCAGTTGAGTGCTCCTGTCAATGAGGAGATCACTGCAATATTCAGGAAAAATCTTGAACTGTAAGAATCCAAAGAGTAACAACACCCTGGGATCTCAGTTTTCTGTCCTTTAACTTCTCAGCCCTAGTCCCTAATTGCAGTAAGTACAAAAACACAAACACCCCCCTCTTACACCATGCCCAGATGAAACCTTAGAAAACAGAAATTAAACTAATACTCATCAGAGCTGATGGAGGTAGACACATCTTCAAAGGCATGGACTCAATCGGCTTATAAAATTGGCTTATTTTAGTTGGTGGCCAAATGCTGTAAGAGCAGATGAACTTATTAATACCTGTGGATCTCACCTGTGAGCAAAAGCCTACAATTAAAAATGAGAAAACCAAATTATTATTCCTAGATGCTGTCTGTTTATTTTCACCCAGGTATTCCTAAGTCACACCCATCACTTTTCAACAACGTAGAGATATTAAACCATCTAATTTGGCACCAGTGCAACATATGTCTTCTTACAGACTGTGGGTAACATTAAATACTCCAGCAAGATCCAGGAAAGCAATCTGAAACGTTTGAAAAAGTTAGCCTCACAAAAGCTCTGGATGCAATTAGCTCTAATTTTCAGTCACACACTTAGGTGGTAGTGATTCAACAGGCAACAGCCACGGAGGCTGCACCCTGCCTCTGCTAAAGATGGACCTTCCACAGCATGGAGCTGAAAAATGGCTCCTACCATCACCTTCACTGAACCTATTCTGAAGATGAAAGGTGGCCCATACTTCCCAACACTATGATTCATATTTCAAAAGCACAAGGTGTTTCTTAAATATTTATCCTTGAGATACCATAAGATATTTTTGAAACACAGTAAGATGGAGTTCCCTGTTATAATCTATCTTCAAAATAATAGTAAGGTATATGTGTGTATGAAATTCATAAATTCTGGAGTGCTCCATGAAAATGAAACTCTGATTTGCACTTCTACATTATTTCCCTCATGACTTCATATATGCACTTATATGGCCAAACTAAAACCAGCCTGTCTTCACCTAACCTGCTGATGAAATTTTGCCATTGTCCATAACAAAAAAAAAACCTCTTCCAAAATCCAGTTGTGTTCAAAGTCAAGTGTTTGGAGCCAAGTTGTGAAATTCTTGTTTAGGGCACTGTTGTAAGCAACTAAGGTGGAAGGATGCAAACATCCAATGGTTCTTACTTACATGAGTATTCCTCGGTGGTTTGATCCCTCTCATACGCACTTTATAAGGGTTACCTTTATTACAAGAAGAAGAAACAGTACCAAAAGGAGTAATTGTTAAAACATATGCATATGTATAAGGTAAATATCCAGCCCCAGAGGTGCATCAGCAATAATCCCTCACCTCGGTTTGCACAGCTGCTGATGGTGAAATTGCCCAATGCAAAGATCACAGGAGGCTGCACCACAACCTCCAATAGTCATTTCCAGCCAGCACACCTGTGATTCTATGATCCTGCTTCTACAGCTCACTTACCCTCCCTGTGTGCTTTAAACTGTGGGTAATTAAGCCTCAGAGACTAGACCACAAACAAACAAATCTGTTTCTACTGCCTACAAAGGGAATTCAGATTCATCTGACATAAAACGTCTGTGCCATGCCATCTCCCCTTAAAGCACCTATTATCCTTCATCCTGGCCCCTGCTGCCTCCACAGTGCTCCTTGGCACGTGGACAGAGAAGTCTCTCTCTCATCTGGTAGGAGGTCCAGGTCCCCAAGATTTGCAGGCTAAAAATGTAACACTGACAGCTGCAAACATGCTTCTTCAGGGACACAATTCTTTCCAAAGAAAGGCAGCAATAAGAAGAGAAATTTGAGAATTGTACACGCAGTCCTGGTATTGAACAGAGAAGGAAATTCAGAAATTTCACTCCTCTATATATATCAGCTCTGCAACTTTGCCAGGTAACACAGTTATCCTCTGATGACTTCTCATTCTCAGAGTTCAGGCTTCATTCTAATCATCATTTCCAAAGGTGGGAAACCTACCTCTGGCCTGCTCAGCAAAGGAGATATCAGATTCCATGCAAGTGAGCAATTCCTGCTCCAATCCTGATTTGGGCTAGATCTTCCCCTTCAGAAGGTTTTACAAAAAGCACTTGGTATACTGTACATGAAATACAGTGAACCTCTTTTTGACCACCAAAGCTCTATATATTAACTTGAAACAAATCCAAGACAAAGGGAAAAAAATCTCTAATGTTATCACCTCTGTAAGAAGGGCCTAGAGAGATATGGGTCATTGTTCAAATAATCTCATCTTGAAGAATGGCTTAAGAGTTCAAAAGCCTGAGGGGTATTGCAAGAATGAATTTTACTTTTCGGGGAAGACATCAAACCCAGACATTTCTGTGACAGATATACCAGCATATCCTTTCAGATCCCTCTGAGTATATTTTCTGCTTCTTGGATTTGAAATCTTGAAGCAATAAAACAAACTCTTGTTTTTTAATTAAGCTTGCTGTAGGCAAGGCTGAAGAAGGAATAACAGTCAGTGTCTCTGAAGTGGGAGTCAGCACAAAATCCCACTAATGGGCCTATTGACCTAACATTCACAGACTTTACCATTCCTAAAATATTTTCCACCAGTCCAGGCAGCAACAAATAACAGGTTTTGATGTGCTTAGCCATGGTACATTATCAGCAAATATACAATCAACTTCTTTTCAAAAAGGTTGACTACTATTGCTCTTCAAAGTTCATTTATGTATTATACTTTCCTGCCTGCAGTGCCAGAGTATGTACTGCATATTCTAACAGGACAAAATGGAAATGTTGCACAGCTGCTAATGATTATTCAAAATCTAATTAGGCTGGTTTGGTTTGTTTTTTTTTTAAGAAAGAAATATTCTCTTAATTGAAGGTGTGTTTGCTGAGAGAAAATAATTTTCATGGAGGCAAAACTGTCTCCTCTCAAAGGAAAGAAGCTCAAGTGGAGTAACAGGATGCATGTCAGACAACCATATACAGGAGACTTCATGAAAAGTGCAATTCCTTCTAATATTCGTGACAGCCACACTTTACAAACTACCAAAGATTGGAGAAGTGAGCTCTAATGATAAGCAGCTCTTAAGAAATGAATAGCTGGTCAGGCTTACACCAATGCCTTCCCATATCCTGCTGCTTTTGGAAGATCTTCTCATAGGCAATACATTGAAAACTAAGCAGTGATTTCAAATCTAAACACTTTACAAAAGTTGAATACAACAAGGAAATGTTTTCTAGTATTACCAAACTATTAATGTTGTATGCTGCAATGACATGATGCTAGGTGTATTGTCTGCCACTCTAGAGGAGGAGGTATATAAAGCAAAGCACAAGGTTTATTTTGAATTTATACCTACAAGAATAATTTTTAAATTTGGTTATTACTTAGTTAGCAAGTTTGGCCTCTATCTCAATTGTTTTCCAAAATGCTAAAACACTCACACTGTTTTGTTTTGACTTATTTTTTAATTTAGCTCTCTAGGATAAAAAAAAAAAAATTACATACTGTCCTCAGCTGTGTGGTTAATATATGTTGTTTGCATTTGAAACCCACAGGACTGTCAATGCTTTCAAATCAATGAATTCAGAAAGGATTAAGTCACACTGTTTTTCCCATCAAAAAGTCACTATGATAATTTGATGCAAAACTATGACTCTAAACACAGACATGAGAAGATGTTGACAGTAATTGCTCTTGTACCACTTTGGTTTTCTTCCCATTGAAATGTTCAGCTCAGAATTCATGCCTCTCTTGGCCTCTCCATGCAGTCACATGCACACACACACATCCGAGAAATGCATTTAGATAAATGGACAGGTCAATATCAAGGTATATTAAGGTAATCATGTTCCCAAGAAATAAGAAAAGACAGAAGGAGTTTTTGGTTGGTTGGGGATTTTTTTGTTTGAGGATTTTTTTCTTTTTTTTTTTTTTTGCTTTCCCTGTAGATTAAAACAACAGCAGGGAAACAACAAGAAGGGAAACAACAAGTGTATAATATTACACTGAAGGTCCAAAAGTTAAAATTCAGGAACATACTTGCAATATAGACACACAAATTAAAAATATGTAAATATGCACCTTTTAATGATCAAATTTCAAAGTTACAGATCAGAACTTCATTAAGACACTATTTTCATCACCCTGCCAAGAAAACTTGCCAGCTGACAGAGCTCACCTCTACCGTTCATAAGGTTTCTAGATTGCTTCAGGAAAGCCTTGAATGTGCACCTCCATTTTTGGGACACAGAAGAAATCTCTTTGCCCTGAAGGTTCTCAGCATGCCTCTCAGAGTATTTTATGAAGTAAAGTCACAAAAGGAAAATACATTTCCCAAGTTACTCCTCCAAGCACAATCCAAATGATTAAGTGCAGCAACTGCAGTGCAGAGTTCTTAAATGACCAACAGTTTAAAAATGAAAGCTTCACTCTGCTCTGTACAGAACAGAGCATATTTGCTAGAACTACTTAGGTAATTGATTTCTTCAGGTGGAATTAACATTTTAATTAGCAATTAAGTCATTTTACACTCTAAGGATAACAAGGAAATTATCACATTGTCAGAAACTAAACACAAAGTTTGTAAAGGTACAGTTTATATAATTAATTGATTTACACAAGGTTGCATTTTAGAACAAATCATGATGCTTTCTCCAAGTAAAGATGTGTATTTAATCATATTTTCAGTAGTATAAATATACTGATATGCCTGTATCAGTCAAGTTATATTCCACAGTGATATCTTATGCAATTAATCAATATAATTATATCCTTGCCATGAAAATACAAAAGATTATTTAAATCATGCAAGGGATGGCTGTAATTTTTCATCTCTTGCTGATTAAATCCCACTTTTCAGTAAGAATTAAAGTGTATGATACACTACCTTCCTACTTATATTTTCCAAAGTGTTAATTCTTTTTTCTGAAATCAGTTCAGATACCCCTGCTGCCAATCTGTTCATCCAGAAAATGAAGGTGCCACACCAAGCTGTTTCTTTACATAAGAGAATCTCCCTGCCCATCTCTTAATCAAGCCAGCCAGGAATTAGTTGAGGAGGACTGTAGTGTCCTTTTCTTTTGGATACTTCTTCTCAGAAGGAAAAGTCTAGCAACTCACTGAACAAGGCAGGAAGTGATGGCAACAACATCCCTATTCCATCAAAACCACTAAATCTGTGGTTATCATGACCTACCTAGGGAGACCTCTGAGTACACAATATAGAAGCAGCAATCTTGCCCTACTCCAGATTTGTCTGAATGGACTGAGTGACGGGAGTGAACCAGACACAAGCATCATCTGAACAGTGTTTGGAAAAGATCCATTTCATCTGCTCCTGTTTTCCTCACTCTGTGACTCAGTCATTCTCCTTCTGCATTCCTCCCACCTTCATTACCGGCTCTTGCTCAACAAGGCACCAAGCTGAACTTCACCAGTCCCACCTACCCAGAATTGTTTGTGTTGTATTTGTGTTCCCTCTTTTCCCCTAAATGTATCTTAGATCCAAAACAGGAGAACTGGAGAGAGCTGGTACCTACTGACTCCTCCACCTTTCCCGATGAGACTCTTATGATCCAGATTCATCCCACTTAACATTCACCCTACAGAAATCAGTGGACAGACAAAGGCAACTTCCATAGTCAGGTCACCACCCCGATCTTCCCAATCATCCTCTGGAGACCTATACTCATCTCCATTAGCAACACATATGTCCTCAGGCAACTACCTACTTAATTTAGGCATTTAAGTTAATGGGAATATCTGGGGCTCACAGTCACTTGATGAATTTAGAAGAGATCTTCCTTTAAAAAATAAAACCTACAAGGAAAAGAGGGAAATGGAATTACATACAATTCTGCTCATTAAAACTTAAGTATCTGTATTTTCCTTGTTTTCCTCTTTGTTTCTAGTAGCACTGCTAAATATTTTAAATAGTTTCTGCTTGGCAGAACAAATGGATTCAAGCCCTTACTAATAAGTTCCTCAACTCCAAATTACTCACAACTGTAAGAAAAGTATCAAAAAGGGCAATTTAAAATTTATAACCTCCTTAATATTGTGTACAGTCTTGACAAAAATACACAGACAAACCTAAAAAGCATTTAAGTAACTGTGGTCCACTTGCCAAACACAGTAAAGGCACTTCCAGGGAATGATTATTTCTGTTTTGCTTCAGCCGTCTGTAGTTTCTGGGGCTTTTCTGACACGGGCAAAGAGGAATTCAGCCAGAAATCTGAAACCTGTTACATTTAGGAACACATTTATGTGTAGTAACTAGGTGACTGATGACTTCATGGGAAAATCTAAACCTATTTAAAATTTGGGAAAACAGATGAATGAGTATTTTTATTTCCTGTTTAATTTGCAAACCACAGGAAAAGAAGAAAAAAAGAAAATTATAAAAGAAATAGTTGCTCTCCAAGAGATCCTACACATTTCTTAGTCCCTAGAATACCACATATATAAAATCTTGCATATTATTTCAGAGATATATTATTGCATACTACTGTAAGAGCCGTATAATGTCTTTCTATAGCTTTAAGGAAATGCACTCAAAAGCAAATCTTTGAAACTAAGATGGATGACAGCAGCAGCTTTGGGTGGCTGCGATCCTGCAACTGCTGAAAGTTGAGCGCATCCAAGTAACATCAAGGCAGGATTTCTCCCCCCTCTCCAGGGAATGCCAGTATTCCCTGGCTGCCAGGGCACAAGAGTGAGTGGTACAAGGAGGAGCTGAAAAGCAGTTTTAAATGCCTGTTCAAATCCTACTTCCTTTCATATCCCCCAAATATACGAAGTTTCACAGAAAGTCCAATTTTTCACTCCACACTTCTAATTGACAGAGAAACCACAAATTAGTAATAAATAAAAGAATACAGTCCCCACAGCACAACAGAAAAAGCACTGAGAAAATTATTCCTATGTCTACATGTTAAAAGGGTCAAATGTGCCAAAAACAGGAAGCAAAAGAAATTATATTTTAAATTGCTGCTCTTTCCTCTTCATTGGAAAATGAAAGCATCTCAATATCCCCCAGTTAAACCAATTAGAAAAGTTCCTTATGAAATCCAGTTAGATCCTAACTTGCAAAGTTTTCCTACGTTCAATTTTTTGTCAACACATATAAAGTACATGTCCATGAGAAGGGGGAAAAAATCATAATACAGAGCTAGTAATTAGAAAATTAAACTAGGGATTTAACATGTGCCTTCCTTAAACACTTTACCCTCTACATTTTACTAAGTTTGCTGTTTTCCAGTTTTAAATACATATGCCTCACAGCAATACTGTAAGTATTTAGATTCACTTGGTTTTAATCTGGAACAAGCATTAGAGCCTCTAACCTGACCTGCTGAACAAAACTGGCAAGAACATTTTGCTCAAGTAAAGCAACTCATCTGACCAATGCACATCTTTCTAAAAGCCACCCAGCCTTAGCAGAATCTATCACTTTGGTTTGTTTCAGTAAACAATTATCCTTCTAATTAAAAATGTGTGCCTGAATTCTAATTTGAATTTGTCCTGCTTCAATTCCCAGCCATGGCTTTTATTCATGTCTTTTTCTTGTTAGAGTTTAGAGCTCTCCAGTACTTGCTCTGCTAGAGAGGACAGTGGATTTCTCCTCAAGGGGCTGCATGTGCGCCTACAGAAACACACAAATACAGAGTAACACATCCCCATTACCTGAGAGCAACACCTCTACAAAGTCCAAAAATGTGCATGTAGCAGTAGAAATGCATCCAGCATAACAGGGTCAAGTCCTCTCTTTTTATAAAGACTACTTTGCTAATAATAAAAGATAATGATTTTATTTAGCACCTTATCAAAGAAACAGCACTGACATAAGTTTTCATCATTCGAGCACTATGAGTCACTAATGCCCACTTCCTTCTCCCTGCTATACTTAGCACATAGCTCCAGGTTTGAACTGCCAGGATTAATGCTCCACTGCAGTGATATACCTCTAAATAGTCAAGTTGACAGACACAGGCTGACAAAGTAATGATTAATAGTTTTATCATTAATAGTTTTTAATACAAGCATTAGTAGTTTTATACAGCATTTATTTGCACATTAGTTTTTTCTGCAAAGAAAAAGTATGAAATACTCTCCTAGGAGTTTCTCTCACATCTCTTTCTTTTTTACAAGTTTTCCCCTCCTACTATCCTCTCCTCTTTCTCAGACACAGAATAGAACAGATAAAAGAAATGCAGGGACAAGAGGACAAGGCTTCCTCCTTTTCTTTTCTTGGCAGGTCTGATATAAAGACTTGTTCTTGTAACAGGCTCCTTAGCAAGGAAAGGACCCTGTGCTGCACAGGAAGGTCATAGGCAGAGTTTTACTACTGCAAAAACAATCAAAAGCTCTTATCTTAAAAATATATGAAATCATATTTGGCAGGGCTTGGAAACCTAATGAAATTCCTAGGAAATGTGATCCACAATTGACCTTCTTAATAAATACAATTCTTGATCATTTTTCTTAGAAATGCCTATCTCCTGTTACTAACATTTCTGGTTCTATTTTAAAACACCCTGAAAAAATTGGTGGCAGAGGATGAAGAGAGATCTCTTCACAGATGACAGATGTCTCCCTGTAAAGGGGAAGGCAAAAGCAAGAGGCACAGACAGTGAAGAAGGGACGCCCAAACATCACTGCTCAAATCACTGACAGGCAGGATCTACTACAGGCACAAGCAGTAGTGAGAGAAACTACAGTCCAGGTGACTAAACTCTTTCTAGCCACCAAAATTAACAAATAATGATGGTCTGGAGTTAATGTCCATGAAGCATTAAACAGCAGTTTTATTTTAAATGATGCAAATGATGGCCAAGCACTGAGGTTTAATTGTAAAGCCAGCAGAAAGTGTTGGCTGCCTGGTGGGTGCAGTGTGGGAAGCTGCTGCAGACATGCAAAGCCTGTTTCACTCATGTGTACTATCTCTGTTTTGATTCACCAGAAAAGTCAAAGTCTCTGCATGCTGGTTAGTTTCAACTTAATTTTATAACAAATACATATAACAAAAAAAAAAAAAAAAAAAAAAGGCCAGATGACAAATGTACAAAAAACACATGGCCATGGATTTTACAAAGGCTTCCTCACTCTTTAGTGAGAATTTTCCCAGGGAAGCCGCTGGAGCGAGGGGGAAAGACAAAAATTCTTTTCAGTTAATGACCCTCTTCCCTAAAAAGAAACAGCTCTGCCTCATTTTTTGGCATCTCCAGTGTGTAAACTCACAGTCATAGGAAAAGAAGAAAATAAAAGACCTCCCAAAAAATATATTGATAGTAAAGACATTGTATATACATGAAGGTATTTAGCATCACTTGCTTTCTATTTTTTTTAACAGAAATAATAATGCTTAAAATTAATTCCATTTACTTTCTTACTTACATTTGAAGTCAATAACATTGATAGCCACATGATGAGAAAGCAAATTAAGAAAAGACATATAGAAAAAGAACGTTCAAAGGCACAGAAGAACTCACATTTTGGGACATGCAACTTTTGAAGAAGGAAGGCAAACACTGTACAGTTAAACAAAGAATAGGAGATTGTGAAAACTGAAACTGCAGATCATTGTAAGTAGTCAGATTAAATAAAATCTCCCATTTAAACAAGCATGAAAAAAGTAGAAAAGCACACCAAAGGATAAATAATGCAATGTCCTTCTATTTATAAAGGTTAGATATTAAAGAAACAAAGGGGGAATACAGAAAAAAACCCAGAATAACTAGCAAGGGTACTATCCATCAGAAAGCTAAATCTAATAAATGAGTTAAGTGTAGGAAGTAACATGGAATGCCCATGGACTGGAAGTTCACCCCACAGAGGGCTGGGAGCACAGCATGCAGCATTTAGCATATCACCACTGGGCTGGCCTGCATGGAGGCTGTGAGATTTGCTCCACAAACTCAACGAGCGCCAGATCAGGAAACACAGAACTAATGGGAGATTTACACGACCCCACGTAGATTGCTTAAATGTTCTTTCAGGGCACAGAGCCAAGAGCAAATTTTCAGAGCAGCTTTGTGAGCAGCTATCCAGGAAACACTGAGGGGAAGCAACTCTTCACTGGGTCTCAGCAGGGCTGTCAGTGAGTCACTGCAACCATGAGCAGCACGGACATAGATTCAACATCTGTGCATGAGTAAGGAAGCCAAAATATCCACAAGGAGAGGGTTCTTGCACAAAAAGGAGGAAGCTTAGTTAAGAAAAAAAACAAAACAAAACAAACAAAAAAAAAAAAAACGCAAAAAAACTAAAAGAATGAATGCAAAAGGTACAATTTTGGAAACATCTTTACAAAGGCATAAGACTGAATTTCAGTCCAAGAGCATACCACCTAAAGTGGACCAAAGATAACAAGGCAGGATTGAAAAGAAACATGACTCAAAGAAAGACACACAATTTTAATGAGCTGAATTTGACCTGCTAAAGATAATGGGGAAAAACATCCTCAGAAGGATAACCCTATAATGCAATAGGCCAAAATAAAAACCTTTGAAACACAAGTTGCAAAAGTTTACACTGTAACAATAAATCTTCTGTCAACCTCCCAAAAGATGCGAAGTCTTCCACAGTAATCTGTGGAACCAATACATGAGCGAGGTGAGAAAAGAGCATCCAGAGACAAAGCCACAGCACAGAAAGCAAACTAATGCTTTGCATCTCTGTTCAACCCAAGGCTGCTTTGAGAGGTTCCCGTGTCAGAGCTCTTCTTTGCTGTCATTGTATTAAGAAATGTCTCATATTAAAGTGTCAGTGAAAGAAATTTTACACAAATCAGTGCTAGTCATCTGCCCAGACCAGATGGTATTCATCCAAATGTTCTAAAGGAACTCAAGGATGAAATCACTAAGCCATTAATTGCAGAGTGTCTTCTCATTTAAAATAATGTTTTTATTATGAAAATGAACATTGCAACTATGGGTTCCAATTTCTTAAAGGTCTCCAAGAGCAATTCAGAGAGGAATTTGAGGGCACTAAAGTCTGAAAAGTAGTAAAAATTATTCCATCTCTGTAATTTGACACAGAGAAATAAAAGGTACTGAGTGAGAGACTGCATTTCTTTGGGAAGGGAATGCATGACCCATTAATGTCCTCGCTTTTTTGACAGAATCAATGAATAGATAAAATTAAAACTCAACAAAATTGTCTTCTCTAAGTCTTTCAGAAAGATCCCCTACAAAATGTGCTCAAGAAGCTCCATTGCTAGAGGATAGGAGGATAGATCTTCATTGGGAGGAATAATTATTTTAAAATCAGGAAACATCAGGTTTGATAATTTTTTGCTATTGAGAAAAGTCCTCAAAGGAGTCCCACAAGGTTCTTCATCAGTCCTATTTAACCTATCGTAATTATAGAAATGAGGCAGATGGTGACAACATGAATTTTGAATGATTTGCATCATTCAAAAACAAAGTAAAACATAGAAAAGTAAATATCAGTTAAGACAATAAATAGGAAAGCTTGCAGATAAACCTCATGATTCTGAGTGACTGGTCATTAAAATGGCAAAATACAGTCACAGTACATAAATCAAAAGGGAAGTTCTGGCATCACATACAAAATGAAGGCTTTTGAACAAACCCTAAAGGTACTTGACTTATATGATCCAGGGTACCATGAAAACACCAACCTGCTATTCAGCAGTGATTCAAAAAACACAACCTCAGAAATATTCAGAACAGTAACAGGTTTTTTCTAAAGGTTTAGAAACCACCACTGTATTAGACCCAGACCCTTCACTGTGCCTTTACCTTTAACATGTTCAACACTGCTGGACTTAAACAAGGACACAAGGGAAGCATAAGAAATACAACTAAGAGAAACAAGGGCAAGGAAAGAAGTGAAATGACTCTTCTTCAAGGATCAGAAACTGTAGTGTCCACAAAATCTAAAGCTTACAAGATAAAGTGGAGCAGGTATTTCCTCAAAACCTGTAGTTGTGGGGGAAAAAATGTGAGAAATGTGCCCAAACATTTTTCAAAATGCCAAGGAGAGTGTTCATGGTAGAATGACTGTCCCCCCTATCTTCTAAAGAGAGGCTAAAAGCAGGAACCAGGGACAAGCACCTCTACCTCTCCTTCATCCCTGACTGAGAGACAGAGAGCTGGGAGTGCTCATCCTGATGAAGAAAATACTCAGGGGCCCCTGATTCATATGCATAAATACATGATGGGCAGGTTTAAGGAAGCTGAGAGACTTTTTTCTGTGGTATCTCATGATGGGACACAGGAAATTCCATGTAACTACCTTAAAGAACACCTTTGAATGTAAAGAGGGTCAAACACTGGCGCAGGTTGCTGGCCCAGACAGGTTTAGAGTCTCCATCCTTGAAACTGTTCAAAAATCAGCTGAGCACAGTCCTGGGTTGACAGTGCTGTTAGAAGGACCTTGGACTAGATGATCTTGAGAGATTCCTTCTACTATCAGTTATTATATGGGTCTGTGAAACTCCAGTACAGACTTCTGTCCTTTTCTGGCAGTTCAATTTGCTATGAGCAACTGGAAAACTGAGCCAGCTCAGTGCTCTGTTCTGACCTATGGTCATTCCCATTTTCTGAATAATTTTCAGGACACTATTTTTATTTAAAATATGTGAAATGTATCATTATAAGATGAAATCAATTTATGTACATGAAGACTACTCAATGTGACTAATATTTTCCAAAGGTTAAAGAAAAAAAGGAAAGAAAAAAGAACAGCACACACATCTCAGCTTTCTTCTTGCATGGAAGAATCAACAGTAGAGCAAATTACAAATTAAAGCATAAACCTAATATTTGCTTTCTTTCACCTCATCTGATTAGAGCCATTAAATTTGCATCATCCTTAGCTGTGCAATTATTACCACAGAAAGCTTAGCCTGTTAAATTCAATTCTCACATTGCAAAGCTTTCCAGAGAGAGAGTCTCCTTTTCACATAACTTCCCGAGGATATAAATGGAGGTTATGTCATTTAAAGAATCTATTTTTACTCCTAATCTTCCTTCTAAAGGAAGAGGGAAGAACTGACTACTTAGAACTGATTCGTAAGAACCTTCTTATCCCAAACCAAAGAATACAGGGCAGAAAATGATGAATTTGTAGCCGAGAACAACTTTAATATTCCTTTGCACTACATCATCCTGACTCTTACCACATTCAATGAGTTTAATGTCACTTACCCTCACTCCTCATCTGATAGAAAAAAAAAAAAAAAAACACCAGGAGGAAACAATTAATGGCAAGGAAGGGAATTATGTAAAATTCCTAAAACAATAACTCCTAAGTAGCTTCCTCGGCATGTACAAGGTACTTCCAGGAGAGGTTTGCAAACCATTCTCCAACTGAGATTTCATCTTGATTTATTTTTCCCCTTCCTACCCATTTATTTTAAATTATAATAATATTCAATCCATCTAAATTTAATAGAGCAATTCAGAACAAAACTTGAATAATTTTTCAAATTATACAAGACTGCTTATCCAGTATGGATGCCATGCAAATTGACCATTAAAATCTACCAAAAACATACAATCTTCAGTGAGAGAAATGCCCCACATCCAAACCAACACCATTGCATAACATCTCCATTTAAAGCTAAACAAAACCCTCATTTACATGATTCAGTAACACTATAAATTAGCAAGTCATCCATTCTCCCTCTGAGTACCGACCCCTTTTTCTAATGAGGACATGGGTAATTTGAGTATTTCTAATTGTTAAATGCTACCAGTCTAAGGTATTTGGGTATTTTGTCTCTTTTTCAGAATTGTTCCTCTAAGCAGAACTGACACAGAAGACACACAAAAGATTCACTCATTTAATGTTTTCATTCATGCAGTTTTTGCTGATAACCTTTCAATCTGAGCTACCTTGTTTCCTTTTAATTAATGCTCACGGGGAAAACATTCCCATTCAAAGTGACAGAATACACAGATGAGAAGCAAAGAAAACAGGAATAATATCCTTGCTTCTGCTCTCAGAAGGAAATGCAAAAGCCTGAGAGTGCATAGATACCCAAAGGCACACAGCTCTGGTCTGTACACACCACACTTTGCTAAGACACTCGAGTTAATCAGGCTCTCAGTGAACACCCAGGCATGAGCCTGGATGCCTTCTTCCCTCCCTCCCCACTGCACAAAGGTAAGGATGCCTTCTGACTTCACACAGTCTTTAAAATAATTGACTAACAACATTTCAGTGTCTCAAAACTTATTATTTATGACACCAAACATTTAAGAGAAAACTGAACATTGTGGTGATGGCCAAAGCTCCAGTCTGAATCACCCACATCCCAAGACAAGAGCATATTTCACAGCTGCATTTGTATCAGTTTCCTGGTCCTTCTGCAGCAGCTCCCTACTGGAACATAAATCATCATTGACTCTCTTGGGGCTTCTGACCACTTTAAGAATTTGGCTGTGAGCAATCAGATGGAGATTACTAACTCTTCCAATGGACAGTTGGTGCTAGGTACTACTAATTTGTAAATAGGATTAAATTTATAAACTAAGTTAATGTTTTTTAAAAAGCATTATTGACAAGTCAGAATGTTATAAAGCTTTTTGTAAAGAACTGTGATAACATCTTTCATGTACTTTCTTACTTGCCTTACTACTCTTTGACCCTTCACCCAACCTGTAGAAAAACAACTGGAGAATGAACATACCTATTTAACTGAGCAATTACTACCTCCCTTTCTTTTTTAAAGAAGATCACCAAAGACTAATTTACAGAGAAATCTGGCTAAGAAGCAAGAAGTCAGAAAGGTATTTTTTGTCAAACCAGGTAAGATAGAGAATATCAGAAAAAGGAAAAAAATTAATAGATACATCCATCACTTCCCTGAAGCCTGCTGGCTACAGCAAGGGTCACCCAGGGTTGAGCAGAGCAAACAGCAAGCTTTCCTGTAAATTGAACCTTAGACTTAAACACCCCTTTACTTCCCTTTGATAAGCTGAACATCTGAAGGCTATGCATCCCTCACAGCAGGCCATTGTCTCCAGCTTCCAAATGCTCCCATGACTCTATCCCACTTTTGCTACATGCCCTGATGTAGTTGTCATTTATAGAAATGTTTAGCTAATTTATTTAGCACTTGATCAAAGGCAGTGACCAACTTAACACACATGCTAACAGCTTAGGTAAGTCTTAGAATACTATTGGTGAGTCACATGCTGATTTGAAAAGAAACGAGACCACCAGAAGCCACACCTCATGTGAGCCCTGCCACTGACCAAATTCTGAGCAGTGGCCCCACACAACTGGAGGCAATCCGTTTCCTTACACTTACATTTGGATATACACATCTTTCAGCAGATGTGGGACTGATCCATTTGCTTGTTTTCAGTATGGAGCCAAGCCGAGGTGCTTTGAGCAAACTGTGAAAGAAACCATCGCCTTTCTGCAGCCAGCTGCCCTGCTGCCATTCAGCTGTCCATGTAGGACTGAGTTAAGCCTGGTTAACTTCATGGGGGAGAGGGACTCAGTTCAACACTGGGACTTTTGCCATTTGCTATAAAATGCAGAAGGAAATCAGGAGCCAAGAATCTACTCAAGCCACCTTGCCTCCAGTGTGCCTCCTTCTGCCCATTCCACCAAGTGACAAAATGAGTAATAAGGTGTGAGGCTCAACAAAGATCCTTGCTTGTGATAGAGCAATGAATAGATCAGGGAAACGAGAATATGGGGATCAGCAGACTTAGTTCTAACACATCATTTCTCTCCATTTTGATGCCCAAACTGGTGCAATCAATGTCAGATGCATAGAGGAAGCCCAAGGTCTTTCAAGTGTACAGTTTTTACTCAGATTAAACTAACCTATACCTATTCAATATTGCATTTCTCCCACCCCGAGGAAAATCACCCAATTTCTGCCTAGTTGAAAATTCTTTATGATGCAAAAAACCAAAATTGCTGAACAAACGGTCAAGATGAGAAAATTCCTGCTGTTAAGCTTGAGTTTAACCCTTTTTCTGCTGCAGGACTTCATCTGTGGAACACATACTCCAGTGATCCAACATATGCCTCCCCAGAGGTCACCAAGAAGAGGAAAAAGGAATGGGAACTACTTCCAGAAGAAATAACATAAGAAATGCACTGCACAGATGTTCAGTCTAAAGAATCACAGTTGGTACAATTTTAGGACCTGACTTGTAACCCATAAAAATCAATAGAGCCCCAGTGTTTCCAAAGGTGCTGGAGTGCTTTATGCCAATTCAGCCACTTTATTCTTGTGTCACCCATGCATTTGTACCCTAAAACAGTTTGTTTTCCAGGAGAGAAGATGGAGGGCCTTGCAGGTTAGCTTGGCCCCAAGGGTAGGACCACACAGTTCACTTCTTCTGGAGTGGCTGTTTTCCAGTAATCAACCTGTGACTTGCTGAAGGGGAAATCCTGCTCACTATGAGCACAGCAGCACCAACAGCTGCTACTTCTCATGGGAATTTTACAGACAGAGTGCAAAGGAAAATTAAACAGTGAATTTATAACACAATGCAGAACTTCGAAACAAAAACTGGAACAAACCCTGTGTGGTCTAGGCTCTGCCTCAGTGTCATCCCAACATTTTCTTTGTAATGTGTAACACAGTGCTCCCTTTGCTTCACTACCCACAAGAAAACAGACCAGAGCCTTTTCATAAAAACCATTCCCCATTAGCCAGCCAATTGGAACATATAGATTCAAAAAAGACAGAATCATAACACATAAAAGTTTTGACCCTTTGTTCTTTCATTTTTTTCCTAAAAAAACACTATGGCAAAACAACATGTTCAAGGGAACAACTTTCAACAGAACAAGTGCAACCTGACTCCCTTTTGTTTTCCATCCCCGGTTCTGAATGTTCTCATGACAAAGACTGTTTCACTATTTTGCTACATAAATTGAAGCAAATCCATCAGCTTCTCAAAGGTTCTGGGGTGGCTACTGTATATTTGGACTTTCAAAGTTCATGCTGAATTTCATTCCATTTCTTTGAATTATTTCCAGTTAACTTGAATTCATCACATAGTCCACAAAATAATCCAGCTTTGATGGGAAGATGCCAAGAGACAAGAAATCCATCAAACTGCACCTCTTACAATTACTTCTCAGCTTATAATCACCTTTTAAAGCAATCATCAGATTTACTCCAGGGATTTCAGGTGTCTCTACATTGACCCATGAAGTACTGCCAATTAACAATATACATATACAAAAGTATAGGTCAAGGTAAAGATGATTCAAAATTGTCCAAAACCCAAATCCAATAGCAATAAAAACTGCTGTATGAAGTCCACTATTTGAATAAGACTTTAGATTTACCTACATCCCAAAAGCCCTCAAAAAATTCTGCTTTGCACTTTTCAATATTCTCAATGAAAAGAACACTCTTTCAAGTGAAGGATCATTAAAACAAAAATTCTCCTTCCTTTCTGGGCAAAACCCAATGTTTGTGGTCACATTAATGTTTACCTGTGGTAGACAAATCTTCAAAAGAAAAAAAAATACTTTAATCTGCCATTCAGTCTGACTAATGCTTTATTTAGAAGAGCCTATGTTACAACCAATTACAGCACATCCTGCCTAATTACCTGGGAGTTGCTCAACAACAAAATACAATTCTATTACTAGAAATAATAGGCTTGGCTTTGGTTTGTGGATTACAGCAGCTGCAGCCAAGAGATGTCATAAATAATGTACCAGCAACTAAATCAAAACCTATCAAGAATTCATAGTGCATAACAAAAGTGAGGACAAAAAGTCAATGCTGGCATCCCCACTGTTCTTACAATGAGCGGTTCAGTGCAAACAAGACCAATGTTATCTTTCTGTACAGGTAATGAAGTGACTTGGGTGCCTAAGCATTTTCTAAAGAATTGAATTTCCCCTGCTAATGATTTCAGCATTTCACACTGATTTTTGCATTCAGATAAATAAGGTAACTATTCTAAGCAATTCACTGTAGAACAGTCCATTTTATATTGTGAGAGCAGCAGAATACAGATAATCCCAGTTCTGCAAATGGAATTAAAAAAAAGATTAAAAAATCTGTGTCACTTCATGGAATAAAGAGACTGATTCACTTCAGCAATGTGAAGCCAGTCCAATGGAGGCTCATTCAGATGCTGGGAACTGGAGCACACAATGTACAAGGAATGGCTGAGGGAGCTGGGTTAGGTCATTCTAGGAAATGAGGCTAATGGAGAATCTCATTTCACTCAGCATCTAAAGAGAAGTTTTAAATAAGACGGGGTCAGAGTGGGCAGTGAAAAGGCAATAGATGGCAAGCACAAGCTGCAAGGATTGCCCAGTAAAGCTGTCATATTTCTGACCTGGACATTTTTCAGAACTAGGCAGGATGAGGCCATGAGTGACCTGATTAACTTCTGCAGCAACTCCTGCTTTGAGCAGGGGTTGTACTTGATGTCCATTGTGCTTCCTTGCAGCTAAAATCATTCTCCGCATGGGCGCAATACAGTAGAAACTTGCCAGTAAAGCAGTGATATAAGTGATCAACAGGGTATCAGAAAACGTATGTCCTATTGCCAGCCCTAACAAACATGCTAAAGAAAAAATAAATCATTATTTTTATTATAATAACAGTACTGTGTATCTATTCCAAACATGAATTTAAAAAAATAAAAAAAAAACATAAGAACTCAAGCACTTTGATGTACCAAGACTTCCAGTTAGCATAGAAATCAAATATAATTTTATATTTAAATATTCAGTCATATTTATTTATTGATGTACCTTACAAATGTTTACAAGCCTTTTGAGAAGCTATGTCCTATTATCACTTTGAAGACCTTGGAACTCCAACCCTGCTTTTCACATAGCTGGGCACATTAAGAGATCTCTAACTGGACCTGTTAAGGTAGTGCTGTGATAGGTCATGGTGTTTTATGAAGCATATTTGTAACATATTTTCTGGCCTTTACACAATTAACTTTACTTCCTTCTTCAGCTTTATTTAAAGATGATTCTTGGATGCTTTCCACTCTGTAATGCCAACAGATTTATATATTCATCTGAGGCCACATGGAAAGCTGAGGCATGGGAGTTTTCACTCTAGGCTTCCACACTGTGCCAGAATGTGCTGCACGTTCACAGTGCAGAGGTTTCATCTTTTACTGGCGCATCCTACCCACTAGCACTGAGAAATCTGAATTGTACTGAAAACTGCACCAAAATAGTACCAAGAGCTTAAGTACTATGCACCCAAAATCATCATATATATACAAAACTCTATCACGTATATTTTGCTTCCAAATATTTTTAAATGGGGATAAAAAGTAAAATACTATTATTTTTCTAATTCTACCTGTCAGGCTGAAGAAAATTAAGAATTAATAAAACCTGAGAGACCAGTATTTAGCAGTGAAACTGCATAGGGGTAGGGTGAAGGGAGAGAAATCTCAAACTGTAGTCAGGGTACTTCAGAACAGCATAACTTGATTTTTACATTCTATCCCAAGGAGACGTTGCAAAATTAGGGACTGGACAGCATATGGTAAGAATTAAGATAAAATAATGATAAGTTTCCAAATTCGTGGAGGAGAGTAAAATTTACAATAATTTTACATTGAAATCTTCAGAACAGCCAACAGTCCTAAGGAAAGATCAGCATTACAGAAAACTATTCTAAATCGTACAGAAAGCAGAACCATACATACCCTTCCTCACAGAATGGAAAGCTTGGAAGCCAGACTATCAAAAGACTGAATGACACAGATGCTTTTGGACCCAGTAAAGTTTTTCTGATATTAAGAAAGTATGTTTTACCACATCTCTTTATTTGTTTCCCTAACTTTTGCCCAGAGGTGGTTGTATTTCACTGATACTGTGATGCCTTTTTATCAAGGAGAGTAATTTGATCTGCATGCACACTCTACAAGAAAAATTATATTCACTTGGTAAAGAAAGTACATACCAGATTAAAAAAAAAAAAAAATTACTCACACAGATGCTTTTCAACAAATGGGTGATAACAAGTATTGCCCCACTCCCACCCAAAATGATAATTACAGATCCTATGATAGAAAGTTGGGATAAAGTGTATTCACAAGTCACTGAAACATCTACAGTCTGTCAAAGCAACTGAGAAGAAAACTGTGCCATCAGAAGGATATCAACTCTGGAATAGCTTTCAAAAAACAGGTTTGGAGCTGATGCGTTAGGCCAAAATACCAAAACTTAACACCTCACTTAAAAAGCAGCTTCTCCAGTCTGGACTGAAGCAATCAGGCACAGAAAAGGCAAACCAGTTCTATGAAAGAGGGAGGGTAACAGCTAGCCAAAAAAAGGCCACTAGGAGAGAAAAATCAGTGAGGAAGTGAAATATCCTCTTTGAAGGTTAGCTCAAGCATAGGTATTTGTTGAAACACAGCAACTTGTTAATCCCTGTTCTATATGGAATAAAAGGAAAATACACCAAGGGAGAAATAGGAGGAGCAGAATAAGGAGGAGACAAACTCAACTTACACATAAATCTCCCCAAAATAATTTTTAAAAAATTAGCTGGAACAGAGATTCAATTGACTATTTGACATATTATCAGTCACCTTTTCAATGAGAGGCTGCAGGGAGAGGAAGGAAAAGCCACCAACTAACATTCTGTATTTCGAAAAAACAAAAAACAAAAAAATCATGACCTTTAAATCTTACTGTAAAATGTATTTCATTTTTTGTCAGCTACCGACACCCTCAAATTCTTCAGCATGTAAGATTATATTTACATTTTAGAAACTGGCCTGTATTGAGTTTTTAATTGTCCCAATTCTTACCAAATTAAAGCTGCCTAACAATACGAGGATCTTAATAAATAAGTTATGTGGGAAATATTGCCTTTGTTATTTTCACAGTGAAAAATATATCCACACTGCAGAGATAATGAGGGTATAAAACAATAACACAACATCTTTCTATACCATTCTGCATAATTAACCATGCAGCTGTTCATTCATTCAGTCCCAATAACCAAATTAATTTGCAATCAGTTCACAGTGGATGCTCTGGAGCAGACTGCATGTACTGCAGAAACAAGTGAAGCTGCTCACATTCCACACACCACATCACTGCATAAGCTGCTCAGCTCTAAGAGATGCAACAGGGTAAAAGAGATGCAAAATGGTATTTTCAAAGATCATCTATAAAAAGTCACTGTGCCATCAGCTGTCTCATAGGGAAAATATGGGTATTTTCAGGTGAGTCTCATCATGTGTCAGTGCTCTCTGATGGAGTCCTGTCCTTCTCAGGCTCAAGCCAAAAACTTTAAGGACACAAACATTAAACATTCATAAACAATACAGCCCTTTCCTATTACTTATATTAATGCAGTATTACAGCCCCAACACTGATGGGAATCCCATAATCAGTTCTCCAAATTACCTATATTCCCAAGAAACAATAGACCAAGTGAGGAAAGCAGAGTAATGGCAGGTTCTCAAAAATGGTTACAGAACAGGCTGGTGGAATGAAGGTGGAACCAGCAGCATCACTAGCTGCTGAGTGGAATGTCACATGTACCTTATCACAAGTTTCCTAACACCATGACTTCATCCTTTCCAGATTTTAAAAAATATCATATCCCAGGTTTTATACCTCATTCATCATCATGAAAATGCAATAAGCAATGAAACTAGCTGCTTTGATTGTGGTTTCTCAGTTATTTCATTTTGCAGAGTGGCAAAAAAAAAACATTTATACATATACATAGATATAGAGAGAGACAGAGAGAGAGAGAGGGAGAGATGGTGTCATTCCATCTGCACCAGGTTATGGGCCCTGCACCTCCCTGCTGCACCAGCTTGCTGACAGTGGGAGTTAATGGGTAGACAATGCAGCAAAGCACCTCCTATTACCAAAAAACCTGACAGCTCAACTGTTTTCATATGAACTTAGTACAGAGGAATCATGCCACATTAAAAGCTCCAAGATGGCTGTTCTCAATTTGCTCACATAGAAGCGTGGATCATGGGCAAAACTTCCCTCTTTATGCAGGGAGGGAGGGCAAAAGAAAATCACAAGCCCCACGGATGACTAATGCATAGAAAGACAGCATTTCCTGTTTCTCACCTTAAACCTGTCTGCTGAGGCTGGCAAGAAAGAGGATAATTTCTTGTAGGGAAGCTTATTCAATAAGATACCATGACAAAACTGAGGAAACACCAGCAAAGCAACTTTTCTAAGCATCCTACTGCTACCATCCTGCATGGGTCTTGGGAAGGAAAGATCAGTTCTGTTACCATCAGTCCTGGCCAAACAGAGTCTACTTAAAACAAGAACCTGTGGTATAATTCCCACAACGTCTGCTGCACTAGTTAAAGGAATCAGAAATTCTATTACTTAGGCTCAAGTTACTCAAACAAGAGAAAAGAATTCTTAAGCCATTTAAAATAAATGGTTATTCTTTCTCAATAAATTGACTCACTCATTATGAGTTACATCTTGCAATAACTTAATTCATTTTCCAGAAGGAGGATTAAGGAGAAAAAAAAAATATCAACCTGTAAAGCAGCAAAAGTCTCACGCTCCAAGATGTATTTAACATGTTCAGCAGCCATGCTGCAATCAGGTTCAATAAGCACAAGTGTACTGCAAGAGCCCTTTCCTAACTACATAAATCACAGCTTTCTAACTGGATCTTAATTTGCATGTCATACATTCTCTATGTGATCACAAGCTAGTGCAGAAACATGTTAACATTCAAAATCATCATCATTATTCCAAGTTGTTGAAGACATGGAAAAGTAGTTGTGACACAGCACTCTCATCGGTGACCAACAGATATTCTGTAAAGAAATTTGGATAGACTTATTTGGTAGCTTTTACTTAACATTTTTTTCATTTCAGACCTTCTTACATACTAACACATTAAAATAATCTTTAAATTCTATTATGGCAACACAGACCAAGAAGTACCTGCCTCAGCTAAATCCCATGCACTGAAAAGCCTTTTAAAAGACATCTCCTTCAAAGGAGTCTACAGGTCACAGCTTGGAGAACAGTCCCAAATATCCACAGCCAAATTTCACTCCTCTGTTGAATGGCCAAAAGCTGCAGCCAAAACATGTAGCAGGATGAATGCAACACCAAGGTACCAGCAAGGTTACTGCCAGCCCATTGTGCTGGGCTTGGGCTCAGAAAGTCAATGGTAGGTCGTGTGTCCCCGAGAGCACGCACGGCAACAGCAGCACCGTCTGTGCTCCTGAATCAATTCCACTCCCCACTGAAAACATCAATAATTGCCTCTTCAATACCTTGCACATTCCAAGGTTTGTCAAGATATGTTTATTTAATTTCCTTCACCTTCTACATCTTTTTCCTCCTGACACCCATAATAAAACATTGCTGATATGCTGAAACCTTTTTAACTATCCACTTTTTAACTATGGTTTTACAGCACATTTAAATGTCCAAAATAAATTTAAAATACCGACTTTCCTGCACAATTCAACTCATACTGGCACACTGTTGAGTATTAGCAAGACAATGCAAGTTGGAATAAAGACAATAAAAGTCTTTGTAATACTTTTACATGAATATGGAAATATGATCAAAGAGAGCATAGAAAATCTGTTGTTCAGTAAGAGAAAGAAAATTCTAATTGTAAGACTGCCTTTTCAACACTACTGCCCAAAACCTTTGCTCAGTTGAACAGGTGTAAATAAGGATATAATATAAGCAGAAGAGAGCTACACAGGTATAATTGAGGACACTCTATTTTGGTTGCAGAACTTGCATTACTCATGATGATGCATTAGCTAGAGAAAGCACAGCTAGACTTTAGATCCCAAGCTGAGTTCACTGGGCTAATAATTAG
This sequence comes from Anomalospiza imberbis, assembly GCF_031753505.1. Classification (NCBI taxonomy): domain Eukaryota; kingdom Metazoa; phylum Chordata; class Aves; order Passeriformes; family Viduidae; genus Anomalospiza; species Anomalospiza imberbis. The sequence goes on from NC_089684.1 coordinate 54,009,387, forward strand.
AAAGCCATTTTTTTTCTTTTTTAACTTGGAAGGAGAAAATTTGATATGAAAATCACAGACTCAATAACTCCATCCCTTGGGGCCATTTCTACAAAGTCACTTTTCAAAGCAGAGCCACAATGTAAGGCCATCTGGAAGTGAAAGTTGTTGCAGAATACAGTTCCTCATTTATTAAGCAGTACTTCATACCAAAAATTTCACTGGGGCACTGAACTGTATATTGGGGGTTTTTGTTTTCCTTTTTAAATTAATTTCAGGAAACAGCTGAAATGAGTTTCACCTACAAGTCCAAAGATTTTGGAAACAAATGTCCATATTCATTTACACACGTTCTGTGAGCCATCTGGAAATTTTACTTTCCTGTGCCATATACTGTTCACTCTACCCACCTTAAAAGAATCTCCTGCTCTTTGTAGTCTGGATTTTTGCTTTAGTGTAGGCCTGCACTCTGTAAATGTCCAAAGCCCCCTGCAGTCACTGTGCCTCAATCACTCCTGATGGCCAGCAGACTTGCACAAGTGAGCCTTGTCCTTGACCAGGTGGCTTGTTGTGGGTGCAGACAGAAAGAGCTGTGCCACCACAGCCAGGATATTCCTGACTCCTTGGGATTTGTCAGGCACGATGCCGTCGGTGAGGCTCTCACGACTGTTCTCACCTCTACCTACCCAGCCACTGATTTAGATTTTCAACCTCCCACAGCACTTCGACTTTTCTTCCCCCTCAGGCTGCTTTTGGAGTAAGGAGTCCCAGAAAGCTCAGCTGGGATATCCAAAAATATTTAAGGAGGTGGGGAATTCTGTTTCTTCATTTAGTATTTCTTTACTGATAACATGGGGCAAAACAACCAACATCTCTTAAAACAGGGCTACCTAGCATTCATCTAGGGCTACCTAGCACTCAGCAGGCAAAGCTAAGAGGATCCAACAGTGCACTTAACATCAAGCAATGCCATTTGTTTTGCTGTGGTGAAGCTGTAACAACATGCTGATGCCATTGGGAACAATGGCAATTACAGAGCAAGCCACTTTAGCATTACTCTATCATTACAGCTTGATAATATGCAATCAAAATGTTATTAGCAATCATCAGCAGCATCTATTATTCATTGCTTAGATCAAGCTAAGAAAGGGAAGGCTGTGTGCATATCAGTAACAGGACTCTGAGCCAGTCTAAGCACGAGTTGGAAGGTAATTCCATGGCCATATAGTGCTGAGTCACCACTGCATAACCTTCAGCAATATTACCAACTCAGTTGTTCCATGTATAAAATTGAATGATAATAATAATCATCTATAATTCCAGTATCATTAGGAATAATTAACTCAGATAAGTATTATCATTAATTTCATACTGGTTAGTAATTCAAAGTTAAACTATTTGATTGTAAAATTTAATAATTATATCTAAAGTTGTAGGCATTCAACAGATGCAAGCAGTTACCTGAGGTTGTAAAATATGTGCATCTATATATTTATGCACAAATGAGTCCACAAAGCATATGAAAACACACACTCAACCTAAATCGTCAGTTGGTTTCAGCTTCTTCACACTGTAAATATGCTGGATAAGTATGTGTATGAACTCTGACATGAACAGCTCTAGTATGGAAAGTATCTTCTATGTATGCTCAACTTGTTGCAATAATTTTAGTATTTGAATTCTCAGTTTTTTCATTATGCTAATGAGCTCTAACACAACAACCAACCTGTATTCCCAATATGTACCACAGTTTGGAAACTCTAAAAGTAGACCTCAAAACAATCATCTGTTCCTTCTCAAAAAGTTATTTTAGTTTATATTCAAGAGGCAACCAATGTTATATCTATTTATTTCCCTACCTAAATTTGAGTAAAATAATTATACAATTTACACCTTGACAATTACTCAATAAGCAAATTAGGAAAGCATCAGAAATAGCTGACTAAAGAAGCCCAGTCTGGTATTTTTTAACTGCATACTTCCATCAGAATTTTGTCTTCACCTCTTCAGTGCAACCAGACATGGCTGCTACAAGTAAAAACTCTGTTCTAACTTCATTACACAGCACTATTTTCCCTATTTATTCAACAGTGAAAAATTCTAAGGTAATTCAATTTTAGGTCTCCCAAGTCTGTAATCTGACTTATGTGGGCAGGCATAAGTTATCTACACAAACTGACAATGCTGTGCAGAGATACAAAAATGCATCACCAAGATCCACCCACACATCATTCCCCCACCTAGGCATGTACCTCTGACTGGTGTTTTTCAACACCATTTGCATCACCCTTAAAAGTCTGACTGCAGCTCCAAGGTCACTAAGAACAAACAAGTATCACAAGACCATCTTTTCTCATTCTTTTTTCCACTAAAAAAGGGAAAAAAGAATCTTTTGAGTGAAATTCTTTTGATGGGAGAAAAGGAAAGAGATGAAGTGGAAATAAGTTTTAGAAGATGTAAGATGCAGTTTCAAGGAACAAAATAACTGATAAACAACCTACCAAGGTAGATTAATATTTACTGTCCAGAAAGAGAAATTGGGATATTAACATTAAAAAATTACCCTAGTCAGAACTGATTTGTTTATAGAAGTAGTTTATTTTCACTTAGTGACTAAGTCACATAGTGACTTAGACAATATGATTTCTGCCATTATCTAGCCAGGCAAGATAGGAACAAAAACATTGGGCCAATTCAGGAAATAACTGGAGAGGGTCTATTACCACTAGGGCACAGAAACAGATTAATGGCATTTCTCTGCTAACCAAAAAAAAAAGCCCTGTACCATTTTTCACACCTGTTTTACAGCATATTTGTTTGATAGAAATAAGAATGCAAAAGAGAATTTAAAAAAAAAAGTTGAAAAATATATACATTATGCATACTGGGCAGGTTGCCAATATGAATACAACACCCCAGTTCCATCAGCAAACATGGGTGAAAACTGGTGAAGCTCCAACCATTTTACACAGGGAGAAACACAGAAGTCCCTTGACTGTAAAGGGACTTCAGCTTCATTCAGTTATTTAGTACAAATAGTGAGCTACATCCCAACAGAGAGGGGCACCATTTGATATTTTTGCAATGGTTGGTCTGATTTGCACTTTTCCAGATCCAAGAACTTTGTAACTTTTCCAGTTTGGCAGCAGTGTGTGTCTCCTCTACGTCACAGTGGGTGGAGGTGGAGGAAGGAGGTGAGCCCAGAACATATCCAGGTATGGATCCCCTAGGTAGTAACCCCTGGCCCAAGTACTCATCTTAAGTACTCACTTCCTTTCAGCTTTTCCATCCTGGTTTTAGAAACCACAGAAACACAGAATGGTTTTGGTCTGGGTTGCAAGTGACCTGAAAGACCATCTAGTTCCAACCCCACTGCCATGGGCAGGGAACCTTCCACTTGATCAGGTGGCTCAGAACCCATCTGGCCTGTCTGGTCATACCCCAGCCTCCATCCTCATTCCTGGCTCAGCAGGTTCTGGGCATCATCACATCAAGGAAGGAGATCCCAAGGGCTCTCTTGACAAAGTGGACAGCCCAAGGCACCATGAAGTCCAGACCCTGGCTGGGCTGTGCCCTCTGAAATTGCAGGACATACCCAAGGAGAGTCCCCCAAGGCCCCATCCCTACTGCACTAAGGTGGTGCCATGGGCACCCGGCACATCCCCAAAGCCCAACATCACTGAGAGCCCTGAGGACATCTGTGCCCAGCCCTTGAGGCAGGACCATGACCTGTGCCAGTACCAAAGCATCTGGTACATCTGTTACTGGTAAGTAAAAAGGCACGATTTCCATATGATGTGTGCTAGTATCAATTTTATTTTAATGCAGTTCACACCACTTCTTTACACCAGCTGTCAGCAAGGTCTGGATGACCTTGTTTTAAGTGTTTATGTTCTCCAAAGAAAGAAACATTATTTGAGGTCTGGTTTATGTTTATTTTAAAAGACCAAAGAGTTTATTTTGAAGAATCCAACTGAAAATGCTTAAAAGACTATGATAGATACTCTGAAGTATGAATTGGAAAACTTGAAATATACTGCATATATTGTATGGGCCACTGACAAATAACAGGAAAGCAGTTCGTGCTTACGCAGTTGGGAGTATCCAAACTGTCATTTGGTTGTCTTATTTGTACAAGATGTTGGACAAAAATTAAAACAGAAACAAATGTGCCATAAATTTTGCGTCTTGTAAGTTTAAAGCATAGTTACAAATGAACTGTCATAGCCCTAAAAAGGCCAATCTTGAGCCAATGCTAAGCAGTCTCCATTTGATCTTACGCTCTTTCCTGAATACCTCCTTCTTATGACTAGAGAAATTTCTAGAAATACCCTTATTGTGCATGGACCACTGGCCCTGGCCAGACTGAGCACTATTCAGACACTGGTATGACAAGTTATTGCAGAAGCACTGTCACTGAAAAACACCACACGGTTAAAACAATGCCACCTCTTTCAAAAGAGGTAACAAGGCTGTTTTGCAACATGTCCTGGAAACAAACTTTTCCCACTCCCTATTCCCTTACCCAGTCCTTTTCTTGGATTGTCTCTGTAAAGGTCCTTACATTCACAGCTGAAGGCTGAGTCCCCATAACAAGCTCTTGGGACAGCATGGAGTTTGTAAATACCTAAGCCACAAGGTAACAGATAAACTATTTGTTTCCAGACCCAAAGCTTATGAGCTACATTTGAATCTAACTCTCCTGTCATTTATTTCTACTGCAAGAGATAACCAGCAAAACTAGCAGACCAAATACTGCTGTGCAGTATCACATTTATTGATAACAGTGAAATACTTACATGATGTGTCTAGCAAAAATTTGTTGTGGAAAGTTTATACAGACCCACACATACACAAAAAAAATATTGGAGCACAAAAAGCCTCCCTAGCAAAAAACAACTAAGACCTGATAAGATAACCAGTGTGACTAGTATAACATAGACTTATCTTATCCCTGCTTTTGTGGTGATGTACACCTGAATGTGCAATTTGTGCACACACAGGCAACAAGCATATTGGTATCTTAATCGACGAGTATTATGGGAATGAGAATCAGTTTAGAAATTTATTTGGATTACTATTTATTCCCAGTTGTCATAAAACACAATATAACCACCACTGCAGGTATATTTCATCCAGACAATCCTAACTGCTTCCAAAGCAGGATTATTTACTAACCTCAGTACACTACTCAAGCAGCAAGAATTCCCAAAGGACACATCCCAACACAGCAAGCATTTCAAACTTTTTAAGTAACTTTGATACAGAATTTCTCAGAGAAGGAAAAACATGGCAACTTGCAAAGTAGCATCAAGAAGTTACCTTATATTCTCCATTATTCTTCGTTTCTACTGTTAAAACTCATTACAAACTCTAATTCCACAACAGAAAAGGCATCCAAGGAAGAGAAGGAATAGGAGCTGATGACAATCTGAATAAACTTACTACAATAGCATCAGTCAGCTACCAACACAACCCAGCAGCAGTCTGGAAAAGGAAGGGATGGATCTATTCCAAGAACATCAGGAGGAAAGGTTATGGAAAAAGCAGAGGACTTACCTCCACAAAGAGCTCTCCAGAACTTTCCCCATATCAGTATGATAATACTTGGTAAGGATCAGGATCACCTAAAAGAAAATGAGAATAAATAGTTTTAAGTATGTTAACTGATGTAGGAAACAGAAACAAACAGGCAGCATGATTTTGGGAAAAACAAAAGTGAGGCTTCTGAAAATCTGAACAGCATTTCATCTAATTTTTAATCCTTAAGAGTTTTACTTTTTAGGCTGGCTTTTTCATTTCTCTTTCTGGGAAGAATGATTTCAGCCCTTGAAGTTTTCTGCAAACCTGGTGACTGTGAAAGATTGCCCATTTCACATAAGCAGTGGAGGTGGAATTGTCACATAAATACCACCATCACATGATATTCCTCAAGTAATTTTTATGACTTTTTGCAACCAACCTGGTTGCTAGTTTAAATTTAAGAGGCAACTCTTAATTAATTTTTTAATCCAAAGTGTTAAACAATGGTGATTAACTTTGATTATCCAAATTAAAAATCGGGAAAAAAAGAGCTCTGGCCTTCCTTACAAGATCAGGAATGCAACTTTCATAGCTATCACTTTTCATTTCTTGAAGAATCACTTTTTCCCCTTCATGAATCATCTCTGTGCTCAGTAAATTACTCATCTACATCAGCAACAGCCAATAAAATACACAAGCAAATTTTATCCACAAAACATCTTCATCCTATGAAAATAGTCAGCAAGAAATATTTTCCATCAGCTCAACATGTGACAAATTCACTGGTCAAATATTGTAAAGCACTAGTCCACGAGCAGCATATCAAGCTCAATACCGTGGTTTATGTTTGGATTTTTACAGGTTTCTTTCACTTGCTGCCAGCTCATATTAGTGGCTCTAAGAACCACATGCCCATAGCAGCCCCAGAGAGGCAGAACAGGCTGGTCCCCTGCACAGCTGAAAGCTTTCTTTAATGTGGGGTCAACACCAGTCTCCAACAGTTTGGAGCAAGCTGCTATTTAACTGGCACTGCTCTGCTCTTTCCACCAGATGAAATCCACAGCAAAGAGAAACTATAGGTATTCACTTTGATTATTCCGATAATTAGTATACCAATGATACATTTATGCTGCACTCCGTGTATGCTGGAGATTCTGAGAGAACAGAATTATAGACTGAGGATGTTATTACATGGAAATAATTCAGTGTTTTACAGAACTGAAGTATAATACCAGTCTCACTCAGGGTTAGCCAAATCTAATAAACTCACAACACATATTCCTGGATGTATATTGAAATAAGCAAAAGTGGAAACCATCCATAATTCACAAGTAGTACTACAAGTAGTATTATTCAGTCCTATTCTCAAAAGAGTCACAATCTACCAGATCACTTTTTTGGAATTGGATTATTTATAAAAATAAAGGTTTGGCTTATAAAAAAGGGGAAAAAATAATAGGCTACTACAAGACTTACAAAGCAAAGAGAAAGAACCATTTCCTAAAGGAGAGTGTATCTGTGGATGAGATTCCTGGCTACAGTCCAAGCACATTCTACCAAGTCAGCTATTTATTTTATCATCAGTGTCTTAACTACAGCTTTTTCTGGTGCTTGCAGTTAAGAAGAAAAAGAAAGAAACTTCACTATTGGGAGCATCTATTGGCTCCTATTATTAAGGAAAAACAAGTATAACCCCTCTTAAGTCACAAAAACTGAGCTGGAACTTATTTCCTTAAGAGATACAAGAACGCACACTTGGTACATGAAAATAAAAAAGAAAGTTCCTAAAAATACAAGAGATTTTACTTTCTTTCCCTCCATTTATGCAGACATGGAGGCTGAATCCTGAACTTGGTGAACTAACTTTCTTCATCCCTGTACATACTAGAATTAGAAATTTTTAAATTCAGATAATTTTCAGCAATGCGTGTTGGAGCCATCCTGCCACAGGCTAAGCCCAATGTTCCATTCCTGAATTACACAGATGAAAATCACACACAGAAAATCCTATTGGGTCACCCTCAGTCTACCTGCTTTGAGCATAACCTGTATGGATGTACCAACAAAGAACCTTCCAGAAAAGCCATTTCTGTAACTCAGCACCTGTCAGGAATGTTAAAGACTGCCAGGCTCACGGTACGGCTGGCTAGCTGCAGTTCATCTGGGCATGCACACACTGAACCAGAAAGCCACTGCTGTTCCACACACTTCAACTGAATGGCTTTCAGGCAACTGCAAACTGCAGTGGGGAGCAGCCATTAGCAGTGAAACATCTTGATGCTGCAGGTTTGGTGCTTTAAACTGAGTCAGAGCTCTGAAAAATAGATGTCAGCACTTTCCAATCTGACTGGTAAATACATGGAAAAATTTAAATACCTTATTTTGCCTTTTGGAAGTAGAGAGAATGACTTAGTAGGAAAAACAAAGCCATGAGAAGCCATCTTTGAACTCTCAAACAACATTAGCAGATTCCTGTCATAACTTAAGAAGAATGAAGCTGCTGAGGGGCTGACCATCATGTCAACTATGCCAGTGGATTTCATCCCAGTATCTGAATAATGGAGGCCAGCTATTTAACAGATTTTATAGCACAGTCCTTTAGACTGTGGGCACCTTTTCAGGTGATCCTGAAAACAAGATCCAGGCTGACCATACTGGCAGATTTTCTAAATTAGTAGATAGAACCAAAGAACAGAAGGAATTGTTTCACAATGAAAGCATAAAGATCTTCATGATCTCTGGATTCTACCCATCATTTCTAAGAGCAGAAGCCTGTTTCACTGATTTCATTTTAATGAGACTCCATAATTACGAGCATTTTACAGGCTGGATTGAAGCCAGTGGTTCATACACATGGTTCTCCTAGTGAAAGTGCTTGGGTGGCCTGTGGCTGGGGAGAGGCACAGCAGCAACTGAGCAATGATCAAGGATATGATTCTTAACCAGCTCATACTACCATCAGTCATGGACAGCCGCAATAAATTTAACTACTTTCTGGAATTATTTTACAGCTAAAATAAATTTAGGCAAGGAAGGAGAATTAGATTTATCAGATTTTTTACTTTAAGTTGGATTTATAGGATTATCTAGAAATCTCTACTCTATCCAGACTTCCAGAGATTTGTGAAACCATTTTAAAGCATTTAAACTTAAATTCACCCACCATTATTTGAGTTCCCTCCCTGAGTATGACAATAGAGGTGACAACAGTGATTACTGTTGTGTGCTAGGGACCTATGAACACCTGATGGTGCTTCTGAAATAAGCAAAAATACTGAAAATTAATACTAAAATACTGGACAAAAATACTGAAAGGGAAAAAAAAAGAAAGTGAAAACTTTCAGATTTTATCACAAAATTGGTACTCTATTACCTGCTTCCTTACCAAAGTCTTTGGTAAAGTCCTCTCCATAAAGCCAGTATTTCTCTCTATGTGCCACGGTATGGAAGATAAATCCCTTAGGATTCTAAGAATCAAATGCAATGTGCATTATAAGTTAGTTTTCCATGGAAGAAATAACTAGCTCCAATCAATTTCCTTGTCTTGGGCCTTCAGAAATTTCTCTACTTCATCTTCCCCCCCTTGTTTGAGGGGTAGAAGGACAGTGGGGTGCACAGATGGAATTTTGATTCTCCCACGTCATTCTCCTGCTTCCATAACTTCATTCCTGCCTATGTGAACTCTCACTGCTACAGTAGTCACAGCTCAAAACTGTTCTCCAAACAAAGGAGTTGAAGCAGTTTTGATCCAAAATCCTTTCTGGATATAGATCTGTCTTCAGGTGTGTGCTGGATTTTCAGTGAATGACAGACCAGGAAAACAAATGGAAAATTCCACAGATATTATTATCCATGAATAATGGAAGTTAGAATGATCTATGTTTATCCCCTCTCCTTTCCTGTTGCTCTCCTCTGAAAATGCTTTGTAGCAAGGCTTGCTGAAAAGAGCACAACTTCACTTTACAGGACACAATGTGCTTTTAATCATTTCCTAATAAAATTTTGGCTTTAAGAAGCCCATATTAATCCTCTCTTTTCATCACCACGTCAGCTAAGAGGGCTGAGACGGGAAAAAGGAATGAATTCTAGATCAATCACCTTTCCTGGTGTTTATATTTAATCTTTCTGTGGAGGATTTGCTAAGGTCCTTTTCTTTTTCATAAACATTGACTTTTGGAAAACTATTTAAATTTTTTTCCCCATGCTCCCTCCATGATGCTTTTTTTCATGGACTATTCTTAACAAATATCTCTCTTTTCCTATCTACATGCAGATTCTTACAGATGAAGTTTTATTTGACCCCTGAAATTTGTGATTTTTAGGTTTTGGGGTTTTTTTTTAATCTATTCAGAAGTTTCATAGCAAAAAATCTCATACTTTCAAATGCACAGCTACAAGTATGATTGCAAGTTTTTGTCTTTTCTCAAGTTTTTAGAAAGTGAGAGCATACTGTAAGTACTTCTGGGCAGCCAGAGCTACCAGGAAAATAAACTTCTCAGAAAGATTCAAGTTTTTGCAAACTTTTTAGCATCTGCTTAATTTAATTCATGTGAATGGACCCACTGAAATCCAAAGAAGTGTTTATGAGAGTCACTTAATACTCTGTAGGACTGGAACATAAGCTGCTGTTTTACTCAAGAACAGAGCCTCACTCACCTTTTCAGCTATTTAACTATTCCACTGTCCACCACAACTATTTTGGGGAGATCAAGAGGTTCTAGGCACATCTTATTAATTTTTCACTACCACCCCTTGACACCTAATAATCAAAAAGCTCCCTAACAAATTATAGGAAACCACCTACTGCTCCAATCCCTCAAGCCATTTCCACTTTTGCAGCAGCAGGCTCTTCAATCATTATGCTAAAAGCAATGTTAATTTTCACATTTCTTACTTAAAACAAAGAATCTTAGGAGAAAAATAACATTCAGGAAATTATTAATATGAAAGTACATTACTACAAGGCTGTTATATGGACAAACTACCATACTACTATTAATAAGTACATCATAATTTGATTATGCTAGGAAAACTAAGCAGAAAAAGGGCATTTAGGTTGACTCTGCTGCAGCACTATGATAAAAGGTAAAAAAAGCAAACATTTAAACCATTACTTAAACTATTAAGAATTCACTGTATAAGCTTCTACTCCTCTGTGGTAATAAAGTTCACAAAAGCAATATATGATTTAATATGAAATACTTAAAGAATTAGATTTCTATTTCTTCCAACTAAATTGTACTGGGAGATGAGAGGACTTAGTGTGTATGAAGTCACTGACTACACCAGTGCACTTGTACTAAATATCAGTAATAATTTTGTACAGAAAATTAATTCATAATTCAAAGTAAGACATAATAATGACTCAATTCCTGTTCTCTAAGAGATATTTCCACCCACAAGAGCTGATTAAGTGCATAGTCTTATAAGCAGTGGTTGTGATTGCTTCCAGATTCAAAACCATTTTAAACATAGTACTTCACACATTGACCCTCAAAGCATTCATACAGAAAAGTAACTTTAAGATATCGAATACATTTAATGCATTGTGAAGCACAGAACAGGATTATATTCTGTTAGCTCTGTACAAACACAGAGCAAAAAGACAACCTACTGCCTTCAGGAGCCTACAGGTGAAGTACAAAACACAAGAAGTCTTCAACACCATCACCATCAACCGTCACCAACTCATGCCAGATTTTCAATGCAAGCTCCTAAGAAAATTTAAAAAATTATGTTTACGTGATGCCACTCCATATGTATGGCACTATATATATATACGGGTTTGGCTCCTCATCCCTACATTTTAATTCTAAACCCACTGACTGATTTCAATCATATCTGACAGAGAAGTAGATAGCCATATGGCTGAAGTAGCCATATCAGTTTATACCACAAGTCCATGGCACAGATGCATCTAGAACAGTAATTTTAAAAAGTACAAAAAATATAAGAATAGGGAAGGCATATAAATAAAGATGCTTCCCAAATACATCTTCCTATCTTTGGTAATTTGTAACTTGGGCAGCTGGGCTGCTACTGCAGTTGCTAGCAGCTGGCTGCTGGACAAGCACAGGTTTCTATGTGCTACTGCCTGACCCAAGAACAGACACTCTTGCTGTGTAACTGTTGATGGTCAGACCCCAAAGATCAAAGCTTTCGTAGAACTGGTCAGCCAGTGCGGACTGCTCCTTTCTAGACCCATTAGATGCAGGTCCAAGATTTCTGGGCATGCTGCACATGCAGAGCTTGCTCAAGCAAACAGGAGGGAACTCAGTCTGAATTATTAGAATCAAATCTGCAGCTTTGGAAACTGTCTAACATTTTAACTAGTTGTTTAATTAAACTTCCTGTTCTTTTTCAAACAGCCCCAAACAATGTCACCTCTGACACAAAAATCTCCAGTTTTCTTTCATTGCCTTTTACTACACAAACAGAGGAATTTTTAGGTTTAAATATTTAACATAGCATTTGATAAGTTCTTAAAACCACATTTGCAAACATGCCAAGAGAATAAATTTCTAAAGCATAAAGTAAGAATATTTTTTCCTGTCTTTCTAGTCTCCTAATTGTGATTCTTTTTTAAATATGGACCAGCTTTACTTATCTTCCTACTAATGCATTCTAAATTGAATTCGCAATCCTTCCTGCAGAACCAAACTTATTATGTGAATATTCTTTTTCATTCCCATGAAAATTCAAGAGGAAGCAGAGCTAACATCGAAAGATAGCATACGTAAAACATATTTAGTCTCTTCCAAATATTTCAGGAATTCAATATTATAAATAAGCTGTTTACTTAGATCATCACTATTATTTAGCTGTTCACTACCAGAAAAGAAAAATCAGATTTCAAGTGTAGTTTGTGAAATATTCCTGGTCTCTCATGTAGTGTTACAGCCCAATAGTAAAAAATAAAATTGAAAGTGAGCTTGTAATCTACATCACTAAATGCTTTCTCAAGGCCAGAGCTTTTTTAAAAAAATAAAAACATTTACATATAAAAACAACTTTTTTTATTTTAAAAATTAAATTATTATGCAAGACATATGGAAAGAGCTATAGAGGAGGATACCACAAGCTGGGCAGAGCATTCCTTTGACGCAGGGCTGTTGGCAGACATGTTCACATTGGTAACCCTCCCTCACAGCTGCTCTGTCTTCACCAGAACCACAGGATTAAGTATCATTGTACCAAATAACATCATATTTATCAGAGGTTTCATCAACCTACAGTGATTTGAAAATAACATTTAATTATCTCTGAAATGGCTAATGGTGTTCAAATGAGACCTAATTTTCTATCATAAAAAGGCTTTTAAAAAGACTGTACATGGAAGCAAGGACTTTGATGCTTCATGAAGATCGGTAAAAGAACCCTAATGTTTAATATCCTTCTTCATCATGAGTAAGGGCTGAAATTTATATTAAGTGAATATTGTAGGTGCCTGAGTTTGTTCTGTATGAATGAGAAAGATAAACATGGGAACGTGGTCTACAGAGTGGAACATGGGCACACTCCTACCTGAAAGGAGTTGTGCCAGAACAAACATGCTAAAGACCAAGGCAGTTCTATTACAGTGACAGAGTGATGCTGATTAATATTTCAGTCAGATGACCAGAGACAAACCAAACCAGAGGCAGATGCCAAACTTGTTTCACACCTTTTGTGATGTGGAGCATGTATGTTGTGCTAATCAGCATTTACATGGTCAGGGATACTTTAACTCTGCTTATTCTAAAGTCAAAATCAGACCTGGAAAATGACAAAAAAAAAAAAAAAAAAAAAAAAAAAAAAAAAAAAAAAAAAAAAAAAAAAAGTGAAGAGGATTACATGGGAAAGAAAAAAAAAATTCAGGTTGCCTAGTAAAACAAGAATAACCCAAAACAGATCTGGGGCTGATACTCCAGGCACTGTTTTAACAAAAGTCATCTAGTCCCACAGCTTGATCACCTTCCCAGTGAGGAGTGCCTGGGTGCCTCTCCAAACAAGGACCATACTCTCTGCAGTTTCACACAGGGATAGACAAGGCCCAACACCACTCACTTTTCCTGGGTGGAAGTTGGTCTCTCTAAATGCCTTTCATTTTAACTGTTTCATTTTACTTATCTTGCTAAAATAATTAATTTCAGAAGTACCAGCACACTGTCCCTAGTGTAATGTGAGGGGGAATAATTCCCACTCAAATGCAAAGCCTGCCTGCTCTCCATAGCCCCATTCACAATGAATTTGGAACACCTCAAATGACATTAACAGAATTCAGCTACTGTAAAATACTGGGAATGAACCCCTTTGAGAAGAAGGATGAAAGGACATTTATCTTCATCATTATTCCTGAAGCAGCAGAACTTCATATCCGTGCCAATGGAAAGGGTGTAAAGGAGCTGAGGGAACATCCAAGTGGGTTAGGAGACTATTAGAGAGGGCTTGGGAGCAGTTGGGAAAATTGGTCAGGGGCCAAATACGTCAAAGAAAACATTGGAAGCGACTGAGGGAGTGCTGGAAAGTTCTCCACATTCAGTCTGAAGCCAAACCAGGAGATTTCCAATCTGTGAGCACTGAGTTTTTGCCAGCTTTTTGTGTTTCCTCACCCAGCCTCTGCCCTAGGTGTCCATTACTTTAAGAGCCATAAAAAAGCTAAGTGGAATTATATAACATTATCTGTGAAAAGGAACAGCTCTTTCACCACATCATGTTGGATCCCTCTTGTCATACAGACACCGTGCTTCAGTTTAACCGCTATGAAGTATAATAACATAATTAGTCATCTTCGAGCCAGGTTTCAAATTAGCCTTGCATTCCACTCTTAAACCTCTAATACATTTTAAATGACCCTCAGATCAAGCAGATACAAGCAGGGAAAGACTGTAAGCCCTGATAAATGAGATCTATATTTCTTTATTTTACTCCAGTAAAGACTTTGGTATTCAACAGATTCTTCAGAGACAGTTTTTGCATGTCAGCATTTAATTGGCTGTAGCTAGAGCTGCAAAGCAGTTTCAGTAACAAACCCTTAATGTGAAATTCTCCCCCTTAAAGACTGATGTTTTTCATGGTTGATCTCTCCCCGTGATCACAGATTGTTTTAGAAATATGCTAAGTACTTCTTTCTTCATGTTATGAGCACTACTCTTTTCTGTCTTCATGGATTTAAGGATAGGTCCAATAGTTAAGTAGCACAAAAAGAGGAAGGAAAATATTTTAATTCATGCCAAGTGCTCTTCTGAACAGTTATCTCTACACTTACACCTTCTCATGGCTCTTTTCTGTAGAAATGTGGTAATTTCAGTCTTCTTGAGCCTCCTTAACATAAAGTTTATTTTACATTTGAAAAATGGAGACAGATGTATCACCCTGGTTTATCCCAACTTTAGGACAGGAAAAGAGATACCTCTAGAGATTAGTTTTGTCCATCTAGATGTGAACAGTTCTTTGGAAGTACTTTGTTTCCTAGTACTTTATCACACTGAGGACCCACACTTCCAGCTTGACCCTCTCAGAAAGAGTGGGTGAATCCCTGTCTAAATAAGCTGAAGTCCAGTCAGAGCAGAAAACATCATGTAAAGTGAGAACAAACTGAGAAGCAGGATCAAGAGACACATCTAAATTCCATATGCCTGACCCCAAGGATCTTCTTTTCTGATCCCTGATGTTCCCAGACCCAATTCCCACATCTCCCGAAAGCTTTCAGGGTCCCAAGACCCTTTCCCTCATCACTGCTACCCACAACACACAGCAACACACCCACATGTGGGGCCAGGAGGTCTGCAATAGTTATGTGCTTCTGACATATAACAGAAACTGTGCCAAAGAGGCAGCATCTTCAATATGGGAAAAATTCTTTTTTCCCTTACCTCCTAGAAAAACTAAGGAAAGAGTTGAAGAAATTTGTAAAATGATATATATAATCTCAGAAGGCGCAGCAAACTAATTTTTTTAACTACCAAAAAACCCCATATTTCATTTCTTCAAAATGGCAGGTATGACCATGATATACTTAATCCCAAGGTTCTTTACAACAGAACTTTACACTATCAAATCGTTAAAACTTCTGTACAGTGTACATGACATTTACTGTTGCCCTCCATTATACTGAGTGTCTCTCTGGAACTGCTATTTATTTTCCAATCATTTTTCCTAATGAGTTTGTTCTTTATTTGAATTACAAATGCCTGTCCCTATTTATATTTAATTTCTGAAACTTAAATAATAGTCATCTTTGTTTACCAGTCAACAGTCTTTCTTATAGAAATTAACTTATCCCAAAACAAAGAAAAAAAAATCTCAACCTTTAAATTCTTGCAAATTGTTTTTCTCAAGTTAGGGGTTTAACTGATGCCATGACAGAAAGACAGTAATAACCAGAGATCAGAAGGTACAGTTCAAGACCAATGGCAGCTTTTCAGCTCAGTGTTGTCTATCAAATGGATGTTTTTTGCTCCCTCCTCCCCCTTCCATACCCATGCATTTACTCAAGAGTCTGATCCAAGGTCTGAACCAATTAGAACCTGGATTAAGCCCATTCAGGAAAAATAAATCAGATCTTGAAATTTCTTACATGGAGAGAAGGATCCAGTTTTGATGAAACCTGTATTTGCATGTCTCACTCATTCTGTGCACAGGAAAAAACAACCACATTGTATTTTCCACAAAATGCACATAATTGTACAAATTTCTGACTTTAAATGCCAAGTTATAATGGACATGAGACTACTGCAAGAGAATAACTAGAGCTAAACTTAACAATGCAAGCTTTTTTACCCTACAGGGTGAACTTACACTGCTGAAGCTATCTATAAATAGACATTTCTTGAAGTAAAGTTCATTCACAATGTACAAGAGAAAGCAAGCAGAAGTAACTACTGGAAATTACCTCAGACCTATTATGTCAATCCCTGACCAACTACGTACATTTGTTGTTTTTTTTTTTTTTTTTTTATATTGTATTTTGCAATAATTTTATCAGATTAGAGGCCACAGGAAAAATGCATCACTCATGTGTCTAAAACAACATTCAATTCCTTTCAGTTCTCTACTTTGGAAGAAGAAATAGCTTTTCATCAGCAGAAATTATTTTTCAACCTCTCCCAAGCCCATCATCACCTTAGACAAGGCAGTAGGCCTGTATTTTCCAAAAGCAAATTGAAGGAAAAAAGAAGCTTTAAATGCAGCCCAAGAAATAGGTGCAGAAGATTATTTTGTAGACAGTAAAGTGAATAAAACATCTGTTCAAGACCACTCAGCCACCTCCTGAATACAGAAGCATGTCAAAACTGACCAAGTTTTAGGGGGAAAAAAAAATCCAAAATAACTTCTATCTTCCCTGCAATTCTTCAACGAATTATCTTTTTCCAAATAGTAGACCTGTGACATTTCTTCAAGTAACACAGTGTTAAAAATAAGGAAACTAAAGTTTATTTAAGCTAAAATTTGACTTGTAATAGTCAGTTGTAGGAATGGTAACTCAACGAAAATATTTGCGCATGATGTAGGAAAAATACAGAGCAAAGTGGCTCAGGCTTTCTTTCTGAGACTTAAAATGAGCAAGGCTAACACATAACATTAGTTAATTAATACAGCATCCTTATTACTACTCTGTGAAGAGAGAAATTACAAATGTTAAAGTTCAGTGCTGGGAGATTTTAGCTCAGTCCAGGGATTTTCTACCTATGTTCATAAACTGCCTAGCTCAGAGCACTACGCACAGACACCTAAGCAATTTCAGGGGCATTGATTCCATATCAGCCGGGAAAGAAATAAAGTCTCCTCCATATTCCCTGGTCCAGAGAAGGTGAGAGAATTCTTTAATCTTTGTGAAAACAGATTGACAGCAATTTACCTGATTTTTTTTTTTTTACAGCTTATCCATCCCTTCCCCAAATCACAACACAAACAGCCTGAAGTGCATTTCTCAGGAAGGAGACATCATATGTACACCTCTTAACTAGTTGTGCTGATTAACTAAATTACCAATAGATGATGATCCAAAAAAAAAACTACCAAAAGAAAGAAGAGATCCAGTTTATGGACATAAAGGTCAGGGCACTACAGTGAAGAAGTAGAAATTATCCAATATCTGGAAATGATGCAAGTCCTCCATGAATAAAATAAACAGGCAGTAAATGTGCTCTCAGAGAAATAAATCAGCCAGGAAGGGGGAAACAGATACTCAAAGACATCAGTTCAGTTTCTTGGTTTTTATCTTAACTAAAGCAGTGCCTATTTTCTCAGTGAGTTAAGCTATTTGGAGATCTGTCAGTCTCCAAGAAATTTTTACTCCTCAGTGACTTAAGAAAAATAGCTTAGAGAAACATGCAGGGTCTCTGATCACCACTCAGGCAAGTTGTTGTTTTAGTTTTAGCATCCTGGTACCTAGAGTTGCCCCTGTTTCCCTTCTTTTTATTTTTATTTTTTTATTTTCTCAGAGCAAAGAATACTAACAGTCTGTGGCTGTGCATGACTGCTAATACAAAGACAGAGATCTACAAACTTCAGTCCCAACTCCCCAGGCCCAGAAACAGCATTATGGATAGATAGTAAGTGTAATCTGAATTTTGCAAAATGGAGTTGTGTCCACAACAAAGACTAGTTACTAATTCTTTCTTTTACTTAAAAAGAAAAAATCAACTTACCTACTCCTCCCCTCAACAAATCAATGCTTTATAGATACATTTCTCTGTATCTGTCTTTAATTATTAATTACCTTTCAGCTCTGCAGTGACTGTCATGGTTATTTCACACTGATAGACCAGAGAAAAGGGTCCATCCCACTGCAGCTAAAAAAAAGGTAGGAGGATGGACAAAAGCAAAAAGGAGGGGGATGGTGGGAATTGGCAAGCTTCCATGACAGTTTATTTTAGTTTCAAAGATTATGAAAATTTTATTTTCAACACCAAAGGAAAAAGAGAGAAATAAAAAATTAAATAACTGCCTGGAGCTAAATGTTTCCTGCTTAGAATTGAGCTGCAAATCTGTAGAAATAGATATTTCTGCAACTACAGCCTTATTTCCAATAGTGTTCAATACAGTGAAATGTAACAGTCCTCATAGCAGGTACTGGCAGATAATGATCACAAAGCCAAATGTTTTCTGGCTAATTCATCATGAATCCAAGAGGATAAAGGCTACAAAGTAAGTGTTACTAGGGTGGCAGAGAAGGTAATGCTTTCCTGAACTAAAAAATTATTTTTGCTTCCTATCAGTGGTTCCTTTTTACTGCAAAGTGAAGGATTTCTCTACTTAGGCATCTCAGAGAGCCTGTAAGGCATGTTGTAGTCTAGCTTTTAGATTCTCTAAACTGTAGGTTCTAGCTCCTAAGAGGTACCTATAGTTTAACTTACCCTAATACTGTTTGTATTTTATGTAATTGTGATTGTCTTGAAGGTTTATGTGTCAGAAACATTCTGATTTATTCTAACTGATTAATTTGATATTTTGCTCTTACATTGGGATGGGAAGACAGGGACAAAATTCCCATAGTCAAGATTGACATGACTCAGGCAATAGGAGAAGATGGTCTCTCAAAGCAATGAGGCAGGAACAATTCTGAACTGTGGAAATGGCCCTCAAAAAGCACAAAGCAGAATTACATTTCCTAAAAAGGTTCCCTTTATAAAGAGGTGGTAAGCCAGAGATCCAGACCTTCGTGTGCATTACCTCAGGCACTGCCTCATCCCCGGCTGTGGTCATCCTCAGCTCCCTGAAGCAACATAAGTTTGTTGGGGGGTGTGACTGCAACTGGAGCCAAGAACATGTTCAGGAGAAAAAGGGATCTTTTTTGACCTCCTGTAGACTGATATTCAGTGGTGTCAGGTAATTATCATGTTGCTTTTTTGCAGCCATTATAAACACAAATAACCCTCCAGTGAAAGAAGTAAACTGAAGGCATCTCAGATGCTAAATCCAAAGCTAGAAAGGATCACCTGATCCTCTCTGTACATTTTCCTCTCCTCCTTCACTTCCAGACCCAAATCCATATAACTCAGAAACATACTTAAAGCACATCACACAAAATGCAGCAATCTACACTTCAAAAAATATACTGTTCCTACCTTTTCCTCTAGCAATGAGTTCCACATTTATTTACGCAGCCAAGCAAGTAATGATGACTTATTTCTTGAGTAAATTTATCTACCTTCGATATTTATCTACAGGATCTTGTCATGTGCTTTTATAGAAGATTAAAAGACCTCTGCTGACAAATATATTTTCCATAAATAAGTACTTACACACAGTAATCACACTGCTTTTTGACCTTTTCTCTTTGATAAGATTAATGACTGGCCTCCCTACAATTCACCTCATAAAGCGTATTTTTCAGCATCTGGATGATTTTTTTTGATAATTTCCCTACTCCTCACTTTCAGAATATATTCTCCAGAATTGAGGACATTTCTGAGGTGACGACACCAGATCTGAGCAGCTGCAGCTACCAAAGGCGAAGCCAAGTTGATTTTTTTACTTGTTCTTGATATACCCTTTATGGCCAGCCCACAAACAGCTTTACAGGAACCTCACCACAGGTTTCCAGGAACAGAGAATCTGGGATAAGCTAACATAGTGCTGTTATTGGAAAACTAACTTAAAACATTTTGTTCTTCTTTCCCTAAAAGTGAAAGGCCACTTGGCAAGTATGCCTAATAAAATCAGGCCATGCAGAGGAGGGACTAAATGAATGCATATACATATAAAAATAATCAGCATTTTTTCAACCACCCCACTAAGTTCTCCCGGAGAATTCAAGAACTTTCTAAGCCCAGACATAACTCATCTCTCAGACTCCAAAGAGCTCTTTTTAATCTGTCTCCTCTTGCTTAGCCTTAGACTTTGTAGACCTAAACCTACACCTCCAGCAAAAATTATTCTACCTATTCTCTGCTTCCCTGTGCTAATTTCCAGCAGAATTCAACTGATTTTCTACAGAAGAGCAAGAAAGTTTGTCAAGAAAAGGTCTGCAGCTGGAGATGAGAAAAAAAAAAAAATGAAAGCAAGAACATCTTCCAGGTTCAGTTCACAAATACATGTATAGGAGAATGTCGGCATCAGGAACAAACCTCTTGAGCTCTCTTTCCCATCAATTCAGTTATGTACTCATTGAGGAAGCTACCCCCAAACACCTTACATTGACTTCAAGGCTGCTAATTCCCAAAGCAGCCTTCCATCCTGAAAGCCTTATATCTTTGCATGTACAGCTCTCCATCTGTCTCCATAAAAGTGAATTTTTGATTTTTTTATCTCATCAACCATTTCAGATTATGTTTGCAACAACCTTCATTATTTTAGCAATTATTGTTCTATCTACAAACTTATCAGCAAACTCACGTAACTATTCATATTGGTGATTGAAAATATGGAAATACTGACTGGCACTGGATTCAGAGCTAACGCTTAGAAACTAAGTTAATTAGTTTTCACAAAATTGTGAATTATGTCCCCACTGCTTCCCCAAAGGAGATTTTCCCCTTTTCCTGGCGCTTGCCCCAAATGGACTATTCCAGCTTGTGGAAAACATGCTCTGACTTCTGTAGCTGACAGACCTGCCTTGGATCGTAAACACCCAATATCCTTTTTTCAACACTAAGCCATCATTTGAATTCACAGCTTTTAAGGAAACACCATGTGTTTCAACTGTCATATTTACCCAACACTAAAAAGCCTACCAGGAAAAATAAATTTTATTCTCATAACGCAATGCGTTACATTCCTAATTGCAGAACTGGAAGCAGTTAAAAACGGAAACTGTTCACTGCATTACATCATGCTTAGCACTAAAGTGGCTCCAGTGTTCCAATGAGCAATGTGCCAAAAGACACTCTCACTCATCTCTCTGCAACTCGCTTCTTTGTCACCTCTCCAGGAAAATTAAGCTTTAGAATTTGTACTTGATATCACCACTATAACCAAGCACTCTCTTCTTTCAAACTGGGTTTCTTCCCTTTTTTGGTTGTTTTTTCCCCTCAGAAAGGAATGCAATATGCAAAGGCAAAGATCTGAATAACTCATCCTTCTCAGTTGCATTCAGCTTCTCATGACAAATCCGGTGTATAAACTATGTCCCCTCACATCCAGGTAGGGGTGGGATCCTCTCACTGATACTTATCATTCCGTAATTCCCTACAACACAGGGAGCAACATACGCAATCCAGAATACTGTGTCCATCTTTGGGATCCTGCTGAACAAAGACCGACAGCCTGGAGAGACTCCAGTAGAGGACCACGATTAGAGAGCTGAAGCACGTGTCAGAAAAGGAAAAGTAAGGTGGCTCCATTTGTCCAGTGAAGAGAAGACTAAGGCAGCACCTTTCACTGTCTAAAGAGAAGAGAGAGACAGACTCTTCCCAGCGTCTGAGAACAAGAGAAATAAAACCACAAGCTGGAGGGTAAATTCCAGGGGGATATAAAAACAAAAATAATTGCACCCTGAGAGTAGTGAGGTACTAGGTCACTCGGAGAGGCTGACACATCTCTAACCTTGGTGTTCTCAAATTATGCCTGAAGCAGACAGACCCTTAACAGCTTCATCTCACTTTTGATATGAGCCCTACCTTGAGCAGGGAGGTGGGCCAGATGACCTCCAGATGTTCCTCCCAGCCTCAATTACTCTGCAATTCCATGCCACATGGATGGCTTAAATTATTCTCATGTGCCTTAATATATTATGTGAATATAATATTTTAAGAGTTCTGTTGATCAAATTTCTAAGTCCAAAACTTTATAGGAAGCCAAGTATATTTTAATATCATAACCACTTTCCTCACTTCATAAGGAAACAATTTTTTCTATCCTTTTAATAATGACTTCATAAAAATATCTGAATAATTTATAACTTACCAACTTTCTCCCTGCTGTTACAGTTAGCTGTTGTCACTATGATAAGCACACAGTAAAAAGTATTGGTTTTCTCAGATAAAGCAAGTTCAGACATAGGATTGCTACTTAGACTTAATCTCTAACTCAGTTTCTAGGCATAATTCATGGTCAGAGTACAGAGTACATCACTGGGTTTCAGGTCTTCTTTGCCTTTGCTGTTTTCCTATCCTTTTTCATTATCCTGTTATGGTAACAGTAACACTACAGCTACAATAACCTAAACCAACTGAATAATACTAATATTAGGAATATACTCACTAACTAGTATGATTAATAACAGTCTCTTCCTCCACAAAAATTATTTTCTCTAGTATGCCAATAGCTGTACTCAGTTAAGGTTGGATCAGATCCCACTGGGGTCCCTTCCAACCTTACTCCTTCTGAGACTCTCTGATTTGGTGCCAGTCATTGGACAGGTTGGTGGCAGAGCTGGGACCAGAGCCAAGGACACCTCCTTTACCACTAGACCATGCAGCCTCCACACATCTCAACATTTTTTCCAGTGAGATGGTATAACTCATTTGTATGTATGGCTAAATAAATAACAACAACAAGCTTTAATATCTTGTGATATTAAACATTATGAATTCAGGTGTATTTGTTATACATGAACAAGTATATTTTAAATTGTGATGCTCAGGGTTGAGCTAATAATTTTCCCCAAAGAAGGAACAAGAAAAAACTCACTGCTTTTCCAAAACACTGTTATATACACTCATTGCAAAGGGGGGGGCACTATATACCAGTGATACACAAAAGATCTTCCAATACACAGTCTATAAAATGTTTCAAAATATTCTTGGTGAAACACTGCACTGAAATATAACACCACATCATATGTTGTCATTTTGGAGGTAAAACTATATGCTGTAGTAGTATGCCTTTCACTCAAATTCAAAGAACTGAAAAGCAAGGGGAGAAAAGTAGTGGCAGGATGGCTCATTTGACAAAGTACCCTGTAGCAACCACATCAATTAAGTTTGCATAGATCTCCAAGTGTGAGGCAGTTAATGAAACACTGATCATTTTCCCCAACTCTAACTTAGACATGTTAATTAAAAATTAGAAGAAATCATCATCATATAAAATGAGTTAACGGAGAGAGAGTATAAAAATACCTACCAGGCAGTGCTCTGTACACGAGACTTCTTTTCAACACTAATTAAAATGGATATTTCTGCACATGCAAGTCTACCCAATGAAACGCATATAATAGTGTGAGTTTAACATTTAATGATTTCTCTGTAAAGGAGAAGACTTTCATTTGGGAATGCTATAATTTACTCTGAGTAAGATCCATTTAATCATCATGTTTACTACCTTCTTTTTCTGCTCACATTTCCTTTTTCTAGCCAGTCATGCAATTGGCAATTTAAGGTTTAAATTGTGACCGCTTAAGACTTTATCTATTACATTTCCCAACCCCCCGGTTTTTTTCCCTCCTTGTACCACAAACTAGGCTAGCTGAAAATCTTCCCTGGCTGATAAAACGAGACATTTACACTACCAAATGAAACACTGATGCGTACAGCTTCACCCCGCAGCAGAGGAATCACCCCCGGCAGCGGGGCAAGCTCAGTTCAGCTGCAGGACTGAAAAGGAGAGGGTTACAGAGAGCTTTGCACAGGGAGGGGTGAAGCCAAGCCAAACAGGAATAAGGAGAAGAGGGCAACTGCTCTGGAGACACACATCCTGAACACAGACAATTCAGATCAAGCTCCTCTGATGGTGAATTTTCAGCATCAAGGAAGTCTCCTTCACTTAACTCCCCATGACCAGAGAATAGTTACAATAATTCTTTGTTTTCCTCACATAGTCCTTGATTTGCTAAAACTTTGCAGTCTCCAAGACAAACGCTTTTTCTCGTGTAAGTAAAGCATTCAGTGGGATCAAATTCTGACATTGACTGAGATCTTTGGGAAATGCACAGTGGTTAGCAAAATTAAAGGATGAAATATCAAGCACTCCATAAATGGCCAAAGCCAGGATTAAAACTACTACACTTTGTCAACTCTTTCTCCTCTTCCCAGCTAGCCTGGTTCCCAGTCCATGGAAATCACTTATTACACAAATCAGCTTCTCTTGGCTGTGCATTCACAAGCAAAGCTGCTAACTTAGAGGAGCCTATTTTTAGCTAGGGTGCCTGGTTTCCCAGAGCGACCAGGGCTGTAGCTGCACAGCATTTCTTTCACATCTCCTCCTGCAATGAGGTGCAGCAGCCCGAACGGGCAGCAGGGCTGCTGTGGGTGAGCAGGATCTGCCCTGAGCACTCACTTGCCCCTCAGATAACATTAACTCCTTTGAACACGTTCGTTTCAGTGAAAAATTTAACAGACTGCAAAGAAAAGACTGACTCTCTACCTGACATTCGTAACAAAATGATCACACAAAGTTCTTTTTAATAAGATATACAATAGCACATGAGCAAGGGGAGATGAGTCACTTCTTTTTTTTTTTTTGAGCCCAGAGATTTCTGTTAAGCCCATCCTGTTACTGCAGCAGAACTGGAAGGGCTCCAGGCTAGTAGCCCACTATGAAGAAGAAAATAATGGTGTATTGTGAAAACCACAATGGAGGCCAATGGCCAAATTGTCAACTGCTGTCTTAATCAGTGCTGCTAATAAATAAAAAAAATTTAAAAGCCACTGCAAAAGTATTTTTACTGTTAAACTGCATACAAACACAGAAAAGAACTCAGAACCTTTCAGAGCAAAAAGACCCATAGCTTAAGGAAAAAAAAAATAAGAGCAGCTGCAGCAAGTGGCCACAGCTCACTGCAACAAGTGTGGACTTGTTCAGTTGTGTGAGCAACATTTTCCAAGCCTGAATGGTGACTTTCTCAAATACTCATCATAAACTTAAAATGACCCTTCCCCACCACCCTGTGCAGGGTGCTCAAAAGGGACAGAAATCATGACCTTAGCAAGCACGGAAATACAGACTTCTATTTAACAAGAGGAGTTTAATGTATCAGTTGTCCCACAGAAGGGACAAGTTCACATAGCTCCCTACTGCACAAGATGTTCCCTCAACTAAAAAAGCTCTAAGTGTGCAGGATTCCCAGGATCTAAATCCCTGCCAGCCAACACTCTGAGACAGCCCAAAGGGGACTCAATTAGGAGGAGCCAAGCCTGTAATTCCAGCACAGAAACCATGATTCGGCAATGCACCCAGGCACATACCAAATATTCATCAAATAAGGCCTCAACTTTCTAACACTCATTTTCTAAAGGACAGCTGTGTTGCTGACCTAGAAAGCAGCACTTTGTTCCAACCCAACTTTTATTCCATTCATACCATGGGATAGGGAATGTCACTGATCAGCTGCAATTTGGAATTAAAGAAAAAATATATTGCAAAAAGTGGAGGTTTTATTAGTTTATCTTAAAATTCTTTCTCCTGTAAGATTCAATTCTTTGAATGTGACTGAATTTTATTGTAATAAAGAATGTGCCATTCTATTGATGCTAGAGTAAGATTTGTTTTGTGCAACACAAGAATTTCTATGATGATCTCCTATGTACCTGTAACACCTTAGAAGCCCAAATTTCAAAAGATTTCAAATCTATTTATAGTACTAACATATAATTGGATAAGCTGTGATATTGTTTCTGTAAGTATCAGTGATGTCATGGGCTTGTATTTTTAAAAAATTAAATTAAAAAACAAGAACAAAACCAAACACTTCATGCCACAAGGATGACTGTCTGTTCATGACCAGTGAAATTCTGCTTTCAAGAATGTGTCAGTGTGAAAGATAAGACTTGCAGTTAGGATAAAATTCTTCCCACAAAATCAAAATTGTCTGGTCCAGTTCTTATTGTTTGCATTCTCTACAGATTCAGTCAGTGTTATAGAAATATCTCCTGTCACACGAATGTGATCACTTATACAGTCCACTGCAATGCATCAGAATAAGTCCCCTTAGATCGTACATGAATATATAAAAATCCTATACCTTGTTAAAGGTGCATTACTTTTTCTGAATCAAATCATTTCAATTTAAACAGAAAATGTTGATGGCTTCAAAATAAAACCTTTAAAACAACATTCAGGATACCTATATATTATATTTTAAATTAAACTTAAATAATATTATTTATTTTACTGTTGTAACATCTGGTAACTACAAAGCACTGTAGGCCACATTAGAAAAAAATGAACAATAGCCTTTTTCCAACAGAACAATGCCAGATATGTTAAAGCAAGAATTCTCCCCTTAGGATAACTTTGCAATAGTAAATAGCACCATTAAAAGGAAGCCTTAATCTATTAATCTTTTAAGACCCATTTATTTCCTTAAGACAATGCTCTGATAGTTGGTGTAGTTTTATTCTGGAAAATGAACTAATTTTGCAAATAATAAGTCTTCAAATTTACACAAATTATCTGCACCAGTAAGATCTTGCTAAGAACATCAATCTCACAGAGAAGACTTTTCAGCAACTTCTTCTTCAGACTGCAAAATTATCCTCTGTTGAAACAATGCTTCATGACAGCTCATCAAGATTTCAAAGTGAGAGTATTAACTAGCTGTAAACTATTAAACAGGTCTTAAAATTGCACAAATAAGTTGCATGAATTTACAATCAGATTTTCCTCATAAACTGATATATTATGCACTTCTGATATTTTTTCTTTTGGTGGAAAGACTTATTTCAAAGCATTCCTTTCTTTCACAGAAACATATAGAAACCTTTAACATACTGCTAGACTACAAACATCACCATTAAAACAGCAAATCATGTTGCTAATAATGTGGAGGAAAACCTCATTTTACTGTAAACCCCTTCTCCTGCTGTGGAAAAAAAAAAGGAATTAGGAAGAATCCAAAAGAATAGTAAAATGTCCTTAAAAACTTAGAGCTAAGAAGTATGCAGCACTATGCCTGATTGAGTTTCATCTGCAGTTGGTTTCATTTAGTGCCACTGCACACAGGCAGCACATGGGTAGCCAGGCTCAGGCTGCTTCTTTTCCATCTAAAACTAAGATGAGCAGAATCTGATCGCTGGTTAGGAAGAGCTGCGGCACTCACTGCGTTCAAACCTCTCTCACAGTAAGGTTTCCAAAGCAGTTGAGGAAACACAACCACTCATTTTCTTCAACATTTCACCAGCAGCTTTACATAAATAACTGTTGAATGGGAGTTAGGCTGTTGTTTGACTCTACTGCAGAGCTACCCCTCAGGCTCCTAAAAAAACACCAAAGCACTGCTTCAGTATTAACTCAGGCTGACAGCTCAAATCTGACAAGCAAATGCTGAAAAGTTAATTTGCTATTGTCAAGCTTTATGTTGGCTCAGGTATTATCCGCCCGCACCACTCCAATCACCCCTATGGATCAGGTAACATCTGTCTTCCAGCATCAGGCACTGAGCCAGCACGGATTTCACGCTGCGCTGCCTGGCTAATTTGACAGCAGTGCTTCAGATCACACTTGGTCTGCTGGATGATAAAGGAGCACCTGGTCTGGGATTAACAATCATGGAGCTGGACTCTTATTTCTGATTCACACCAGCCTGGGAGTAGCAACAGTCTCCTGGGGAGGAGAGAAGAACAGCAGGAGAACCAGCATCTTCCTGCCTGTGGGATTGCACAGCCCAGGACCAGAGGGAAGAGGGCACACACAGCCATGCCCAGAGCCTGCAGGAAAACCTTCCCCCACAACTGTACACCAAGACAACCTCAGTCACGAGGATCTGAAGGCTGTCAGAACTCATTCACTGCTCTGCAACTCCAGCAGTCAGATTTCTCTTACCTAAAGTGGACACGGGGACAAAGAAACAGCCTCACAGCAACTGATCCACACTGCACAGCCCCAGATGTGGGTGAATTTCTCCCCAGCCATCCTTGGCTGAGCAGAGCTGTACAGGTGTGATTCTGACCAGACCAGTCTGGGTCACACAGTGCTGCAAAATGCAGGCATATTTCAGAAGCCATCCAGGTTATTTGCCATTCAGTGGAAAACACTGAGACACTGTCAGT
Organism: Anomalospiza imberbis; assembly: GCF_031753505.1. Lineage (NCBI taxonomy): Eukaryota > Metazoa > Chordata > Aves > Passeriformes > Viduidae > Anomalospiza > Anomalospiza imberbis. Next base: position 54,037,742 of record NC_089684.1, read on the forward strand.
CTGGGATCTCATTTCTGAATCCAAATTAATGGTATTATATGCTGATAACAAAGATCCCTAACATTGAAATTTCTTTTTTCTAAAAGCCTCCTAGGCAGGGAAAGCAACACTGAATCAATAATAAACTTATATGAACCATGTATGTGTGTAATGGGAGAAAGCAGAACCTCCATAGGGGATATAGGAAGCAAAAGTTTGGTGTAACTGTGATTGTTTTCACTCTTGCTCTCCTTGAGGACCAATTTCATTGCAAAATCTATTAACATTAGCAACAAACAGAAAGTTTATAACAACTGAAATTTAAGTTATTCATTTTTATTTTGAGTAAAGTTAATTCCACAACAATTCCCCTATATCTCACTGCTAAGGTGACTGCCCGTGACTTGTCCCCCAACAAAAAGTTTCTGCATCCACCTGCTTTCCATGGTACAAGCAAGAAGGAGGGTGACCAAGTCACATTACTTAATGCACTGATGAGCAAAGTAGCTTGTTAATATAAAGATTTACTCCTACTATGAAGTGTTTCACATTAGGACTACACAGTTTTTTGCTAGCAAGGAAATAAGCTTCACCAAAATCTTCCCTACTTACTTTAAATGGAATATATGCATCATGACTAGGAAAAAACCCTCAAGATTGTTCTTGTGACTGCCAGACTCAAATCTTCCCTGTTTCAGAGACATACATGAACTAAAGGAGCATCTCCTTTCTTTATACAATATACATTATTGCAGAAACCTCTAATATACGGTTGATGCTTATTTTTCTTCTTTTTCATTTTTTCAGTGAGGGGGGAGAAAAGTTTTTACCAGGATTGGTGTGTTATTATTCTTCTGATGGCCCACGTTTATTTTTTTTCCCCAACAAACCTAAACAAGATGCACAACTCTAAATGCTATTATGTAAATAAGATGAAGTGATTAAGTAGATGAGATACTAAAACCAAGAAGTAATAAACTACAAATATCAAGAGACCCAGGAAGATGTACCAAATATATACAAAATGCATTTTAAAATTCTAAGATAAACACTAGAATAATGTAAACACCAACCAGAAAATAACAAACTATTAAGAAAATATGAAAGCTTTTCTTATACTAAGAAAAAATGTATCGGATATCTTTGACCTACTGCTAGATAAAGAAGGGTTCTCATTGTCAGAGCACTATTCAACTTGCTGCAAAACACACAAACTTGAGTGAGTTTCTTCATGTACCACTAAGGAATTATGGTGCTTTCAAAGCAACAAAAAGCTAAAACCAGATGTATTAAGTGTTGAGGGGATGTTAACATGAGGTAATGTAGAGGACCTGACATTTGTGCATTTGTGACAGCCCCATAACTGACCCTATGTCTCAGCAGTGCTCCCTCTGAACCCAGCCTGCCCTAACAACACTGCCTTCAGCTTCAGAAGCTAAGGGCAGCAGAAAAGAACTCCCCCATGGAGTACCACAATTCCCTAAAGAGACATCACCATAACCCCCCCTCCAAACCAGTCAGGTTTTCATTCAGTCTGGTGCCTGAGAAATGGAACTTCTCCACTCTCTACCCTGCACAATGATTTTTGACAGACACCAGGATTTTACACACCCAAGCAAAACCCAACCCTACCCACAAGGGCTGTTGCAGAGGGGTCAGAACAATTCACACAGTGACAACCAGCTGCTGGCCACTGTAAAGTCAGGTCAACGTGACAGAGGTGCAAAATGCTGGCAACTCTGTCACTTGTGCCCAGGCACGGTCAGACTATTTAGGTTGCCAATTAACTGTCCTGGGTTATGGATGCAGCTCCACAAAGAGCACACTAAACTAAGGTTTATTAGCTCGGTGCAGCAACAACTCATTTTTGCAGCTTCTCGCCTAGGTTTTGTCTAGAAGCAGAGCAGAGGTATTTCATGTTCACAGCTTGAGCTAATTAGCCTTTCCAAAATCCTGGGGGCTTAGAACAGTGGTTCAAGGGTCTTTAAACTGCACTCCAAGCTTATTCTGGAATGACACATATTATCCAAAGCCTACACCAACCTCCCAATACCCTGGATAATACAGAAATGACTTCAAGTGTGATCTCTTGACTTACAATGCAAGGATCTAATCACTACACCAAGTGATGAAAAAGGCCACCTGAGGCATTTAAAGTGCTACAGTTTCTCAGAAGAGAAAATTAGATCAAACACAGGCACAAATACAACACATGCAGCAATCCTGAGCTTTGCATGAAGACATTTAGACACAGGCATTATCCATTTAGACACAGGCAACAATACTGATCAGACACAGCAATTCCAGAAAAAAAACCCAAAAACGTTTGTATTCCCAATGCCAAGGCTTTGTTTCCATTTCCAAGGTTCTGCATACAGCTACAGTTTATGTTTAACCCTGTGTCATCCCTTTCTTGCTGATTTTAATTTATCTCATTTAAATTAAAAGCTTGTTAAATTATTTATTGGCTGCTTAGGCACTTTTTCTTTGATTTCCATTCTGTCTATTCAACAGAGGCCACACTCCTGAAGACAGTATCTGAGCACATTAGAGAAGTATACTAAGCAGTAATTAAAAACTACTATGTAACCCTCTCCAAGATTTCTCTTGGCCAGAATTCTGCACGCCATCAAGAATTCTAAGAGCTTTAATAAAACATCTAACCTGTTCAGTGCTTGCTTTTCAAAAGGCAAGCAGATGAAGCATGCCTGGTGTAGGCAAAATAAGTTGATGAGCTTTGCAGTGCTCTATATGGCACAGAAATATTACACAAAAAGATACAAATGTCCACAGCCTACCACGTGCTGTCTGACTAGAAGGTAGGGGTAGCCATCTCAGACTTCACAGGTCCAACATTCTCCTTCAGCCAAAGGATTTCTCCCAATGTAATGGGGACAGAAGCTTCTGTGTTGACCTTCTGGGTTTTTGCCTTCATCATAAGTCAGAGACCACTGATGTTTATATTCCTTATTTCTTAAACTTGTAACTGCATCACATCCTCTGCAATGGGTTCACTGGCTTTCTTGCACCTGAGATACATCACCCAATCCAGGAAACCCACCTAGATAAATAATGTTCACTCTGCTCTTACCTTTCTGCTTTATAACTACTCTGTCTTGCTTGGTAGCCTGGTAACCCTAGCAATGAAAGTCACCATTCTAATAAGGTTAAAAAAAAACCCAAAACCATAAGTTTCAGGGCATGATTCAGCAACTGGGAATACAATTTAAGTAATAAAACTATTTTTCTCCTTTTCTCTCTCCTTTCCTCTCTACCTCGTTCCCTTCAAATATAACAAAAAGTCCCTGGCCTCAGGATTTTTGCTGGGGGTTATACCCTTAAAGTCCTTCCAGAATACAATCAAATCTCAGTCCACTCTCAGATGCTGGGAAACAGCATCGCAGATCATCACTCATCACATATCTGTGACAGCATGATAACTCTGGATGGCTCCATCAAGTTGACAAAGATGCATAACTTCAATAAAAATTCATGTTCAAATTATCAACAAATGAAAGTTAATGATGGATCAAATTTGGCAGAACTATTCTAACATGCAACACAATTTGGTACCAAGCTATAAGATGTGAAATTTAAGTGATAAATGGTTGCTGGAGACCTTTTCAAGATAATTGACATGCTACAGTGTATTAATATTTCTTCCATTAGTATCCATCTGGAGCACTCATCTGTTGGCAGAAGGCCAAGTGCATTGTGTAGAAAATACCTCTACCACAAGAGTCTTCTACTTAAAAGCCAAATACCTTGGGAAACCAAATATTAGTCAGATAATATTAAGAGTCTGATTTTTGACCTTGGTTCTCCACTGTCATCTCTTTTTACATCCATATCTTTTATGGAAATGATACTACCACAGTCTGAATTATTTTTAAAGTACTTGATTTTTTTGTCTGAAACCAGGTATTTTTATATGAACATGACCTGAGTATCCCCTGCAGATGCTTTTACAGATCAAAAGCACAAAAATATTTTTGAAGGATAGGCTTTTGTAGCAAGCGTCATCTAAGTCCATTGATTATTTTCAGAGTAAATCAGTTACAATTATCATCTTTTCATCTGTTCTAAGCATTGTAGTTGTCCTCTTCCCTCTTCCTCTACTGCATAAGAAGTCTTGTTACAAAAGAGCATGGATAGAATCACAGGTTCCTGGGGGCTTCATCCAGCCTGATGTTGCAATGATATTATCTCCTCTGCATGGTTCCTTATAAATGTTCCACTTGAAAGCCAGCATTCACTCTGCATAAGAGTCTCATGCTTGTTCTCAATCAGCATCATCCACCTTTCAGCTCTACTGGGCACTCCTAGTTTGTCACAGTGACTTTGGCCATAAGATTCTCCCAGAAGATGTTGTCAGCAAGTTATATTTGTCAGAGTCCTGAAAAGCACCAACAGACTTTATTTGCCGTGGTCAGTCCCACCTTGGAGCCCAACCCATGCACTTCCCAGTGCAGAGCCTGCCATCTTCATTTCAGCTCTGCCACAGAGTCCTGGCCTGAGGTGTCACAGCTGTGCCAGTTCCCCATCCCAGTCCCTGATGCGCCTGAACTGTACTTAGATCTCCTGGCTTGACTTTGGACCTGACTTTGTATCTTTCCTGAAACTAGGGAAATACTTGTTCTACATAATTTTTAATCCAGATCAAACTTAAAAAGCAAGAAAAAAATAAAAGCTTACAAATTTTCAGACCCTAGTTGACCTGTTCTTTCTACTTGTTTTACATTATTCTTCCAGTTTCAGAGAGGTGGTTACAGCACACACTTGCAGCTGAGGTGGAGAAACAGCACCATCATTCAATTAATGTTAAAAAGCTAATAGAAATACTTTTAAGCCAATCATTGGCAAAAAGTCAAATAAGTACAAAAGAGAGAGAAAAGATAAATCCCATGGATTCCCCTGAGCCAAACAAGCCTTGAATTCCCAGCATCAATAAAAAGAGCAGAAAAAGAAGAAAGCGATGCAGTTGTCCCTTGTGTCGTCCTATAGAAGTTAAAAAGCACAAGACCCTTTTCACCCTGCACAATCACAGTTCACTTCTCTTTGAAAACATCTAAAGATCTTTTGAGAGATTAAAATACATCTATTTTCTGCTATTACAACCACAGGACAGTGATCCTTGTATGGATTTTATGCCCACACACAGGCAGCTGAAAAAGATAGCGATGTGAGCAGCTGCTAACCGAGAACTGCAGCACAAATAAAAAGAAGACAACACCATAGGCTAAGCTTCTGGAGCCACAGCAAATAGCTGTTAATGGTGTGGTGCAGGTACTGCTTTGGGAGCCACCTGCTGCCAACCAGCTCAGCCACAGAAACTTCCATCATAAGGAAAAGGAGTAGGAGAAGCCAAGCTTTTTCTACCACCAATCAAAAACATTATATATGGATTTCAAGGGAATCATAATAGAATAAATCTAGAGTATCCTGGAGAAGAGGGTTTTAGCATAGGAGACTTAATTACTTTTACCACAGAAAGAAATTTTTTTTCCCTTCAAGAAAACAGAACTGAACTAATGGCCTGGGAGAAAAAGCTAAACAAGCAGGCAAGTGGAAATGCAAACCAAGATTATCTTAAATGCACATGGGACAGAATTCAGAAGAGTAGGAATGTTGCTGAACAAACAGCATAAATCCACCACACTAGAGAGCCACTCAAGGGACAAAATCAGAAAAGAGCCTAAATTAGAAAGAAAAAGGGGTAGAAGAGTATATATATAAATGAGAAAGACATTCATAAAGAGCATATTATACACTCCGTCTCAGTTATACAATCACCATTGCCAACCTGCTTAATTCTGTGAGATCATAATTCATCCTAGGATCCACACACATCCATCTTCTTCATTTCCTGCTTCTCCTTCAGTTTTAGCATGTATTACCTCCTAAAATACAAATACATCACTTGCTTCCCAGCCACATGGATCTCTTCCTGACTTTCCTGAATGTTTTCTATGCACACCTTCCCCACACAGTTTTTGTGCATTTGGATATCCAATAATCTCATCTGGAATCTCTTCAGTAATGATTTATTTTTCCTGCTGCTTAGAAACTCCAGCAGTCTACCCCATTCCACAGATTTTTCAGGATGTGATCTATATCAGAAACAGTATCATTCATCTGTATGAGTGATTCCTGATGAGAAAGGCATTTAGCAATGCAAACATTTGAACTGAGGCTACTTGGGACTGCACATCTCACAAAATGTATCAAATTCTGCATGTGCTTATGAGCAAGGTTACAGTGGCCATGGCATAATGTGGCAAGAACAAAATTCAGAGGGACTGAGGCATTATATACAACAAGAATGTTGCATCAAAAGACTATTGGGCAAATAGACACCCATCTCTGATCAGAGCAGCCCTCACAGGAATGCACACTGAGAAGGGGAAGCAATATAGTGCAGCACAGTGACAACCTCCCAAAAAGACCCTAAACCTTACATAAAATTCAACCAACACACAAACTTTGTCATAGGTAGATAAAGGGAATATTGATCAGACTGTTTTAGGATTTCTCTCTATTACATGTATCACAGGAACAGCAAACTGTCTCAGTCAAGGTTCAGTCCCCATTAAGTCACCTTATGGAGGCCTGGCCCAACTGGACTTCTCATACTGGTTTTCAGCAGCATCATGGCTGACACACTATTTTTCCTAAGTGTTTAAATTTCACCTGGTTGGCTGCAGCTGTTCTTGATTTGGTCAAGGTGAAGAGACTGTGCTTCTCTAGCTTAGTGGTCCATAACAAAAATGAATATAAATTTTGTAAGGTTTTGATATAGAGCAATGTTTAGTGAGGGTACCAATAAGGCACCAGGAATCTTCATTAGTCCTGTGAGGGAAAGGCATATATTTATTCTGGTTTCCATCACACAGTGGAAAAAATAGGCCAACATTATAGGAATTCCAGTCCTTGAGTAAGAGCATCTGTAAAATCAAAGAGTGAAATAGGGGAAATGGGTAAAAAACATTAAAAGGCTTCATGTACCTCTGAAGTACAATAATTTGAGACAGGAAATTGGTATCCCTATAGAAACTAACATAGTATCATGAATGGCTGAAAGGAATTTTTAAAGCCTACAGGAGTGGGAAACTGGATGTTTGGGACATTAGAGAAACATTTTATTTACAGTTAAGCACTTAAAGAAACAAATCAGTCATATGGTACATTGTATTTCTAATAAATTTTTCCTCAAACTTGGCATTATGCAGTTTTGTTATATCTAATTAGCAAGAAGTCTAATTACAGTTCACAGATGGTGAAGTCTTTAACAGGAATACAAAAAGACTAGTTCTAATCAGTCAGCATCTTACTTTGGTAAGTCTGCAGGCACAATATCCAGATGTAAATAAAATTTAAAGTGCCAAAATATTTCCCATGAGGGAATGACTTGCAGGAGCTATCAGCAAACAAAAGCTTGCAGTAATAAGACCAAATTTATATGGAACTCCAGAGGGAGAGTGTGGAAAGATGGCTTGGGGTAAAATTAGAAGAAACTGAGAAGTTGTATTCACATCCTAACAAAAGTTACAACACTACGGAAATTATAGGATAAAATGCAGCTGCTGCTCCCTGGATGGAATGCATTTGGCAGCTCAAAACCTCTGCCATGATGCTCCCCCATACACAGAACCTGCAACCATAGCCCCTGCTAAGGGGATGAATGGAAGGTGGAGCAGAGCAGAAGCAGAAACACCACTGCCAGGCTCTTTTGAAATCCTTGCAGGGAGGGGAACTCGATGGTAGCTGATAATCACACAGCACCTGTCAGCCAGGGGAAATGGGGGAAGATGTCCTGCTGCTGAGCCAGCAAGTCAGAGCTGAAATTGCTCTCCTCAGATCAACTAGGTTCATTAAAACCTAATTGTAATACTAACACACATGTCCACCCCAAAGTTACCCATCCCAAGGTACAAGCCACCTCTCACTGAGAATGCACTCTGAAGTTATTGACTGTTGACTTTAGGAGCAAAGTGAGAGAACTTCAGTCCAATCAGTAACAAAGATATGTATGACAAGAGTCACCTGAGCTCCACCTAAACAAAGAAATAGTAGAAAAGTAAGTTGAGAATGGGGAAGAGTCAGGGAAGGCTCCATCAAAACCGCTGGGATCAGTCGATGGGCTGAATCTCTTCTCCCTCACAGGGACATCTACTGGTTAAGAACCCTACTCTGTGGATGCTGAATACTCTTAATGGGGATTAGTTTGTCTGTGTAGTACTTTGAATATGTTTTTGCATTCAGATACTGTCACTAGCAATCCTTGAAACTTAACCTATATTCTATATTTATTCAGTGTTATTCTGTAAACTGTTGGTGTGAGTCCTTCATGGGCATCAGTAGCTGCCAGCAATGGGAACAGTCAAGTAAGGTGGAGGACCTACTGAGGGGTGTTCCTTATGCTGGTGGAGTGCCCCTAAATCAGTCAAATCCCACTCTGCTCCAGCAGCATGCTCAGCCCATATAGAAAAGGCTCTATAACAGGACACCACAGAATGGCCAGGCACGAGGAACTTGGCTTTCCTGGGGCACTGACAAACCAAGAACCAAAGACTGAAGAAATCTCCCCACACTAAGGTTCAAGGAAAACACCCCTTCTCATGTGACAGAGGTATATACAGGTATATCCCTGCATATACAGTGCAATGCAATGTGTCAGAAAGTTCTCTTCCAAACCACCAGCAAGAGAAGCAAGATACAATTTCTCCTGTCAGTCAAATTCCCAGTTAGGGATGGAAGTCCTATTCAAGAAAACGATGACAAGATTCTAACAATATGCTGGGAGTTCAGAAGTGTTGTGACAAAAACAAACAAAAAATTTAAAAAATAATTCTTTGTTTTTTTAAAGGGGGAAATAACCGATTTTCAAATTGTGAGAAAGGATGAAAGAATGTGAAAATAAATAGGAATGCCAGGCAAGACAGTCAGCATGGTTAGTCTGGCAAGCGGTATGGAGACCTGTGTCTCCTCTGTAGTTGTTCTGTATATTCTGCTCTTGATTTAAGTGGAATTATTTAAAGGCGAAGATTTCCTGAGAAGACAGTGAGCCTACTAAAGTTTGGTACAAGCTTGGTTTAAGCTGTCCCCTAAGCTTTACCAGACCATTAGCTTTCATGATGATACTGTACAGTATGTCTCTTATTAAACACACAATGCTAGGTGCTGCACAAACACCAAGCCTAAAAGATCCCCACCCCAAAGAATTTGCAAGTCTAGATAAGCCCATATAAAGAGTATATACAGCAGACTTACCAATACTAGAGGATCCTAGAGCCAGAGTGCCTATCCCATGAACTGAGCATGGAAAAGAAATTAATTTCACATATGCAGAAATAACTTAGAATCACTCAGTCTTTGCTTAGTCAAAAAAATGCCCTTTTTCAGACACAGCAACTTCTGCTGAAATGCCAAGGCAACCTTTCCATAATGGCTATGAAAAAGGCACCAAAGGCACAGCAGCTCTTGTTCACTGCATTCACCGGCCCAGGGAATCGACCACCTGTATATCCACATGGAGAATAAGAAACATCTATGGATGGAATTGGCAAAATGAGACAGCAGCACCCAAAGACTGATGACAGGCTTCTTCCTCATTCCATAAGCAATTACTCCAGCATGCTAATGGTCTGAATAAAACAAAGCACCCTTCTAGAAGACTAATCTCAAAATCAAATATTGAGTCCAGATGTGACATGAAAAAACAGCATTCACCAGGCCTTCTCAGAATTCTGAACAGCCAAAGAAAGTGCAAAACTGAACAAAAAAAATCTCTAAGCCTCCACCAGAATGGGGATCTAGAGGGAGAATCTCACCAAAATCAAGGTATAATGGAGATTCTTCATAGTAAAGAACAAAATGAAGTGGTCCAAAAATCCCAGTAGTCCAAAACACCTAGAATTTTGCCAGCTGTAGTTCCACATCCTTACCAAATGCAGAAAGCTGACAGGATCAGGCAACAGCAGCATTTCCTGCTACAGAAAATGTTTTTAATAAGAGAAAAGACAGGTTTACAACTGACAGACAGAAGCTGATTAATTTCTTTGTATGTAACCCTTACAATATTAACAGAAGGAAGACTTTAATTAGTATAGGAAGGCTTTAAAAACAAACAAACAAAAACCCAAAACCAGGGTGGACATTTCAGCTACTGCCAAGAAGATTTTGCATGATGCATTCAGATGAGACTTTTGTGAGCTAGGTTTTGTGGCAATTAAGAAAGTCTAAAATGAAGAGGAAAAAAAGAAGATAGAGAGACTCTAAGATCAAAAGCTGGGAAATAATCTGTGAGAAAAGGTGTTTTTACAAAAATTGCAGCCATGAGACACGTCACATTGTTAAGCCTGCAAAACCCAAGATAGCACTGAAATAATTTTCTACTCTCTTGCTTACAGTATTTTCTTAGAGCACCAAGTATCTTTTATTATAACTATGACTAACATGATTGCAACTTGATAATAATCATTATAAGAACCCCAGATTCCTGGCAGGAGAACACAGAAAGCTGCAGAAAGTACTCAGAATCCACATTAAAATATGCATTTCTTGGCTAAGATGCTGTGAGAAGGATTTTCCCTTTTACTGTCTGAGTTGTCAGAAAATTTGTAAGAGCAGTAAGAAATTAAGTGCTAAAATTTTAAAGTGCTGTTTTGATTATAAAAATAGGATAAGTAACGGAAAATCCAGTATTTTGATCACTACATATTTACCACACCTGATGTCTGCATAAATCTGATAGCATGATCACATGTTTATGGTTCCCATAAATATTCCTAATCCCTAAGAACTTTAGGTTAAGCAAATGGTGTCTCACTTGCAAGACACCTAACCCCAGAGATAAATGATAATCAGAGTTGTTCCAGCAGGAGCCTGCTACAAGATTAGACCTTCCAGCTATTCTTTCTCCTGACCACAGAATCACAGACTGGTTTGGGCTGGAAGGGACCTTAAAGACCATCTCATTCCAACTCCCCTTCCACTACACCAGGTTGCCCAGAGCCCCATCCAAGCTGACCTTGAACATTTCCAGGGATGAGTTCCATTTACTTTAACAGAACTCTGCATTTTCACTATAGTTAAGTGCAAACCTTAGTGACCAATCAAGCAATAAGATTTTTTTAAGAAACAGACTCAAAGAATATTTTTCAAATTTAATCAGTGTGCATCCATTTTCACTTCAAATGTCTGAGTCACATTCCATTACTGAAATGAGAATTTTAATAAGGTTACTATTTTGCTTCTGTCTCATTAGTTTTATTACTAATTGCAATGATTTATATCTATTGTAAATATTACTATAAGGTACATACTTCAGGGTTACATTCAGGCCAAACTGTAATTCAAATCTAGATTTTATTACATTTAATTGTGTTTCTCTGACAAATGATTCAGCTATCAGATCTACAGGAGATATTCTAGGTCTTGAATTACTTGAATAGAGCTGCTAAGGAATTTAAGTAAATTAACGATTCTCCTTTCCCCGGAAGCACAGATACATCCTACTACATTAAAATCAGTCCCAGCTGCTTACTCTGTATTGCAAGGTGTAGTGGGAGATGCAGAATCTGGACAAGTCATTAGAAATATGAGATAAGACTTTCATCCCTTTTTTTCAGGGGAAGAAGAAAAATGAGGGGAAATTAGCTCAGGGTTTTGTGTCTCTGCAGTACCCCTCATTCAGAATTTCACAGCTGAAAGTTCACCACTTGTGCAACAAGCTTGGCAGAAAGATTGCAACCTCTAAAGTTAAGAACCCACTACAGCTGCATTACAAAGGGAAACTGGGGAAAAACAAGGCCAGCCTTAGCAAGATACTTATTGACAGCATGGACTCTGAGAAGTTCATGTCAAGCCTGTCAACCTGCAGGCTGAGACTAACCCAAACCAAAATAGAGTGTTCTCCTTGGTAGTAAGATGACAAAGTTACCCTGGTTTGTCCTTGTAATGACTATCTTTCATTTTCAGCAACTGAACTTCTTTACCCATCAAAATCCTCAAGACCTGTGGGTTCTCTGTATAAGAAAAAAATCTGCATAGCAATTTGTCCAGATACACTCAGAATATGAAAGCTCTATGGCTTTAAGTAAAAACATGAAGAAGCCAGCAAGAGGGAATAAACAGCCCTTACACTTACATCATGTATATATTTTTTTCCCCAGAAAAGGTACATTCAAAACAAAACAATACCAAACAAAAAACAACAATAACAAAAACAAAACCACAAACATACCCAAAAACAAAAACCTAAAATAACCCCACAAAACCAACAACACAGTATATCAGAAACATTCTCATAGAAGTTGTTTAATACACTTGAACTGGATCTCTATTCAACCTTTATGCCCATTTCAATTATTTCTTTCACTACCAGTGGAATACAAAGCTGCTGCTGTAAAAATTGTTCTTTTACTTCATGGAACATGAAGCATAATAAAATCCTCCTGTTTAAGTTTTGCCTCCCAATTAGAAAGAGGGATTAGTGCTCTCAAGCAAAAACCAAGAAACATTTTCTTTGAGTTCCAGACCATGAGGTTTGTTTTCTATCTCAAAGGCAGTGGATGCCAATAACCTTGATTCCTGTTGATAAGAACTTGAGAGGAACTTGCATTAAATATATTCCCATAAGAGCATCTTACTTCACAGCTGAAATGGGAAGCACTGAAGGCCAGCAGGAAAAGCTGTCTCTTCTGGGCCAGTTGGGATGATAGGAGCAATCAATGTGCACAAGCTGTTTGTATGATTTCAATACTTCACATTCAAAGGAGTCAAGATCTCCATCCCCTGTGTAGAGGCTGAGTGCACTGACTGTCTAAAATAAAACCAACAGGAGGAGGAGGTCTCATTGCATGTGCAGGAAACACTGTTCAGGCAACCAGGGAAAAAGAATAGCAGTTCCCTTTAGACTTCCAAAAAACATCTCAAAGCTTCCCCTTTCACCTAAGTTCTTGCAAATATTACAGTTCCACGTCAATAAAGTGCAATCAGAAATTTTAAGTGATTCTTCTTCCGTGTTTGTATATACATATACACACACACACACACATATATATAAAGCCTTACAAGTAAAAAGAAAAAACAAAAATATTTTCAATTCTACACTTGCCTTAAGTGTTTTAACTACCTAGTTACTCTGTAAAAGTATCTAAGAACTCCAGGCCGTGCAATACTAAGAAATGTGTTTTAAGTCTATTGTTCTAAGGAAAAAAAATATATTTAGGACCTACAGCATGTGATGAGTTAAAAAAAAAAAAACAACAGAACCACCAAGAAAAGAAAAAATCCTGAACAGTCCTTTGTGTCTGTAAATAAGTGGGCTCTTTGGACCCCTGTCCCGTGCTTACATAGCTTGTGACAATTTCAAGTCACTGGCCTCTGCTTGCATAAAAGATCTGTTTAAAGAGAACATTTCAAGAGACTGTAAATCACTGGGTATGGACAGCAACGTGTTTTTCTCAACACATGAGCCACGTCCCCTTGGGAAGATGTTGGCAAACTACATCAAGAGAGTTTCTATGCAATTGGTGTGGTTTGGAATTAGCCTCTGCTAATTCCTACTGCCCACATTTCCCCCAGTGCTAACCCCACAAAGTGGGACCAGCTTCTGAACTTAGGAGAAGAGGGATTGCATTAAGATGTGCACTGCTGAAACCATGGTTTTATTTTCTCTGCATATATCAGGTTTGCAGGATGCTTTCCTCACAAACAGGAAGCTATGCTAAGTGCAAGGCCAGGTGCACTGGCAACGCATCCTGAACCCATGGGACCTTCTGCCCTCCAAAGCTGAACTTCTTTGGCAGGATGAAGCTTTTCAAGGCTAAATTGTTTTGGGGAAAGACTCTGTCTGCCAGCCTCTGCCCATTGCAGCAGTGAAATGCTGGCAGGTTGTGCAGACAAGCTGGGTCCTGAAGCAGCAGGAGCCACAGCTATGTGGGCCAGGAAGCTCATTCAGGCTTGGCACCAAGCCACATTATGATGGCACCTGACAGAATATTGCAGTGGTTTTTGTTGCCTGCATCAGCCTTCTCTCCAAACACCGACTTTGCCTTTGCTGAGGTCCAGAAATCCTTCTGATTTTCTTGTTTTCTGCGCTGGGATCCAGTACAACCCACAAGCATATGGTGCAATTTTACCCTGTAACGCTCCATCCATGGCTAGTTTGTTTTTAGGAGTGTAAAAGGTGATGTGTCTCTTGTTAAAAAACTGCTTTATGCAGTTTATCTCATCTGCCTGACATGAGAAGTGCCCTGGGCAATTGGGATTACTGCTAATGATGCAGTTACCACCAACACACATATTTCTGTCCTTGCCTTTCCTGGCTTATTTATTTTGCTCATTCCTGAACCTAAAGTGCAGCATTTCCAATTCTATATGGTTATACATAGTATAATAAGGATGCAATTGGGCTGTGACCTCTTCACATAACAAGGAAATACTTTTATTCTACCACAGAATTGTACTACCACGAGCACGAGGATGATTTGGCCCTTTGCCTTCTAACCTCTGCAATACAGACAGATAACATTTTTAAGTAATATTATATAAGCAGTAGATATAATTATTAATATAATATTATTTTAAGCAATATTTTATTTTAAAAAATATCCTCCTTCCCTCTTATTTATTTTACATTCTGAAATTCTTTACCTTTTCCCTGCCATATTGGCTGTGATAACCAGTATCATCTGCTGCATCATTTCTGGGTGAATTAGAACAGCAGGCCAACTGCATTTGCCAGGTAAAACCATACCTACCTACCCAGCCAAAAAATCTTCCAGATCTGCATCTTAGCATTAAAGCTGGATAACAAGAGAGTGGTTATCTGTTACAGTAGATGACAAATAGTTGCATCCTAACTATGTCTGAAATTTTAGACTTTTGCATTCAAAAATTCTGATTTTCCAATATCAGATTCAGATGGTAAAAGCATTTTCACAAGACTAAAATTATTGATCGTATTGATCAAAGCAGTCATCTCTGTACTCAGATTTTGGAGTTGTTGTTTCTGCTCATATGAAAATGCTAAAGAAAAAGCTGCATTTCATCTATCAGAATTTTCAATAGCAATACCAAAACTTGTTGCTTGTGGCTCCTCAGTGAGTCTTAGAGATAGCTGTACAAGCTTACAGCTCTTCCAGGGAGGGGAGAAGGCATTTAAGACTGGTTTTCTGAAACATTGAAGGGGATGGCAAGCCAGAAGGCAGACAGGACGAGTGATTCAGAATGCCTATTTGTATGCATTGCAAATAAGTTCATGCAGTTTTCCTCGTGCCAGTTGTCTTAAGAGACAGCTCAAGTGAAGTGAAGCAGCTGTGCCAGGCCTGGCAAGGGCATCCCAGCCAGAGTTCTGTGCCCAGATGTAAAGCATAAGACATCGTCTGTGGAAAGTCAGTTTGCAAGCAATTCCTAAGGGAGCTTCATAATGCACTGGTGAGCAACGCAAACACACTGCACAAACCTGCAGACCATGTGGTGTGCAGACCTATAAACTAGATTCCAAATCTGGGTTTTTCTTAAAGATATCAGCTGTAATTCTCAGCCTCAGGGCAACTACTTCACACCAGATGTAACAATTCAAGGAACAACTGCTAGGGAAGTGGATAAAGAAAACTGAAAAGGTCCATATGCAAGTTAGTTACTGGTATCAGGAGGATCAGATGAGAAAGATCATTTACAAGGCAAGTCCCCAACCAGCTGACATATAATAACAATATGAAGTCAACAAACACCAGAGATTGAACTGCAGAGTCAAGTAGTGCCAGGGAACTGAGAAGTGGCTGATGCAGAAGAGTAACCCACAGCAATTAGTATAGCAGCCTACACAAGATGCTGCCCTGATACCTGCTGGTATCTGGTACATAGACACATGGAGATGCTGAGCATTCTGAGATGCTGCATGAACCACAGTGTGGTCTGATACAAGGCCCTGAAGCAATTATATGCATGAGATAAAACTCCTGAACTATGAATGGAGACTTTTTTCCTTTACTTATCCAAAAATTAAAGAATAGTCATAATTCATCACCAGCCTTTGCAACAAGGAAAAAATTACTTGCAATGGAATGAGAGGTCTCTGCTCACTGTATATACACTTATACTTTGGAAACAATATTTCTAATACTGCTGTACTAAAAATAAAGCTCACCCTTGATGACCACATCATAAGACTTCACAGTGTATTGACAGAGCAAACTTACTTTTGGGTGATGTTGAAGGTGGTCCCATCCAATGTCCCTCCAAAGCAGTTACCTTTCATTCTCAGACATTTTACCTTGCTTACTAAGTGACTAAATGCTTCCTTTGGTGGTTCACAGAAGTTCCATGTAGCCTAAGGATATTGCTGCAGTAAACCCAGAAGCACATTTTTAAGCTAAAAAGCTCCAGCTGAGACTGCTGTTTCCACCAACTTTTGATGCCAGGTGGACAAAGATAAAGGCTGAGCAAGGGAAACTAGTGCAAGTGATCAGTAAGGACAGCTGGGGAGATTGAAACACAAGGAGAGCAGCTGAAACTAGCTGAATACATGTCTTTCAGTAATACTAACTTGGAAAGAAAAGTGCAGTTTAGTATTCTCTCAGCCTCCAGAAGAGAGTGAAAAAGCATGAGATGGTCTTCTGACAACATAAAGTATAAACAGCCTGAGGAATTAGTGTTGGCTCATCAATATATCTACCAAAGGAAAGGAATACTGCTGAGCCTGGAATGGTTCAATAGCAGTTCAGCCTACTGATCTAGCTAACAATTTTGCTTCTGTTTGCAGGTTTTGCAGGACTGTGTTCTCAGAAAGGTCACCCCAGTCCAGGGGAGTTTCCATAATACAGTAGAGGGTTTTTTGGGGGAGAGCACCATGTAGATACAGTGCAGATCTCATAACTTCAGTCATTCAGGTAACGGCTACCAGGTGTGTGTGGTTGATCTGTGGAAGGTAATTAGATTGTTCTTAGTGATTAAAAACATGGAGGAGTTCATACAACAAAAACTATCTCAGGTTTCTCTGAAAGGAAGGAGATGAACCATAACACAGAGAGGCAGGGAGGAACATATAGTAACTCCCCAGCATGTTTCATTCACAGCAGTGGGGTATCAGATATGAAGAACTGGCAGAATAAACCCAGAGCCTCAGCTCATGGAAGTCTTCAAGAAGCTTTTTGCAATCTACCCACGATCTTCTTGCTCTTTCTCATACAAATGGGCAGATATACACTCCTTCTGCACATGTGATGGGCTAAAGTATTTGGATTCCTGTTAGGTAATAAAAATAATAGGACTTCTAGTTTTGCTTTCAAATACTTACTTTAAAATGCAGATATATGAACTGGTGAAAAGAGTCTCTGCACCATTAGATGCTACTGCTCCTTTATCTTCAAGGTCTTTGATGTTGTATTGCTATGGGTGAGGAGTTAAAGAATGTTAATTACTGCTGATACAGAGCAGCAACTGCTGCTTCTTGAATTCCAATAAACTCTTTGATATCAATGTATGAATATTATAGGAGACATTGTCCCATTGAAGTGATTAAAAAAAGACTGGCAAAAGAGGAAACCATGTGTAGATCAGCAGGCAAGTTGGACAAATATGCTGCAGAGAAAGCTACCATAACTCTTGTCAACTCTGTCCCTTTTGATGTAGGTCGCTTAGGAAAGGCAGAGGCACAACCTCATATCCCCAGCAAAAGGGAAGAGTGGGAATTCTTTGGGGACAAAACAACTGAGGAAGGCATCTGGCACACAGGAATAACTCCATTATGGCAGGCTACTCAGAAGCAAACATTACTTCAGGCGGAAGAAAAAATTTTGGGGACTATTTATAAAAGAGATTTCAGCAGTGGCTGGGAAGAAGAAAGACATTCTTATCTATATTGACCTAGGAGGAAGGCAGGGCAGAAGAACCTGACTGAGACATATTATCTCTGTGCTCTCAGAGGAAAGGGAAATAAGAAGAGTGTCCCATATGTTAAAAATTAATAGGCTGAAGTCCCTATTACAAGGATCAAGCAATCAGTTTCCACTTTGATAACTGTTTTAACCACTACACTGCAGCTTTTGCCTTTCCTGTCAGCTCTACTGAGGTATTTTTTCATTTTAACCACGTATCCAAGTGCCTATAGGCACTGAAGTGGGCCTTCTGGCCCACTCACTTGGGGAAATCTGGTGCACTGCCCACTGCCAGAAGAGAAGTCCTCACCACACCTGAGACCACTTCTGACCCATAGCTCGAGTCCGGCTGAACACAGCAAGTGCACAGCCAGAGCTTCAAGCCACAGCCACCTCTGGAGAAAGGGCAGTCAGAGACCTCCCCTCCAGCTGCCTTGTACTTATTAGCAGAGACCACAGGGCTGTGGCAGCATGACCATCAGCTCCAGGGCCTGCTGCTGACTTAGCAGTCTCGTGTTCTTCCAAATCCAGCTGTACCTTACACTCCTCAAGCACCAAGTACCTTTTTTTTTTTTCTAAGCACTTGCTTTTCTGTCGAAAATAGCCCAAATCCCCATTATTCATGTATTCTTCCAATAGGAGCCCCTGAGTTTACACCAACACCCCCCAGCTGTCAAATACCCATACAACCTGTATGATCTCAATACACACAACCAGTCTCACAAACCCATTTTTAAAGCCACCCACCTCCCAGTGACTAAGCACTCCATCCACATACAGCTTTCCTGTCAGATGCCTCTCAACTCGCCCACTTGTTTGCAGGAGAGATCAGTCAAGGGCTCTATTTCTTGTACACTTCACAGGGTCTGATGTCTCCCATCCAATATGTACAATATTTTAAGCAAGATTCACTAATGAAAATCCAAATTTTTATTATAAATTCACCTACAGATTTTACTTCATAAACCCAGACAGAACAACCTGAATAGGATTTGACAGTAACTTTTTGGCTTTACCTAGCTAAAAAGAAAAAAAAAACCATAATCTTTTTTACTGTGGGTGGATGTGGATGTGTGTGGAAGTGGTATTTTCACAAAGTAATCTTAACAAGTATAGCATTACAGCTATTTATAAAATTAAATTCCATGGCTGACAGTTTTTCTGGGAGCTCAATGCTTCCTATGATTAAGATCACTTTGCTGGAAGTCAGAAGTTCCATACTAACAAAGTCACAGATGGAAACTGAAGTACAGCACTAAAAAGTATTGATATTCACCACTACTAGCTCAGAATAAGACAGCTAACATGCTTTCCCAAAGGTAAACAGGTTTGTTCTCCCAAAGGTGGACAGGTTATCAACAGCAAGAGTGAATAAAAACAAATCTCTTTTTATTCACAAGAGTGAATTAAAAAAAAAACTGCATATACTTCAAGATACAGTAACAGGAACCCCCAATCCCATGGACAAAAATAATAGTGTGCCCAGGCTGAAGTTTGGTACATAAGCCCATGACAACATTTAATACAAGCAGTGCTTCTGCTAACAAAATGTGTTGAAATTATAATTAAGGAAATTCAGGTATAACCATAATCGTTGCACGTTTCCATTATAATGTGAGGCTGTGTTCATGACAAACTCTCAGCCTTACATTCCTTTCTTGGTCAGCAGGACATGGTGATGCTCTTTTCTACTAAAAATTCATGAAATTATTTAAGCTTGGCCAAAGATGTATATCTGTTCAGGGGCTTTTAGTTTACTTGTTTGCTAGCATTATTTATTGATTTATTTACAGCTGGGTATGGGAGACAGGGGAACACTTTCCCCTATTATTTGTCAGCATCTAGTTTTGGCCAGATATAAGTCTGCTGTTGTAAAGCTCCACGTCTAATAGCAGTGCAGCCCTGCCCTACATGCTACTCACAATCCTGTACCAATTTTTCTGAGTCTGGGTTTCTAGTCTAGGCTGCCATTCATTAATTAAAAAGGGCAGAGGACAAAGCTGATGATGATAATGACATCAAAGAAATTAGAAGGGTCTGTGACTTCCAACAAAAGAAAAAAAAATTACTTAAGTGAAGATCCACAAAAACAGATATGTTCTTAGATAAAATGATCTAAAAAAATTCACCTACAAATACCTTTAGTATCTACAATGCTTAGAGCATTTGCTATAGTACATATCTGCATGCACAAAGGAATGATCAAAATTCTTAGACAGCTTTACTGTTCTACTTCGTGTAAAACTGATAAGACAGAGAACAACAAATCTTTGTGTTTAGTCATCTATGATCAGAAGTTGTTCCTAGAACTTTATAGGTGACTGTTTTCAGTAGGACATAATTAATGTCCCTTCTAAATATGCAAATCAGGGACTTTATAGACACCTCCCTCTAGCAAAATCATACTCAGCATGTTCTAAAGTGGGAGACTAGAACAAGCCTATCCTGTCATATAACCAGCAATTAGTCTGATTTTAAAATACAGAAAATAATCTCTCACAGAATTCAGTAGAAAGTGCAAGTTATCAGCATTCAGGAGATCTAAGTTGTTTCTGTTTAGCAACTAAAATTAATTTGAAAATGTTTAACCTGCTGGGTCCAAACCTTGAGTAAATGACTTGTGACTTGAACAACATCTTCTGTAACATAATTAAGAACAATCCTGGTAACAGAGCACTTAACAAGGCACCAGGGGGCCTACATGTAGCTGACAATAGGGAAATTTCAATTATTAAGTTGTAACTTCACAGAACTTACAAGCAATAAGCTTCTGGACATGAAGACCAGCCAACAAAAGGCAAGAAGGCAGGGAGAAGATTTGCTGCAAGGGAAGGTATGTGAAGAGATTTTGTTATTCATAAATGGATCATTATTTTAAAGTCAGGAAGTCTCTACTCCATCCTCTGAGCTCTCCTCTTTTAGGCTTCACTATAACCAAGCCTTCGTACCACATTCTTTTCTATACAAAAAGGCAGCAACCAAAGTAATACCCGCACTAACAAAGCACATTTACAGCAGAACATGACCTGCTGGACTTTGTGGTTGCAGAGCAAAAATATCAAAGGAAGAAATGTCCCTGGCAATGAATACTGCTGCTACTGATTAACAGATAGACAAGCACAGCCTCCCCTCCAGAGATCAGCAGACTTCCACAAAGGCTTTCAGAAAGTTGAAAAACACACCTCAAGGTACACAGCAAAAATCAAACCTGTGTCTATCCCCTCAAACACTTCAGTCTCTACTGAAGTCCTCTCCATGCCCACCAATGCAATGCATCACTGGGTCTCAATACTGTCATAAATACTGTATATTGAAATTCCACTATAACTGGAGGAGGAAATTAACCTGGCCTTAGATTTCCCACAGAAAGCAGAAAAACCTTAACTCAAACATTTGAAGTTGCAGGATAAAAGGTATTTCTAAGGGTATATGGAAAAATCTGTAATAAACAGAGATTGTTATTGTTTATTCTCATATGCAAAGTTAACAGAAATCAATAATTACATAGTACACTAAAAATGACAGTCTAGGAAAATTTAATTTGGCAACCAGAAAATACAAGTGTACATTTAGGACAAATGCTACCATACCCAACATCTAGCAGTGTCATGCTGAATGCCCTTGTTCTCACTGACACAATTCTTCAGGGGTCCTTAGTGAAGCACAGAAACAATCCTTCAATTGCTTTCTTTCCTTCCAGTCTAACAAGAAGTGTTGCCTACACAGAAATACAATACAATACAATACAGGACAAGTATGTATTGCCTAACATTTTTACTTCAGTTTTCCATCATGCACCTCCTCTTTTTATTTGTTAATTAATGCTCCAAAAGTTCATTAACTAATACTTGTAAAAAGTTTTGAAGATTATTAGATAAGGGATGACTATTGTTATCAAAGAACAAAGCACAGGTCATCAAGTGTTGAGCAGATTTGTTCTGCATGAAAAAAGCTTTACAAATTCTTTCCCATCTCTCTAAAAATTCTTCCATATCATGAAAAGATATTGCAGGAAGGACATACTACTTGTCAAGCTCTTCCAATGCTATTTATTGATACCAAAATATAATACTAAATATGGTTGTGGGGAAGAAAATGTTTTAAAAAGTTATTCTCCTATTTAAACTGAAACTGTACATTTTGAAAATACTGATGGATATAGACACATCAATCTTATACTGGACTGAGGTTTGTGTTTGGTTCTACCAGTCTGTTGATTCTCTTCACAGGTGACATGCATACATATCTCTGCCTCTATGACAAAACTGAAACAGATTTGTCAGAGTTGTCACTTTACTGCAACATTAAAAAAAAAACAATAAAGCAGCACATCTGTTGAGAAAACTTATAGGAAAATGTTCATGCTGCTGCAAACACCCAAACCATCCAAGTTCAGGATGATTTCTCACTGCAGCAAGGCCACATGGATGGGCATGCAAAGAACATCCTAATTTAAGCTGATCTGTAGGCAGGCAGCTTTTCTCCAACAGTAAGGGCTGAAGATTTATCACAGTTCCCTGTCTGTTCTTTAAACAGACAGTAAAATGGTACAGAAACCTGCAAATGCATCTCCTAGCAATGGCAGCTAATTACCATTCAGGTTTTAGCTCCTATCCCAGCTGCTCAGGGATAATTACCCCTAATGAAAGTGGTGGTGCAGGCTTCTTGGCTCTGCTAACTTGTCTTAGAATAACAGACAGCCAAAGGCATTTGGCATTCAGTACACCTTGCCACAGAGGAACACTATTGATCCACGTGCCATGGCATCCCATTCAGACAGAGAAATTCAGTTGTGAAAAACATACGATACACTCAAAAGCAGAGGAAAACATCACTCCCCAAGACCAGACAGCTCCTCTGTGCCAAGACTGTCTGAAATGCAGCATGCCCACAGGACAGCACAGCTCCTTAACATAAAGCCATTTGGGGTGACAGATAAATAATGCCCTTATTTACAGAGCAGTTAGGACAGATGAGGGTGCTAAGAGACACAGCAAGCTCAGGTGTGGTTGGGGCAGACCCTGGTCTCTTTGGCCACTTTGGCCATTTACTGTTATACTGTACAAAACACTTCTCACTATGGCAAAAACATCAACAGGATTTATTCCAGCTCAAATTTCCCTTCAGCTCTAAATTTGCTGTTTTAGCAAAACATCCAGTGAGCATCCTATAGGTCGTGCTCCCCAGGGATCAGTGTTGGGCCCAGTCCTGTTCTGATAAACTGGATGAGGGGATTTGAGTGTACCCTCAGCAAATTTGTGGATTACACCAAGTTGGGCAGGAGTGTTGATCTGCTGGAGGGCAGGAAGGCTCTGCAGAGGGATCTGGACAGGCTGGATTGATGGGCTGAGGTCAGTGGAAGGAGGTTCAACAAGGCCAAGTGCTGGCTCCTGCCCTTGGGTCACAACAACCCCAGGCAGTGCTACAGACTGGGGCAGAGTGGCTGGAAAGCAGTCTGGTGGAAAAGGGCCTGGGGGTTCTGGCTGACAGTGACTGAACATGAGCCACTGTGTGCCCAGGTGGTCAAGAAGGCCAATGGCCTTCTGGCTTAGATCCAGAAGTGTGTCCAGCAGGACCAGGGAAGACATTCTACCCTTGTACTCAGCAGTGGTGAGGCCACACCTCAAGTGGTGTGTCCAGTTCTGGGCCTCTCACTGCAAGAAAGACACTGAGGTGCTGGACAAAGTCCAGAGAAGGGCAGCGGAGCTGGTGAAGAGTCTGGAGCACAAGTTCTACAAGGAGTGGCTGAGGAAGCAGGGGGTGTTTAGTCTGGAGAAAAAGAGGCTCAGGGGAGACCTTATTGCTCTTTACAACTACCTGAAGGGAGACTGTAGCCAGGTGAGAAGTGGTCTCTTCTCCCAGGCAACTATTGACAGGACAAGAGGTTATAGCCTCAAACTATGCCAGGAGATGTTCAGACTGGACATCAGGAGAAAATTCTTCATGGAAGGGGTTGCTAAATATTGGAATGGACTGTCCAGGGAGGTGGTAGAGACACTGTCCCTGGGGGTGGCCAAAAAACAACTGGACACAGCACACAGCTGACAAGGTGGAGATCAGTCAAAGGTCAGACTCTATGATCTCAGAGGTCTTTTCCAAACTAAATGATTCTGTGATTCTGTCTTACAGTTTCAGCTCTAGAAAAATGGTATCAGTATTTCATGGTCAAGATATTTTTGTTTGATGGCTTTTCTTTAGATGTGCTACACAGCAAATGGCTGCATAATATTTGCCTAAGCTTTTGAGAAGGAATGATTCTCATTTGGTCTAACAGAAACAGTAGGAAAATAATTCTGCTTGCCCTCTATTTCTACACAGCCAAAAACAACACAGAAAAACCAACATCGAGATGCAACTTTGCATGACAGATCTGGGAACTGATAGGGAACATTTACAGAACATTTTTTCAGGGAGAAGCCTCGGGAATTGACAGAACAGAAGACATATTATAAAATTTCATCTTACTTTGAGTATTTCAAACAAAATTTACCATTTTTTTCTTTTTTTTTTTTTTAACCTTGAAAATATATACTTAATGACTGCAATACCAAGACAGAGCATAATAACAGAAATGAAGGTACAGAGAAAAGGGAGAAAGATACACTCCTAGACAAAATGTGAGGCACAGAGGACTGTCAATAACGTGAATTGATGAGCTGGAGAGATGTGAAAAAATTGTTCCAAAGGATAGAAGAAATAAGGAGTTTCTCTGACAGCAAGAAGACTTTTTGATTTGCCAAGGAAGTGGTCATCAAGATGAAAGCACAGGAAGCTGGGAAAAGTGACAGAGAAAAATATGAATTGAGAATGTGGAAGAATTGTGGAGCCTCTCCAGCTTTTTTATTTTTTTGAATGTGAAAATCATCAAGTCCTATTGTTATTGAGATGAAATGACATTTTTGCCTTTAAGTATGAAAAAGAAAAGGAACAAGAAAAGGAATAAGTACTATGATGAACAGCTATGAACATAAAGTCAATAAAAAGTATGGTTGAGAGAATATCCAATCAATACACAAATGTTATAAATAATGTTTTGGACATAATACTACTTACTTTTTTTCAGTCTGCATATGATAAGACTCAGTAATGCTGAAATTTATATTTATTTGGCAGTTACATATTACTGGCCACTTTCTATCCCTGTCTTTGGAAAAATCAAGTACTTCCTAGCAGTAGAGACTACAGGAGTCACAGTTCTTTTCATGCAACACTGCAAGTTTTGCATTCTCCCTGTGTTTGGTTGCATTCAAAGCTTGCTTAGAGAGATGCCTAAGTTGATGGCCCTTAATTCCACAAAAATTGAATACCATATTGCTAATTTATACTTCACAAACACTGAGAAATAGAATGTGAGACCCCAGAGACTGTAGGTTCCCAGCACAGCTGAATTTTAACATCCCAACTTGTGAGTACACATTGTCATTTACATGTTTTAAAAATACATTAATGATTTGTAACTAAAGTTAAATAAAGGCCTTCTGTGCTAAAGCCCAGGACAAAAATGGGAAAAAAATCAGAATCATTCTTGGTGCTCCTTCCAATATCTGAATAATAAGGGGTCTCAAAGCACTGGATGACCTCATTAAGAAGTGGCATGGTTAAATTGCAAAGCATTTCACTATAAATAGAGCAACTACAGACAATGCTGTACAACAGAAACTAATTTAGGTCTTAATTCCATAGATCACTGATATGGTAGGTTTGGCTTTGCTGGCATTTAGGAAATGATGTGAATGCTATTCCAAATCCCACACCTGTGCTTCAGAAGAACACCTTGTACTTAGAGCATTCCAGGATGTGCACAGACACATATAGCCCTATTTAGAAAGAACTTACTCTGCACTGATAGTACGCGCACTTCAGTCTTTTTCTTTCTCTTAAAAAAGCTGTCAACTGGCTGATAAAACTTTCTTTGCTGTCCCTTGGAGATTACCAGTTTATCTAAGATTCTTCTCAATTACAGCATAAAGGAACTCTCCAGGTCCTCACACATTCACTCCATCCATCTAGTGTGACACCCCCTGCTCTGGTTAGGAAGAAAGGATCTTTATGCTTGCAGGTTCTGCACGCAGGGTGATATGTGACATTGCCACCTAGTTCTCAATAAAGATCACCCACTCCACTGCACTCAATTTGCTTCCCATGAGCTGTAACAAATGTTACTTATTTCTCTACACTTGGGGGGAGAAAAACAACCTTAACTAAATTGGGGCTGCTGGTAGGGAGGCATGAAGTCCAAGTAACTAGGAGACAAAATGATTTTGTTTTAACCTTGTTCCCTCCTCCTACAGCCCTACCACAAAGCCTGGTGGTCTGAGAAGGGGGATGTAACCTGCAGATCTCTGCACCGTGCAGCTGGCAGTGAATCCTCCCTCGAAGCCCTTACGAAGGTACTTACTGCTTCAGCCACAGCCTTGTCTGATCTGAATGGCAAGGGATTAAAATTAAAGGATCAACAGCATTCAAAATTACAGTCTTCTGTGTCAGCTAAGTGTCAGACAAGGCAATAGCTCCAGTCCACTTCAATTAGTTTAATTCCCATTTGGATTGCATCCACCCTCCATCTCAGTGAACAGCCCTGTTGCCTTGTCTCTCTGCCAGACTACTTGGCCTTCTTACATGATGATATACATGTAGAAGGATGATTTCTAGGATACAAACCAAAAGGTACACAGTTTATTTTATTACCAAAAAAATCATGGCTTTGTCAAGGATTCTGAACTCCCCCACACAAGTAGATTTGTCCTGTTTCATGACAATACCTGCGCCTAATTTAACACATCATTTTAATTATTGCTTAAAATCAAATAAGCAGCACATTATTTCTGTCTCCTGGGAGAGACTGCAATTTACATCTCCAAAAATCATATAATTCACAGCAAAATTGAAGTCCCAGTGTGTATAATAATTTTCTAAATCATACCCACCACTGTCAATTAACCAAAACCTATCTAAACCATTCTATAATGCCCTAGATAATTTAAACACTAAAATAGCCTTTAAAATCCCATAGAATAAATACAATACCTCATCCAAGATAAAGTGATTATCATTTTCATTTCACTCCTTACACAGCTCCTAATAGGGCCTATTCCCCTAATATATGTCCACAACGTCCATTAAGGATAATGAGAACAATGCACATGAATCAAATGGGAGACTACAATTCACATTTTCTGGTAGGGACCAGACCATGACCTCCCTTGCCACACAAGTCTAAAATAGTTCAGCTGAGCAGTTCCTCCACACCTTGGCAAATGAAAGCAGACCAGAATCTTGCCCCAGATTCCTCGTATTTACATAACACTAATGAAATCAAATATTTAAGGAAATAGCTTGAAAGAAACCTCGAAAATCTTCATGCAATGCAGAGAAATAAAGGAAAATATTGTGACTAGCTGAAGAAAAGAGAATATATATCTACTGCAAGTTTATGTACTAATAGACAGACATATTTCTAGATAACTTTCAAAATAGATATGAGTTACCCCACAGCTGCTAGTGGTGTCATTCTCCTTAGTGTTCTGAGTTGCAGGATCAATTTAAGCCAGCCTAATCTTTTATAAAAGATGCTGTTTCCCAAGTTAAAAAACACAGCCCCCTGCAAAACAGTCAGTGGACAAATGCAACCTGTAAGCAGCAGACTTTCCAGTACAATTATAACACCAGTGCTCAGCACTGTGTCATTATTTTAACCCATCCACAGCCCAGAGATACCAAGCAGGAATACACCAGCCTAACTGGACAGGTACTCAGATGGTAGAGATGGCTTATACACAATCCCCTTACACTCAGGGCAGGGAAATTATACAAGGAGCAAGAAATCTTCATGTGGTATGGGAGAAGTTACTCTTTTTCGCAGGCTGAGCCACTCATGTCACCTTTCATTTATTTAACAGAGAAATTGGTACCAGAACTAGCAGACTGATGCAATGTTTCATTTGTGGAGCCATGGTGTTAGCAATGGTTCATTGAGATTATTTCTCATAAACTACCATTAAAGTACTCTTTGTAATTATGTGGAGCAATTAAGCATAAATTAAGTTACCAAAATGACATTGGGCAAAAATATTTGCATATATTAAATCTGCTGACCCCTGTGACTTTACATGGAGCTAACCAAAAATATGCCTTGATTGGCAACTTGGAGCTAGGCAGGAAAAAAAATTAATCCTATTTAATTTAAAATACATTTATTAAAGGCATTCATTCTAATCCAGAATCTTTTACACTGTTTACTGAATATCAAAATACCCTGAATTATAAAAGCCATTTTTAAAGCCTACTCAAATTGAAACAAAGGCATTACTACACATCTGGCAAAGTTCTCCTAGAAATGCTCTTGTCCTGTTGCAAACAGCCCCTTCTACTGAAGTTTTTTTTTAAAAACTCAGTACAGATTATAAGAAAGTTTATTTTGTTTGCAAATGTTGAGGGTTTACATACATGTGCCTCCACTGTACATTAATATATGCTGTAAACCATCTGTAGAAAACTGAATACCAGAAGAATCATATGTTTCAGTGTAAAAACTTAATGAATACATGGAATCTTTTTTGTCTTCCTTGCCTGTGTTTCCCTGTGTCTATGCTACGTCTATATTCTAAAGGGATGAGTGCCATAATTTTAGAATGAAGCCATAATATCTAAAAAATAAAGAACAAATGTTTTCTAAAATTTGTGTAAGTTAAGTATTTCTGATACTTCTTTTTTGATACTTTTTGTAAGACTCCATTAAAAAATCTTAAAAATCTTTAAAATAAACTTATTTCACTTTGAGAGAAGAGCAGATAAAACTAAAGGTCTATTAAGTTTGATCAAAAAACAGTACCAGATAAACAATATACATCTACAAACCAAAAAGAAAATGGATGTCTAGTAAATTAAACATCCTAAGCACTAGAGAAAAAGCCAAAGTGGTTTCCCCCTTTAACAGAGAAATCTTTTCTTGTCCAATACCACCATAGTCAATGGAAATCTGACAGATAGTATTAAGCCTATAGTCTTTCCAGTCTCCAAGATAATAAAAATACATATCTTCAGTCATCAGCATTTTCTTTAAATCCACAAATTATTAAGTACTTTTGTAGAGTCAAAAACATTTCTCAAAAAATAATTATTATCACAAATAATCCTTTTAAGAAATGGCACTATATCCTCTAGGAAGCCTTTTCCCTTCTCCTGTAAGGACAGCTTCAAGTGTCAAGTTACAGGAATCACATCTAAGTGCTCACATATAAGTGTATCTTACAGTTCCAGGGAGCAATCTACAAAATCCTCATTTTCATGAGTAGGTTCCATGAAATATTTTCATGTCTTTAGGCTCTCTGTTAATCACATTTTAATTACAACTGCTTCTATGTTTGTATATTAAATGTACAGGGCTCAGAACATCATCAGAAGAAAATCAGAGTATGAATTCTGCTTTGTTCAAGAAGTGTTTGTTGTGAGCCATGGAGATTTGCACTCGGAGCTTCATCTTGCTGAGAAGATTCTGTGTGTTTCGCAAAAATCTGGGTAATAGGTTGGTAACAACATGCAATGCCAATTTGATGACTGATAAGAAAAGATAGTGTGCGCAGAATCAAATACCATCCCTAGAGACTTCCATAGCATGCATAGAGTAATTTGGGACAGGCATCATGATTTCTTCAGCTATTTTCTATCCCTCCTAAAAAGAACAGGATTGACAGATGTGAACATTTAACACACTTCAGCTTTTCCTTATGACCTCTGATACGGCCACCCCTGTTCCTTATTATTATTATAGTATGTGCAGAAACTGTGTGTTGACTGAAAATCATTTGTAGTGGATTAATTCATGGATGGATTCTATTTTATCCTGCTCTGATCTGTTCTATATCCACAAATAGCTGAAGACATTCAACACCTTTTACCTCTCACTGATTTACCTCCAAGGAGAAGCTACTCAGGAACTGCCAATATAAGGCTCTAGCTTCTCTCTGATTTATTCACTTGCTAGAAAGGCATATCAAGTTTCTAAACACTCAAACACAGGAGTTCCAACAACACAGAGAAAATAAATTCCATCTTTGACCTTTTTTAAACTGCTCTTACAGCATCATTCTGTAAGAGTGAATTCATTATTCTACTCAATATATTCCATTCAGTGGCTGCAAGACATTAGCTAGGATTAAAATCAGGTCAACAGTACTAAGAATATATAGCACTTTACCCTGAAGTAAAGGCACCAAAACACCCCAAAATGGTCATAAGTGATCTATTTGTGCTAGGATTCAGTATTCTCTGTGGCAAGCTGATGGTCCTCTTTCAGTTTTTATGAAGAGTAACAATGAACACCATTTAAAAGATCGATATTTATAAAAGAACATTATGAGGTCAGGAGAGGCTTTAAAGGTGGAAATGACATTACTGTTATTCATGACATAATACCCAGGGCCCCTGGGTACAATGTGACATGATAATAACCTGGGTACTACTGTGTTAGCTATTTTACCAAAAAATAGGAGGTAAATGGAGCCATCACATGAAAAAATATATTAAGTATACAGAAGAGAGATAAATATATATGATAGAGAATGGGCCAGAGCCCCAGGGTCACAGCACCTCTCATGAGAATTTCAGACCATACAATCAATCCATTTATTTACTCATCTGCCCACAACACTAAACACCTCTTAAATTAGATCATTAGATCAAGTTCCTCCCTTGCAGGTAGTTATATCGGTATGTTATATATATTATATCTGTATGTAGTATCTGTTAACAGATACTGTTATCTGTATGCTGTACATCACACCATCCAGGCAAGTAGGGGCGTCACAGAGAATAACTGCACCTAAAACCTTAATCAATGAGGGCAGAAAGAGTATTTCCAGTAAGGTTCACCTCCAATCAAGGTGGTCGAACTACACAAGATCTGTAACACCGTTACATGAACCACTGTGGCAGCGAAAGCAACACACTGGGGGCGTCGAGTCCCACCCTCGGTGCGGGCTCTTTTGGGATCGGCGCGGGTTCCTTTGGGATCGCGTGGGTTTCTTTGGAATTGCGTGGGTTCCTTGGGATTGCGCAGGTTCCATTGGGATCGCGCGGGTACCTGTGGGATCGGCGTGGGCTCCTTTGGGATCGCACGGGTTCCTTGGGATCGCGCGGGTTCCTTTGGGATCGCGCGGGTTCCTTTGGGATCACGCGTGTTCCTTTGGGATCGCGCGGGCTCCTTTGGGATCGCGCGGGCTCCATTGGGATCACGCGTGTTCCTTTGGGATCGGCGCGAGTACCTTTGGGATTGCGCAGCCTCCATTGGGATCGCGCAGGTTCCTTTGGGATCGCGCGGGCTCCCTTGGGATCGCGCGGGCTCCATTGGGATCGCGCGGGCTCCATTGGGATCGCGCGGGTTCCATTGGGATCGCGCGGGCTCCTTTGGGATCGCGCGGCCTCCATTGGGATCGCGCGGGTTCCATTGGGATCGCGCGGGCTCCATTGGGATCGCGCGGGCTCCTTTGGGATCGCGCGGTGCCCTTGGGATCGCGCGGGCTCCTTTGGGATCGCGGGGGCTCCTTTGGGATCGCGCGGTTCCCTTGGGATCGCGCGGTTCCCTTGGGATCGCGCAGGTTCCTTTGGGATCGCGCGGGCTCCATTGGGATCGCGCGGGCTCCTTTGGGATCGCGCGGTTCCCTTGGGATTGCGCGGGCTCCTTTGGGATCGCGCAGGCTCCATTGGGATCGCGCGGGCTCCATTGGGATCGCGCGGGCTCCTTTGGGATCGCGCGGTGCCCTTGGGATCGCGCGGGCTCCTTTGGGATCGCGCGGTGCCCTTGGGATCGCGCGGGCTCCATTGGGATCGCGCGGGCTCCATTGGGATCGCGCGGGTTCCATTGGGATCGCGCGGGTTCCCTTGGGATCGCGCGGGCTCCTTTGGGATCGCGCGGTGCCCTTGGGATCGCGCGGGCTCCATTGGGATCGCGCGGGCTCCATTGGGATCGCGCGGGTTCCATTGGGATCGCGCGGGTTCCCTTGGGATCGCGCGGGCTCCTTTGGGATCGCGCAGGTTCCTTTGGGATCGCGCGGGCTCCTTTGGGATCGCGCGGTTCCCTTGGGATCGCGCGGTTCCCTTGGGATCGCGCGGGCTCCATTGGGATCGCGCAGGTTCCTTTGGGATCGCTCGGTTCCCTTGGGATCGCGCGGGCTCCTTTGGGATCGCGCGGTTCCCTTGGGATCGCGCGGG
Organism: Anomalospiza imberbis; assembly: GCF_031753505.1. Taxonomy (NCBI): domain Eukaryota; kingdom Metazoa; phylum Chordata; class Aves; order Passeriformes; family Viduidae; genus Anomalospiza; species Anomalospiza imberbis. The sequence continues at coordinate 54,069,814 of NC_089684.1, forward strand.
TTCCCTTGGGATCGCGCGGTTCCTTTGGGATCGCTCGGTTCCCTTGGGATCGCGCGGGCTCCTTTGGGATCGCGCGGTTCCCTCGGGCTCGGGGAAGGCGCGGGACGGGAGCGGCAGCCGCCGGCGCCCTCTGCCGGCGGCCAGCCCGCGAACAGCGAGCCGCCGCTCGCAGCTCGGCTCAGGTCCCTCCCAGCTCCAGCGGCCCGCGCCGCCCCGGCAGGTGCAGCGGCCCGTCCTCGTCGTGTGCAAGAATTTCCATCACGTTCATGGTGCGTGTCTGAGGTTATGCAGTGACAGTCATATTAGCTCGTGACAGACAGCAGACATTCACGTGTATTTTGGGGTGAGCCGTGCGTGTCTACATTTACTCTTCTAAATGTAACAATCGCGCTGACCCTGTTTTCGGCAAATATTTGGCTCCTTCTCTGTGGCATTTCCCTTGAACTTTATATCAGTGATAAAAACCAACACCAGGGAGGCAATCTCGTCTAGGGTCCAGGTAACCTTGCCCTGGAGCCTGGGTTCTGTTGGCTGTGCCCCTGTCCCAGCCCGTGACTGCTGCCATGCTTCGTATACACTGCAGTAGCACCTGGAGACCTCCAGAGCAGGGCAGGCTGAGGGCACTTATCTGGTGTGAGCCCTTAACAAAAACCAGGCTTGGCCTTCCTAGGTAACAACATGTGAAAGAAAAATGAAATTAATATATTGTAATAAGGCACCTGAAGTACTGTGTCATTAATTTGGGCTCCAGTTTCTCCATCTGAAAAGCACTTTGAGATGTTCACACGAAAGGTGAGCGTGGATTTTTGAACACTGGTATTACATTACGTGGGAGGTTTTTTGACACATTTTCCTACAGTAGCTTTTTTCCCCAGAACAGGTAATACTGAATCTTTCTGTAGACTGTGTTTCCATGATGACAAGATACAGAACTGCACAATACCCCAATTAAATGTTTGCTTTACAACTAGCAGTAAAAAAACTACATCTGAAACCTGCATCCTTGGTAGTTATCTCGCCCATAGCTGCAAATTATCGCTTTTAAGTGAGATTCAGAGCTAGGACTTCCACATAAGCAGTTTGCTATTCAAAGAGAAATTCATTCAGCTGACAGGACCATGAAAACCTCAGAAGTTTAAGAAATAAAAATACAAAAATCAGTGCAAGTTTTTCTTCTTTGGATTTCACTCCCTGCTTTTTAGCTATGTATGTCAACAACTCCCTTCCCTTGCCTGCACACACACAAAACTAGCTGCAATGCAAAAATTCAATCCTCAGTATAAGGCTGTCATCACACTAAAATAAAACTGCTCATTTTTAACCAAAGGAAACTTTTTTACGACTTGCTCCTCCAATAAAGCCATCATCCCATGCTAACGAGGTGCTGTGAGATAGCTCACATGGCGCTGCTCCTCGGCTCAGCACGAAGAGCGGAAGGAGGCTCAGCACTGCTCGACCTGCCTGCTCCCTCATATGCAGGGAGATGTCACCTCCTCCTGACCCCATCCTTTGAGCAAAATGAAGAGCCTTTCCACTGGAATGCAGTGCTACAGGCAAACATGCCCTAAGGAAATAAGAAGAGCTATCAAATCAGTAAAGGCTTGCAGGATGAGGCCCTGTCTCTATCTTTCCCTGATACTCTTTTCCAGTTCTCAAAAGCTGTGTCACTGCCAAACCTCAAAACTGCAGCTTCCACATCACTGATGTTCACATGAAGGGGCTTCTGTTTTGTTTAGTGAACTAAAGTCAATACATGTTAAGCTAAATTTTTATTAACCACTTGTTTGCACTTACGGTAACATGTTTCTAAACACAGGTTGGGAAAAAAAAAACCACACCTTTGTTACAGTTTTCTTTTATCTATTTATTCTAAATTCTCTCAACCAGATTTTTAAAAGGTAGCTAAACCTAAAAAGGATAAAATTCTACATTTTTTATAACCACAAAGAATAGAATTAAGGGGAGTTAGAAAGGTAAAGTGGCAGCTCCAATTTTCTTGTTTTTAAGCTGGTAGAGCTCTCTGCAGAAGACTTTGCATCTTCTGCAAAGCCTGTGTATGCATACACATGTAATGCAATGGAGTTTTAATAGAAGAGTTTCTTATTAAACAAGGTCAATTTTTATTACTGTTACAAAGATAATATTATGAAAAAAATAGAGTATTTGGATGTAATACAGTGAAAAACTTAAAACACTGCAATGATCCTTAATAGACCCTATAACAGTTTCCCATGTGCTACTTTGGCACAGCCTGCATCTCTTCTGTCACTGTGAGACTGGGAATAGCTACCAATATCCCCACTGGGGGCTGACATCGTATGCACCAGCCATGCTTAGCACAGCCTGGAAATAAGACTCCAAAGATTTTACTAAGGGTTATAAAGAGCTGATAGGCACAGAGCCCACATAAATGAGCAAGTCAGTCCATCTAGCTGATGGACCATGTCTTGTAATCATCCACAAGGAAAGCTGCTGCCCTGTCTGCTGTTCAGTCACAGAACTTCTATCATTGCTGAGCTTGAACTTTGTCTTTCCAACAATCTCATCAGAAATAGGAGAGGTATGAAATACCCTGAGTCTGCACTGAAGGATTGCTGCTGTAAAGCCACTGCTCCTCAAAACACCCCTACCCATCCTCTGAACTCTTGAAGTATTAAGTCCATAATTTAGTACAAGCCTAAAATATCACTTTGATCAACCAACATGCCCTGGAGATGTCTTCTCTCAAACAGGCATGTTGAACTGCTTAAACCTGACCTGCATGTGACTGCAGAAACGCACCTGAGAACTACTGATTTATGGAGCTGACTGAAGAACTACTTCCCTTCTAATACAACAGGCAATCACAGCTCTGGAGATACATGCTCTGAGGAAACATTCCCAAATAGGTAAGTATCTCACACATACCTCCTCCAATCCAATAGTTTTTCTGACCCTTTCTTTATTTGGGACCCACAAGTGCAATATGTAAACACTCTTAATGATAGGCTAATGATAGGTTATTTTCCTACCCCTGGGACATCCCAAATTATTTATTGGGAAAGACCAAACTCAGCTGGGCGACTTGCAAGTATCTTATTTTGAATGTGTTTTAAAATGGCAAGGTTCAGAGATGGACATCCATAATGCAGCCTAGGACAACAAATCACCTTCTGTCACATAATGAAAGTAAATCAACTCGGGTTCTGTGGGACTGAGGGTAGCAGCAAGTTTTTAGACATAGATATTTGTATGATGTCTAATACAAAGCCTATGCTTTGTGCCTGTTAATAAATGTGTCCTTGTAAAATCCCTGTGAAGTAGAAAAGTAGTGTTATCCTGATTTTTCACAGATGGAAAATGGAGACACAGAGAAATTAAAGGGGAGAGGCTGTCTCTAGGGTACGCATGACGCAAAACAGCTAAATCTTTATAGGTCAAAACTGCCACTTTGAATTGCACCTAGCAACAGATGGGAAACCAGATTCATTCCATTATGTGTCCTTTTCAGTAAGGAGAGAGAAAATAACCAGTGTAAAAAAAATATGGCTTATTTTTGCTATTATTGTTTGTTAAGGACTGCTAGAACAGAATGTGCTGTGGAGGGGAAATGATGATTATTGCAAGGGTAACATTTACCTACAAATCTTGTAATCAAGGAGTTGCTTTTTGCACCAGTCTACTCCCAGCAGCTTTAAAATCTCCCAGATGAGTAAAGACATTTGGTCTCTAGCCCAGTGTTCCCTCATAGGAAGTAAAGCAAATAGCAAGCCAGCAAAAAGGGAAAAGCCAGGTTTATCAGGCTGTTGCTGCTCTATCTCTTGCTGCCTTCCACAGTTTGCAGGGCACATGAAAAGTAGAATAAATACCCAGTTACATTTTGCTTATCATCTGACACATTTCACAAAAAAAAAAAGAAAGGCATCCACTGAGGATTTTCTCTTTTTAATTCTGTCTGCTGCTAACAGAAGGGGTGCTTAGAATCAGACAGAAAAGATAAAATGGTTTTAAATATGTATATATTTAAGAGGTTATCTCAAAGGAAAAAATATTTTTCTGCTGTGGTTGTCTGCTATCTTAGCCCTGCTTTAAACATTTATCTGATGAAATCACTGCATTCCTCAAAAGAGATGGTTCGTGAGTCCTCAGATTCTTACAGCTAACAAATAATTAAATAGCCCAAACCCTGCACTTTTAGCAGTAAAGTGTCTGACTCATGATGGCTAGTTAAAAACCCAGCAGGTTCAGCATGGCCCCCTGCCTGGTGGGGTAATGCACTCTCACACAGCAGACAGCAGGACGGGATTTTGGCCAGGCACCTCAGCTCAGGAATCCCACGGCATTTCAAGCAGCCCCTGCAAACAGGATGCAGACGGATTCACCGCGGAGCCACGCTGACAGCCTGGACAAGAGGCATTAACATTGCAGAAATTAAAGCAAGATGAATTAAGGACATCAGCTTTTCTTTGGGATCAGCTGATTTTATAGACCTTGGGAAAAGCGTCAGCTTTTTAAAACTACTTCTAATTTGAGATTGCATAGTTTGAAAGCCTGTTTTTAAAGCTATGGTGGTGACCCCAGTTCAGACAGCAATATGAACAGATGACTAGTTGCTAATATTTATAGTTCTTTGGCATCCAGGTGTCTCAGAGCATTTTAGAGAAACTTGTGAGAGGAATTTCTAGAAACTGTAAATCACATGGGTGATGGCCAACAAGAGACAAACAGGTACAGAGGGTTAAATGACTTCCATGAGGTTGACTGAACACGTGAAAACCTAAGTCAAGTTCTTTACACTCCGCTTCCGTGTGGTTTTATTTCATAGCAATTGAAAAGTCCTGTTATTGTTTCACCGATATTTTCATTTAAGCATTTTGTATCATATAACCCGTCGAAGTGCAAACTTCTAAGAGGAGTCCCAAGTAAATACATTATTTCTACATGTACCCAAAATTAGGAGAGAAATTACTTTAACAATAGTTAAATTGGATTAATTCAATCTGGAACAAGTCAAGTAAAGGAGGAAAAATCTAACTTGCTATCCCTTTACAAACATTCTGGACAGTAAGTTATAGACAGCTGTCAGACTGGTGGAAAACCCAAGGGATCAACACGAGATGACCACAAGAACATCTTGTATCCAAAGGAACCTCTAATTTCAACCTCAGTGTTTGTAAATATAAACGTCACATTAATACATGTGAAGGTCTGCATGTTTTAGAAACACCAACTACTGATTTGAAGTGCTAGTAATCATCCACAGTACCTCTTTTCCCTGACAGTGTGAAAAGAAGTGGCTGGTACAACAGCTGCAACTTCAATTACCTGTGAGGACATAATTCTAGATGCACTCTGTCTTCAGAGTGAAAAACATAACCCATGTCTTGTGCTCCAACCAACCCTGGATTTAACACGACGAGAAAACTAAAAAAGCTGCAAGCTGATGTGAGTGGGATGCAAGGTCGGGTATCCTTCAGAAGTACAGGAAGGGAAAGAGGGAGAAGGAGGAAGGGAGGAGGGGAAGATCGTGAACTAGATTGATTTAATTACAAATAACCTACCACCATGCACTTGATGGAGGTGAGCACTTGATGGAGATAAGCCCCTGTAAGAACTGAAAAGTCGTGAAGTCAGGGATCATAGTTTATCTGAAATGGCAGAAAATCTGCCTGGCTGCCTTAGAAGGGGCTTGGCCAAATCCAGTTTGATTTCCTAACAGGTGCTACAGAGAACCATACAAATTAATTAAAAGGTAATGAAGGAAATGATGCCTTAGATTGTATTGAGATCTCTTGTATCCAATATCGGTTCAGTGTAGCAGCCAGGAAGGGATCTGTAGGAAAACATCTATGAGAAATTGGGGAAAACTTCTCATGGCATCCGGAATTTTTAAGTGACTGACCCAACTCTGCTACATCTCACCATGTAGAAAAGATCTGGACCTTTCCATGTGCCTTTGCCTTGCTTCCCTTTGAGTGGAAGCAACAACCTGAGGGATGGGGGTGAGGGAAGGAAATTGATGTTGACAGAAGGTCCAAAAAGGGCAACTCATGCCTTGAACACAACTAGTTCAGTGGTTAAATGGGATAAAATGTACCACACAGGATGTAAAGGGGGATTCTACGCTCTGTACTTTAGACAGGCCAACAGTTCAGTGCCAGCCTGGAGACTGAAGATTATTAAGAAGAAAACCTCCAACTGTTGACATTAGTCATATCCGAGCTGCACTTGTTCCGAGATTTTTTAAAAAATCTCTTGCTGCAAAATGTTCATTATCAGAGAAATATGATGTGGCAATAGCACAGGAGTGGAGTTTATAATCCTGCTTCTGTAGCTCAGCCCAGCCTGGGCTCCACACAGCTCCTCCTTGGGAGGGGCTGAAGATGAGCCATGCAGTTGCGGAGTGTACAAAGCAGATCTGTATCATCTTTCCTTTCCCAAAAGCATCCTCTCTGGGACAAAACATTAAAAGCGCCTGCATAACACAGAGCCAGAGACAGGTAGCTCTGGATATTCACAAGGCAAAAAGCATTCATATTTTGAGTATATCTCCATAACAGTAAATCTAAATACATCGTGGCCATGACAATATACATGTTCTGACTCACTTATAAAGAATTAATTTAAAAACAATAACTTCAGGTTGATTTGAATGGCTCTGATCCATCTACAGTGCTAGAAAGTTGTTCAAAATTATGTACTATATATCTTGAAGTGCTTAATGAAAAAGTTTTATAGTTCACTTCTATAAATTGTAAATCCCAAACAAAATTTTCATCATTCTTCCCTTGTATAACCTCTCCTTACTTGTAGCTAATTAAAAAGCAGGGTCCCAAATTGCCTGCTCTTATAATATCATCCTAGGGGGGAAAAAATTAAAAATTATAAAATTGTTCCAACACTTTGGGAAATTGCCTTTTCAAATGCTGCCTCTGAGTGCAAACATGGACAGAACAGAAATAAAGTGAAAACAGACAAGCCAGGTCACCAAGAAATAAGTTCTCCTTACAGTACTATGTAAACATATAATGGAGGGAATTTAACACCTGGAGATCACAGTGAAAAGCCTAAGAGAGGTAGAATATAGTCAGTGATTCCCAGAATTCAGGCCAAAGAAAGAATGTAACATTTGTTTCTCTGGCAAACAGGTTCTGGAGTTGTCCCTACTTCAGTCCATTAAAAAACTTGCAATAAAAATACATTTTATACCTTAAAGCTTGAAAGAATCTATGCAAGAATGGACTTTTTCCATGTTTGCTCTTATTTAATCAAGTGAAAAATTTTATTTCACTGAAGTTTACTCTGTATGATTTCATCAATGCACAGTAGTACAAGTAATTTAAGCATTTCTGTTCTCAGATCTTAATCTTTACGATGTAGCTTTTAAATCTGCCACTTTCCGATTTGGAGGGTAACTAACAACAGAGTGCATTCATTCCGTCCTTTCCCAACCAAGCAAAACACTCACTGGGATTTCCTTTTCAAGCCTGCTAATTGAAAACATTCTGCAGTTTATTAGTCACTATACAGATTATCTGCTGACATGCAAACTCTCACTCATTCCAGACTTGTTAATTAACATGTAATTACTGATCCCACAGAGACTGGACTGCAGGTGTGATGCTCTGGGTCCTGCTCTAATAACTGTTCCTCTCAGATGCCAGCACTGATGGAATACACAGCAATTGCATTTTCCCAGAACACCATCTCACCCTCCTCAAAAGCACTCAGGCTCTGTTTCAGTTTTTAGTACTTTTTACTTTTTTTATGATTTTTTTTTCTTTTTTGTCTGGGTTTATTATGTGCAACACCCACTCACAATTTAGCAGAGAAATGCAACAAAAATCTCTGCTCTCCCATCAGCCTGTCTCAGCAGGAGCTGGCCCAAGGCAGCTGTTCTGCATGGTGAACTTGAATGGGAAGACCAAGAGGAAAAGAATGGCAGAGAGGATGAAGGAGAGAATAACAAGGAAACTGACAGATATTTCTTGTTGTTTATGTGACCACCTAAATGATGATCTCACCTACTGGTGTATTCAATGCAAGGCAATTCACAGTAAAGTTTCTTACAGAGCACTAATCTCTACATTAAAATACTACCTTCCAATCAATTACTCTTATATGAAGCCTCATGGTAGCCTAACTATTCCTTTCATGTATTCTTTGGATAATGGGATGTTCAAGAAGAAACCTTTTTCAAATCCCTTGCCACTGAATTTCCTATAAGGCTTGAAATATTTCAGAGTCTTTGCTCAAGGAAGACAAAATGGTTATCAAATAATAACAGTGAGAGTATAAGAAAGTTGGGTCAGATGAAACCATCTACAAGTTTATAATTCCTTATTAGCAAGGTTATACTGGTCATGGGATATGGTCAAGAACCAAGTCCAGAAGGAATTTTATTAAGCAAAGTAAAATTGTCAGGGATAAGTACATCTAAACTTAAAACAAATAAGGAATTTGACTGTTAAAGCATGTAGACTAGGCACATAATTCTATCACTGAAGTCAGAAGTAAAACTGTCCTTGACTGCAACCAACGGGAGCAGACTATATTGACAGTTTTGAAAATGTAATCCTACATATATAGGGATTAAGAACCATTTCTGAATCCCTGCGAGACAATCTCCAATAAAAACATACTCAGAAGTCATGAAAATTCCCACCTCAGATGGACCCCCAAAATTTGCTGCACTGTGGTTCATTATGAACTGAGTATGATCATAACAAGCAAGCTTTTGATACTCTTTTATTATCCTATTAGAGGAAAAAAAACTGTTCTAAGTAGGAGCCACATTCAGTTTGAAAGTTTCATTTACTGGATTTCAACAACAACAAAATCTTTGCAACAAGAACACTGTGACCTTCTGGACCTGCATGGACTCACCTTTCTATGCATTCATTGTCAATTCACCTTTAACTACACTGCTAGTTTATGAACCTTTCCACAAGGAAATGGATAAGAAAGATGGTGCTAGTACAAATTGGTTAAGAGAGTCACTAAGGAAAAGGACTTTTGGAATTAATAAATCTTTTTCACAAGATATACTGTCTGGAAAGTGGCTGTGCATTTGCATCAGAGGAGAGATGAACTCTGTCTAAAACAAAAGTGCATAATCTGTCAAGAGAAGGAACAGGGAAACTCCTATGTGATAGATGATTCCAAGATTGTCAGATCTGGGTCAAGATATTATATCAGAGCAGAAGTAGTTACTTTTATTAAACATGACACATTAACAACATTAAAGACCAACAATGACTTGATAGCCATGGCACTGGTAGAGAAAGCTGTAACAACATCAGCGTTTCTGTATTTGGAGCAGCAATATTTCAACCTGGTCTTGCATATGGGCATTACAGGACACATCTCTCCAAGGCACTGGCTTCAAAGGGACTTGAAAAAATGAAGCAGTAAGATAGGTCACTGCTTAGCTATCATATGACAGTAATCTTCTGAAACCTTGACAATTCCTAGCAAAATCCGGGTTCAGCCAAGTATTTGGTCTACCTTGGTCACTATGTGATCCTGACCTTGCCAGCTTCTCTCTACTAAGGATTCAGTAAGGGCCTGTTCACAAAGCTCCCATCAGTGACAGATTTAGAACAGACTCCATGCCAGTATTTCACACAACTGAATTTGCCAATATAAATGGACACATTATGCAATGTAGGAGACTTTTTGCAGTGGAATTTTATGGTAATTCCTACCTTGGCTACAAGAAGGACATTTTATGCAACTCAGTGACCAAAGCAGACTGAAGAGACAGCTAAACCTCTGAAGAAGGAAAATGCAAGACAGTTGTTCACAAAGTGTTGGTAGGTGGGAAAAACCAGATTTATACAAGCAGTGATTAAGATGATCTGTTCAGCTTGACAGTATATGTTTTATCTGTAAACTCTTCCACAAAAATCAGTGAAGATATTGCCTACAGAACATAAATTAGAGCAAAATCCAGCTCTTTAAGAGTTAATGTAATTCTAGGAGAATAAAGCAAATTCTGCTTCTGACCCTGTCCGTGATACATCAGTCTTCATCACTGTGGAGTGGCCTGACCTCTTCCTCCAAGCAGAATGATGAAAGACAGCTACTAAAACTAACCACCTTCAGATCTTGGCTTCTAGAAAAGAGGCAGTTTCCCCTCTTTCTGAGTAAGAAAACACAGAAAAGAATTACCAGAAATGGTCACACTCAGCCACATCTATGAAAGGGTTCAAAGACTTTTTCATACCTGGGTAACATTGGGAAAGGCTCATCAGGAGAGCCACAGCACTGTACAGTGCCACTGAACAGCTTCCAGCCTCTAGTTTATTGCTGAAAATCTAGGACAATAAATGGTGAAAGGAAACACATCAGGAGCAGTCCTATTTCTCTTTCCATTGCTGACACGGTTATTCATAGGTGGGGTCCTGAAAGGGTTCCTTTACATTTCCAGTACAAACACATGGGTTTTTCTTCTACCTCAATTTAGTTTCAAATATTATCCAAATAAGCCCATCAGCCTCTTGGAAGGATGACAAAGAGAGTCTCTATCAACAAACAGAGTCACATAATGATATTTGCAGCACATACTCTTAAACCTGTGCTTTCAGATAGTGTCTTGGACCCTTTCTCCTACAGATTGTAATGCCAATATAAAACATATCCCTTGAAAGAGGAGAAAACCTGGTCACAACAGAAAGAAAAGGCAAGTACATTTTTGTCTTCTAAAGTAAGGCCAGAGAAGACATGAGCTAGAAGTGAAATATGTATGGAGGCTCCTCAAGTAAAAATTATTTGTATAACTGATAAGAGAACAAAAACTGAGTAAGGGATTGATAAGGAACTACTAGTTCTTTAATATTCTGTCATCTCTTCCTTATTTGTTAACCTCAGAATAAGAAATGTGTTATCTTGTTTATGTGGGTTTCTTTTCCTGAGATAATATTCAGCTCTGGAAAAGGTGAAGAAAACAATGAAGTTTTCTCAGTCTAATATTTCTGCTCATTAATGGAAGAAAGTGAAATCTGGAAAGAAACAAAGAATGAAATGAAAACCTATTCTTTATCCAGTCTGGGGCTGTTATCTAACTGTTGTTCATAAGACAGCACGGTTTTCATTAATGAGCTACTCTTTCAAGCTCAGTGTTTACAGATCACTACAGTACCATAGAAATCTTTCAGTATTAAATACCCAATTCTGACTCATTCCAAGACTCTTCCCAGCTGTGCTCATCAATGCATTCTATGGCAGAGTTCCTTTTGAACTAGCTCAGTACACAGATGTTATTACAACATACATGAATGTGATTACAGTAACAATGAATTTAAATTTGCATCAAATGCAATCTCATTAATTGATCATATCCAATTTGACAATTTAAATGCATTAATAAAAAATATTGTACTAGATGACAGTAAGAGTCTAACTTGGTTAATTTTCTAAAAAATATCATTCCAGCTTACTACTTCATCTTGATTTTATACATCTTAGTTTTAAAAACACATAGTACTTAAACTTGGAAAGAAGTTTAACCAAAGAAACAGAAAACCTGAGTGTTGTCCTAAATTAATGAAGCCTCAAAAGAGTGCTTTAGATTTCTACTTACTTGCTTTCCCAATCACTCAGACAGTCAGGACACCAGAGATCCAGATGGATAGAGATGGATAGAGATGGATAGAGTGACAGCCCGCTGTACTTGGGCTATCAAAAAAGCAGGTGCCAGCATGCCCAACCACGACCCTCTGAACTCACCTGAAGGATGTTCAACAGAAGAAGGTTGGGTTTGGCTCCTGCAGCTGGTGCAGCATCATTGCCACATCTTCGTAAGGCAAGATAAATGCTTGTGCAAGAAGAACTATACTCAGGTCTCAATGCCTACTTCTTACCACCCATCCAACAGGGGAAATACCAGTACTCTTCAGCAACTTGGGTTGTATTTACTGAAATGACTGGATTCAGGTCAAGGGGACAATGCCCACAGTTCTGACATCCTGATTTTTTTTTTTTTCACTAGTGCTTTTAAATCAAGCACTAGTTAAGGAACATACTTCAGGCTCCTTTTTGACACTGCTGGAAGCAGGTGAGCTTGGAGCATTGTTTCACTTCGCAGAGAGGAATCCAAGACAAAATATTGGCTTTCAACATCTTTTATCTTTTAGAACAATTCAGAGGAAACATTACACCTGTGAATAACAAAACCACTACCAATTACACAGACTCTGCATTTTCACCTGCTGACCTGTATTGTACAGACTTCAGTCCCTGAACTATTCTTTCTAAGTCAAGTCACTGGTTTGTTTTGTACAGCTACACAGATGTGATCACTTCATATGAATACCTCTCCAGAAATCCATCCATTGCAGCATGAGACAGTCTTTAAAATAAATTATCTTTAAATATGCAGTAATCAGAATCAATTACATATTGAGTTAAAATAAACTGAAGGCTTCTTATTAATATACTAGACTATGTATCATATCCTGAGGGTGATCAAACCAGGCTCACCTATTTTATTAAAAGCCTAAACACATGCCTTGTTTTTTAAAAGTGCTGAACCTTTAGCAACTTGCAATGATTTCGAAGCTCAAGATTTTTGAAAAACGGGTATATAATTTAAACATCTAAATACAAGCTTACTGGAATTTGCAAAGAAAATTCTAATAAATACCTATGTAATTAATTTACAGGCCTTGAGCACTACCACTGGAAGAATCTTACTAGAGATGCTTCATTTACATACTGGTGGCTGTAATCCACTGAGGTATTTTAATGTAGCAGGAAAAACACAAACACTTATCCCAGCACACTTCATCATTATCACCTCAAATTCACGTTACCGCAACTCTGATACCCTTATGCACTCTCTCAGCCCACAGCCAGGTAATCCCATGGAGCTCAGACCTCTTACACTGAGATTTAAGGTAGATTATGTTGGGCTTTCACTGTTGTACATCAGCTGATGCAAGGTCATTTATTAAGCTTTAATAAACAGATTACAAGTCTAAGCACTAAGTTTCTCCTGAAGATACCAGCAGTTGCTGAGAGTCATGGAGTTACAATCACTTAAGAAGTTACCACTTACCAACCATTCTATGTGAATACTTATATCAAGCATCCCTAGGGGTGTTTTAAATCAATTTTACTTCCAATTAGTCATTCCACACTCAGTTGTGTCTGTACCATGTACAATGTAATTTTAAACTGCATCACTGAACACCATGCAGTTGCCCTTAAAATTGTATCTGACTCAGATAGGTTTAATTTCCATAAGTAAACATTCAAATGTAAATTAAACCGATGTAACTGTTTTTTAAGAAATTAACAGTTGTGCATGGAAGACTATTAATCTATTTAAACACATCTGTGTCTTTTTCTTCATTCTTAAATAAAGTAAATTTTAGACTATATTTAGAGTACTTTGGATAGTGGAGCTCTAAAATGCATGTTTCACATAGTTTTTTGGATCTTTAAGCATTACTAATTATAATAATTAGCTGAGTCAAACAGCAACTATGTACATTATTTTTTATATATTATTTTTATACAACTTATAGGTAAACCTTCATTATATTGATATAGGAGATGAAAGCTAATATAGCAAGGAAATGTTGAATTGAATTTAAAAATCCTTCAGGAACTGCCTATTAATAAATTGTTGTAAAGTTTGCATTTAACATGCCATTCCATGATTTCATAGAATCACTGAGTCATTTAGGTTGGAAAAGACCTTTAATATTATGAAGTCAAACAATTAATCCAGGTGCTGAAACACCACTAAACTATGTCCCAAAGCACCAATTGTGCACATTTTTTAAATCCCTCCAGGGATAGTGATTTCAACACTTCTTTGAACTCTCTGTCTCAATACTTGACAACCCTTTTGTAAAAAATCTTTTTCTAGTATCTAACCTAAACCTCCCTTGTGCAATTTGAGGCCATTTCCTCCTGTCCTCTCACTTGCTGCCTGGGAGAAGGGACCAATCCCCACCTGGCCACAACCTCCTTCAGGTATCTTCTCTTTAGTGAATTTACATCTATTATTGTTCCAGAAGGAAAAGACTAAATTTAGAGAAAATGTAGGCAAATCCATAACCTTCAAAAGGAATGGGAACACCTGCTCATTTCTTTTATTAGCTGCAAAACTAGAAACATGAAGAGAATTTGGTATGAAGGACTCTCTAATGCTTGTATGCAGACTACCAAAATACAGTGGCAGTGGTTCCTGGCAGCACTCCTCACAGGATGCTGCTGTGAGCACTGGTAAGAAAAGGTCCATAAGGAAGAAGATGAAAACTGTTTTCTATTGAGCACCTATTTAAACAGCAACTGATGCTTTATCAACACAAATGGCCAGAGTCAAAGCTGAAGCTCTCTAGTAGCATCCAAATGCTGCCAAAAGGTAAATGTCAGATTGTCTTTGGTATATTACAAATTATTATAAAACAAAAATCATTGTCATTAAAAACCTTACTCAGATGGAGAAGAAAAATGACAGAAGTCTGTATACAATATAAATAATATATGCCCAATTCTTTGCAGAATCAAGGCATAAAGTTAAAGATATAGAAAGTCTTCAGATTTTATAATATTTAAACAAAGTTTTGAGCTTTTACTCTGTTGTACCTAATTCTATATCTTTAGGGGCCATAATGGTGAACTGCAACTGAGTTTACCATCTGAAAATTATTTAAATCACTAATGATTATAATACAGCAGCACATATTTCATTATGCTTACTCTAGATCCTGGTTGACAGGATACCAAAACAAGACTGTCTGCTTTATCAGAAAAAGCAGAACACCTCCTGGATTTTGGCAGAAGATCAGTCCAGAGTTCTCGGAGTACTAAAGTATTTGCAAAGCATCTGCAAGAATCCTACAGACAGCAGATTAAAAAGACTGACTTTCTCAACTCTCTAGAATCCAATAAAAATGTTGCATGCTACTAAAAGAGAAACCAAAATGTGTGCATTACCTAAATCATTTCTATCTCTCCTCCAGCTCTGTGGACACTTACATCCCTTGTTAGGTCAATATTTCATTATTCTATGAAATTAGAACCCAAAAGGTTATCCCAAAATAAGAGGAATTCTAGAATCTATGTGGAATCCTCTGTGATTCCAGAACATATAATATTGGCGAGGGTATGAAACAGAGCACATAGAAAAGGAACAGCTTTCTTTGTGCCTGCACAGCCTGTACCTGTCACTCCAACGTGTGGAGACCTATGGAAAATGTTATTTTCACAAATTATTTAGGAGCCTTGTTTTGGCACTGTCAGAGTTTGCAAAGTAGATGTCCCACATTTCTGAACACTTAAAGGCAGTTATGTGGCACTGAAAGCCAGAATCTGTGTGTGAGAGGAGTGCACAGGCTGCAGTGGCAGCAGCAGCAGGGAGCTGTCATTCCACCGCCTGCTGCAGAACACGTCAGGGAGTCAGGGCACGGCGAGATGAGTACTGATGGGTCTGTGTAACACTTCCTTCAAGTGATGGCAAGTTAGCACGCAGGTCCAATCAAAGCTTGCAGCACGCGAAAACAAAATCAAAGCAGGGCCCTTGAGGGACTAAATATAGCTCCAAATCTAAACTTTCTGCGGAATGTTAAGAAAAGATGAAATGTACAAGAAAATTGACTTATTCTAATACAGAGTCTAGAGCTATATCTGATTTTTGGACACCTGCCTATCAAGACCCATCTTAACCCTCCAGTTAAGCCTCCAGTGGTTTAGTTAATATTTTTTCTTTCTCCTTAATATGGCTATTACAGTAACTACTTTCAATTTAAATCTGGCAGTACAAGCCATAGTCTGTTGCTATCAAAAAAATGTATTAAACAGGATTACATACTAGATGATGCTACACACCCAGAAAGCATTTGCTGGGAAACTGTGACCTTATAGCTCTGCAAACACTGCAGCATGTGCTATGTATAGATGTATATGTTCTTGAGCTCCTCTGCAAGCACGCACTCTGCCATGGCTTATGTATATATAAATGGATAAGTACCCACACTGTAAGAGAAAAGGAAAATGTGTTTGATCTGTAAGCAAAATAGCAACAGATCAAATCAAGGAAAAGTGAAAGAAGAAAACAAATACATCAGATCTGCAGTGCAGACACATCACTTAGCACTTGGAAAGCTTTACATTAGGCTGCAGCTTCATTTCTTAAAACAATGAGGAACAGGTAGAAGAGCTCTGCAGAAGAACCCCCACTGTTGTCCCAGCTCTGGCTGCAGCAGATCAGGGAGTTTGTTCCTCACCATTGAGAGCTTTCCCTCCCTTTCTTTCACAACCTGCCCCCCTGGCACCACACGCCTGCAGGCTTGGTGCTGGATTTGGTCTGGCATTTCTTCTGCCAGGCCTGCTCTGTTCTGATGGGTGCCAGACTGTTGCTGCAGCTGTAGCTGAGGTCTCAGGACATTGTGCACATATGACCAGACTGAAGATAACAACTGTAAGAGGAAGGAGGAAAAGAAAGAGACTAGAAATCAATGACTTACTGTACCAAGAAAGAACCAATTATTCAGCAAATCTGCTCTTGGTAATTCTGTCACACAACCTCATTCATTAAAGTTCCATCATTAGTTGAATTAACTGTTGCTGTCACAGCAATAATATTCACAATCAGACATTCACATTCTGCAACTACATAGCTTCTATTAGACCCAATTTAGTGATGTCGCCTGCAACTAATGAACTGGTTTGTAGTTTAATTATAGTGCTTACCAGATAATTTATTAGACAGCAATAAAGTTTAGATTTACTTCTCCTGCAATGCTGCTCCATTATTAGATGTATACATGAAGCTGCATTTTGTTCTCAATTACACATGTATAAATCTTGAGAAACTCTAATGAATTAAAAGTTATTTTAAATTGACATGCAGGTACTTTGCATTTGAAAATCTGTAACAAAGCACAGTTTTGTTCCATGTATGTGCATTACTTACAGCACTCCAGGTGGTTACTTTGATAATCATACAGAACATTTTTGTACTGTTGAAATAAAGGCCAATCCTGTTACAGAAAGTGCTTTTATTATAAGAAATTAAATGAACTAAACATTTAGTTCAAAAAGCAGCCTTCAGACAATTCCTGCTATATAGTCAAAGATTATTAACTAAAAAGGAAAACTGCTCTCAAAAAGGTAAAATTTGCCTCAAAACCAACTCAGTAAAATATTAGGAAGCAGAAGCTACTGTATAAAAATCTGAGATCAATTACCAGAGCTCACAGTAAAAGAAGGATTGATTTTTGCAAGCAGATAAGAATAAATACCAAAAAAACCCACAAGGTAAAGTAATGTACTTATTATATTACAATATTGTATGGTTTATCTCTACATAGAACTAAAAGGCTAGATAGGACTCATACTTCAAATTCATTAAAGCCTGAACTGGGACAAACTCAGTACTAACAGATACAACTTCATTTTTTAAATTTTTTTTAATACAGTATAGTGGTGGAATTTTATTGTTGCCTTGATCATGTATAAGCATATATTAGCACTCTTTCACATACCTGCCTTTTAACTAATTAGTGGCATTCAGTAATGAAGACTGTGATCCTGCTCATATCTCAGTGGTAAAAGTTGAGCAGGGGAACTACTGTGAAAGCAAGGAAAATCTTGCATAAGCCCTATAACCCCTCTTTGGGATATGTGGCTTTGGGAATGCCATAGAAAACCTGCTTCACTTCTCTATCAGTTCTCTTTCAGTGAAATGGGGCTTAGAAAACCAACAGTTAAATTACATTGTGGGGAGACTTCCACTGGGGAGGTCACCTTCTATGTGATTCTTCATTAATTCTGGCCTGTTCAATGGCACACTCAGTCACACAAAACAGATTAATCTCTTCAGAGATTTTGAGCAGGATCTGTTCCTAGGGATCCAGGTCTTGAGCTGATGCAGATTATGTAAACCCAAATTACTGAATTTCTCTGTGCATATACCCCATTTACACAAGATACTAATGTTTCCTTTGTCTACTGCTAATACCTGTATGTTTGGACTGTGAATGCTTTCAATCACACTGGTTTCTTGGTTCATTTCTGTAACAGACAAGGTAGTGACAGTGGAACAGGTACATGCCACCAGTATAAAAAAATCTAATTACAGAAATAGTAAAATGGGTTGTTCTGAATGCTGTGTGACATTTTTTAACGTTGAGGAAACAGAATGAAATACATTAATTTTAAAACTGTAGTCTTTTAAAAACATTATGTATTCTTCCCTATGGTTTGCTTTTAGCTCTTAACTTCAATTTTTAATGAACAAGAGATTTTGACTAGAACACCTCATGAGGTCTCAAAGCCCACAGCAGTTTCCATCATATCAGTAACTTCAGCCCAAGCTATGAAACTTTTGTCAGCAGAATGACTTTGAAGTTGCTGGATTTCTGCAAGAAGCATGGTTTTGACCTAAAATTTTAGAAAGGATAAGATGAAGAAAAATCCAAATGGTATCCAACCTGTGCCCCAGTCCTGGAAAGTTGAGTTTTATTTCTCAAACATTATCCTTCCCCTGAAACTGACTCTTTCTTCAAACTAGAGTGCCTTCAAATGGTCTGTGCATCTGCCCACACAGCTGGCAAAGGGCTGACTGCCAGTTTAAGGTGTTACCTCTACACAGATTTTTATTCTATTATTTTATTTATACAGAGCATCCTGTATGTATTGAAGTGGCAGTATGGCCTTGGACAAAACAAAAGGAAAGGAGTATTCTCCTTTCTTTCTCTTTTTAGAAAAGAGAATTCTAAAATACTTGGGGGAGGGCAGGGAGGTTGAAGGAAGTATGTAGGTATGAACACATTCACACAAATACAAAAAATCAATACAAACTAATTTACATTTCAAAGCTGTAGCTGATAGGAAATCAAGAAGTCTTCTGTCCTGAAGATTTAAGTCAGTTGCTCAAGAGCTAGGGGCTCTTTGCCAAGTCAGATCTGAGTTTATATTTCTGATATATATAAAAGCTCAGGAGCCAAACTCACCGGCAGAAGAAGAAACATCTGCCACACACACATCTTCTGTCTGCATATTCCCCATGTCAAACTCCCAACCTTTTTAACCAAATTCCCAGAAACCTCCAATGTGAATGCCATTCCTTGGTGTCATATAACAGTGAAAGGAGAATTAATAATAGAAAAATAGATAAGAAAGAGAGAAAAAAGTGTGTAAGGTGGGGAATGAAACAGTTTGTTTTCACCTCTCAGTATCACTCACCCATACACACACACTGAAAAAATGGCAAGAAGGGCACTCGCAGACCACTACATATTGCACTTGTCAAGAAACAGCCAAGTAGTCAAGAAAATCATGCCTCTCTTATGTCTTGCATTTATATATTGATCATCTATGTGAAGTGACCACATTGCTTTAGTAGGCTCCAGTCACTAATGACCAGTGTCAAATCAGTTACAAAAAGGCAACGATCAAGAAATTATTGGTTTTTTCTTTCTGCACTGAAGTAAAATTCTTGTATTTTCTTTACCTAACTCCTCCACTTCTTACTACCTATTTCTTTAGGCTACTAACTTGTGGCATTTGTCACAGACAGAAAGCACACATTTGGAAATAAGATGCCTGGAAAAAGCTGAATAAAGCTCAAAGAGTTGATCCACTATATCAAAATAGTGATACCAACAAATGACATAGGACAAACTAAAAGTGCATAGAAAGAAAGCAGCATCTTCTCGTCACTGCCCCATTGTCATGTCCTTTAGTGAGTCTCCGGGTTCTTTCAAACCTCTCCTAAGAGTGCAAGAAAGATTTGGACAATGACACTCGTCACCTTCGATGCTGCACTGAGCCCAGTTCCAATTTCTTGCAGTATTCCAGCAGACCTCAGAAATACTAGTGCTTACTGCCTCAGGCTAAACCAAATTACAGAATCTCTTGGTTTCAATTTTCTATTCCACCAGAAGTCCCTACAGCCACAGCTTTCACTGGACTCCCCAGTAATATCTATATGCAGGGTTAATATTAAGGGACAGTTAATACCCTTTATTTCATTTTTGGCCTATCTGCAGTTTAAGATTCACATAAAGTGGCAAAACCAAGAAAACCATGAAATACAGTCAAGTTCCACAAATTGAGTTAGAACTTTTCATCTAAAGTATTCTGGTAATACAGAGATATAAATGATAAAATATGTCAGCTTTCAAGATAAACAAGCAAAACAATTCAAGTAAGAAACCAAGATAAGCTTATGCAGCTTTGGGGTTTTTGGCACCAGTCTCTTGATACACATACAAGCTGAAGTTGAGTTACTTAAATATAAGTTATTGGTCACTTTTAATACATCATATCCATAGGTTCTGTATTTCTATTTCATTTTTTTTTGGTCCAAATTGTTGAATTTGTTGTCATCTAAAATATAAAGCTATTTAGCTATAAACACCTATAGCAATGTTTAGCAAAGCAAAGACCCTCTGTGACTACTGCATAAAATCTCTATTTTGATTTGAGCCATATTGAATTTAACTATTTTAATGATAACTTCTCTCACCAGGAGGTCACGTAATAACTTTCTCAGCCTGTAGGGAGAGAACGCAGCTGGAACTGATACATCACCACCAATACAGTTTTCTGCTTCTCTGCTTTACGCTTTAAGGAAGCATCCTCTTTCACACAGCTCTACCTGTTAAATATTGTGCAAGGATGCCACTCATTTGACTGAAAAAATATGCAGCATAAGGCAGGCGAGCACTACAAAACCACTGATTTTAACTGAAGATACTGAATAGCTCTTCAGAGGTTTGGTTGTTTTAATTCAGCCCCTAGTTTTTATTCCCTCATAAAACAGACCAGGTCAAGCACAAAGCAACTATGTAGCCCATTGCATTCTGCACGTTAATTCAGTGAGCTCAATAAAAGGACTCTGGCAAGCAAACTTATCAATACTTCAGCAAATCTGGAAGACCACCACCAAAGGCAGCAGCCCTTTTCCTTTTCCAGTTTTGTACACAAGTGCAATGTCATGGATCCAGTAGATGTGCATGTGCTTACGAGTCACACAAGGCAATGGCTGGACCAGCCTAAGCAAGAAGAGGACTGGGTTTGTGGTCCCAGCCTATACACCTTTTTTATCTCGTTTTTCAACAAGTATCCTTTCCTACCTCTCCTCTGAAACTTGAAACAAACAAGTGTGCTTTTGCAACTCTTGCCTGTACCATAAACAAAATATACACCCAAAACCGCAAACCAGAACATTACTGCCAAGGTCTGAACAAACACAGAAACAATGACAGTAGATACATAATGATTGTTATTTTCTACTCATACCCTTCATACTACACATCTGCCAAAAAGTTACTTTATTTGCAAAGCTTAAAATTCTTGAAAAGCCAAAAGCACTTTGGAGACTTCCTTCATCTCTGAGTATTGGATTACAGTACATGCACACAACTGACTGACAAGTGAAAAACAAAAAAAATATTATTTATGCTTGCATAAGATCAAAAGCACATACAGCAATTATTTCTGACAATATGAGGACAATATCAGGAATATTCCTGAACAGCCATCCCGTGGAATTGGACTGGAAAGGGAGGGCTCATTTTCAGCCCTTGTACAGAGGCTTGGAAGTATCCCTAATCCTTCCCAGAGCACAAGAAAACATAAGCACTGGAAAGACCTGGCTTCAAATGCTGGCTCTGATGATTTCAGATGAGTCAACATTTCATCCAACATTGAATGTGGGAGATTTTTTTTTTGTAAGCAGCACAAAGCAACTGAAGAAATGCAGTTTCAGAAAGTGACTGCTGACAATCAACCTCCTGAGCCTGCAGGACCCTCCAGAGTGGTGAGAGACACACTGCCTGCAGCAGAATGGCACAAATGCTACAGGCTGGCCCCTGCTTCAACACAACAAATATTTGGGATTTATTCCTTATTACTGCTACTCTCATTTAAAATCCTTTTGGAAAAAAGCAATAGATTTCCCTTTAGGTGCCTTCCTTCTATATTGTAAATGGAAGCATATAAAGAGTTTTACTTATACTTTTCATTTCTGATTTTAATTTCTAATGGTCCTTCACTGCCTCTGGGATGTCAGGCACAGTACAAGATACTGTGCAGTCTGCAATGTGTCCAGGTTCTGCCCATCTCAGCACACCACATATCTCTCCCAGCTACACCTACTGCAGGGAGCAATTTATTTCAAAACATTTTAAACTACCATACTTGTTTGTTTGTCTCCATATCCTTTACCTCTGTTCTACTCATTCCTGGTGAACTAGCTCAGTGGCTTAGAGCATGGGGCTAATAATGCCAAGGAACACATGGAACACACAAGGCTAAGCTGTGACTTCAAAAGCTGATTTAATGTTCTTACGGTACACACTGTGCATACCTAGATTTCAAAAGACTAATGAGATGGACAAATAAGGTCGGTCTTAGCAAAAGTTGGAAGTTATTCCAAGTGAGGATATCTTGAGTAAGGTGCCAGCCAGAGTTCAGACATCGTGCTGCCACAAGCCCTGCGTCAACACTTTACCTCTCTGTGTGTCAGTGCAGCAAATAGCTTAAATGAATTGCATCGAAGAGGGCACACAGCTGTGTAAATCTGCACCCTCTGGGCATAGAGTGCTTACAGCAGTAAATGCCTGGAGTAAAGCAGAGGTGCCCCAAATACACCGGGGAATGAGCAATACCTTTGTTAGACCTGCGATACTACTCAATGCAACTGAAGATCAGAGAGTTCAGGTTTTACCAAACAAGAAACACATTTGACCTGGAGAGCATTATTCAGGATGTCATGGTACTCATTAGGTGTAAATCTACAGTAATTCTATAAGAGAAGCTGGAATAACAGCAGTTTAAGAAGGCAAGATTTAGAAAAGAATTAGGCAATCTCCTTGGTTTGTTTTGCATGGACTAATTAACAATAATTGCAATCTGTACTAATGAGGCAGGTGTTACCTAAGTGTAAGCAGCAAAAAACCAACCTCCTAAGCAATTCTCTGTCTAAACATTAGGTCTTCTTCAAATTTAAAGATACATTCCATACCATTTTATTTTAATTACCCATAAGCAACAGGGGGGGAAACCACTCACATCTTAGTAAGTCCAAATTTCACTAGTACACAGATGAGTTACAAAGACCTCCGTAACACAGCTCAGGATGGAAATTCTGAGAAGCTGTTGAATCTAATGACGCAACAGAGAGATTAAATTTACCTCACAAACCATTCAAATCTGGATGGAGACAGATGGAGGAAGTATATCAAATGTTGGTATTTCAGGGGAAAATTTTTAAATAGTGAAAACATGATTACAATATCAATTTAGAAAATATAAAATCTACTGAAGTCTTACTTCCTTAGTCCACAGAGGCTGCAAATGCAACTGTTGAAGGATTGATGCTACAATTAAATTGTGGAGATATTCTGGATTCATATATTACAAATGTTTCTGCCCAGCTGCTCTATACCCCATGAAAAAAGAGCTGAGCTTCATTGTCCATCCACAGGACCTGGCTTCAAATCCTGGCTTCAAGGGCTGGCTCCAATTCCTCTTCTTTCTGAGACTCTGGAAAACAATTTAACTCTTAATGGCCCAGTACTAATGCCGACTAATCCTGCACAAACCCTCTGATCTATCACAATTCAACTCATGAATTCTTTTGGAGCATGCAAGTTAACCCGATACTATTTTCTGCTCATCCACTGGGATTACAAAAAAAATCACTCAACAATCTCCTGTCTCCTCCCAAGAGCAAGTCTTGAGTAGGCACAGAGTCACAGCCTCAGCTCTACCCAACAGCTGTCCTTGGAAAGAATTGGAACCCAGCAGACAGCATGTTGCCCTGCCTGCTCCATCACCCAGGCACAAGGTGGGGCAAACCAGGAGCTGGAGCCAACTGCAGCTGACCATAGCATAAAACAGGCCCCGGTCTTGGTCAAATATTGTTGTCTCAATCTCCCTGCTTTACACTGCAAACCTAAAATTACTTTGCTTCATCCTCTGGACAACCATGATCTGTGTTATTTAGTGAATGGGAACTACATACCCTAGTGTACAAATCTGTAACACTACCCTGGTTCTTGTCACTGCACTCAAAGTGATACAGAGCCAAGAAAAAGTAAGCAAAATTCTTCTCCCATCTTGCCACTTCTTCAGCTACTCCAAATATTAGCTCTGCAGAAGTTCATATAGATAACACACACACACACAAAAGTTAAAAACCTGTGCTTTTACCTTTTGCTTGAATTTGTCATGCTTTGGTTTCCAGCCAAATGTTCTTGCCATGTCTTTGACAACAGGATTGAAGATCCCTCTACTCTCAAAAATTATTCCCTCTGTGGGTAATTATAGTTGTCACACCATTCAAAAACCTTCTAAGTGCTCACTTCTACCATAATAATTTAACAAATAAAACTAGTCAGGTTTTACTTTTTCAAAGTAGGTGTTTGTAGACAAAAATTGACTTCTTCATATTAAAAACAGGGGGGAAAATCCCAAAGTTTTGGAAGAGAGGTTGGGAGATTTTGTTACTTGCTTTGACAAACCTTATAGTCTCCTTTTTTTCTCTTTTCTGTAGTTGGGTTTTTTCATTCTTTTCCCAGATCCTTTCATTTCTCGTAGTCAAATCAAAAAGTAGGAGGCAGACAGATGAAAATTCATTTACAATTCAAATACTTAATTATAAGCCCACAAAATGTAAAACTTTCTCTTGAAATTTTCAAACTTTTAATAGTACAAAAACTCAAAGCATGAAAGGGTTGCTTTTCTCTTTGTTAAAACAGCTCTGTATCTGGGCAAGTTACAGTCTCATTAAAATTATACTCTTGAAATTAAAATATATAAACATATATTTTTGAAGGCATATTCTCCTCTACTACTTAGCCCCTGAAATGCACTTTGCCTCCTTTCTTTTCTTAATTTTCCTTCTATTTTCATTGCTTCTGATGTTTGACTGTAAGTTATTCTGCTGTTTTAAGACACAAAGAAAAACATTCAAATGCCACTGAAGGATAAATGTATACAGAAAAACAATCATGAGCATTATAAATTTATTACCTCTAGCTGTATAACAAGATGACCTTATTTGCAATATATCATATTCATTGGCTGTTACATAGTGTCCTTTGAAATCTGTTAATTCTGCAGTAATGTCTTAATAATATCAAACTGTGTCTATTACAAAGCATATATATTATCTCATGTATTGAAATAACTTCTCATTACAGCATTTCCTAACTCCTACATCCCCATTTGACAAACATTTAAACAATTTTTACCTCATATTTTAAAGTATGGCTGACAAATGCAGAAGATGAATACTTCCAGGAAAACAGGGGAATAGTAATGAGTATGCTTCTTATCTATGACATTGCATTTTTCTGTTTTCATTGTTCACAGTGCTAATACAGTGCTGCTTCAAAATGCAGTTACTGATAGATGCAAATCACTAACAATGACATGTTCTTCTTTTCATGTCCTCCCTTAAATCTGAGTATTTTTAAAACTAAATTGTACTTTAAATATGAGCAGTATCAGAAAGCCAATCAGGAGAAGAAATCTAGGCTTTATTTTTCCTGTTTCCTCACCCAGAAAAATTGCCAAAAGCATAAATAAATGCTTGATTTAATTAATTAATTAATTAATAAAATCACTTTCCTGCTATCAGTAACAGGAATAAATGAGCTTGGTATTCCAATCAAAATGAAATTTTAAGAACAGAAAGTAGAGGGAGGGAATAAATATGGAAGCCCACAAGAAATTACTGAGGTCACCTTCTGAACCACACAGATTTTTCTGACAACAAACCTACCGTAATCTAGAACAGAGGTTGACAATGATGTTCCTGTGGTCACAATACTCCACTGTATCAGCCAAATTAGTGTTTCTTTTATTCATAATGTCCTTGCGTTTTGCTGTCCAAAGTCACTTAGGTGAATTTACTGAATATATTTTCACAACAGTAGATCAATTGGAAAGGCTTAGGAGCATATAATTATTCCATATCATTGCATTTTACTGCTGTGATAGGACAAACTTATCCAAAGGGGAAAAAAAAAGGATCCATTTCAGAGCACAGAAGGTTTATTTCTTTCTATTTCTGTTTTTTTTTTCCTAAATGTCCCTGGCTTTTATACTTTCATAAGTAAAATGATTCACTGCAGGAAATGAAGCGATAGTGCAGCTTCACGACATTTTGAAGCTACAGCTGTTTCAATAACAAGAGTTTTAGCCCTGAACGTACTAGTAGCACTTGGAGCTGAAAGCATCTATTGAGTGAGGAAGGTCTTGACCCTTTGCTCAGTGACTTCAAAGTTGTGAGTCATATGGCCCAAAAAGAATCCCTGAAGTCTTTAGAAATAACAGTGTAACATAACCATTGTGCTACAAATGGCTTCTGTAAAAAAGCACATCTATCATTATGCACCAAACTACATAAATGAGTCTGAAAAACTTAACCACACTTTTCAAAGGTTAAATGCAAAGAAGTAGAAAGCTGCAGGCCTGGACAGCTCAGTCTCCCTGATGGGAGAGGAGCTGGTTCAGTCCCACTGCCATCTGCAGCACAGGCAGGTTCTGGGCTGTGCTCTCCTCACTAGAACATCATTTGCTAATATCTACATGAATTGCTTTCTCAAAGGAGAACAGTTAGGAATCACAATTACTAACAACTGTACTGTCTTCCATCTTCTCCAGCAAAGACTGCTTCATTTACCAATTAGAGAATACTCTTTCTTTGCCTCTTAACAAACCTTTTCTCATAGTTTCAGTGGGAGCTTCCATCTTGGAAGGAAATACCTGCAAGTGTTGCTGATCAACTGTACAAGAGGTAACAGCTACTGTGAGCCCAGTCTCATGTCCAATATAATGAAGGTAGAAGGGGGAAATATATTTTAATTACCTGTATAAAATATAATTAAGATGGAGGCAAGAACATCTCCATAAACAAAACAAGAAAAAACATATTAAAAAATAAAAAGAGGGAACTAGGAAAAAGGTTGAGAAAATCAATTATCTAGAAAAAAATTAGTAATATCAGTTCCAGTGAAGGAAGAGGTAAATAACTGGAAAGGAGACAAAACAAAGGAGAAAAATACTGCAAGCAGCAATATCAAAGGCAGGAAAACTGCTATGAAACAGAACAAAGGAGACTCTGGGGAAGAAAGGATGGTAATGAATGCTTACTCAACCCAAGAGCTGTGAACATTAGGTATTGGTCTAAACAGATAGTACCAATGTTTAAAAAGTATTTATATAAGAATTTAATCAACAAACATGTTTCTATCCTGTAATTGATGGTTTATGTAACATCTTTATTAGAAATCGAAGCAGTTAAAACAGATGTCTGTGGGTAGCCCAGCATCACTGAGGGTGGACACTGGAACAACCTGAGAAAAAGTCCTAAATCCAAGCAATACAACAAATTCCAGCAATACAACAAAGGAAAGCCACAGTAATGAAATGCACTCTGGAAAGATTCAGTGAATTCACAATCAGCTTTGACTCCTCAGGGAAAGACATCATCTCCTTATGGTCATATGGACTGCTTGATTAAAATCTTTTGCGCACTATTATGGAAAAGATGCACTTTGATCTGTGAACCAAGTTCCTTTCCAGTGAAGAGGCATTGGTTAACTGTATCCTGAAGTACTTTAGTTCTAAGAGAATTTGAGTAATTCATGATTCTTTTAAGATACATGAATACTAAAGAATGCAACCAAAACTTTGTCTTCCTTTAGATGGGTTTTTTAATTCAACAAATCCACACCAATTAAAAAAAAAAAAAAAAACCATGATAAAGCTGAATCTGAGGTGAAAAGACCTATTTTTCAAATAGGCCATGAATAATAAAATGTTCCCCAAAAGGACTGGCTTGCCAGACATGCAAGGGCCAGATGAAACTGTCTGATGACATGATGACAGCCAATCCTTAATTTTCCTGCCCACAGCAGACTCTAAAGGGTTAAGTAAATGAGGATTTTTCCTATTCAAAACTCTGTGCAAACCTATTTCCTTACCCAGAACATCTCATGCATTGTGTTAGAGCACAATGAAAGTATTCAGAAATTCTTGTGATTCATTCATTTTCTGTCACTGGTCTTAGGCTGCTGGCTAGGAAAGTGTTACTGTGGAATAACACAAGTGCTCTGATTAAAATTACTTTGGGTCTTTAATTCACCTCTTCTGGACTTAGGGTGACACAAGCTGAAGCAGAATCTAGCCTCTTCCATTTCTCACATCCTTAAAATAAATCTGTGAAATATGGCTTCATCACCCTTTTCATGAGATATAGGAGCAATACCAGGCTAGATCATTAATGTCAGAGAGTGGCTAAAGCCCAAAGCAATACAATGATTTTGTCCAGCTGAGCGATCAGGTCTATTGTTCTGTAAGGATCTAAAAGGTAAAAAAACTTTCCATTCTGGAAGGATGCTGCTATCAAATGTGCATCAGCTTCTTCTGATTTAAACATCCATTTGCATCTGAAAAGATTCTAAATTATATGTGTGCTTCACATGCAGTGCTTCACAGTAATCAAATAACAGGGCTAAGAATGACATAGATGCTTCAGTGCTACACATGAGTGCTTATGGTTTATGATACCACAGAGTTACCTATCTGCAATTAAAGATGATCTAGAAAACCACTGCAAGCCCCTATGCCCCCAGAAAAGCTGGGAATAAGCTAATATAGCTGCATGGGCAGGGAAGTGTCTCATGGACAGCAGCTTGTGGCTCCATCTCAGCTCACCAGGCCTCCAACTATGATCTCCTCAATCTTGCTCCTGGGTCAGGTATCTACATAACAAATAATCTGAACTGTAGGTTCTGACTTGGTTTATTTAGAATATGCCAGGAAAAAGAAGAAACTGCTTACAAAAACAAAACTACAGGGAAAAGAAGAAACTTTTTACAAAAAAAAAAAAACCTACAGAAGATAGAATTAATTCATTCCAGGTTTGGATTCAGGCTGATCCAACAAGCCTACCTTTGTCCCACATATTTTGGGAGGATGGAAAATTTGCTTACTCTTGCCCTCAGGAAGGGAAAATTGTGTATTAGAATGTTGGGTGAGCAAAATAAGGAGCTTGTGTCCAAAGTGTTTCTCAGACTGCAAAAACCAAAGCTCTAAAAGATTATGGTATCTCCCTGCTGGAAGACAAAAACTATGTTCTTTCATAAAAGATGCTGTTACAAAGAGGATTTTCTGCTACATACACACATCATTCCAATTTTGATGAAAGTCTCATAAATAAAATTAACAAAACTGTCTCTCTCCCTGGCAGGTCATTTTTTATCATACCCAAATTTCTTACCAAGTAGCAATTACCAAGCCACATTGCCTCTAAGTGCACCCAACAGTCACAGACTACAGGATGACATATTATACCCATGAATACCTCACAATTGAAATACATTTTCCCTATGGGACTACATCACTGCTTGATTTAATTTTTCCTGACATTTGGCCTGGAGCTTCTTTAAAGAAATGAACTTAGGATGGCTTTGCTGACAGCAAAGGACAAGCCATGGCTATATACTGAAATCCTACTTAAATCATGCACACTACCCTTTTAAAACACTGATCCTGCATAAACTGCAGGGCAGTCACTGGGATCTATTAGTCAGAGTTCATATTCTACTGTTTGAGGATGAGCTATAGGTCCACATAAGCAGTACAAAAGGTCCAGCATAAATCATACAACTGCAAAGGAATAAACAGCTTCACCAGTGACAAATTTATCGACGTGGAAGGAGATATGCCAACTCGTCAGAATCTCTACGAAGGTTTTTTACAGCCTCAGGAGTTCTTACTATGAATCATCCATATTCTGGTTTGGATTGGTTTCTTCTTCCTTTTCCTCCACAATGTTCACTAAAAAAATGGTACCTAAAAAGATTCAATTTCAAGAGAGAGAGGCAAAGGGAGAACCTTACTGTAAACGGAGGGAAAAGAGACAGGTTAGGAATTAGGACACTACAGTCTTTCTAATAAATCTCCTGTCTGAAGAGCAGCCAAAAAAGTCTACATTCATTCCCCAATTAGGTTATATATTTCTCTTTAACATTATGAAGCTGTTGTTAATGTTATGAAGTTTTGTGTCTCTTCAAATACTAATGTCTATTTTAAGTGACACATTGACAAGTTCAGAGAAGGAAGTGCTCTGGCTTTGACAGAGGCACAGCAATGCCATCTATGGAGTATTTTCAATGGTTTCATGACAGTGTCTCAATCCTGTGCCTGAGAACAAAACTGTAGCTGTGTGATCTCCACTTCTCCTGGAATCCTTGGTTTCAGTATTGAGGGGAACTGAACATATCATAAGGAGGAAAACTACCTAGTTTTAACTGTGTAGAGCTCAAAGACATTATTTGTATTTTAATGATCTCAAAAATACATAGAAATGGTTCCCCAAAAAAAAAAAATTATGGAAAATATTAAAATTAAGAATGAATTGATGAATTAGGCCCCAGCCTCATTCCTCTGAGGACAGTGTTCTCCGAGCTCCACATCATCACCTCACAGCGGTCTAACAATAAATGCTCCTCAACACAAACCCATCCAAGGTTGGCATTCCACCAAGACATCAAGTAACAGCCTGTATCCCAACAGGAGCAGAAAGTATTTCATCCATAAGCAGACTGGTCACCCAGGAAGCAGTGAAACACTGAGACAAGTTACAGCAAGACTTGGAGATACCATTACACTCTGTGCAGTCTAGGTTTTGTGACTCTCCTTGGACATTTTGAAGCATTTAATCTAAAGATAAGTTTTTCAGTCATTTTGTAATCTGTTCCACACAATTATCTCTAAACTCAATTTTTTTCTCATGCTCTTTTATTTTCCTCCCAATCCTCTTTTCTCTGCCCTCTAGAGCAGCTTGTCCATCTGCAGCACAGAAGAACACAGGCATGGAATAACCCATTTCTGGGTTAAAAATGGTTAGTTCAGGATTAAAAGTGGCCACGGTGGACCAATCTTTGAATACATGAATCTTTGAATAAGTGACAAAATGCTTAAAAGCAGCTTAGACCTGTCCCATGAAGAGGAAAACAGGGAAATTGGATAATTTCAAATGCCCACTATGCACATTTCTCATTCTTTCATATGCACAGCCTGCTCATTTGTAGAAACCATGGGACAATATGCTCCAGGATTAGGCCTCAAGAATACTCGCTTTCCCTTTTTCGTACATCTACAGGATTGCCAATGTTCTTGTTGTCAGGGTATCTTTTGTACCCTGAGCAATATTTTAGAACATGGAGAAACAATCCCATGCAATTGAGTTCCTGCTTATTACACAACCCTTGGATGAAATGTTCTCACTGAAAACATGAAATTAAGTTAATGTAAATTACCAGTAAGTAAAGAAATTGAAAGATTTCTGAGATAGAAAGATTACCTGCATGAGCCATTTTTCACACACTGTTGGTGAATTTTGTATGTTTTGAAAAAAAAAATTCTACCCACCTTCAAAAATAAGTGAAAAAGTTTCAATTCAATCTCTGAAAATATTTCATTTTGAAGAGGCAAAAAAATGCCTTTTAAGCGTTTAGGTTTGCACAAAGAACCTAGTCTGAATCATACTCTCAAGAACAAACAACAGCTTCTTCCAGTTCAAATGAACTGAATTATTTTTCAAAAACTCCATTCTTTTTGCTGAGCTCTTACTCTCTCTATTCTGTCCCTCTGGCACACCTGATCCGTGTCTCCCTTTGCCCGTGTTACTCTCATAAATGACGATTTTCGCTCTCCAATACTGTAACTCAATCTCCTCATCTTTCCCTAGGTTTCTTTTGCTTGAGGCAGTCAGAACTAAGACAGATTATTTTAAGACCCACATTTTTTCCTAGATATGTAGCAGACTCTTGGTGTGACCAAAGCAAGTCTTTCAGCTCTCTGCTTCCATCTCATATATTTAGGAGAGGACATCAGGCAAGGACAGTCCCTCCATCACAACTCTTCATGTTCAGTAGAACCATGGCCTCATTAAAGGACCCAAATGAAAATATTTCTGTGTCAGATTTTAAATTCAAACATGATTTGGTTTGCAAAATGGTAAGCAAATTTGTTCCTTAACAACACTGTAAACCTTTTAAATCATGTGTAAAGCAGCAGAACAAACCTCTACATTGCTAGGGCAGAATTAGATATCTTAGTGCCAACTCTGGTCCATTAGATTTTAATTGGCTCCAGCTGGCAGTCCCATAAACTATAACATTTTTTACCTGCAGCTGAGCAGCTGTCCACACAAAGTGAAGAAAAAACTTTCCTACTCAGGAAAAAGAAGAAAATATGTTGCCTGTTACTTCTTCCTTACAGCTTACAAATACAGAACTAAGTGTAGCCAGTGTACCTGATTAAATAGCTCCTTCAGAGTTCCTTTTTATCCAAAATCTAAATAACCTCAAAACCTTAAATTCTGCAATGTATTTACACAAAGAGAGTCAGTCATTCAAACACAATTCTTCAAGCAATCTGTATAACACTGTACAAGTGAGAGAGTTAAATTTAACTCAGAATCTTAATATGAACTCAGAAACAGAAATGATCAGGCTTTTTCCAGCTCTCAGCCTCTGCTTCACCTGCCTGGCTAGATGCATTATGGGGCAGAGCACATCACTGCTTCTTGGGGGCAAACTCAACAGGCATTACAGCTCAGACTTTAGAATTCATTGAAGTTTTCCCACTCAGGTAAAAAGGATTTAGTCACAGAAATGATGAATTGAATTAGTTCTGCCACTACAACCATGAAGTGCAATTTTAGTGAAGTACAGACAATTGCCCACATATTGCCTATGTATGAAGATAGAGACACAAATACCAATTACAAACAGTTCACAAAACTTACAGCAGCTTCATCAAATTCTTGTCTCATTGTAGTAAATCCAGAGTAACTAGCAAACCAAAGAGACATTCCAGATTTCCACTAAGAATAACCAGGATGACAACTCGGTCTGCTAGATTCCAACTGTACTATTTCCTTTTCCTTCCTTTATTTCTCTTTGAGAAAAAATAAGGAGGGAAAAAAAACCAACAGAATTTCAGTCTGAGCTGCAAATCAAGTCTTTTCAGCAAAAGAGTCTCACCTGTATTACTGCTAACAGTGTTAGTAACAGACAGTAACATGGTACTATCTCCTGCAATCCACCTCTGAGAGGAGAGGGTGGGAGCTGGGCAAGCCTTTCAGATACACCATAGCATTCCCCAGGGCCACTGCTGAGCCCCCTCTCCACCAGAGCAGTACAAGAACAATCCTGCTGAGGTCTGCAGGCACTGCCAATGACCAGCACACAAAGAGCTGCAAAAATCCCCCTTTGCCAGCTGATATGTACAACACCTCTAAGAGGAATGTCACCAACTCCCCTTTAAAATCTTGAAACTCATATGGGTGTTGTGTTGTCCCCCTGCTGAGCACACAAGCCCCATTCTCCCGCCTCCCCTGCTCCTGCTCTTCTCCCGATGCCACAAAGGTCTGTTGAACCAGGGAAACCACACTGAAACATGAACACCTGCAGGGGTGTGCAGGCCTTCAGAGCTTGAGGCCTCAAAGATTTTCCCTGCTCGGGGAGCACCCAGGAGGATGTGAGGCTCAGCTTCCCACCCCGCTCAGAAATGAGCAGCCTCACACTCTGGCATCCTTCCTCCCTATACACGTGCCGGCAATAAAGCAAACAGTCAGAGCTATTTAAAAAATTACTCTAATGATGTAAATTAGACAAACATTAATAAACTCAGCAGGTTATTTCCCTACTGGAAAAACCACCATAGATCAGAACAGCTCTCACATCAATGATTCATATTGTTATACAAGGCCTGTGTCTGGAAATAAAAGTTCCACATGAGACTTGCACTGAAAACGCCTTATCCGTCAGGACCGCCTTTATTATTTCTGAAGTACAAAGAGGCCAATAAAAGAGCCGTATTAAAACAGGGCCCCTGTTACCAGAGTGCTGTGATTAAATGTTTGACTTACAGTTTGCTTCATCAAGCAAAGCAAACACCATCAGCTTTGCAGCTTTCTGAACTTTGAGTAATTTTTTAACATTAGGGCTGAACCAAACCTGCTCATGTCCTGCAAGCCTGGAAACAGCAGATAATGCAATCCTGCAGGTCATACTTTATCCTACTGTAAATTGTTAGCTGCCTGATTATATAAGGGTTAATTTACCATTAGGGCAATCTCTTAAAGCCAAACAACAGAGAGACTGAAGAATCACAGGTTTTGTTCTTGATAAAGAAGGTTTATGCCAGACAGTTACTTCTCATTTTAAAAGAAACACATTATCTTATATTAAAATTGAATCAAAGAATTCTCAAATTCCTAATATTTTTGGTTAATGATGTCATTTCTATATGTGAAATAATACATGATTCTCAAAAGAAGAACACTAAGGAACTACAGACTAACAGCCAAAAGACACCAAAGTTAAAATACTTTCTTCCTACCTTCATACTGGAGAAAAACTTAAGCATGAAGAGAAGCTCCTCAAACACCTGTAACAGAATCCACATCAATGGGACTATCAGCATGTCAGTGGTGGGTGAGGCTCCCAAGCACCTGCCAGCAGTGGTCTACCCTTCCAAGGCTTTCTCCAAATATACTGGCACAGCTAATCCTGACTTTGGGGTTTTGATGACCATTTCAGACTTGAGATCTCTCTATCCCAACACTATCTTCTGCAGTATCTTATTATGAATGATTAATTCTATGCTAGAAACAAAAAATTATGGAAGCAGACCAAACTACCAGTCCAAACACTGCTTTTAAATCTGATGTCAGCAACCAGCACACAATGCTAAACAGCACTAGACTGTGTTTCTTCACAGGCTGGATAACTTTAGACTGCTACAGTGAGATCTTTACTGACTTGGTAAAAGAATTTTTGCCTCCTGCTTCCTTCACACTCTATTCAGAAATTTAAATTTAAAAGCAGAATCTTACCCTAAGGTCTAGAGGGATGGTGCAGGCTCGGGTTTTACTGAATGCATTGTCATCCACATCTTTCCACCCCTAAGAGAGGAGTGCCTTCATGAGGAGTGTGGGGAACTTTGCGCGAGAGACAGATTTTACAATTTTCACTTTGTTAAGTCACAAATAAAAGTAGTGCGTGCTGTTCCTTCTGCCTGCAACTTGTAAGTAAAAGAAAGTTTTAGGAGGTAATTTAGCCACTGTTCCTCACATACATTTTAGCTGTTCTGTTGCACTGTAGACTGTAAGGCCACAAAGGATTTAAGCATGTCATTTAATCATTCTCCAAAAGACAAGCTGAGCAATGTCACATCTTTATCACTGCATATGGCATCACTTACCCTGATAGCTGTAAAAGCAAGAATCACTGTTAGGCATTTAATCCTGTCAGACAGGGATATTAACCTGCTATTTTAGAAGCCATTGCCATCTGATCTGTAGTACTGACAATGATGGCTTCCCAAGGAACAATTCCTTCTGCCAAACCACTGAACGGTACAAACAGCTTTGATGGAAATGGAACTCTAGAGCTGGTCGAGAAAACTTTTGATGCAAATGGAATTTATTTCAGTAAAGACAGTGTGGGAGGAAAAACAGGCTCTTTAAAACATTCATTAACTTCCTGTGGTACATAACAAGTTCATCTCTCTCCCTCATTTGTAAGCATGCACACATACATTATTCACTTATCTGTGCCTACAAGGATAAAATCAAAGAATGACCTCATGCCACAGTTAATGTCCTAGCAAGGATCTCAACCCCAAAGTACACTTCAAGGGGAAGAAGGTGAATAAACAGAGGATTTTGAGTGACAGATTAGACATTTGCTTGCATAGCACTGAGCTGAGACCAAGCACAAGTGCAGGAAGCAACTGGAGTCTAGATTCGGAGCAGAATACAGCCAAACCAGCTGGACTCAGCTGACAATGAGTCTTTCAGACATGAGATGTTTCATTCATATATCACACAATGGCTACATGAGTAATGAACAGATGGGTTTGCTATTCACACCACTTAGTGGAGCATGAAATGATGCACTGACAGGTAGGAGAGAGAAGAATTCGAAGCAGGTGTTGTAGTAACACTACAACAGCATACAGTATGTCAAAATGCAGGGTGCAAAATACTGAACTAAAATGTATTCAGATGCTCTAAAATTAGAAATATTATTTAGTAGCTAAAATTTTTTTAATTATTTTTCAAGCTCAAAGGGCAAAAATTATAATAAGCTAGGACATTTTGGAGTGAACTCTGTAACTAATCCACTCAGGCCTGTATGTCCTTCTGTACTAATGAAAGAGAGACAAGGATCATTTACATATTTGTGCCCTCCAAGCCTGGCTGCTGCAGTGCACAGGGCATGGGACTGAAAGCTGGAGAGGTCTAACAGACTCCAGCTGATGTAACAGGCAGCTGCCCAATTAGTAATGGGTTTGCTCTCTCACAGACACGTTGGTGCTCTGGACACTGTATATGCTGATGAGAGTAAAGTAAAAGAAAAAAAAAAACAACAAAAAAAAAAAAAAAAAAAAAAAAAAAAAAAAAAAAAAAAAAAAAAAAAAAACCAAGCAAATAAAAACCACCAAACAACCACCAGAGTTTTTATCTTCAAATCTATCCTACTTGACTCTCAACTGGAAACTCCAGGATTTGGTTTCTGCCATTATTTGATGGTGTCTGGGACTGGAAGCTGATTTGCCTTGTAAAGGTTACATAAAGAAAACCAAAAGCACTGTTTAAAATCACATCAGTTTCTCTGGGATTTAAGTAAAATCATGCTGATTCTCTCTCAGAAGCCAACAGACCTCAACTTCAAGTTACATTTTGTATTCTTTTTAAGTCTCATGAATGACTTTTTAAAAATAATTCATTAAGTTAGGACTGAAAGTTTTAAATATTTTAACAAGGAATGCATAGCAGATTTCATTTCTTCCTAAAATATTTTAATAAAATATTAACAATTTAAATATAACTAGCAATTACAAAGTAAATTATTTTTTGTGTTATACTAAAAACAGTGCAGTTTTTGCTGCAACTATCATAACGTGAGTGAAATAAAAAATAGCTTCTCTTCCATGAGGAAATCTATCTCTGTGTGAGAAGCTTTGCTTGGGAGCAGTACACTTCCTCATATGTCATTTGTCCTTAGGGTTTTACCCATATTACTTACCTCCTTGGGCTTTTTCTCATAATTTTGGACAAACACATTGCTAAAGACAGTATGTTGGGATTGACACACCGTCCATTTCCACTGTGTGAATGAACAGCAGCTCCAAAGCTCAACAGCCATGCAAAGCTACTGTTAGTGAGACAGAGCTTGGATCTCATGTCCCTGTTGCTTCCAAACTTTATGGCACAATAAAAAAGAGCAGCTGTTCACTTGGAAAGATGAGATGTAATTAATGAGAGCTATAGGCCACTGGGGTGGAACACACATATTTCCATGGAATCTGTGCACAATCCTGACTGAGCCCAGACCCTGGGGTGTGGCCTTTGTGTCCTCTCCCAAAGAGGGGATCCGCAGGAGCACCCTGCAGCTGCGGCTCACGGGCTCTGCACTGACTGAGGAAAGAGACTGCCATCTACTGAGGCAACCCATCTATTGGCAAACAGGGAGTTAATGCAGTGAAGAGGGGATTCATGGTTAAGACAAGGAGTTTAGAGAATTCCCACAGACATCAGCTGTTCACACTGACAAAGACTTAATAAGGAAAAATAATTTCAAGTAAATATTTTTCTTCCCTTCCCTTCCTCCCCAGCTATTTTCCCTTAGTCAACAAACTGATATTCTAATGGGAATTATTCATTCCATGTATCCTTTTGCAACATCTAACCCCTGTAATCCTTTTGCTCTGAAGGACAGAGATTTCTGTGTCTGCTGTTTTGCTGCACTGAAGAAGCAAAGCAAAAAGGTGGAGTATCAGAAGAAGAAAACAGCAACGAGAGTGGAGTGTTGCAAGAAGGAAGGCTTTTGAATGCTCACAGAGTTTACCAAAACATTTATATGGAAAAGTCAGTGGAAAAGATCAAAGAAAAAACAGTAAACATATAGTGAATGAAAGAACATTTCCAGAAACAGCTCATCCCCACTGACAGGCAAGTGTGTTCCTACCATTGTTCCTACCATGAGGATAGAGCTTAATAAGCCTGAGCACTTGAAAAGCATCTCAAAGCAAAGATCTCAGAATAATTGCAAATATTAAGGTTCCTCCTTGCACCAGGTGCTCTTCATAATCAGCTATCAATATCCATCAGAGCCAATGGTGTTCAGGATCTTGCAGGACCCAACTCTAATTGATTAAAAGCCTCAAAACAATGCAATGATGTATGAATTATTGTCTCAAATTTAACCAGAAAAATAAAAAACTAAGAAATAAAATATTTCAGAAGATACTTCATGCTTCTATGTTCCACTAAGATCCACTAATTTTCCTGGAAACCCAGAGAGTTCCTACAGCAAACAAAAAGCTGAAACATTCAGTCACGAATGCCTGTAAGAATATACAGTTAAGTACAGAAATAGCAAACGCTGGGAATGTTGGGTGTCCAGAATGAAAAGCAGAGTTGTGGGTTCACATTAAGAAACTAGGTAGCTTATATAAGCACCTGGTTGTAGAAAAAAAACTAAAAATTTTGTCCTTTGTGATTTTTCAAATGTCGTCCAGCAAGCTGATCTCAAAGCTGAATTTTTATCCCTAACCAAAAATCCCAACCCATTCTTCTCATGATGGAAAGTGAGATGAAGGAAGAGGGTAATTATTTTATACTGGGATAACTCATTTCCATTTAGGTAACTCTGCCCTGATGGAAATAAAACTTTTCTGCTTTACATCTTCCCAGGGCTGTTACAACAAACATTACCACATAGTTTCAGCTGACTGCACCTGTTGCTGACAACGTCACTTCCCAACTGTGCAGAGATTTGGAAATGGTTATTAAACACTTGTCAAAGAATAAAAACAAAATTTAATCTAAATGGACTGTGCTACACTCCATGGGAGACAGCTGGCAGAGCTGCATTGCACTGAGGCCTTCTGTCAGACTCCACAAGGAATGTCACCCAGCTTCACTGGTGGCATATCAGCTGTAGTAGCAGAGTCCCACATTCCACGTTATCTGCTCAAAACGATTCTCCATACAGAGCATGAGACATCTTCCTTGGTTTCTTTATAACAGGCTGCTGAATATGGCTGTACTGAGAAAAATTTAACCCATCTGGTTTGTTAAAAAAGTATCAATATCACTGTTCATTTTTTATCTTCTTTCAAGTAGGACCACTCATTTTTACACATCATTCAAGACAGAAATGCCTGAAGTAATTTCCTATACTATAAACCCTCCAGGAATAAAAAATTAGGCTCACTGGAAAGTCCATATTTTCTGATTACAGCCAACATTTTTATTTGTTTCAATTGTCTGTTGCATAGACACAGTGATGACACATTCTCCCATCTCCCAGGGAGGTCCTGCCATTGACTAGGTGCTTTAAAGAGCAGTCTGGGAAGTAGGTACACACATGATGGATCCCATTCCCACCAGCAAATTGCCTTACAGACAAGTTTGAGAAGGCTCCAACACCCAGCTTGACTTAATTACATAGCCATTACCATTTTTGTCTTGCTGCAGTCATGCATATTTCAAGCAGTGTCTTGCATGATTTGGAGCTAAAGACTCTTAGAGAGATGTGAGGACAGTTTTCTGCTCAACTACCATACATTGTTGGCAAATAACTGATTTCTTCACCATCCAAACTGTTGAGCTACAAGTGGAGAGGGTGAAGGAAGAAACCTCAGGGGAACAGGTCTGATCTCATTTCTTATCAACGGTTCACTGCTGCCAAATGAAGCCATCAAAGAAAAGCCAGCAAACCTTAAACACTCAAAAATTGAAAGACTCAACATCCCTCAGAGAAAAGCTAATGGGATACAGAGCTTTTCACCTCTAGGTCACACGTTCAAATCTGGCTCCTCTCAGAAGCAACAAGACTAGCAGGCTGCTCCTCAGCTGGGTGGAAGGATGGTCAGCCAAGCCCTCACTGCTAGTCACGGAGTTTTGAGAAATAATCCATTGCACACCAGTCCTGCTCTAAAACGAGACTGTAACTTCTGCATTCACAATGTCTTACCATCACAGCCACAAGCACATTAGTATAGAGGATGAGGTAGAAATACACTGCCCAGGATGCTTATTTAAATTCCAACACTTTCATCTTCTGTCATGGTTGACAGTTCCCAATCCAGTGTTATGTACTAACTATTTTATTCAAGATGTTTTTCTTACTGTTTCTGCTTCATATAAATGGTCTGACACACTCGTATCAAGCCTCAGAGGGAAACCAATAGGAAAGAATGCAAATAAAACAGTAGCTAAACTTTTAGGCTACAAAATAATGTTTCTTTCATACAGTAACAGTGTGGAACTGCCTCCCACACACTATTATAGATGTCACATATATAAATGGATTAGAGAAATTAGAGAAATGAGTAAGAGTCATAAGGTCTGATTTAATGGGCAATAGAACAGGACTACCGAGACTTGGAACATGTACTAATTCCAACTGAAGTTAAAATTAACATCTCCACCTGCTGTAATGGCACATGGACGGATCTTTTAGTTATAATTTAGTGATGCTAGTGGAAAAACAAGTACTAAGTTCACATCCAAATATCCAGATGCATATTTAGAATCATAAAATATAAGGGGAAGGATTTCTGGAGGTCATAAGATCCATAAGATCATGACTGATGAAAGCAGGGTAAACTTCCAAGTCAGAGCAAGCTGTTGTGCGTTGTACCAAGCAAAACAGTGAGGATCTCACAACGTCTGGACAACTGTTGTAGTGCTTAACTACCAATGGCTTTCATGGTGAAAAAGTTTATACTAATATCTAATTATATTTTTATGTTCTTTATAGAACATAAGCAAAGGATCAAGTATTTTCCTGAACTGCTGCTAGTCCCACCTCAATAGGAAAGAGAGTTTCCGATCCCATCCGATGTTGTATCTTCTCCCTTTTTTATCTCCTCTTTAACAGGAAAAAATGCAGCAGAAAAAAAGGAAAAAATCTGCCTTTTTGACATCTCAGAATCCATGACACTAACTGTTGTGATTGTCTCCAACACCAGAATGGAAAATCAGTGTAAGCAGTGCACAGTCTCAGCATCAGACTTACAGATGGTGAGGCTGTCTGTGGGTATCCTATTCACTGAGGCATTTTATATATGTATGTGTTTATATACATAAAATCCCACTAATATCTAGTCTCTGTTTTTTGTTTTTTTTTTTATTATTATTTTTTTATTTTCATTCTGGAGTTCCATTCTTGTTATTCAAAAAAAATAAAAAAAAAAAATTTAAAAAAAGAAAAAAAAAAAAAAGAAAAAAAAGCCTGAGGAGGTTATTTCCATAATGGCAGAATGCTTTTGGTGACAGCACAGTTTGCTGCAGGTGATGTTAAAACATAAAATCTCTGCTATATTAACTTCATCACAGTAGTCCCTTGGGATACTTTACTGAAGTATATTCTTATGCTAAAACTCAAATTTAAAAATAAAAATGACCAGAGCTATATTTAGCCCTGTGTTCTAAGCAGCATAAGATGCTGTTAGAACTACACCTCCAATACCTTCAGGAATTTGCTACTTAGCAGTAATTGCCAGCAGAGTATGAACAAGACAAAATATAGTTCTCACAAAGCATCTGATGGAATAAGAAGTGGCATTATTTTCCTTGAACTAGAATCTATTACAGCATTAATGACTGAGATATTCAAAAGCTTTTAACTAACATTCAGATAAGACAGTAGAACACAATGTCAATATCTATGAATATACAAATACATTAAGACAATAGTAACAAGAATTCTCTTCTAATTGACTTCTTTTCCATAAAGACAGCATGAACTGCAGTTCTCCTTGACTCTTCTCTGACACTAAGATACATGTATTCTCATAAATTCAATTTTACTGGGGGGAGAGGAGGGAATATTTGGGGGGGAAAAGAGTGAACAAAACCTGCTCAGTAATTGTTGAATTTCTGATGAAAGCTTATTTTTTCCAAAATAACTGGTGATTTCACATGCTTAATTTCACAAGGAATACTGAAAGGACTTGACTTTCAGTAGGTGATGAGGATGCTTTTATGAGGCAACAAGACATACATATAAAGTCATTAGTGATTTTTCAAAAGGTACATTTGTTCCTAGATCACATGTCCGGGAGACTGAGCAACCAGCAGAATCACAAAATCATAGAATAGTTTGGGCTAGAAGGGACCTTCAAGATCATCTAGTTCCAACTCCCCTGTCATAGGCAGGGACACCTTCCAGTGCACAGCAGGTTCCTCAAAGCCCCATCCAGCCCGGCCCTGAACGCTGTCAGGGATGTGGCATCAACAGTTTCTCTGAGCAACCTGCTCCAGTGTCTCATCATCCTCACTGTAAAGAATTTCCTCTTAATATCCAACCTAAACCTGCCCTCTTTCAGTTAAATGCTGTTTACCCTTGTCCTGTCACTACATGTCCATGTCAAAAGTCCTTCTATACCTCTTGTAGTCCACTTTAGGTACTGGAAGGTCTTCCTGGAGCCTTTTCTTCTCTAGGCTGAACAACCCCAACACTCTCAGTCTGTCTTCATAGCAGAGATTTTCCAGCCTTCTTGTGGCCTCCTCTGGACTTGCTCCAGCAGGTCCATGTCCTTCCTGTGCTGGAGGCAGCCCTGCAGGTGGGGTCTCAGCAGAGCAGAGCAGAGGGGCAGAATCCCCTCCCTGGCCCTGCTGCCCACGGTGTTTTGGATGCAGCCCAGGACACATTAGGCTTTCTGGACTGTGAGTGCACATGGCTAGCTCATGTTGAGGATCTCATACACCAACACACAGTAATATTACACACTCATGTAGGACAGGACTTGAATGCAATACCTTACCCAGTGGCAGCTGATGACAGAAGTCAGTGAGACTGCACATAATTACCCAAGCTGGAATTTTGCCCAGATGCCCGAGTTAACAACCTAGAACATACATACCACGGATCTTTAATTACCACCAGTGTTCACGACCTCAGTTTTATGCACCATCTGAAGTGTGCCCTGGGAAATAAGCAAAGTCTCTAGTATACATGACTGAGTGAAAAACAGTAAAGATTTAGGTGATTTGTAGGGAGAAAAGCAAAGCATTGGTTAGAACTGCAAAGATCTCCCTAGGAAGGTAATAGAGATACAAAATCTGATTTTTGTGACAAATGACTTTCAGCTAGCAAGATCTCATGAAGGAGAAAAAAAAAAAAAAACCAACACCCCTTATCTTTCATCAGTCAAAGCAAATTTGATGATTCTGCCTCTTGATTTAATGTTGCTCTACCCAGGTATATAAGGGAATTTCAAAGATACTGTACTATTTAAAGAAACTCTTACTGCCTTAAATCTTTTAAAGAATATACTGATTGCATTACCAAGAGATCAGAAGCACTGGTTTTTATAGAATTTCTGTTGTTACCACCTTCACCTGACTGTGATTTTTTATTTTTCATTTTCCTCTGTATTGTGATACTTAGGAACAGTGAATTGTTAGATGCATTCCCATTGTTGAAAAAGGTTTTATTTCTTCATGTCCCTTAAAAAACATGTTGAGGTACTCTTTAACATGAGTTAAATTGGTTTAAGCAAAATATTTTTTAGAAAATAGCTCTACCAGAGAGATTATGAAAAGCAGAACAAAATCAAGTTTTCCTTTAGCATCTACTGTAATTCATCAGTGAGCTGGCTACTTCTTTAATTGGACAGAACTATCTTTGTCACTGCCTGTCTCTTAAAACTATCCATTGCAACAGTACATACATAGCACTGAATTTACTCTGACACGAGAGTTGGGGAACAATTGGCAGGAAGAAAAAAATCGATGGCTTTAAACTGGTTTAAAACATTTTATTTGGTTTCCATTTTTTAAAATTCATTCTAACTAGGAAATTGGAAGAATCCTTATTTTTCATTCAGATTTACTCCTAAGACCTAGAGAGGTTGTTGGCCACAAGAGTATCCATTTTATGTATGATAGAGTTAAGGAGGTACCAAATCAGGCACAGATGCCTGTGTCAGAGCCTGAGCCCCTTCTCTGACACTTTGCTGAATTACACAGACTGCAAGGTAAAACGATGTGTTCATTTCCTTACCCTTTCCTTGTTAATGTGTCATTCTCCAGTCATTTTCCTCAGTATATTTTGGCTACAGCACAGATGACCCATTGTAATTTGCCTGCGAAGTCTCACTCGGAAGGTCTCAGCTGTTTGGTTTTACTCAGAAATGTGACTGCATAAAGATTTCACATTTTTATTGCTATTTTTCTTTTACTCTACTGCCCCTGTAGAGTCTCAGTGAAATCTGTTCAGTGGAATAACACGAGCAGGGCATGCTGCTTTCTGCCCCTGCTCGTCCTGCAAATCTAACTCAGTGAACAGAGGAGGAACTGGATTTTATTCTGGCCCACACTTCGTCAGCAGGACCATTAATGAAGTTCCAGCATTTTCACCTGCACCACCACATTAACAGAAACTTGTTTAACACTGCAGTAACAAGGAACAAAAGTACAGTAGGAATTCACAGTGCTGCTCTGGCACTCACTTTATCCTCCAGTTCTCTTTGAAGGAAGGATTAAATCCACAGCTGAAATAAAAATCTCACTTGGAAAAAAAAACAAAACCCACAATCAAAAAAACCCTTCAACATACAGAATCCTTCTTTACTATGTTAAATCCAGATTTTCAATAGTATTACTCTGCTGTAAAATCAAATAGAATATCCAAATCACAGTAATTCCTCAAAAAAATGGGAATTGTTATTTGTTAGTTACTTATAATTGGTGTTCCTATACAGAAATATGCTCTGTTAAATAAGAAGTGGACAGTTTTGACAGTTCCTGGTTTTGCAAGCAATAAATCCCACAGTGGCAAATACTCTGACCATCTTCAGGCAAAAGACATTTCAGTAGAGTCTTGGGGTTTTAGGGGTTTATCAAATTTTTGGTTATGGTTCTTGATGGGGTTTTTTTACCCTATGGCAAACCATGCTAT
Source organism: Anomalospiza imberbis (assembly GCF_031753505.1). Classification (NCBI taxonomy): domain Eukaryota; kingdom Metazoa; phylum Chordata; class Aves; order Passeriformes; family Viduidae; genus Anomalospiza; species Anomalospiza imberbis. The sequence goes on from NC_089684.1 coordinate 54,114,771, forward strand.
CAGTAACAGAGCTATTTTTTTCCAAAAAAAAAAAAACAGGTCAAACTTCTTTTTAATTAAGATGCCAGAATACTACTAATGTTCAGGAAGGTATCTGAGATTTTAAAAATGAATGCAGACCTATTAGCAAACAGATTGACAAAGCTCTCTTATATATGGGCAAAAGAACAGGAAAAAGGCCCTGAAAACTGTAAAGTGAAGTAACCAGGGAGCAAATGAGTTTAAGTCCATGTACAGGCAATTAGAAATCAAGTAAGCAACCAATAGCAACTGAATTAGTACCATAATTCTGATTCCCTCTTTGGCTTTTCGGCACTTATTAGAAGCTTAGAGGTTTTGTGAGCATTTTTCCTACAATAAGCCTTAACATCTACAAGTGGTGTTCAAAATCCTATTCATTACCAATGCCAAAAATATGAAAGGACATTACCCAGCACACACAGGCAGGAGCCAATTCATCTAAACTCAGCATGAAAATGTGCTGTTACTATTCAAACCAGAGGGCACAACATGCAATGAGGCACTGGCTGGCCTTTGTTGCTGAAGAGTTGATCAAATTATCAAGTAATATTCATCCTGATTTAAAAGAAGGGGGAAAAAGACAGTAAACTGAACTTTACGATGAATAAAAAATAAGCTTTCTTCAAGTCTAGCAACTGAACAAAAACTTCAGTCTTTTTTCTGATTTAGGACTACTAAAACACCATTGAAAAACAAGGAGAGCAGATAGCAAGCTACAGCAGCCAGTCAAATCACATCTCACTGGAGATCTCTGTGAGCAATCAGGGCACAGTTAAGGGATGAGCCTCATGAACACACACTCAGGAAGTCACCAGGGCTCAGCTGATTTACTGGTTAACAGCACCTGTGGTGAGTTTGAGTCCTTTGAAGAACTACAGTGCAAAGAAAAATGAGACTCAGTTCCCAGAAAGTCCAAATCCAGAAAGTCATTGGTTAGATACCAGCCAAAGAACATAAAATAGCTAAGGCAGTACCTATCCTTCCCTTGTCTTCATGCAGGACTCCCAGACAGACATTCACAAAGCAAATTATGGCCTGGGAAAATAAGTCTCCAGAAGATTAAAGCCTACAGAAGGTAATTCAGAATCACAACCTGTTTCTTTTTGAAAGAAGTGAACAAATGTGAAACTTGGCTTCTCAGCATCAAGTTAGCTCATGAAAACATCTTGAATACTGACTGCTGTCTAACCACAGGGCCACAGACACACAGAGAAATCTCACAGCAAGAGAAAGTCCTCAGAGAGATGCCAGAAGAACTGAAAGAGAAAAGAATGAAAAAATCCTCAACAGTTGAAGATTATTTTCAGCCTTTATTGACCAGAACATTGTGTGTGATCTACAGTTTTATCCTGATGGACATTTTGTGTAGGAAAGCTCCAATCCCAGCTCTGCTCTTGGATCCACTGGACACCAGAGTCCCTTGCTCTGAGGTTTCTCAAAATTAATCTCAGCTCTGCAACTGGCCCAGTAGCTACAGCACATCACCCAAGCCCCCTGCAATTCAGATAATTCACCTACGCAGTACTTAAAATATATCTTGTCTATAAATTTTAATCTAAAGCATTGTTATGTCCTTAGATGTAGGATGACAATCATATAATTTACATTTACATCACACTTCCATACATCATACATGCTCCTCTCATTGTGCTTTCATTAGGTAATCCTGGTATAAGCCTACAGTGTGACTGAGCAGTGTTTTTTTAACCTCACCTTTCAGTATTTCATTCATCCTGTAGTAGCCTTTTACCCTGGAGTTTGCTGGAAATTTTTTTTCTGCCTTTTTTTTTTTTCCCATTTTTTCTGTTCCTTATTACTTGGCAGCCCAAGGGAAGCAAGGTTTGGATCAACTTTCAGGGACTCCATGGAGGAAGTACAAAATATTAAAACTCACCCAGCCCAATACCTATTTCATTTAATGTTCACTGGAATATTTATTGGTCAAGGCACTTCGTTAAATGTGAGACTATATGCAAGGGCACTTTACCTAAAAAATAAATCTGATCAGGATAAGGACATCAGTTTGGATATACACTATACTTATAGGGAGTGGTTTTCATAACATGAACATATTTGTCTTCTACAAGCAATTACTTCAATGGCCAAAGAATACAGAAAATTAAAGAGAGCACTTAAAACATTGAATCAGATTTTGTTTTGCAGTTCATTATCAAAAATGCACTCAAAAAATAAAAGAACAAACAAAGGAAAGAGGTCAGGGTAGGGTAATCTAGCTGCACTGGAGGAAAATGCCCATGTTAAGTGCAGTGTTACTCAATGAAGCTTAGCAAATTTTAAAGACAAATGTTAACAGATACTTCATAAAGCAATCAAAACATGTTTTTGCAGCACCCTCTTCCTTCGACTTTACTCTCTCTTTGTTCCTTTCAGAGAGGGCTATAGAAAATGATTTGGTATAAACAGGGGATTACTTTCTTCTCTCATTGCTCATTCCCCATTTGCTCTGTTTTGACAGCACAGCCCATTATTAAAGCAATAACACAAATACAATTCTGCTTGCTCCACGGTACACAGCAGTCACAGGTATTTTTACTTACTGAAATGGAAGTAGAAGGGGATGAGTAGCAAGCCAGGTGGTTTCCAGATTCTATTTGTTTCTCAAAAGCCAGAAGAGGGTATGGATACAACATATCTTTTTATGTTCTGCTGTGCATCCCTTTGCGGTGGGTTGGGTCAGATCAGCATCACTCACTGTACCAAGCCCCAGGGGCAGGAAAGAAAGGAAAGGGTCATGGCACTGCTCTCCTTTCTGTGGAGCCATGCACAAGGAATGCAACAACCACATGCCCACTCTTGGAAGCAGTCTGGCCGTTAATGCTGCCTTTGAAATTTTCTAACTTCACATTAAGCCCCAGCTGAGCTGTAATACTACTGCTAAGTCCTAGGAATTCAGAAAATTACTACATTTTCATAAATCATGTCAAGTTCTCAAATTCTCCCTCCTGCACACAGTCCAGTCTTGAAAACAATAATCACTTTCATTTCCTAGGTTGGGTACAGTTTGTGACAGCTACGTAAATCTGTAAGATGTCCACATTGCACCAGATTCACACCACAAGAAATGAGAACAGAATCCAGCCCTATAGTTTCACTCTTTGAAGTGTTTCCTGGTATGTTCCAATTTGCTGAACTGCTTTTAAATTTGAATTCCCAGTGCCACAAAGACACAGTCAAACCAAAAAGAGTATTTAGCAAAATTTAAATAATAGCAAAATTTCTAAATCTATTTGATAAACAATATCTACATGTAGGACACAGACTGTATGGTCAAAAATACAAGTGAATAATTATACTGATAACAAAAACTATTTTCACACAAGCAAGGTGAACAGGATTTGGCTGGGAATCCCTAGTGGAGGAAGAGGCTGAAGGCAAAGAAAACCAAAAGGAGAAACAGAACTCCCCAAGGCTCAGTGTTGCTATGTCAGCATCAATGTGGGTACTGCTCTGTTTTATCTTACAGAGAGATGTGAACTTTAGCTACATTAGAAGCCAGCTCTATCTACAGCTGTTCTTTGACATCTGAGGCCAGATGGCTCCCAAAAAAGGCTTATTTAAGACATTGCAATCCTTACCAAAATGGAAGCTGGTAATGCTAATAGTAGGATAATGTGAGAGAAAGTGCAGTGGCACATGGTAAAGAAAAGCAAAGGTGATAAGAATCAGTTCTCTGCTCCATCTATTTGAAGCACAGCTGCTGCTTAGCCATCACAGGTTCTGTTCTAACACATTCCTGTAGCATAAGTCCTATTTTTTTTAATCACTTGGGTTGTGAAGGCACAAATTAATAGTTTCTCTACAATAAGTACCATTTTGTCTGATTATCACTGATGTTCTAACAACAAGAAAGAAAAAGGCATTAACTCCTGACAGCACTTCACTTTCAGAGTTGGCCTCAATATTTGTTTTCTGCTTCTCTCTTGTCCCCTCCATTTCAATTTTGGTCACTTGCATATTCAGCAACATGCTTTACAAAGCGTTGTATCCCACACTGCTTCCTAACCAAGCTTTGGCAGTGTTCATAGCTAATCCAAGAGTTTGCACAAGTCCATAGCACAAGGTCAAGTATAATTATCTTCTCCACTTTTCCCCCACTCCCTCAAGGCAATAATAGCTTCAGGGAATTAAATACAGGATCAAAAATGAGAACTCTACTCCTATTAATTGACCTGCATTTTCAGAAGCATTACAGGGGGAATGTCAGGGTTTCAGGTGCGGCAGAATAAAGATATTAGCACCTGCTGCCATGTGTGAGGCTTCCTTACTTCATTCATACTGTTTGGAGCTCACACAAATTGCCCACACAGCATTTCTCTAGTTTTGGGCAGAGGCTGCAAGAAGTTTAAGCTACATACCAGATGCAAAGTTATGCCTATGTGAGCTTTCATTTAACATGAATTTTTCAGTCCAACATTGTTCCAAATACTCTATTTCATCTTTCTCCACATATGTGCAATTCCTTGCACATCCTTCTCCTTACACAGCAAATGACAAGTCATCTAAAATTCACTGAGTACTTTAAAGAAGGCAGAATGACAAAGCCAATATTCACACTTTCTGGTGGTTTAAATAAAGAGAAAATTACAGGAGAAACACAGAGAGAAGAAGTAGGAAGAAATTAAGCAAAGGTTGGATTTTCAAGAGTATGAGTTTCCTTGTTTGCTCCGGAAGCAAGTCATGATCTGCCAGAAGCATGCTATAATCTATTTCACAGTGCTAGGATTAGAACTTATAGACTAGCAGCATGTATTAAAGACAGAAGTCATTCTTTTTTATTAAAAATTAAGGGACACAAAAACCCCTAAAAAGACCCTGTAAGCTAAAATTCAGAAAAACATCTTCTATGTTATCTGCAACCATGGAATGTGGTCACTCTAGGATATCTCATAGATATCAGCAAATTAGATAAATCTATCAAATTTTCTCCAGATCTGCTGCTGACATATTCTGCCACAGATTGCCTTCTCCTTCTCATCACAGAGGAGAAGCATGCACCCAGCATGCAAACTCAACATTTTCATAGCACTGAAGCTGATCCCCATGAGGATCATCATAAAGCTCTGACACAGCATTCTTACCACTGAATTCCCTCCACTGGCTTTCATTCAAGGACACCTTCCTTGGCCTCTGCAGTGAGCCTTTGCACAGCCTACGTTTCCACTGCTTGACTCTCTCCAGTATGCTCAAACACACCAGCAACAGCAACCTCAAATAGCCTTTTGTCCTGTCACCTGGAACTCTGACACATCCAGCCCTAGAAATGCTGTCTCAGGACCAGCTCAAAAGGTTCTTCTGTCAAATCTATTTCTCTTAAAGGTTAGCAGTTAACTATGACCAGACACTGTCTCCTTCTGCTTACCCTTAGGGACTGATTTTTGCCTAGCTAACCATGGGCCACATCATGGTTGTCATCCCAAGTTTCCTTCCCTTCATGAGTTTTGAAACATCTTATTTTGATCGAGCTCACAAGCTCCCTGAAACATAATTTCTCATTTACCACTATATGTTTGCACAGTTCTTGGAGCACTATGACCAGATCTGACTAAGAGTGCCCAGTACAACAAGAGTATAAATACAACCAGTTTTCAGTTTGTCCTGGTTTGGACAACCAAAACCACTACACAGTTTCTGTTCATTTTAGTACCAGACAAAATAAACACCATACGAGTCTTCTTTATAATCAGCAATTGAGCATGTATTTTCTATTCTCCTCAATTCTCATGTAAGCACGCAGAATGACTCTGTCCATGCTGAATCTTTATAATCAGCAATTGAGCATGTATTTTCTATTCTCTTCAATTCTCATGTAAGCACACAGAATGACTCTGTCCATGCTGAAGACAGAAGTCCTGCTATATTGCTCTTTTCTGCTTTGGGAGGTTTGTCTCATGCAGGCTTAGGATGACCAGCACTCCTCATTCTGTTCCATAAGTAAAAAGAGGCACACCACTGCCCTCACTGATATCTGGGTAGAGCCTCCACTCAGGTGTGCCCAGAAGCTGGGGAGGAAAAACACCACAGTAAAATCTCTGTTGGGAAGAGCAGACACAAAGAGTTGCTGCAAAGGGAATGGCACTGCAGAGGGCTGAGATGCAGGAGGGGGAGGGAGGTTAGTGCTCTTCTCCCACCAACACTAATAAAACCATAGCAGAAGAGAAGAGAGTTTCACTCTGCAGAATCATCAGACTCAACAAATATTGATTTGCACGACAGAGGAATTGCTGGACTAAGCCTGCCACAACCTGCACAGCGGGGAGCCCGGAGAGGCATCTGCAGAGGGAAGCCTGGGCATCAGTGTTGCCATCAGCAGCTGTTTTGCACAGCTTTTACTCACAACATGCTTTGCCTGGGATGGGCTATCAGTCCCTTCCCTCTGCAGTCCCCTGGGATACCCAGGGCACTGGTGTGGAAAGAGTTAAGATAAGGAAAGCCATCAAAGCTACAGGGGACTCTTTCAAATTGCTTCTTGTGGGGCAAAACACAAATGTTAAAATACACATTAATTTTCTTCCCCATAGCAGGAGCTTTGCAGATATTGACAACTCTCTCAGGATGAAGCTTACAGCAGCTGCATTAATTTATACTATTGAGCTATAATGCTTTTAATTTATTTTCTAATTTGCTTCACATCCCCAAATTCCCTAAACTGTTTCTGTCTGTTTAATATAAAGGTTAGGCAAGGCTCTACCAGATAAATCCACCTTAAGGCTATCAGAAACCTTTTGTGAGGCAAAAGCATTCTCCTTCCAAAGAGGCCTTTCTTCTGTTCATGAAAAGACTATTAATAACACAATTATTCCTGTTGAAAGAAAAGGCCATAATTAATAGACTCAAGAGCAAAACATCCATCCTACAGGAAAACAGATTTTCTCTTCCTGGAGGCAATATTTTAAATCCAGAGTATTCCTTTGGATTTAGAAGCTGCTAAATCTAGAGAATAATGAAAAATAATAGAGACTGAAAAATAAAAAAAAGTTTCAGATTCCATTAATAGCTCAGCACTGAAAGCAGAAAATGAGAGGCTACACTTATTTCCCAGCAGTCAATTAGACTTACCTTTCACACCATGGCTTGAACTACATGATCTGCAAATATATTTTACACATGTTAAACCAAAGCTCAGCATTTGAACTATATAGGCATATATTTTTTAAGGATACAGCTACTTCAGAAGTATTTCCCTTATTTGCAACCTCATTCTGTTAGCTGGTAGCTGAACAAAATATTAACAAGCTTTCTGTGCAGTGCTAGAGGAAAAAGAGCATGGAAAAGAAGGACAAGATAAATGAAGAGCAGAAAGCAGAGTGATACCAGAATTTTTTGAAAGCTAGTGGTCTCCAAACTTTCACAGCTATTAGCTGATCAGCATCACTCTTGCACCAGTGATAACCTACCCAATCTCAGCTGTGCTGGAGGAGAACAGTTAGAGTCTGCTCCACACCTCACCACCTTAAAAAACACATATTTGCTAGAATTGAGCCCCATTTTGATTTAAAGTGAACCTAATTAAATGGAATACATGCAGGGAGATAGAGAGACTCGTTGACTGGGTAAAGAGTAGGAGCCTGGAGCTGTAGTGATAAAAGTGAAGTACCAGGGGTGTTGCCCCAGCCAGCTGTAAGTTCATTTCCATTCTGTAGTATTTCACTGGCATGACAGCTGTTCGTCTGTCGTGCTTCTAATCAGCTGCAAATGTCTGGGGGGCTGTCGTGTGTCCATTTGTCACCACTGGCTTCTCCTCGTTCACACAGAGGCATGCCAGCATCTCTGCTCTTTTGCCATGTTAATCACAGTGTGGCTTTGGTGGCTTGGGTTTCGTCGCTTTTTTGTTTTTGGTTTTTTTTTTTGTTTTGTTTTGTTTTTTTGGGGTTTTTTTAGGGTTTTTTTGGGGGTTTTGGGGTTTTTTTGGGGGGGGTTTGTTTTTTTGGGTTTTTTTTTGGGGGGGGGTGTCCCTTTTCACCCCCTCCCCTCTGCCATGTTCCCATATACCTTTGGCACTGGAGAAAAGATCTCTGTTCTGTTTTCTCCCCTATCATGATTTACCTTTACTTTGTCCAGTGTTACCCTGTGCAATGTTTTGGTTATCCTACTTCCTACCATTACTACATGCTCATACTAATAAACACTAAATATCACAGTTCAGAAGCTACTCTCCTTTTATCTTAACTGTGTTGCTGGAGGAGATTTCTTCAGAGCAGACAATGATTCAGCATCTTTCTTTATCAAAATCACACCAGAGTGTTAGGTGCTTCTCTGCCTGAGCCCCCATTGGGTGTAATGTGTCACCCAACACTCACTGAATTTGAAGAGTGCAAAGTCACATTACAAACACCACAAATCACTCAAAGTAAAATGCCTAAACCAGTACAAAACACTTCACTTGTGTTGCAAAAATAAAGTTGCTGTTCCGGACAACTGTGACCTTTAAGTGTTCAGTGTACCGAGCCAAAAAAGGATATTTTGCTGCCACCTTTACAATAAAAGATTTCTAGTATGTCCTACAGAGTGTCTAAACCCACAGCTTTTGGTGGTGAAACTGCTGTGTCAGTATTGTTAATTGTACATAGACACAAGCCCACGTATAGACTTATACACAAATATAAGGATGCTGTAGCATATGGTATTTTAAAGTAAACTATGTAGTTACCTATTTCATTACTATACTCAGTACTTCCCCATCAAAACCAAGTCAACACAGAGCACTGCATGAAGAACTCTGGGATGACAGAAACTAAGAAACAATCTGAGAGTTGAGGAGGCCTTCTAACAAATTTCACTTTGACTGTATACTTTGTGAGAACTAGTTGTTTAATAATTATAAAGTGTTTTGCATATAAAAAGCAAGAGCTGTAGACATTTTCAGTATTTTTCTACAGCAAAGAATCAAAAAACAGTGACTACTGCTGGGTTTGGTCTTGGTTTGGTCGCACCAAAAATTCATGCTTCACTTGCAAAATCTCATATGACAACAGCTATCATTAAAATCTGCTTATTCTTTGTGTTGTTTCAGGCTTAATGCACATCCTCTAAAGTGACAGGCTACACAGGCACCCTTCAGGGAAAAATCTGCAGAGTATCATTACATTTGGATAGCCAGGCCTAAGGTGAAAATACTCATCAGTATAAGCTTGTTAGCTTATAAATCTGCTACCATTTACAACAAGGCTAAAACAGCTCCTTAGAGGAGTTCAAAACATATACCATCAACTCAGAGGACAGCATCTGTCACAGGAAAAGATAGGTGAAACACATTTTGCATTAATTCAGCACAGTCCCCACAGAATTCCTTGGCAGAAGCCATCCTGCCACCGCCCCAGGGGCCAAAATGGCAAAACAAGCCTCTCAGGTTTGTGCTGTGCCCTACATCTCACACACACAGACACAAATCTGCCATTAACCTCTCCATGCACCTCAACAGGCCGTTGTTGCAACACAAATCTGTGCAGCAGAGCAGCAAACTGCAGTTAAGGAGACACATGGCCGTTGCCTATGCTTTACATCTGGCAACTCCATCCTTTGCACTTCCAAAGGCAAACCTTTAAGCCCTTCTCCCAATGCTCCTGGCTATCCCTGTTCTGAAGGATATCCACATTTTCCACTTGCTAGTACTTGCAAGCCAAGCTTTTACAGTTCAGGAGCTCTCTTTCACAGATCTTTTCAGAATTCTGTCTTTTATTAGGCTTCTGTGATATTTGCCACAAGGAGGAAAAGGAGGGAAAATACCCACCTATCAGTTCCTGCTAGATTAATTCCTGTAGATTTCTTCTTTCATAGACCTTTGTGAGTTTATATACATATAAATAAAGAGGGGGCCGTTGTTAACCCTCTATAAAAGAATGAGTCTCTTTTATCTTTCACCCATGGATTGGCAAGACATTCTAATGTCACTAGTTTTCCCACTTCCAATATGAGTGCAACTGACTGCATTGAGGTCAGAGCTTAGCTCACCTCAGTTACGTGTAAGACAAGAGAGCTTCTTCAGCTGGCAAAAAGATGATAGAAAGCAACACCCAGGAGAATGAAAAAATCTTTCATTTTGTATTCTAATTTTTGGTCATTGGAAGCTGCTTCTCTATGGTGATGCTAATTTGTTTTTTAAAAATGAGACTCCCCCCTGGGATGAAAATCTCCTCAGAGGTCTCTGGCCTTTTGTTTCAAATTCCTTGTGAAGTCCTTAGGGTTGAAAATGCGGCTGCTTCTTAATACATTCAATTTTCCATGTGTTAGGGTCAGTAATCCAGTCCCATGCAGAGCAGGATCTTCCAGTTGGTTCTGAGCTTCCATGACGACAGTGAGCAGGGAGATAAACATTATGGAGACACACAGAGCCTCCAACAGCAGTACCTCACAAGAACACTATCCAGCCTGCCTTTCCTTCTCTTCTTTTTTCTTTAAATAAATCATCAGTGAATATGTGCCTTGTGGTTATGCTCCTATGAGAAGCCATCTGACAAACCATAATTAAAAACCATCCGAAAAAATCATTCACTGCATTTTTAACATCTGCTTTTAAATCCTTTTTAGATTTTCCTACCTATTTTGGGTGCACAGTGTATGTAAAACCCAGCACACAAAGGGAGAAGCGTTCATCTCACACCACTTTATCTTTGAAGTGCTGATAAGAGGACCTAAAAATGCTAATACACTTGGAAATTCCCTACAGAGCCATAATGAACAGATTTCTATAAACCTCAGTATTCTGCCAGTGTGTCGGGTGAGAGAATTCTTCAGTAAAAGCATTTTTCTTCCTCATCCATGCTGCATACCTCAGACAACAAGCAAAGTAGAGCAACACTTTACAAAATCTACATTTGCTCTCCCTTTCTGCATGTGTGTATTAAGAGTCTATATGTTTAAATTCATGCAGCCCACCCTGAATTGACCAGCTGCCATACTACTGGGCAGGGGAGTTAAAAACCAAGAGCTAAATTAACTTCAGGTCGGTACAGAGCAGTGGCCCAAACCAATTCAAATGTAAGAGAAAGTGGCTCAGTCTAACCTGAGGGCAGCATGCGACTCCCTAGCAACCACAAGCAGCAGATGGGCTTTTCCCTCTGCCTCTCTCTCTTACAAAGGGTAGCAAAGTTGTCCAGTGATTAAAGCTGCTGGGAGACAGGAACCTGGATCACTGAGCAAGATGTATATTATCCAAGAAGAATCTTGTTCCTTACAGATTCCTCCTGGTATATCTGTAAAACAGAGAACATGCTATCCTCCAATCCTTCCAAAATAGCAGGAGGTTCACGGACATAGAGACACACAATTTTTTTGGAGGAAAAAAGCACAGGCTGGAGAGGGCTTAATATTTTCAAGGAAACACAATACTAACAACTACACTTGGATGGTAACAAAAACAACAAAAAGTTGGAAATGAAACGGCATTTTTCATCAAAAGATGACAAAGCATTGTGCAATGGATCTCTACCTCCTTATTTTTAAATGAGGACAAAACAGAAAAGATTTGCCAAGCCCATCCACTAAGTGAAAACTAAGACTAGAGAACCTGACTCTGTTATTAGGTACCAACCATCCTGGGAAAAAGGACTTTGTTCATGTGACTATATCTGACTTGGGCTTAAATATATTTAATTGCCTTCCTAAAATTTTGATGTGTATAAGGCAGTATTTCAGATTGGAGTGGAAGCTGAATTAATATAATAAAACAACTTTAAACACACACACCTTTTGCCCCAAAGGATTTCCTAGTGTTTAGGAAAACGTTACTTGCAACATCAAGAAAATGAGGTGGCAGAGGGATATAGCACCAGTGTAACTCCTGTGAAAATGTTTGAAAGTGATGGAAGAAAGGTGTCCAAGAAGTCTAAAAACTTGCATCATTACAGGATTGTGTGATTTTAGTAATGCACATACTGGCTCTACATATATAGGCACAGTGCATAAGCTGCCAGATAAAAGCCTTTAAGTTCAACAAAACCTAATCCATGACGTAAGTTTTACTTGCATTTAATAGCATATTTCTGTGCTTATCTTGGACTACTTGTTTGCTTTACTGTGTTTTGTGCCTAAATATTTCTGCCCAAGCAAAATTTGCTTATATTTATAGGTTTATTTCATTATTTTTCCAAATAAGAGAATTGGAGAAATCAGTATTAAGCATATAATTCTACACATTTACATGAGACAGTTTTGGACAAACACTGAAGCACTGAGAGACTGAAAAAAAATTCTTAATTCCAGCCTCTGAGCTGGGCATCTCCATTCTAGCTCACATGGGGTTCAACTGCCTTTCCTACAGAATTATTGGGATCAGTATTGTCTAAGCTCTGCTTTGTTTGAGGATGCAGAAGTGGGTGTAAGGAGAAGAAAATAATATTTAAACACTAAAATTTAGGTGCTGACTGTGATAACATTGCCCAAGTCCTGCTAGAGCATGTTCCAAAGCACAATGCACTGACCATTTCTATGATACATACAGCATTTTAGGAGCAATAAGATCAGGGTAGGCTTGGCACTTGAAAATCTCTAGCCCTGAGTTCCTTCCCCTCTGGTACTGATCACTGACAGGGGTAGATACAACAAAGACCTACCTAGAAGTCATTTCAGTGCATAAGAGAAAAGACTAGTTCATAAAAAGAATAATCAAATCCATTTGTTTCAACTTCTCTTAATCAATTTTAGGTATATTTTGAGATGATACACTTATAAATGCCTGAGCAAGGAGATAGGCACACAGGATGTCTGCTGATTCAGGCTGCATTACCTCTACTGCATTAAGGCCTTACACAACTGCATAAATGGCCTTGGGATTAGGTCCTGTGGGAAGTGAAAACAAAAGTAACATACTTGAGTGCAAACTAAATCAATAATCGTGAAGCTTTTTATTCCTCTCAGTCAGGAGTCAAATGAAAGACAATCAATACAATTATTGTAACTTCTTCCTTAAAAAGCAACAGATAATCTATTTGGCAGAGTCAGAGGAACCCAAAGCACAGTGCAAAAGATCAGCCCTCTTCATTGTAAGAATAGCAAAGGATGCTCAGTGCTTTTGTAGCCAGTTCTGCCAAAATGGCAGGAAATAGAAACAAATTCCAGGTTAGTGCCATTATCATCAATGGATACTTTCTAAAAGAGACTGCATTCTCCACATCATTTAAATCTGCACGCCAAATGGAAACACTCATGTGCACAAAGCTCAAAACAGATTTTTTGCAGAGTAAAACTTTCATCAATAATTGTTTTTTGCTGCAGGACAAGAAATGTTCAACAATCCAATTTTTCCATTCCCATTCACAATACCTTTGATTTCTTCAACACCTCCCCATTTTTTTCAATTCACACCTACAGCCACCCATGCAGAATTCCCTTAGCACCACTGGCAGCTGCACTAACAAGAACTGAGCATCTCACATTATTAGACCTTCTTCTGCTACAGGTCCTTTATAGAGACTAAATAGCCTACAAGCCAGACACAGCAATGAAATGTAAATAACCTTGGTAGTAAGAGGGAAAAAACAAAGCACTGAAAAAGGAAGGAAAATCCAGGAGTTTTGAGCAATGTAGAACTGATGACAAGCATAGTGGCTTTGTAGCAGGGATGCTTCTTTTTTGAAGGCATTTTTCTTAGTAGCAGTTTCCCAACTGTAAGAACCACATATATTTCCCCTACAAAGATCTGTCTTGCTAGTCTCAGCCTAGCCAACTGTCCTGACAGCTCTGCAGTATTCAGAGCTGAAAGCATCAATTTAGAAATATCAGCTATGATGTCCCTGCCAGAGAGATTTGCACTTTTTTGTCTTCCTTACAGGTGACTCAGTTTTAGTCTTTCACCTCTCTGTCTAGTACATACAATCATAATGGCAGCAAAAGAATGATTCTTCTGACAGGCTGCTCCAGTATCTTGCTCTTCAGTCCTCCTGTATCACTTTCGAAAAATGTCCGTTTGCTTCTGATATTATCGTTGTTGTTATGGCCCCTCTATGGGTTTTTTTTGGCTCTATCAAAAGGTAGATTTCCCAAAACCATTTTCTCAATGACTCTGAGGAAAGCACTTCATCCCAACGGCAAAGACTTTTGTTCAAACCAATTCCTCTTCCTCTCTTCACTAGAAGTTGCACAAAAAAAGTTTTATTTGGGAAATTTTAATAATTAAAGCAACAAGGAAAATGCAAAGCTTCCTGGCAAAGGAGTTAATTCTGAATTCAGTTATGCATGTACTTGCACCCATTATTCCCAGGTTTTTATTGTCAATCACAACTCTTGGTTATTCACAATTCTACTTATTAATACAAAGGAGGAAACACTTATCCAGTAGATTCTGCTCCTACAGTGAAACATGCACCCCTTGCATTGGTAAAAGATCTCATACTGACCAGAGCATTAAAAAGATTGGAATAGAGATACTTTCTAACACTTCTACTGCCCATATAAGGGACTATTTAGGCATTTACAACTCAAAAAAAAAAAAAATAAATAAAGGTGAGAGGCAAAATAAGCAGCAGAAGTAAATTCTAGGACCCAAGTCTTTTTATGAGGCTAAAAACTTGCCCATAATAGCACAGGAAATCTGTGGAAGATAAAGGAGTAAGTCTCAATCTCTCAAGTTTCATAGGCACAAGGTAGAGTTCCCTTTCTATGAACAGCACAGCTTCTGTATGCCCAGTAACAAACAATTATTGTGATTCATAATCTATGTTAATATCTTAAACCATCACCTCTAAAAACAGACTAGAGAACTATATTGGTTTGAAGAGCAGTAATTAGAAACCAACGTGTTATGTTGGACAAGAGTTAAACCACAGTTGTATAAATCAAAATCCACCCAAAAAAAAGTACAGGAGAGTATTCAGGAAGACTTCACTGTCTTCTTGGTACACAGACATTTTTCATTTGCTCACTGTTTTCACATCAAGATCAGAAGTTTGTAGTATCTCTAATGTTCCAGGATATCATTACTAGAGATGGTCCAGGTTTTGTTCTCATCCTTGTACTATTTTTAAAATAATGTTATTAATGAGGAACAGTGTGTAATTTTGTGCTTGGAGACAGATGAAATCAGAAGTGTGTGTTCCTGTGTTTTAATATGCAATTGGAACAAACCTGTGAATTAGTCACACAATGCAACATCAGCTGTTATATTTGTTATAAGAATCTTTCCCCCAAGAATTCAACTGGCTGTTTGATTATGGATATGTAATTAAAGGAGTTTATCATGGCCCAAAAGTTCAACTTTGTGAACCACATCTCAAAGTCTCTTCTCCAATGCCAGGTTTATTTCTGACACACAGTTTTTTTGTTTGTTTGGAGTTTTTATGGTTGTTGTTTTTGTTTTTGTTTTTGTTGTTGATTTTTTTTGTTTGGGGTTTTTCTCTTGTTTTGTTTTTAAGAAGCCAAGGCAAGGCAATTTAGTAATCTATACTTTAGTAATAATCAATAAAATAAAAAATAGGCTGGAATCTCATTAAATATAGGAACAGAATGGTCTGTGGAATTTTATCTTCAACTCAGAGTCAAATTCCACGGATTTTCCTTGCTGAACATTTTTCATGGACTATACCAATACATCTGAACTTCCCTGAAATACAAGAAGCAAGGGAATACGAGAAGAAGGTAGACATCAAACACACAATCATTTTTGAGTAGACTCAAATGTTTTATTTTAAACTGGAGGGGAATTATGCCTTATGCTATCTTGCTTAATTAATGAGAACACATTTTGAGACAATGAAAAGACACACAATGTCAGCTTGTATTCCAAAATTGATGCAATTAAGTAATTACTTAATGCAATCATAATTCTCTTCAGAAAATATTTCATTGTTGTTTTCTCTAAAACTTTACTGTTTCTGAAGGTTTCAATGTGGATAGGGCCTTCTCTATCATAAAGTCATCTTATGCTTATTGTAAACAGATAGAAGAATCCATCCAAAATGGCAAAAGCAAATAGCATTCCCTAAAGTCACAGACAAAAGAGGAAGAGAATGTAGGAAGGTTTGTGTAATACAGAACTAGAAAATATTTGCCAATATTTTACTGGTCAAATTTACCTGCATCAATATATTGACACAGGTGAAAACATTTAAACCGCTTCTCAACAGGCTGTGTTGAAATAGTTCTGGTTGCCCAACCAGCACTTCTTTGTGTTGTATTATTTGAAAGATGTTCTAAACTGGAGAGCTCTCACACAGGGTGACAAAACATCCTCAGTGCTGGAGGAGCTCACCTACAATAAAATTGCAAAGGAAGCAAAACCTATGAGCTGCAGAAAAGAGCAGGAAACATCAATGTAGTTTATGACTAGGTGAAAAGTAAAGAGGAAAGAAGGGAAGGATTTAGGTGCATCCAAAATTTAGTGCAAAAGGAGAAACCATTTGAATAGCTAGAAAGTGTATAATGATCTCCCTATAAAAATGACAGCAGACATGACTCTTCAGATACTTGAAAGTATTGTTTTGTTCTGAAGAACTTCAAATTAGAATGACACCTTTTTTTCCACAACTCCTTGCAAGACACTTGAACAAAACAAAATATTACTACTTTCATTCCTCATAACCTTGTTCTCATGGCACACTTCCATCACCTTCAGTGAGTGAGATCACTGAAGGCATAATCTAAAAAAAGTAGATTTTTCTTTTCTGATAACAGTCAATGAAACCTTCTGCCACAAGCAGCTTATCTCTTACTGGAAATAGATTTAAGCATACACACGGAAAAAGAAGGAACAAAACTTAATTCTCACATTTCAAAATTGAGTTTATGGGTCTGGCAGGGAAAAAAAAAGCACAGTTTTTCACTGGTAAACTTGATATCTAAAATATTGACAAGTTGCAGCTATAGTACCCCAGAATGTACCAACAAAGGCATTATTTGAGAGTGAAATTTAGAGCTAAACAGAATTCAAAAGTAATATCCAACACTAGAGCAAAGAACATCAAGAAATCCCAGTTCCCAGTGCTCAGAGAATATCAGCAAGGGTATGAGAGCAGTTACAGCAAGGAGTACATGAGGACCCAAAACTGCATTCATGACAACAGCTCCTTTCAGAGCAGTAACAGCAATTTTCAGGTATGTTATTCCTGTACATGAGTAAGATGACATTATTATTATATATTTTTTAGAAAACCAAAACTTTTGCCTTAAGATATTTGCTTGTGCCTGAAAGCAAGAATACCAATGCATAAATAATTTCTAGAATAATATTTTTAAGCAGCGTGTGATTTTTAAACAGATTTATGGCCAGTGGTAGGTAATCATAAAAGAACAATTTCTTCTCATATAAAGAGTTTCCAGTAGAATTTGTGATTATGTAAATTTACAAGGTTAAGAATATGAGAAAAATCTCAATTTCTTTTCATTTGGACTCCTATTGAAGGAAGTTTATTAATATAAATTCAATAATCTGGTTTTATATTGAGTAGGTATCAGAGCATATTCCACAATTAACGCTCTGTTCAAATAGGCCAGTTAAGAGTCATACATTCTGAACTGGAACTGGAGATTCCATTTTGAGTGCCAAAAATGTTTTCACAAATGAAAAAATTAAGAAAAATACCACAGGAAAACAAAACAAACAACCACCCAGAAATGTTAGGATCCTAACCTCTCAAAGTACTGATTTTCTTGCCACATTAGACAAGAAATTAAGAGGGAGAAGGTATTGATGATGATGTTGACATGCTTGAAAATTTATGTTGATGATGATGTTGACATGCTTGAAAATTTACTCTCAATGCCACTAACAGCATAACCATTAATATAAACCCAAGAGTGCATTTTTCTTAAGTTAACCTAAAGTGGAATCAGGGCTTTCCCAAAGATTCTGATGATATTATAGTGGAATGGGGGAATTAATAAATTAAATATAAAGCTACTGCTATTTAGTTTTGCAGCCAAACTTTATGAGCAATTGTTTCTATTGAGACTTGGAGGGGGCGGGGGGAGGCGGGGGTGTTTGGGTTGGGTTTCTTTTTGTTTGTGTTGTTTGTGGGGTTTTGGGGCTTTTTGTTTTTGGTTTTTTTGTATTTTTACTTCTTTTCATTATTGCTACTGATTATCTGATCCCAAAAGAGGAAGCATGTAGAGAGGAGAATGAAGAGAAATGAATGGGTAGATAATTATACTCCATCAGATGTACTTGAAATCAATCACGATGCAGTGTACTCAGGCTGTTTTCCTGAGTTTTCTGTGTCTATGAAGTGTTCAAGGGGAAACCTCAGTAATGATCCAGCTTTCTACACATTGATTTTTAACAGTGCTGTCATTTCAGCCAATAGAACTCAGGCAAAGACTAAAATGTTTTCTTTTATTTGGGAACTAACAAGTGTATGTAGGAATTTCAGCAGAAATAAGGTAAAGAAAAAAAAAGGGATGGCATGAAGAGGGAAGATGATCAGAAAGACCAAAAGGCAGTGTTTTGGGTTTTATTAATGAGGTTTTTAAATCTTGCAGATTTTGCTTGTGGTTTTTTGTATATATGAAGTATTCTCCAGGTAGATAGTAATTACTACTGTCATCAGTCAGAATATTTCCATGTCTGTTCACCAGTTACAATAAGTTGATCCACTGGGTTCCAGTAAGGGACAATAGTATGTTTGTTTATGGCTCATCGTACAATAAAATTAGGGAAGTTTTACTGAATTGAAAATGAGGAGAAAATAGTCTAGTATTTATGTTTTCATTAAAGACTTTCTGTAAATATCTCTAATGTTTATTTCATACTCACTAGCTGTTTGGGCAACAGAATGTGCCACAGGCAAATAATATGTGTGATAACTGACCCACCTCTTTTTTATATAAAAAAATTCTAATATAAAGCATGAAATGTAGTAGGCAAAATTAATTTAAAACATTTCCCAGTTTAAGGAACTGCAAGTAACTCTAAGTTAAGGACTTAAAAAGAAAATGTTGCTTTTAAACCGCTAGTGGTTTAACACCAAAAGCAATCATTTTTGGGAGAAGAAGATTCCACTTCAGCAACTGAGTTTGTTTTACCATTTGAATAACTAATAAACTCAAATTACCTTAATATGTCAATCCAACAGCTAAAATTGCTCAAGAAGCTCCCCGCACTAGTGAGAGCTTTGCCAGTGCAACGGGTGATACTCTCACAATTTTCAGAGTCTGAAGTTCCAGAGTTACAAAACAGATTTTATATCCAGAAGGCTTTCAGAATCAGACCTTCACTTTCAAGTGCAAACATTCAGAAGCTCTGCACATTTTACATGGAATTATTGAACTCAACAGTAACATAATTACTAGAGAGCACTCGTTACATTGGTATAGCATGACACTATATTTGAAAGGTCAAATGTCAGGATGATCAATGTCAGCCATGTAATCCAAATCTAAACAACACATTTACTTCATTTGAGTTCACAAATAAAATTAATTTTGATTTTACACAGGATGACTAGCACCTAGGCACTTCAAGTTCTAATGCAGTGACTCCTTCCATCTTAACTTCCCCATCTGTAAAACAGGGCTCAAACTTACCTTCCTATCTCAGCGGATATGGGGACTCGCTAGGGAGACTGAAAACCCTCTGAAGATGAGAAGTGCTCATCATTATTATCCAATGGCAGCATTCCAATTACAGGCTCTCGTCCTTCTTCCTTTCGAAGGTGTCAAACACAATATAACACTCCATGCGTCACAAAGATTAGATGTGTCTAATGTGACAGGTCTAAGATGGACAGGATATTATCTTAACCAAGTTACATGCAAACAGAATTACTCGTTTGCTAATTCATTTCATTTAACCTACAATTGCTGTCAGTCTGCTTCTGAAAAGAAGGACCCCAGAGTTCTGCCATTAAGGGGGTGCTGTTTCTTAAGAGTGTATGTGAAAAAAACCTCCTCTTCCAACTACCTCCACCATGTCAGACCTATTATTTCATTTTGGTCTAATAAAGACATTGTGAGAATTTCACATTTCTTGGATATCTTGGATTCTTTGAAGTTAGTTTTTGTCCTCAGCACTCTGCCCAAATGCCACACAATTTCTATCAGTGAATTAATCCTGGTTATATTTTCATTTTTCCTCAAGTAATAGCTAGAGTAGAGAAGCCAGGGGCAAATTTTAAAGGCATTTAAGCACCTACAATAACTGCAGGTTAAGAACCGGTTTGTTTTTAAAATTTCATAAGTCCTCTGTCTGAATATTTAAGTAAATAGATGCGCTTAAAAACATTCTTTTCTTGAAGTCAGAGAAAAAAACATCTAAACAAGAATTCTTGTGTTTTGATATCAGCAGGATGCATCTTCTGAAGAGGCCACAGTCAGCTGATTCTCTAAACTGACTTCCAAAGTAACAAGTATCACTTCATAACAGCCAAAAAAAAAAAAAAAAAAAAAAAAAAAAAAATAAGCTCAGCTGCTGCACCCAGGCTCAGCCCCATCCCCATGGAGTGCTGGCAGCTCCTGCTCTGCTGGGTGTCCCCAGTGCCAGCAGTGCCCCAGCAGCCACAGCCTGGTCAGCACGGTGCTCACTGCTACCCCCATTAGCAGCAGAATGGGGACACATGGCCAAGTGCCCTGCACTGCTCACTGACAGACAGGTAAGCTCGATTTTGCAACATAATGAAGGAAGTGAACTAAATGAGAAGAGCTCCAAAAGCATGTGAATAGGATAAAGAGAACACTGAATTTTTTCTTTGCTTTTTCTCAAAATTTTCATGTCAGGCTAAGCCAAGATGAAAGCATCAGCTGACAATCCTCAGCTAACCTGCTGGAAGTCGAGTTTTACAGGTTAAATTCAATGAGGGCTTTAGAAACTCACTGTATTCCTTATAGCAATCTAACTTTATAAAAGAGTTTTCAAACATACCATAGCTTTGAAAAAACAGGTGACGGCACCTCTAGCTTCTGACCTAGATATTTATCTTAACAGAACTAGGATTTACAAATGCCCTGCAAAAGGTGATGGTCTTTCTAATCAGTTTAAGCAATAAAGAATGGGATTTTTAAGGCTCACTTTCCCATGAAACTACAGCTATACCTTTTCATGTGGCTCTGTAGGTCAATCCTACAGCACATGCAGAGGTAGCCAAGACCCCCATTTGCTGCAGCTAGGCACACAAACACACAGGAGCCTGCTGCCCTTTCAAAAATGGTGAGAAATATTGTATTTTGACTTATTTTAAGGACTGCTGCTACACTGTCAAGGGAATAAATTCCATAGAAAATTCCTCCCCATTGATAAGGACAGCTTGCTAGAGAAATCTGGGTAACAAAGAGATTTCAGTTCTTAGGGAGATGGTTACATTTTCTGCAGATAAGACCACTTAGGACTCATCCTTCTCTGTTAATAATCACCAATTTCTAAAAATTTAAAATTATTTTTAAAACCAGATAAAATTCTCCTTTATGATTGTCTAAAGACTCAAAATGATAACGGGTGAAGGGTGAAGGACAGTGTTCACTGGAATTATAATTGACAAGCCATTTGAAACACATTTTTGCAGAGGAGCACATAGATGCACTTAGAAGTTTGATGTTTAGACACACAATTAATTTTCCATCATCTCATGACAGCAAAGAAAGAGGCTGAGAACTGATTGACAGATTATGCTTCAGAGAAACAGAGGGATATCTGTTTGAGCAACTTAACTTTGTCTTGTCAGTTATTTTGCAAGAGATTGACCTTTTTAATTCCCATGTGAACCTGAAGTTAGAGCAGAAGAGGCCTGCTACACACACTGTACTGACAACTAGAAACACTTTTTTTTTCTTAATACTAGAACACACATTCCTTTATCTTCAGTTCCTCAAGGGTGGGGCAGTTAGGCTTTGGCCAAAAGAGACACTGCTGGAACAGCGGCAGCAGCCCTGGGGTTTCAGCTGGAGCTGTACAGCCAAGCCAGAGCATAATTCCTCTGCCTGCATCCTTCACACTCCAGTGTGGCTCAGCGAGGCTGGAGATCCAATTTTGCAGCCATCCATCTTGATCTGATCGATGAAAGTACAGTCCCCTACAACTGCAAGTCTCAACAGGCAACACTGAATTCTGATTTAAGTAACTTCCAACTCTGACCAGCTGAGTCAGTGGCTACATCTCTATATTAAAGACAGCAAAACACTACAACCCCAAAGACTGTAAATGGAAGAAGACCAAATATAATAATTTCAAATCCATATGGGCTTATTTCTATCATTATGTTTTCATTTCCTTAATGGCTTTAAATATCTTCACAGATAAATATCTTCTGTATCTCAGGTAAATGTGCAAGTTAGACTCCTTGTTTGCATAAACTACAAGTTTCTCTATAGCTATGTACACATTCAAAGTAATCTTTGCAAATGTCTACAATTTTTAAAAAGCAACAAAGGCAACACAAAGTAATCTGAAATCTTCCTGTTCCCCCGAAATGCAGGGTGGGTAATTTTCTTTAACCATCTGTCCTGGCTGCCTTAAACAAATCATAATGCCCCTACTCATCTGAAAACAAATTTTTGTGACATCTCTGCTGCACCAAGCAATAGGTGCCGCACCAAGCAAATGGATTTTCAATACCATGCTAGCTGCCACCATTAATACCCCTTTGCCTGGACTGCTTAGATACAGCAGCTGTCTTGATTTAAGATCTCCTTTTCAGCTCATCCCCAATCAGAGCAGCATCAGAAACCTGGCAGTATATTTAAAGTTATTCACTGTAATGAAGCCATACCACACACACAAGGAGTCTATTGTCAAAGCATAATTGCCACTGCTGTTACACCTTGGGACCTCCAGACGGGATTAATGTATTGATTTTTACATGGAGCAGTTGTGGATCACTTAGAAGTTGCAAGCAATGGAGAAAGCAGCCATCAACAAGGAACACAACATTTTTTCAGACTGTATATCTGCCCTGTTAACCCTAATACAGCTCAGGATCTTGATGCTGAGCTATGAAAGGTTAGGTCCAAGCTATTTTTAAGATCATCTTTCTTCCTCAGTGTTGTAATGTTAAAGGAAGCTTCCAAGTTTTAATTAATAATATCAACAGCAGGATGTTTTATTGAAGCAAATTTAACAGTGGCCTATTGTCTCAGTGTATATCTGATACAGTTCTATCTGTCTGTGTTTAGGATAAGGTAGATGACTATGATGACACACATGGCAAACAGGAGCCTACACAAACACATCTCTGCAGTACATGAATGCTTCTTTTTAATTTCAAAAATATTTTAAAGCCTTGTCTTAAATTTGCAAATCCTTTAACCAAGCTGTCTCTACAATCCCCTGATTTTCCATGGTCATGCAGGATAGCACTGCTCTTGAGAAACAATGCAGCTTTTAGTGAAGCAGCAAGGACCACATATTTTCAATATGCCAAATATTAAAGTCCTTGTCAAAAGAAATTTGCCAAAGACTGATATTTAACTCCAAACATAAACTATATTTTGAGGAAACCATTCTCTAGGTGAACCATTGATAAAAATCATCCCCACAAGGAGAAAAAAGCATGTTTGATTCATAACCTTGTGAATGCAGAGAAATAACAGTCTTAATGGGAATGAATACTGATAGTCTTATTTTTTTTAGATAAAGCTTAATAAACATATTAAGATTCATACCTCAGTGGAAACTAAATTGTATTTCTAAATCTTCATCTATAGATCTTTGAAAGTACTTAGTGTCTGATGTCAGGTGATTCAGTTTTCAGTGCTTTGAGAATCAAACTGTGTACTTCAAAGCCCAGGGAAGATTTAAGCAGTAATTTTGAAAAAATCCCACCCATCCCAAAACCAAACAAACTTTAAAACCTACCTTTCAAATTATATATGACCAAAGAAAGGAAGGGTTGCATGATATCTGTATGTTTTAATCCTGGCATGGGTATATTTATTTCTACTGCCTTTGATCAATAAGCAGTAGAAATCCATGCACCTGGGAAGTTAAAACAGAAATCACAGCCTGACTCAGCAGCTTCTCCCACACACAAAGCTGTACTTCTGGAGAGGGTCCTGCTGAGCTGGGATCACATTTAAGGAAGGACTGTTAAACATGGAAGAAGGCTACACAATCAGGATGAACACATCACTCACAAGAGAATAAGGGAACAGTAGTATTTCCATACTCTATTATAGAGGAGGCACATGGTTTATGTGTGTTTCCATGGGTGGCTTGGATTAATTACGCTTCACACAGTAAAAAATATGAACCATGAAAATTGTAATGGACTGGTATCATTTCTGGCCACTTAAGTGGCTTTATGCTCTCAGCATTTTTTCCCACACACTGGAAAACAAACAAGTACAGGTGCAAGCTCCTTGTAAATGGAAACAAGCAAAGCTTCCCTAACAGCTGCTTTATCTCCTTGCTATCTCTGAGATAATACTGCAAACCAAAGCCCTAACTAACCCAACAGCTGTAATAAAAAGTCTGATGCCATCATTTCTAATCATTTCAACAAGGTACATATACACAAAGTGATTATTGCATACACCATTGCTGTCTTCACTTGCAGAAATCCGATCAGCCTATTGATTACAGCTTTATATTTACAGTCCAACAGTGTAAGTATCTTAAGCTGAGAAAGCAACAACCTGGCTGTCTGATTGGGTAGTACCCTATCAGAAATTAGTATCTACATTAATATCTATGACTCACTAAAAAATTCCCCCTTTGAAGAACAGCTATGCACTGTCTCCACTAAGAAATACAATTCCTTTCTTCTTCACCCAAGACAGAAGCAGCTGCAATTCCAGCCACAGCCCTTACAGATACACCAGCCCTGTCAGCAAACCCAGCAGGGGTATTATGGTAATTACAGAATTCTGTCCATTGAAGAATAGGGTTATTCTGCATCAACAGGCACCACTGAGAGACCTCAATGTTTCCAAAAAAAAAAAAAAAAAAAAGAAAAAAAGAAAAAAGAGAACTCATGCTTATGCTCTGAAATAGTATCACAAATATTGTTTCATTTTTAGCCATATGCCTTTGCATTTGGATGGTACCACACCCCAAATGCCACAAACCATGGTCCTGAAATGCTGTGAGGAACAGCTACAGCCTTGCATGAAGTTCAGCCATTGGTTCCAATATGGAACCAGGCAACAGATGTCCCGAAGAGCTATTTAAGTAGAAATTGATCATTGATTCTTTAAAAATGAAGAATTAATTTTATTTGAGGGTGTTGGCAGAATACATGAAACATATATTAGAGAATAAGAATGCTGTAAAACTCCTGGTGTAACCAAGAGGTGAAACCAGCAAGTTTATATTTTTTTATTCTACTACTTGCTATTATGTTCCTCCCAGATAGTAGCTATGATGTGAAGCTGACATTCAGGTGAGCAGCACAAACCTCTGTGTTATCAAGGTAGTATGGAATTACATGAACTGAATATTTTAATTGAAATAATCAAAATTACTTACTATACTTGAAGCCAAATAGGAGTAGCTTGGCTTTCCTCCAGTATGTGCTAGCAACAATACCCCAAGTTTGTTAACATATTGCAAGCTTTTTATAGGCAAGAGATCAGAAGGTAAATCAGTTCTTCCCCTTCTGCAGTATACAAATCATGTACTCATTCAATACATACCAAATCCTTCTCAGACATCTTGAAGTTTTCTTTCTGAGAATACACCAGGCTACCTAATAAATACAAATGTCTTTTACAAGTGGATTAAATTCCCAGTGAGGTATATAGAGTTCAGGTACATCACAAAGATCCTTTCAATGAGTTAAGCAAAGCTAGAGAAAACATCAACACTCACTGAAAGATATTCAACTGAAAGATATTGCAAAGTTTGCACAGAATTTCTTTAATGTATTTGAAATATTCCATTTTTGGGAATGAGTTAGTCCTCTAAATTACTGGTTCAAACAATTAATACTTTATATAAATTCATTTTTTCAACTTACATTGTCACCTTACATATGAATGTATAAAAAGACAAGAAGACAATAAATAACATTAGTACATACAAAAACCAAATAAAATCTCCTGCTTCAATGAATCACTGCACTATTACTTGAACAATATAAATTCTCATTAACAAATTTACATATAAAAAGCCTGTGCTCTCTGCCTTAAAAGACTTGAATGGGTGAGGTTGTCTATGGAAAGGTGTCCTTGCAAGCAGAAATCTCCAGAGTATCCAAAGTGCTGTGGTCATGCAAGCAATCAACGTGGTCATGAACAGAAACATCCAGCAAAGACATTGCTGCATTGTGAAGCTGCAAAATGAGCATTACTGCAACTCCTCAACCTCTGAACACAGGCAGAGCCACAACAGCCTGGAGCTGCCACAACTCTGGCAAACACTGATAGACACTGGAACTGCACCCACACACGGCTGCTCAGATCGTCCCTGCTCTTCGAGGCAGCTGTGGATGAGAGAATGGACAATGTCGTGGTGGGAAGGAATGATGGTTGTGTGCTCACTCGGCAGAATCCATGACAGCTGACCCAGAGCAGTGCAAGAACAGCAGCTGGCACTGCTCAGGGGATCACAGATGAGAGGGACGGGAGAAGGAAGGAGGGAAGATAAGAGCAGCCAAAGAGATGATGCATCTGAAAGACTATGCCAGAAACCAGCATTGAAGCCTATGATTAAATCATTAAAATAAAGGCTGAAATACTGAAAACTTCATCTTAAAGCTAGAAAAAAATTATCAAAGTAACTTGTTTCCAAATGATGGACACCATGAAATTTTAATTTAAAATTATTAGAAGGTATGAGTGCTTAACAGTGATACAGATCAGGTCACTTGGTTATTTAAGAGGGAGTGATGAAATCTCATCTATGAGATAGGCTATACAACCCAGATTTGGGGCTGGGAGGTTTTCATGGGCCAGGCTGATGCAGCAGTGACATATCTGAGTGCTTTTCCATGTACAGGGAGGAGCTAATCCCCATCTCCTCTGATTCCTCTCCAGAAAAGACAGAGCAATACAAGAAATCCAAAGACATACAGTTTATGCTGAATTTGGGATATACTTTTAAATATGTCTGGGATTTGAAATTTTTTTTTGCTGTGACTTCATGCATGAGCAAAAGAACTCCTTTTTCCAAATCCTAGTAAATCAATAGCTGCCACTAAATATGAAACTATTTCTGAATCTTCATGGTAAATAAAAAATCCATGTCTTATCTAGCCCTCAATATAAAAGGATATCAAATTCTCGAGGTCATATTTTACACTCCCAGCTAGCACACAGTACAATTTATTAGCTTGTGGATCACAAATAATAACTTATGATATATTAGTGTAGGCAAATAACACACCTCTGCCAGTTAGACCCAGAAGGCATTCAGAAGTTTATTTTCCCCATGTCTTCCATTCTGAATACTTGGGAAAATGTGATTCCAGCTTATTTCACTGACTTGTCTTCTCCACATAAATAGCAATTTAAAAGACAGAAATGTTAAAAGGCTGTTGTCTGTTGAGCTCAATATATTACATCTGGAGAGAAGGCCATTATGACCTGATAAATTGAAACTGATAAATCTTAGGTTGTATCCAGATCATGAGAAAAAAATTAATCATGAGGATGGAAAAGAAAACCATAATGTTATGTTACACTTGCCTTCTCTCCAGGAATATACATAGAAACGTAAACATTTCAGGAAATAAAGTGAAGTAATCAGCACGTCTTATATTGTGATTGGAAAGGACTACTCTGTCTCCAAAAATTACTATAATTTACAAAAGAGAAATGTACATCAAAAGAGAAATGAAAGCTCTGCAAGTTTATGTAGTATTTAAATATTACTGAACTACAAATGTAATGGTAAATTCAAGGCAAGAAAAAGTAACCTATTTCTTCAAGACTGAGAAGTCCTGAGGGTCGTGACTAGTTCAAATGATCAAAAATTACACTGGAAGTGTGTCTCTTGAGCTGTACACTTAACACATCAACTGCTTTGCAGTGCAACAAGCTACAGAGTACATATTACCTGGGGAAAATGTCCTCTTACATGTTTTCTAAGTCTCCTGTGTATTTGTGTATTAACAGATTCATACCATACAGTTTTTTCTACCCTTTTTAAGGGTAGAAAGAATTAACACAGAACATTATCACAGAACAAAGTGTTCTCAGGAATAAGTGTTCTCTTTTTCTTTAAATGATAAAAACTAAGTATGAGAGGTAGCAAATTTTACAAATATTTTGTCACAGTGAGCAGTGTAACACATCCAGTGCAGCACTTACAAATTCAAAATATCAACTATAAATATAGTCAGTAAGCAAATCCTAAGAGCTTCCAGAATTACAGCTCAAAGCTGATATGTGCTTAACACACCATACAAGTACTGCCATGCCAAAGTCAGTTGACACCTTTAAGCTGGTGAACTCCACAGACACTACCATATTGAAAACAATGCACATTTGGAAGAGGTGGGCAGAGCATTTGAAAAGGCTTTTCAGCCCTAGCTGGCATTCTTTTGGCACAAAATCTTAGTTTAACAGATACTGGTGTAAACATAAATTATTAAACTGAACTATATTCATCTGGGAAGGAAGCTTCTTATTTTTGATGGGAATACCCACAAAATAGTTCTTAATTCGTGAAAGGAGAGAAGGTTTCAATCTCTGGATAGCACTTCCCCTATTCACCTCAAATTGTCACAAGTAATTTAATTAAGAGACAGAGCACAGAAGCAGGACTGGAAATACTCTACCACATTAACTTCTGATTAGAGATGGATATAAATTTTGGGAAACGAGCATAGTCAGACCCGCAAGACAACCTCCAAGACAAGGACTGTCATTAAAAAAAAGACATGAGCTGGCCAGACATTTGTGTTCTCTCTTCCACATTCAACAACAAATTCTTCTGGTGATTTTGTTTTGTTGAGTCTTAATGTAGGAGTGTTGCTACTACCTCCAAATATACTTCTTGAGGTGGAGAACAGTATAAGGAGAGATGCAGGAGCCAGCAACTGAGGAACAGTTACTGTGGTACTTAAAGGGGGCTTGCAGAAGAGCTGCAGAGGGGCTTTGGACAAGGGCATGGAGGGACAGGACAAGGGAGAGTTACTTTAAATAGAAAAAGAAATTCTTTTCTGTGAGGGTGGTGAGGCTCTGGCACAGGTTGCCCAAAGAAGATGTGGATATGTGATCCCTGGAAGTGTTTAAGGCCAGGCTGGATGGTGCTTTGGGCAACCTCATCTATTGGAAAGTGTAGGAGGAGAGTTGTAACAAGAGATGGTCTTTAAAATCCCTTCCAACCCAAGCCATTCTACAATTCTATAATTCTGTCTCTTCGGTATAGTTTTTAATATTCTCTGCCTCCTGCTGTTTTTCAGGAAGTGAAAAAAATGTCCAACTATCACAACAAATGAAATATTGGCCAACTCTTCAAATGGGTACCCAACATTGCTATGCCTGCAATGCCTTTCTGCTCACAAGCAGACATGAATCTCTTCTCTGCCACCATCAGGAGCTTTATTATCAAAATAAATACTATGGGGGCAAAAAAGGACTCCCATGATGGTCCCCTCATTATAACCACTCTTCCGACTCCCAATCTAAATTTGGCTTCAAGTGCCTTCATACATATCAAGAAAAGCATACTGAAGCCAAAAAGCCTTATAAAACATTTGACTCATCATGGTTTTTAAATAATTTTAATGTATCAAGTTGAAAAAAAGATGAAAAGGCTGAAAAAGTATCTTTGAAAAGGAAACATTTGTACCCCTGCTTGTGAGAGCAGGGCAACACTAGATTCATTCTATGAAACTCCACATCCTGCTGGAGATTAGAAGAGATACCAGCTTAAGTTTCTGGAACAATCATTCAAATCCCAAAACAGGTAAAACACGGTTCATTCTGAATATTTACATTCTCTCAAAATAATCAATTTATGCTTCTATTAAAAAAAAAAAAAAAAAAAAAAAAAACAACACTTCAGATGTCTGCTTCAGTGAGCAAATTCTCCAAATGGAAGAAGGATGGGTCCTCCCCTTGGCATGTTTACATCGTGGTAATTAATTCAGGCACTGAACTCACCAGTTGACAATCTGGTATATTAAATAATTCAATTTCATGGATGGCCCTACGTGGTGCAGTTAGATGTACTTTCTGCTGATACACAATACACAACTGTTTGTGAGTTTAACCAAGTCTGATCCTTTCTGGATTGCAGGCAGAAGCAATACAGGGAGCAGCAGGGAATCCAGTGCTCCTCTCCTTGCACAGGGATGCTCCTCTCTCTCAGAATGGGGATGACCTCAGCTTTACACAAGTGTTTGAGAGTGCTGGGGCAGTGTCCAGAAGGCAACTACAGGACTTGAAGATACTGAGATGTCCTTGCAAAGCAAAGCAGGGTTGGTGGTTGAACTTCAACACACGCAAGCTTCCTGCTCAGCTTGTTCCAATAAAAATCTCCTTACCATTCTCCCAAGGTTGTGTAGCAAGAGATTGTGTCTCACAAGAGAGAAAGGTTTTGAGTATAAAGAACTGTGTTGCTGTGGTGATGTTGATGATTCACGCTTAGTCTGTGGCCTCACACCTAACCACCGTGGCACAAATGTCACACACATGACACCATCAGACTCCTGCAGTTACCCTGGAATACATTCCAAGCCAGCAAGGAACACACCCACGCTCACCTCTCATGGTAAGGCAGTGGGAATTAGTCACATGCTGAAGTGACTTGTTGACTAAAAATGGATTAAAGCCATGTCTGCAGTCAAATGCATGCTGAAATATTTGGCTGAAGAGAGGGACATAAATCTGCCTTAAGTTTAACTTGCCTTCCTTCCTTCATCTGCGTAGATTTGTGGTGCTGGTAATAGTTTTTACAGATTCACAGAAAGAGGAACAGAGATTCTTCTACTTTTATAACATCTCCCAGGACTATCTGGGAGATCTCAAGCTAGAAGAGAATATATACCAGTAACACAAACCATAGATCCCAAGCAGAGTTTTGCAAAATGCATTAAAATTAGCTTGCATTATTTTATTTTCAAAATAAAACTTATCAAATATAGAAAAAAATTCAATACCACAAAGCAATATTTAATTTGGTTTCCTCAAAACTCGTCAAGCAGATGAATATCATTAGATGGAATTTAGTACAGAAAGAAATAAAAATAAGGCTCCAGACACCAATTACCTGACTCTAATCTTAGTTATTCAGATGTAAATGGGGAAGAACTCTACTGAAGCCACTAGGAAAAGAGCACTGTCATGACCTTAATCTCAGCCCACTACACAAACCACAGTCAACATTTGCCAAAGATCAGAGGTCTGAGATTTTTGTCTGTTCTTCTGGTCCCAGAAGAACACAAAACCTGGCCTCGAGAATCCAAACTGTGGATTATTAAACAAATATGCCAACAAAAGTGCAATAATTTCACTACTGACCAGCACAATCATTATTTTGTAGACATTTATAATGGCAAGCAATGGCCTCGTGCTTGCATGCTTAAAATCCAAATGGAACAACAGAAAGCTAAAAGTAACAAACTCATTATATTCTATTGTCCACACCTCAAAATAAATATATTTTCATTCTCATGCAGTACATAGTAAGACTTGTTTTGCTTTGTGTGGCTTCTATATGAGATGTGTTTGGTAGCACTCTCTATGAACTATCTGGAAGAGCCTGCTCTCAAGGAAAGATTTAAGAATCTTTAAGAAGAAGGAAGCAGGCAGACACCTACAACTATGACAGTTTTGATTCTGGACTGTTGCCAGTACTCGGCATAGTTTTAATGTTTAAATATACATTTTTTTCTCTGCATGTAGATTTTACAATGCGTTTCTTACTAGTGGGATTCATATCTCTCACTCAGACATACATAATACAAACAAACATATAGAACCTTCTTCTAGGAGTGAAATGCAAATTGCATTTCACACACAACAAATTCCATGATTATACCCAGATGTACTGCACAGGACATTTGTGTTTCAGACATGTCATATCTGAAAACATTTAGAGAGAGGGGTTTGCATGTGTGTGCTCTCCTTTGTTCCCAAGCAGCTAGATCACTACTAAGAAATGCTGATGAAATAGATTTTTATTGATGCTTCATCTAACATACTAGGATGTTTGGTTCACAGTAAATGAATTATCAATTTCTAGCTTATTTAATATATTAATTTATTAAATGCAAGATATGTACAGCTGATATTTCAAGAAGCTAATTTTTAAACTAAGGCAATGGTAGGATTCTTTAAGAAGATGATCTCTGTGTTTAAAAAGTCCGGGGATATATAATAAAAAAGGCAGCCAACAAAATAATAAAATATTTTAAATATATTTGTTTGAATTTAGATAACAATTTTATTATCAGCCTTGGAAAAACTAGGCTGAAAGAAATATTCTCACTAATAAAGAATGTGATTTTATTTCAGACTAATTTTTAAAAATTTTGATATGTATGTTAGCCAAACCTCCCCTGCATTCTCAGAACTGTCAGCAGTTTTACTTTTAATCATAAGTCATGGAACAAAAGGATAACACAACACTCACTCCATAACAAAGGTAAACCCATCAATCATTGTCATCATCACCTCTGGGTTAGTGTTCATCCTTTTGAAAATGGAAGAGAAAATGCCAACGTCCAAGTTCTTTTAAAGTGGGATAGAGAAGCAAAGTTACTACAATTGTCTTTTTTTCTCTTTTAAACTGTTGCCAAGAGATTCAACCTACAGCTCTTCGTGATGGATCTCAAAAGCATTGTCATGTCTTACACTTTCTGGGGTGATGCTGGCAGGTACATGTCCTCCAAAAAAGAAAAAAAACCATCCTCTTATCAGAGAAGAGCCCTGTACAGAAACAGGCTGACTAGGGGAGAAGCAAGTTTTAGAGCTCTCCCTTTTCTTCTTCCTCTCTGAAATTGCCTCCCCAGCTACAGAGCAGGTAGTCCCAAGGCAGAACATGCAGTGAGGACCACCAGTCACGCAGACACTGCCCGTGCTGGCTGCAGCTGCAGCAGGGGCTGCCAAAGTTAGCTCAGCCTGGCTGCTTCCAGCACACACTGCACCAGCTTCTGCCTTTGAAAGGCTGAGATGCAAAGCTGGTATCTGAAAGAAAAGGTTCTTGTGGCTCTAGTTTCCACAGGCATTAAAATGTCATTGCAATTTCAGCTATTAGAGAAGAGATAAATATCTTCAGGGCAAGTAGTGGTTATATTCTCTGCAATAACTTGCTGGTAATCTTCTATTTAAAAGGTCTCTGCTCCTTCTCATCCATGCTAGGCCATGACCACCTAGCCCCTGTCTGAACTCCAGTATCACACATTTTGAGGAAGAAACTTGTCATCTCAGCTACACCAGAAGAGAGCCACACATTTTGATACCAGTGGTGCTTAAACCGTACCAAAACATCAGAGAGAGCCTCTGCATCAGCAGGGAGAGTACCAGCCCCACCAGAGTGACACTGAGAAGATGCTGCCTTGCTTTCAGCAGGGGAACTAGGAAGTAGCTTTCCCTTGTCCTCTGCATTAGCCCCAAGCCCCCACATAATGATAACTGCACTCTGTGCTTCTTCCCTGCAACCACGCAGTTATCAGGAGGGGTGAGATTAAAACTGGGGTTTTAATCTGTGCAAAAAAGTACCTCTGCTGTTTGCAAGGTCTCATATAAGAAGTGTTAGTTATGAAAACCTATTCCTGCTGTCTGCTCTTGTTCTTGTGGAGACTCCTGGGTAACTCTTCACCACAGCACGAGCAGGTAGCAGTGAGGAAGACAAACCAGAACTCTGCTGCCATACAAACAGTGCTTCAGCTGCAACCTGCCAACAGAAGCAGCGTGTTTTCACACTGTATCAGACTAAGCAGCATGACAGGAAACCTGAAGCACCTAGGTACTGCAAACTGATGCAAACCTCCAGACAATCTTAGCCCAAAAGAGAGTGTCAGCAATTTAATGAACATTTTCAATGATCGAGTGATTGACTCAGCACTCTCAGTCGAGCATGGTAGCTGACAATGTACACTCCCAGTCCTTTGCAGTACAAAATAAAACAAAGACATAAAAAATCCTTTCACAGCAAGTTTTTAATATATAACCACTTGATTGCTTGCAAGCAGCTCTTCATGTGGGGATGCTTCCTCTGGAATCAGAGGGGATTATTTCAATTTAGTCACAAATTTGTTTTGTCAGTCTAGGAGAAAAAAAGAAATTTAAAAAAAGATCACTGTAGAATACAGATACTCCCATAGAGACTTATACCAGTAAATCTGGAATTGTTTAAAGTCACACTTAAATTTTTCCAGTAAAGCTTTTTACAAGCTGGCCATGTAAAATCAACACAGAAGACAGTCTGTGAGAAATAAATTATAAGACCTTGAAACATGGTCATAATGCAGCCAGTGCTCAATCCACCATGATTCATACTTTCTTAAACACTGAGAGTAATTTTAAAAAAACTATGGGTGATCACCAACCATCACAAGAGCTGTGAGCTTTCCCAAAGCATTACCAGACAGGAAAAACAAAGGTTTGGGAGAAAATTCTTTTAACATTCCTGGCATATCTGTACAACAAAATTGGATTCCATGAAGATACTCCTTATTTACATGTCCCATTAAGATTTCATCCTAATATCATGGAATCAGAGTAATTTTTATGAAACTAAATAAAAAAAAAGAGGAAGTCAGATGTTTTTTAGAATGGGAAAAACATTAATTACCCATGCAAGGCAAATAAATTAGATCAAACAGTTGTGTGGTGTGGCACCCAAATAAATCTGCTGAGAAAAAGTAGCGGGAGGTTTTCTACAGGGAAACAAATTGTTTCTAATCCCACCCTTTCTCCCTCTTGTCCATTTATATTCGAGAACTATCCCATAACATTTTATTTGGTAGAAGACAAAATTGTCAAATTATTTTTTAAAATGCTGAAGCAGGACTTGGCAAGTATATTTAGGAATAAATCTCAGAAGTCTTGCACTGTCTCAGTATTTTTATGTCAATTTTACTGTATTTGTACTGATTTCATTAAGCATTCTATCTGCCAGAATTTAAATGTAAGCAATTCATAACAGAATATTTTGAAATAAAGTAATGCAACACATTAACTAGAACTTTCAGTTACACCGTACAATTTGTCAAATTGCCAACAGAACAACTCATTTGAAAAGACAGATTGTTGCTTATTCTTCAGCTGTCACTTGTGTTACTTCACTTCAGCTCCTTTTGCCTGACACTTGGCGCAGAGTTAGTCAATCATACTGACGGCTACCTGATGAGCTCTGATAAAACCCACAAACAAAACAGAGATTCTGGTGACTCATCCATCAGTCTGGAGAGCAATTTGATACCCCAGATAGTGGCTCCAGGAAAGCAACCCCTGCCAGCCACACATGCCAGCAGATATTAGTGACGCAATCTAGGCATGGTATCCTTCCCAAGACTTGGATATTATGGGGATAAATTACTTGGATTTACTGGATTAAAAAATATCATGAGATTCTGAATCTGTGGACTTTCAAAGTATTTTCACAACCTCTCTCTGCTAAGGGTTTCTTTTAAGTGAAGGTATTTAAAGCAGCTACCTAATATGAAAAAAAAAAAACAAAAAAACAACAAAAAAAAAAAAAAAAAAACACCCAACCAAAAACCCAAACCAAACAACTTTGCAGAGTGTATAGAGATCCTCTGTACCTGGTCCAAACACTTCTGGAGATCCAACCAGACATCTTCCACCAGAGACTCCATTGAGATCACAACCAAGTTTTGCATTAGGTACGCAACAGTTACAATGCAATATGATCATCTTGTCACTCTCCCTTCTCAGAGGCTCAGTTTTCCTTTCCTATGTTTAACTTGGCCATACATTTTTAGATCCTGTCTAGCATTCCAAAGGTGGAGCACAAATAAGACCTTATAAAATGATGCAGTCACATAAATAAAGAGTACATCCACTGTCTGCTGCTTTCCCTCTCCCTTTCATGTGCATCACATACACAGCAATAACCTTCATGCATCTTAAAGCTGCAACTGCTCACTCATGTGTGGAAATGAACCTCAGACTTCTACCAGTGACGAGGACAGAAGCCTAATGGTTTTGTCCAAATTAGCTCTTGAATTGGGTCATATATATTTTAATGATGTAGAAGCTAATGTGGGGGCTGGATGCTAGATGAGTGCCTGTGATAGCTTTTGTCCTTGGTTTGATAAGTTTGGCAATCACAATCATTTACATAAATGGTGAACACCTTACAGCGGGAGAATCACATCCCAAGGGGGCAGGAGAAAGGAATGTACATTCCATTCATAAAAAGATCTTACTGTGCAAATAGATACCAGGTAATTTCATTCTCTGTCCCTGTGTTCATAATTGACAAAGCAACTCAGGTGGCTCAGGCAGCACTGCAGCAACCAGCACTGCATCCCTGGCCTGGTCACTGTGAGAAACATGATGAACATGAGGGGAAGAAAGATGGATAATTTTCCCTCTCATCCTGGTAAATGGGTATGCATGTTCTAGAATTGCAATCTCCAGCAAACATATCCCCAAACAAACATTTAAAATTTGCCCAAGTTTGTCAGCACAGCCTTCTCTCAGTGGTTCCACCCTTCTCAAGCAGCACTGCAATTCACTGACTTGGTCACAAAGCACAGAGAAGGATGTCATTCAGAGTTATCCAGTTTATAATCTATTATTAATCTAAATGGAATTAGACAAGCATCAAAATGTCAAAAAATTTCATTTGCCCACAGAATTGATGCTGGCTGCAAGTTTTGCCACTGACTGGTGTGGTTTTAGATATAAACTCAACTCATTCATCTCAGAGCAGATGAAAGCAGTAATGCACATCCTGATAGTCCTTTCCAGTCATCTTGGAAGAACTTAATTACACTGAAAACTTAATTACCCTTCACTAGCTTATGGAAAGCATCCTTTCACATCTTTCTTTCCCATACTGGACTGAGATAATCAAAACATTTCACCATCACTGAGCAGGAGTAAGCAGGTGTTACCAACCCCATGATTCTTCCAATTTTTCAGGAAAGTCTTTTCTCAAATCTTTTTATCTGCTGTATAGGTGAATCAACATCATTTATTTGACGTACTAATAAAAATGATAGGTCTGTCCTGCCTATGAACTTCATGATCACACTTCCAAGTAGGAAATCTGTGGGACTCCCTTCCAAAAGATGTCATGAAAACCATGATTTTACATGGTGTTCAAAGTGAATTGGGCAGGTACGTAAGAGATCCGTTGACAGTTACTGTGTAAATGAACTATATCAGGTTCGAGAAATCCCCTGAGCTAAATATTGTCTGAGGCTGAGAGAACATTCATGGAAACATCAAACAGGCTTGTCCCCTTCTCACCCCCTGGGTCTGCTTACTGTGGCCACTGCTGGAGACAGGATATTGGGTTAGATTAAGTCTTTGTCTGAACCAGTACAGCTGTTATTATGCAGAAGGGGTAACATCCATAAGAGTTTACTATGACAGAACAGATGTGAGGAAATGTTCAAGAAAACAGAGAAGCTGAAAAGTAATTTGGCAAGTAATGTTTTGGCAGCAGTACTGGCTTAAATAGCCTTCTTTCTCCCTGACCTCACCCACTTATTCCCACCACTCCCTTCTTTGTGCTTGTACAGCTGTTTGTGTAGCCACATTGTGAACCAGGCTAGAAAACCATTTGGATGAGACACCTCTCTTCTTTCCTCCCCCTTTTCTGCAAGTTATTTTTCAGCCAGATCAGTATGCAGATTTAGCTGTGCTGCAGATTTAGCTGCTGCACAGCTGAACAAATAGTTTGCCACGACTACACAAGAAGCAGCACAAATCAGGAACACGTGTCCAGGGCCAGGACATGTTTATGCTCAGCATAAGCAAAGCTTAAGCAGGACCATCACATCACTACCAGCAGCCCACAGCCTGAGACTCCTGGGGCAATGAAAGCAGTGTCTTAGCTAGAGACAGAGCAAGAGCCCAGCTTGCTGCCCAGCCACAGCACCAGCTGTGAGGACACTGCTTACCTGGTCTATTGAAACCTGGAATTTCAATACTGATCAGACAGTGAGACAAATTGTTTGTACAGACACTCTCTGCATCATAACTCAGACAAACATTAAAAGCTCTCCTAGGAGAAATGAGGCCACATTCAAGTTAAAAATGGGACATGGCCAGGTACCTGTAAATCACCTGAGGATGTTCCTGCTAAGCAGAATTACTGTGTCGCTTAAACAGTAGTTATTGAGTGCATTTGGCTTTATTAGTTCTCTGGGCAATTTCCCGATTAGGAACACCCTGATTAAGTGGAAAACGATACACTGCCTCTGCATTCTCTATAAACAACATATGGTAGTTTACTACCTAGGCACACACAGAGGCTGAGCAAAACACAAAGCAGAGGAGAGACCTGGGTACTACTAATGCTTTCAGAGCTTACACAGGCAGTATAGGACAACTTGGCTTCCATGTCATTGCACAATCCAGTCTGACACCTTTGCCTCACAGTAAACAGGAATAATGCATTAGGAAACAGCAAGGTGCCATGAAAAGCACACACCTTTTCTTTCTCACATACACAGCATTTAAAGGCAGGGACCACTGTGTACATTGCTTTCCTGACAGGCTGCCATAATAGGAACCAGCTCCTACCAGAAGTTGCATTACTTTGATACAGGTGGACCAAAAGAGCAAAATGCAGAATTCAACAGAACTGCCTTAAACTAACAGCAGCAGCTGTTAACCAGTGTGTAAGTGCTGGCAGCCAGATAATGCAGCCTGCATGACTGAAGGGCTCTGACTGCATATACTAAACTCCTCTCAAACTCCATGCTAATACACCTGCCTGGATGCTATTTCCCAGGTCAGCTGGAGGAAACCAGCAGAGCCTGCATACGGACAAATTAATAAATGGGTCACTACAGGCAGCTTAAAGCCTGCACTTCATTATGTTCAAAACACAAACACAAGTCAAACACATACCAAACAAGCATCAATCGAAGTATTGATGTTGTCACTCTAAATTGTCTCCTTCTGATAAATTCTTTGAAGGTGAAGGAATTAGGTATATTCTACCAGAAAGGTCATATAATATGACTGTACAAAACCAAAAGAGAAGAAACAGAATTCAGACACAAAAGCTGATTTCTAAGAAGCCCCAAAACTTAATTGACTTCACCTCTCTCAACCCTTCAGATGCAACTGTCTCTGGTAGATTCTCCCAATACATACATACCAGCTAAAATTAGGCTCATAATTGTGACTCATCCAAGTGGCTGCCAATCACTTAAGTTAAAAAAAGAAACAATCCCAGCAGTTGTGTACTGCACACAGCCCTGTGCTGCACAAGACACTTGAATCCAAATTGGAGCAAAGCAGCTTCATCACTTCAGAATGAAAAAACAACATAGGCAGTGCATTTCTTAAGAGTCAAGGTCCTTTCTGATGCGTTATTTAAAACTACGAAAAACACAATTGTCTGTGCTGATTCTGCTCAACAGCTGGATTTTGAAAGATTGATCAAGTATGTGATAAAACCATTTACTTGAAGAATATTTTTCTGGTAATCAGAATGATACTGTCTCTGTATTTGTTCTCCACCCATTAAAATAAAAATTGTACCATGATAGTCAAAATAGACAAAACTTTCAGGGTTAACCCAACTACAGGAAAAGAACTGTCACACTTCCACATCAAAGCAAACCAAACCAAGCCTGATTTATTACAGTCTTCTCAGGAGTCCAGGGAAAATTTGTTTCTGAGCAATTAGGTCCGCCTATTTAATCTGGAATCTTCTGCAGTGAAGAACCATACCTTCCAAGAGAAGTGAGCAGTCAGCTCATGTTTAAGTCACTGGAAGCAAGAGGCAGTCAGTACTTTTGGACATAAGCTCCCTAAAGAATAAATTATAACAGAAGAAATCCAGTCAGGCTGCCACTACATTTAAAGACAAAATTCCCATTGAATTCAGCAGGACAAAAGTAGGCTTTGATACACGTTCCACACAAACAGGCATCAGACTTTGGTCTGTCCCCAAAAGGGACAGAGTTGTGACAGCCCTCACGAAACAGAAGGGAGAGGGATGTTAGAACTGAAGACACTTCTGCCTGCAAACAACACTATATTCACTGGGAACCTCTATTTTAACATGCACATTCTGGAGCATAATTGTAACAAGCTAAAAGCTACAACTTTACATGCCACCATCAAATCTAGTCCTTTAAAGTGTGCCACAGAACTCACTCCCTTTATATTAATATATAGCAAAATGGCAAAATTAATGTGGCCTTGCCACTGTAAACCCTGACCAGAGGAACTTAAAAGGAGAGTTCTACACTTTGGTCCCCATGTGATGAAAAGAAAGTTAGATCCTAGTGTAGCTGTAAGCTCTTCTGTTCTCTATCCCAGAGTTATGTCAGGAAAATGAGATTGGAATGTGGCCCCAAAACTTTACCAAAACAGTGGAAATTATGTTTTTTTTCAGTCAAATGCTCCAACATTCTGCTCCAGCCCATCAAGCCAGCATTCTTATGAATCCAGAGTACCACAAAGGAGCCTTTATCTCATCAGTATGACATTGCACATGTCTCTAAGAAGCTGTCTAACTGCTCATTAAGAAACTGCAGTTCATCTGCTTTGGTAGAGGGTGGATCAAACCCGGCTGTGTTTAACAGCACAGTCTTGATATTCAGAAATGTATTAGATTGCTACATTTGCACATGACAACTGCATTATGTCTGGGCAATGCGTTTGAAGAAATCTCCCTCCTTATATTGAAATAATTACTGTCTTTATTTATAAACTAGAAAATATCAGTTACTCATTGATCAAAATACACTGTCCATTAGTCCTTCTGCATTCCTCTTCAGCAAGGTAAGCCTTTTTGGGTTAGCTGAACAGAGGAGCAAAAAATTCCTGTGTGTACCTCAAGGCTGACATTCTCAAACTTGGCCGACTTATGTTATACTCCTAAATCCTCATTTAGTTTTTCAGTAATGCTGCAAACCCCCACACAATGTAACACATAAAGACACCGTGGGAGTCAGCATCTATAAAAATCAGAGCAGTCCTATTTACATGCTTAACTACAAATTTGGATGTCTAACTTCAGATATCAACATTCAAAAAATGTTGGCCTAACTGATTGTTGTTGAAAAAATGTTGGCCTAACTGATTTATTTAAGGCTGCAAAGACAGTCAGGCTTAAGGACTGGACATGGAACCAGAGGACCTCACTTAGGCCTCTGCCTAACCAAAGCCTCCTCAGTGTGCAAATACAGCTACCTGTGAGCTAGCACAGAACTAAAAGAACAGACAGAGATGAAGAGAGGTGTTCACAATGTGTGTGAAAAGAATCGTGCACAGAGAGCTCTTTTTCCTTCTCTATAGAAGCTTAATAAGCAGGCTTCTGAAATGAATACATCCACTTTCCAAAGGCAATTGCATCCAGCTTCTCCAGCAATGAACTTTTAGTGGACACTTTACTCACCCCACACTTCTAACAATGTGCGACTGACATTACAAGATGCATCCACTGCCAGCACCCAAAAGAAAAGAAACTGCAGTTACCGTTTAGTTTATTCTTCACTCTGTATTTCATCACCATCCAGAAGGACAATTAATAACAACTAATAAACCTTCAATCTGGGTGCTCTGCAAAGGAGGTGGCTGTGAACAGCTGCTGGTTCATAAGCCTGTAAAGTGCTGCTGCGGACAAGCCTGTCCTGCTCTCCAGGAGGCCAGAGGCACCTGGAGCATCAGAAAAGCCCTGATCCCTTCCCTTTCAGAATGCACTACATGCATGTGTGAATCAGCACCCATACACTCCATCTATTGCCAAACCATGGAAAATTCAAAGTTAAGAGCAGAGCGCTGCCCACCCCCACTCCAGTGTGTTGTGTGTCATGTTGGAGCGCTGTGCTCTCAAGGACATTAGCAAGAGCAGGCCTGAGAAAGTGAGTTAAAAGCTGTGCATTTCTGATATGCCACAGAACATCCTCGCCTCTTGGTCTTCAAATTGAATCCACATTGTTTCCCTAGCACAGTCTAATATTTCCCAGGCTCCAGAAGGTAGGGTGGGGCCCAGCCCCATGGCAAACTACCCATATCCATCATCCTCTGAAGGACCTGCAGCTTAATGCTATCATTCAACAGAGACTCAGAGAAAGGAGGGAAGATCTGTGGATAAAAACAACAGCACAATGCTTAGTTTGGCTGAACAGTCTTCAATATTGCCTATTTCTCATAAGTATGTGCAAGTTAATTAAAAATATTTCATAATCTGGTAGTGTTTTGCTTGAATGGCTTCTGGCAAGCTCTTTGATATGCTTGAGTTTTTAGGGCATAGCAGTGTAAAATACTACAGGTATTGGGTTCAGTACTGAAAGGGTCTGACATTAAAAAGGTTAAAAAGCACAGCTTTAAAAAGAGAAGATGGGAAGAATTTAGCAAGAAGAATCAAGTACTTTTCATATTATTTTAAGGTGGTAACATGAGGTTTATTTCTTCAAGAGATGGGATTGTTTCTCAAGGAACTGAGCCAAATCCAACAGAAAGCTAACAAGACACAGACAATAAAGTACTGCCAGTAAGTTTAACAGATGTTTTTCAGCTCACTTAGTTCAACCTGTCCTTGCCTTTGGCAGAAGACTTTTAATTTTAGCAAGACAACTAGGATTTCATAGCAATGCTGAACAAACATTTTAGAAAGAACACAGAAGAAAAATGTTTATGCATACTCTGTGCAAGATGGACACTGGGTACTTCCCTCACTTACCTTTGTTTGAAGTGAAGGATAAAATTCACAGAGCAGAGTTAAGCCACTACAAAGTGCCTTCTGAAAACCTTGCCCTTAGTATGTTCCACTGTTTCTCTATATACTCCCATGAGGTGATAATTTATTTTATTAAACCAATAGTTTACACTGGAACTAAAACAACTTATTGCCGATATTTCTTAATCAGATTCATCAAGCTCAAGTGAAAAATATTTAGCTTGTTTAAAGAGATCAAATATTTGCATTTAGTGGATTATTAAGTAGGAACAAAACCATGTTCCTGACATATCTGGGATTTGATTAATAAGAAATTAAAATGTCTACATTACATCTTAACAAAATTCAGAGTTGCTGCATTAATAAAATAGTATCATGTAATTAAAGTATGAAGAATATTTTGCTGATTTTGAAATTCCATATCCTATCCTTGTGCTGGGTACACATTAAAACACAAGATATATACTCTCTCCTTAAATGAAGCTGAAATGAGCAGCTGGGATAATGTAAGAGCTACTTGGTCTGAGCAGCAGAAATGCACAATATTCTCCTGGAAGTTAGAAATTCCTCCACTGCTAAATGTTTCTTCTGGTGCCAATAAAGGGAGGATGTGTCACAAGGGGAATATCTGCCACTTCAACTGTAATTAAACTTGTTGCTGAGCATGATCCATGTAAAAGTAATTCTTGATCCACTTCAGCTGGTGATTATTTCCCCATAGAAAAATGAAGGACTTTCAGTAGGCAGTGATGAAGGCATGGGATTGAATACAAGCAGAAAAGAGCCACTTGGATGGGAACAGACTTGTTGAAGGTTTTACTCTTTGGAAGCATTTTAAAGAAGGATACAAGAACTTGCCTCCTTGTAAGATTAATCTCAAAAGTCAACAGCACCTCACCAGGGGTTGAAATTGCATATTTCCTATGGCTTTTGTCTTATAACTGGTATTACCACATTACTTATTACTGCAAAATCATTCCTTCATGTACAAAACTTTGCATTTAATTTCTAAGTATATACCTCTGCCTAATGAAAGGCTGGTGGCTTGGTATCTTTTCCAGGCACAGGTGTGCAGCCAGCTGTGAGCTAACTTGTGCATAGATGGAGCCAAAAGAGTTCCAGGCACTTAAACTGCAATTAAAATAAGTATTTAGTGCAATTTCAGTTGCCTTAGTGCACCACACCTGGCTGATCTAAAAAGACATGTATTTGTCCCAAGTCCAGCATTA
Source organism: Anomalospiza imberbis (assembly GCF_031753505.1). Lineage (NCBI taxonomy): Eukaryota > Metazoa > Chordata > Aves > Passeriformes > Viduidae > Anomalospiza > Anomalospiza imberbis. The sequence goes on from NC_089684.1 coordinate 54,158,631, forward strand.
GGCTAATTCTATGTATATTAATAGGATATGGTGCTTGTAGAGTGTCAGAGTGGCACCAGGTCAGTACAGTAAACACCTGAGTTGCTAAAAACTAAAAATTTTGGTAACCAGGACCAGGCAAGTACCCTTGATACACAACTATGAGATGTTAGAGATGATCCACAAAGCATATCAGAAGTAGTTGACTTCTAATCATACACTGCTTTTTCTGGCACAATAGCTTAGATAGGCATTTGGGAAAAGGAGGTGAATAAAACTTGTATTTGGAATTGTTTTGACTGCAATTGCTTGTACTAATTGCTTTTAAAAGGATTTTGTTTGATTGTTTAGATAGCATTTTAGGAGAGTAAAATTAAGCACTGAGACAGGTCTTTGAACACTTCAAACATTTCCAGAGGGATTTATGGACAAAATCTTTGGTGATCAAGAACAATCCAAATCCTGAATCAAAACGTTAGCCTACTTAGGGCTTTTCATCTCCTTGAGAAACCATGGTCTCTTGAAAGACTTTGGCAGACCTGGCTGGATACTTTGGTACTTAATATGCAACAGCAAGAGCGAGCAAGCTTGTGAACAGCCATTAAATCACAATCAAGGATAGAGTCTAATCAAGTCTAAAAAGAGCAACATTAGGTTTGAGCATGCAGTTTGTTATCAGCTGAACATATTAAACCATTAAAAGCATTCACACAGGAATCTGATGAATAATTTCATAGATCGATGATACCAAAATTTGAATATGAATACAAGCCACAAACTCACTCTGGGCTGAAATGCCTGCATTTCTCAGCTACACAGCACCAGATATAATGCAGGACACAAATGTGATGTTAATAGGAATATTTTACAAAGTAGGCATCAAAACGAGATGGAAATAGCTTAAAAATTCATCTTAAGGGGCTAGCAGTGTGGCACGGGGAACTCTTAAGCTTCAAAACCTGCAAAGGGGGAGCTCATGAAAATTCCCTATCTCCATCAGCTGGTTTCCATTCTCCACACAAAACAAATATTAATACCAAATAATACCATCGTGCTCATTTTAGGGAGATACAGAAAGGCAAAGTATGTGTCCACCAGGGGCCACAACAATATATAAAGTAATACGAGAGAGTTGTAATTTGTGAAGCATTCAGAATCTTTCAAAAGTATTAACTCTGACAATATGATGAAATGCATTTCTTTAGTCCCCTGCACAGAGCGATTAATGAAGCTAGGAAAAAAAAAGGCATCATTGTTTCCAAAGAGGAACCTTAAATAAGGCTCCTTAATATTAGATAGATGCAGTCATTTTCAAAAATGACTGGTGAACTGACTCACACTCATCTCCACTTTAAACAACCTTAACTAGATCTGATTTTTAAATAGCATCCAAAAATCTTAAACATTTGAAATAATTAAATAGCTGTAAATATATCATTATAATTAATAACTTCTAAAACACTTGATTTTGCTATCTTATTTTTGTTACTGGAAGAGCTAGGCCCTTGGTCTTTGTAAGAGAGAAAAAAGCAGAATATCCTCCCCTCTGGAAACAAACCAACAGCCAAGTTCATCTAAATACTTGGATCATGAAATTTAGAGATTTAATTTTATTAATATGAATTTGTAAAATGTTCTCCAAAGCCCATTTTGTGCTATGTGTATTGAACACATGAAACAAAGATGTTCAGTTCCCTGGCTGGGATCCTTAGACACTCTGGTAAGGAGCAGCAGTAACAAATCAGCAGGACAACCAGCACCAGCATCCCAAAGTCTGCACTCCCAGCTTCTCACCAATCTGCCAAACCCAGAAGCGTCAGCTCCCGCTCCACGACAGACTGCTTTATGTTATGCCACACTAAATGTGAAAGTTCAGTTAGGTATGGCACGTTGTTAATGCTGCCCACTTTGGTGTGGGTGAGCAGGGAGAGCAGCAGCCCTGTGCCCGGCGCAGCACACCAGAGGTGTGGAGCTTCACTGAACCACCAGCGCTCGTCCGCTTCCCTGATTGCCAACACATCCACTCTTACTCAAGAAAAGGTAACACAGCAGCACCACAGCATTTCAAGGTCCTGAATTTAAAAATGAAAACCAAAAATATGCACAGAATGACTGCTCAAAGGAAACGCATTAGTGATGGGACAAAGGGTGGCTTTCATACACTCTGATATGTGAGCTGCTAGACACCAAATCAATACACCATAAAAAAATAATTTGGCTAAAAAAAGTCTTCTTGGCTCACCAGATCTTCACAGATTGAAGGTTTCTTCTCTTACATAGAAGGGTTCCCATTAGGGAATACAAAGCAGACAGGTAGTGGAAAACTTTAACAATCCATGGGACTGAGAATATTCAGAGCCCAAAGCCTGACAAAGAAAACAGTTAAGAGAGAAAGAAAAACAGCAGAGTGAAAACATGAATACTGTGGATGCAGTGTGTTTCTGCTTGGTTACACAGTCCTAAGGGACACACTGAACACTCCAAGGCAAGGGCAGTGAGAACTGGCAGGAGTGTCCAGCACACTGCAGGACCCAGCTCTCTAACACAAACCAGAGCTATTGTAATTACATTATTTAATAACATAATCGAGGCACATGCACTTATCCAATGCATGTCCAATGCCTATTGGAAGACAAGGCAAAACATTATTTTGCTTTTATTTTAACTTGTACCACAATTGGAAAGAACAGAATCTCAGGTTCCAAAGAAGACTCACATGAACTGAGTAGTCTTCAAGAAAAACAAGAACTTCTGATTCTACTTTTGACCTCAGCTTTAGAAAACCTCAAAAATATAACTGTGTATTCCATGGATATAGCCTGTATGTAATTATACTCAATAACAACACTAACACCAGCAGCAGCTGGTGATTAATAAATTAATTTTCAGGGTAACTATATGTACGTAAAGAACCACTGCTATTCTCACTTTACAGAGTCAAAGCAGAAGATCAAGATCCCAGGGACCAGTCACTTTGATCTGGCTCCTGTTGATCCGAGTCTATGACATCCATCATCAAACACAAAGCAATCTCTATTACTGTGACTTAAAGGATCCCATTAAAGTCAAGCTTCTAACCAAAATTCTCAAAAAATTACATATAAATACTTCCAGGAAAAATGGATACACTTTATGGCACAGTCTAAACTCACACTACCCTGCAGTATTTCCATAGGATGGTAAAAACTCATCCCTAATATCTGGTTTAATTTTCCTTGAAGAACATGTAGTCCTAATACATCCACAATGTGGATCAATTAATGTGGTCAGTCCCTGTGATACCAGGACTTAAGAAGCTTCAGTTTAAATTCATATTTACTTCCTAATTTGTTGTTTGGGTTTTTGAAAGCAGGTGTTTATAAATTTCACAAGGTGACAGGCCACTACAGTGAAAGCTAAATGTCAAAAAAGGTAACTAATACTCAGGCTAGCAACAAAGACAAGATGGATCTATTCAAAATCACTTCTTCTAGAAAGTCCTGCAATCCTTAGCCAGGGAGATAGTGGATCACTTAATTTGACACAAATATACACAAAACAACTGTAGACAATAAATCCACTGCTTTAATTGCCTATTAAGCAATTGAACCAATGACCCTTCAAGAAAAAAAAAAGTATAAATAAAGCCTACAACAAGCAGCTGAAGCAGCATCCATGCTCCTATAGCATCCTCATCTTGCTTATTCTGCATCTGGCCCCCTTAAACCTCTTTACCCAGCAGCAAAACTCAACCAGAACATGCTGAGCAGCTCCTTCCAGCCTCATCTATTACTTGGTGAGGAAGTAGCTGGCACTGAACAGAGCTGGATACTTGTCAAAGATCAAGTATGCTGAATGCACACAACACAGTAAATTACAGGCATATTTGCTTTAACTTCATTCTTATTCATCTCCTAAAATCAGAAGGTGGGAAGCACAACCTTTCTGTATTCAAAGTATTTATATTGGTTCCTGATCATCATTCTAATAAAATGAAAACAATGAGCTTGTGAAAGGCTTTTCTTGCAGTTTATATGTGCATAGCCTGTCTTTTGGTTACTATTCCACCTTTTCTCATTTAAGCGCAGGCCACATAAAATCTGAAAAATGTACTGTATTTTCAGAGGTAGCACAGACAACTATTTCATGATACTTCTGCAAATAAATTCTTTTTTCATTCATGCTATAAAATATTAAAGAAAAGACAATCAGCTGGCTACTAAAATAGTTATTGAACTTTGTGAAATGATGCCAACATAGAAAAATGGAGTTAGATGGCAAAAGCCAGACCATCTTCTCTAATTAACATGTCTCTAGATTTTTGGTTTCCTGGCAAGTTTGTAGTTTCAGCCTTGTCAGATGGAAAGTATTTGCTTGATAAAATTTTCAGAAATTCTAATTTGTGAGTAAAACAGATTTTTACAGGGAGCAGGAAGAGAAATTAAATTAGATCCTGTTTTCTTCTTTATTCAAACGGATAAAAAAAAGAGAAAAAAGGGTGTGATAAAAAATTGTGTCATTTTTATCATTTAGCAAAAACCAACTCCTTATTTCACATGAAAGACACAGTGGTTCAACCTGGGTGTATATAACCCCCTTGGAGATACTGTAATATGACCTTAATCTGCATGACTGAATCTGACTCTTAGATTTTGCCAAAAATCTGTACACTCATTTGTGAACAACATCAAGCATTTAATGTCTCATGCATCAGTACAATAATGAGAAATGCCCTTTCCACTTGGCTGTTAGAAAGCTTGTAAACTTCTGAGCAACAACATTAATATAACCAACCTCAAAATATGGCCAGAGACTTTGTTATCATACAGAAACAATTAATTCAGTCCAATTCAGATTCCTGTACTGCACTTCTCAGCACAGCACCTGAGCATGCCTGCACCATAAAATGGCAATAAATCTACTGTAGTCACAGAAACAGAGTTGGATCCCTGGAGAAAACCCTTCACAGTCTCCCTGTTCCACTTCTGTGCCATATGGCTCAACTCACATCACAATTTAATAAAGGCAAGAATATGTGATCCCTTTGAATCAGACTCTGCATCCAAAAGTTTCTCTCTTGCAATAGGATACAATAGGATGAAAACAAATCTGCTTGAAAAAAAAACTTTTGGAAAGAGCATGACAGCTCCCAATTTCTTTTTCTCCCCTTTAGCTTTTCCAGGCTTATTCCAGTGAAAGCACAGCATGCCTGGGCCAAATCCAATGAAAAGGTGCTCCTGGAATCATGTCAAAACCCACTTTGTGGTAACCCAGGCACAAACCATACTGTTAAAATACTGAGCTCCTAAGATGACTTTGCTAAATACCTCTTCTACCACTAAGTAAGTACCACTAAGAGACATTGAATGTTAGCTTGACAGTGTTTTATGGAGCCTTGGTTGTAATCAAAGTCTTTTATTTTTCAGAATTGCATTATTAAATGGCCATAATATCCTACAGGAGCTTTTGAAGCTTTAAATCCATTAGCCCAGCATATACTATCAATGGTAAAAATATTACCTATCCTTCCAACAGACACAGAATGATGGGTTATTCTCATTTCAGTTATCCCAAGGGCCAAATCTTTACCTTGTTTTGTTCTGTTTCCCAGCTACAAAGAGCAAAACATGTCCTTTCAGTCTGGCTGACTTTCATCAGTGATTAAGGGAACAAAGAGAAAACCTATCAAATCTAAGGGACACACAGCACAAGCCAAAATGTTCCCTCCTTAGTGCTATGCTCAGGCTGGCTGAGCACTCAGTGACATGGCAGAGCAGCTGCTTTCAAACCACTCTGTCCCAGGGAAATGCCACAAGCTGAACAAGGCCAGGAACTCAGGGAGGACAGACCAAGAATCCTTTGCTTCTGGCAAGGTAGCAATTCCTGCTCTTACAGGCAGTTTGGGGAAGAAAACCACTATCTTCCCAAAGGAGAGATAAGACTGAGCAAGAGTGCAGAAGGCAGCTCACTCTTAAAGAGGCCAGAGGAGGAGGGATTTGCTGCCCCAGCAGAACATAAGCAAAGAGGGATTTCTGTCTTTCTGCATTTTCTTTCTGTGATTTCTGTCTTTCAGCTCACATGTGCCAATGCTCTCCAATTTTATTTTTGCAGCTTTGAGTGTCACCCAACTATGAGCAATCTTTCTGGGGAAAAATAAAAGTATGGAAACTGTTATTTAAAATGTAGAATATACCAAGTGGAACCACACAGAAATAATTTTCCAGCTGGCCTTGTTCTCCCATTCATATGACAGTTTTCATTTTCTTCTGGAATTCTGTGTATTCAAGCTGCCAGAATACAGATGCTGGCCACTGTAAGAGAGCAAGCTAACTCAGCACCCATGACCGACCTGCAAAAAACACATCCTGTGATAGACATGAAGTTGTTTGGAAAAATCCATCAAATATCAGAGAGATTCAAAACATTGTTTCTCCTGCAATGTTTAATTTTCCACTAGTTTCCTTGTTTTCATTTCCTTATTTATTGCAGAAAACTGGATCCTGCATAATTAGGAAAAATGACATCTTTCCCTTTTCATTTATCTCACACAGCACAGACATTCAAGCTGGTGATTCAGCAGAAAGAAGGTCAATGTATTAATGGAATCAATAAACTTAAGTGTGATGAAGTGACTGCCACTTCAATTACTGTATAAACCATAAATCATTTTCAAATACAAGAAATGTCCTTCTACCAATAAACTACCTGTTAAAGCAATTGTTTAAAAATCAAAGTGTGATCTTGTAAACATTTTGGGACTCAGTTACACTGTACATCTCACTCATAACTTCTGCCTATTCCTCATCACTTATTCCTTATTGACTTAGATTCAGTACAGAGTACAGACTAACTGAAGCAGTATTTACAATTAGAAATTGTGGCAGTGGTCTCCTGCTCCCCACTTCTTTTCTCTATTCCTTAGTCATAACTGGATGCTGTGACATTTCTCCCAAGAAAACTGGGAGCATAGAGTCAAACCTATGTCCACTCCAAGCCACTGGTGCTGACCAGACACAGAGAGCTCCATCTTTACACAAGCTGTCTGCAAGCTGCCATCACTACCAGAAACTCTAAAGGCTGAGCTCGTGTGTGCTGATACAGACCAATGGCTAAATACTCCTGTTAAGTTCTACATGCTGCACAGCACTCTAAGACATGTCTCTCACTCAGGAAGCAAAGTCACAGGCATTTTTTCTCACCCTGGAAGTTTAAAATATGGTCCCTGGTGAAAGGAAGTCTTGTCTGCCCAAGTTAACAAAATACCATAGCATGATATAACATGACCTGCTCTTAACAGTCCTCATTCCCCAGTGAAACGTATCACCCACTCACTCTCTCTCTCTCAAACCCTGAAAGATGCTCACTGGCACAGAAAAGGAAGAACAAGAAAATCCAGAGAGACTATTACTGATTAAGTACTGTATATACAGTGGCATGAGGATGCACAGCAAGCCTTAGATGCAACAGAAGCTTTTCATCCTGCAGTCCAGGACAGATATGAGTTATTACACAGAAAGAGATAACCACTGGCAACACTAATTATGTAGCTTGAAGCAGAACATATGTGGGATCACAAACTACTGAAGCATAGATTATTAGACAAGTGGAGCCAATGCTCTCTCTCTAAACTTTTTCTAAAGATCTGCTACAGATCTGCAGGCAAAATGATGAGCATTGACTCTGCTTTTGGGGAACTCCACTTTCCACATTATAGAACTTTAAAACTCTGGTCAAATTTGGGATTCCTCTGCACTTTGAGCCACAGAAATGCATAATAAGGAACTGCTTTTTCCCTGAAGTTTTATCTGGAGAGATTAAAAGCATCAAAATCAAAATAAAATGTAGATTATCCAAATCAAGAAAGAGATTTATTTCAGGGTTCAAAAATCCAACCTGGTTATGGTAAAGCCAAAGTAGGAAATTGAGCCTGAAGACAACAGTATCACTATTCCCCATCACAAAACTCCCACGTCTCTAAATATACCCACCCATTCAACATGAGCCCACACTCTTTCTCAGAGCTAAACTTCCTAACTCCCAAGAGAGGCAGAAGGCTTTAAATTGCAATAGCAACTCCCACTGGCCCAATCTCCTTTGCTCTTTGTTTCCAGGTCCCAAATTATTTTCAGATCCCCTGTTACATATTTACAAATTTCACCTTTGTTTCTTCCTACAAGAATACTATGAGCTCTGAAAACTTCCTGACTGCATTTAAAAACAGACCAAGCAGTAAAAATGTCAAATCCAGAGCAATCTTTAATATTCAGTGAAACTACCTAATGCCAAATCTTTTATGATGTCTTTTGAAGATCCAAGACATCTTGCTTCTGGGATGCTAAGCCTTCCTTTAGCACTCTGGCTTTGTACTGTCCTTAGCTAATGAAGTCCTGGACCCTACCAGTGGTAAATCTCTGGTAGAGAGATAGCACTCTGGTAGGTAAAGAAGCACTCAAAGTGCTTCTTTACAACACAGGTCCCCCAGGGCAGTATACACAACTGCTGATAAAGCTTCACTGACCTCGGAAAAAATATCTGGGAAACAGACAGTTCCATGTCTTCAGCATTTCAGTTTCCTCACAATTCATGGCAAGCCCTGTAGCTTTCAGTCATGTACCTAAACCGAGGCCAGTAGCAGTCTGTGAAACCTACTCAGCTTCCAATGTAGAACATGCAAGACAATGAGGCATTTTGCAACACATGAACTGCACCAGAAACTTCACCTAATGTTGTGTGAAGTTCCCACAGCACTCCTGGGTGCAGAGCAGACACACTCTGCTCACTGGTGGCCCATGTTTCACTGATTATTCTTCAACAGACTTTCCTCAACAATTTCTTTGCCCTGTCAGTAGCAATGGCTTGGTAGAAGCACCAACAATGCTCCTTCTTTGTTCTGTTCAGCAAGCTATGCACTTCTATTTATCTGAAAAATCAGTTTAAGTCCCATAGATTAAAGCTTAATATTCCGGGGTTTTTTTTCTTCTGATCTCTGAATGTCTCTGCAAGAAATTCTGCAGTTCTGAGGGTTTAACCAATGTTTGGTTTTACTTTAATTTCATGTCTGGTATTGGTAACACTTAATTTCATATTGCTCTCAAATGATGTTTTGAATTCATCAGCAGAAAGGGAATTTTGCTATCATCAGTGTTATCAAATCACAGTTGTCACTTTTTCTTGTAAACACCCAGAAGGAATTTACTTCACTCAATAAATTCCAGATATCTGCCTAGGAAGATGCAGGGACATTTAAAAGCTGTGCAGTAATAATAATAAAAGTGAGAATCCTGCCTCTGAACTCCTATGTTTAATGCATTAACATCTGCTGAATATTTTTACCTGCTTTACCATAGCATCTCTATGCCCTACTCCAAAACCAAAATCTAAAGGACATATAAGGTACTGTTTCAGAAGCACAGATTTCACATTGGCCATATGGGAAAAGCAACAGAGAAAACATTCAACCAAAGCAATAGAGGTCATTATTTGTAAACATTTCAATGATTTTCGGTGGAGAAAATAAAGCAGAGGTTAACCTACAAAGTAATTCAAGTGAGACATAAATAAGTATATCTACATGCACACAGAGCTTCTAATTTTAGCAGAACTTGTTTTTTCTTCTGTACATTGCTTATACAAAATTTACCAATAAATGTCTATAATCAGAAATGTATTATGAAGCTCATGTAAGTTGAAAAATTAAGGATGCAGAGGGAAATAAAAAGAAAATTCCAGCAGTGCCAGAAGACTAAGTAGAAGAAATAAAGAAAAAAAAAAAAACAGATTACAGGAGACCAGGAGACTGCCCAGCAGTAAAAGTGAAGTGAGGTAGAGGTGAAAGGAGATGTGGGAGGACATATGCTGTGTGCCCATATGCCAGAAAGGAAGAACATCCAGGCAACAGCACGCAAAACCCAATGACACTATGCAAGATTTGAAGTAGATGCACTAATTCAAAGCAGAGTTTGCCATGAGAAATAAAAGCCGCAGAAATTCAAAAAATCCTATTTTTCTAAAAGATTCATTTCTTTATACATTATTTTAGTCAGCAAGAAAAATAATTAAATTCATGGAGTTTACCAATAAAATGAGCAAAGCTGCCTAGAAGACCACAGTTGGAAGAGTGTGATCCTGCCAGAGCTTCACAGGACTAATGCTGATTAATTGGAAAGAGCCTGGAAGAGCACTATAAAAATGATGAGCAGTCCAGAAAAGCACCACCAAGTGAGCAACAAGGAAAGGATGGAAAAGTTGAAGGTATTAAATCTAAAGAACACAATACATAGGAGAAGTCTAATAAAGGCTTTTAGAGATATTAAAGCTTGATGAAAACAGACAGGAAATAAACTTTTCTCCATAAGGAGTGGATAGGGAAAGAAGTAAACTGAAGCAAAGCAGATTTAAATCAGATATTAAAGAAAATAGTCTAACTCAGCAGTCCAGGTTCTTGTTATCACAATAAATTCTCTCCAATTCAGTTCTCCTCGAACAACTACAGTGAAACCAGCTGGGAGTGTTTGTATAAATCTGGAAATACTCTGTAGCAGCTTAAGGCAGCACTGCTGCCCAGACAAACAGGTAGCAAACTGTACATCAAGGAATCTGTTTCACGACACACTGGTTCAGCAATAAAGCCACTTCCCCAGCATTCATGTTTCCATACTGTTTTGGCCCCGTTTTCGTCCCAGCGGGGCGGTGCTGGTCTCAGGGTCGCCGATCCTCGAGCCCCACATTGGGCGCCATTTGTTGCGGTGCATTCTGGCGGGGGGGGACCCCCCAGGGATGTCCGCAGGGGGCCCCCCTAGGATGCAAGTTCGCTGGTAGCAGCAGGCAGGCAAGGAGACTTCACACGGCTTCTGAGGGTGCTCATTAGATGAGGGTTTATTGGGGGTCCCACCCCCGGGAGGCAGCATGGTTTCTGAGGGAGAAGGGGGGAAAGGGGAGTGAGGGGGAAAGGGGAGGGGGAGAGAGGGGCTGGGTGGGCACCAACCAGGAGAGCCGGCGAAGAGAGAGGGAAACGTCCCACCCGGCACACTTAACAGGGAGATTCAAAGTGGGCGCGGAACAGATTGGGCCAATGGCACTACAGGCACATGATACTTCAGGGTAGGATCACATGCTTGGAATAAACCATACATTTTCGATGGGTGAGACAGAGCATACCATTTAACTAAAATATAACACCACATCTCTGCCCCTTGCCTGTGTCAGATCTGTCTCAGCTGTGTCAGCACAGTGGCTGCAGAGCTGCACCAAGTATGAGTACACTAAAAAACAACCTTGGGTTTGGAAGGTTTAAGAGGGCTAGAGCCTGGGAGAATGCAAACTCAACCTACTGGAAAGCATTTAAACCTACCAATAGACAGGTGAACCTCAGCCACTCTCATAAATGGGGCTTGCATGCCATGTTTGACACTCAGGAACTGCTTACATCCAAGATCTAGAGTACAAGCTCTCATCACACAAAACTGCTCTGGGATTATATACCCACCACAAACTTACATCTTCTCTGATTGCTTTGCACCACCAAGCTCACAGGGCTGTTTCATACCCTATACTACTCTCCTGAGAACAAATAACTGGCTCTTCAGTAATGAAAGTGGAATGCTACAATGACATATTCTAAAATTAAAATATCAACATGACTTTCTCCTAGACACTCCCAAGCAAATGGTTGCACTTACACTATTTTGCAGTAAATTTAAAAGCAAGTATTTTTTGAAATTAAATGTATTATGACCATTTGCAATGGTCATACAATACAATCCTCATTAAATAAATACATCTACCACAGAACAAAAATTGAAATCCCTTCCAAAAATAGAAAGCTATCAAGACAAATATTGAGGTTTATGAAGGCTATAGTTATAGGCAGAAGGTTGGCTAGCATTATCTAAATATTTAACCTCATTGCTAGAGTACAATGGTCAATGTTGTACAACACATGTAGACCCCTCAAGCCTTCCAGAATAGAGTTACAGTGATTACAAAGCAGGTAGGTTAAATTTGTTGTCTAAGTAGCTTAGCAGTTGACCCTGAAAGTAACTGAATATGAAGGCCCAGTTAATATTAAAGACACACAGATTACATTGCTAATACAGCTCTAGGAATTGGAACAGGGACAAAAAGCATTGCCCCAGATTGCAATGATAGTCATGTGAAAGATTCAGGAATCAAAACAAGGTCCTACTATAATGAGTTACAAGCTCACTCTCCAAGACCACAGATATCCCTCATTATAAGTTGAAGACCGCATGTGGCAATTATTTAGCTCAAATAAAACTTCTGCAGCACTCCACTGACTTGTAATTCTTCTCCGGGAGAAGAAGTCATATTCTTTCACAAACAGTTTAAATACTAATTATTTCTTTGCTGAACCCTGCAGTGAAACTCATCTCTAGAAGGGGCCATGTAAAGCACTTCCAATATTTCTGCTGCCCAAAGAGCAATACTCTTCATTCGCTTCAGTGATTTTCTACCCAACAGGTACAACAGTGAAGTAATGAGCATTATAAAACTTAATACAGTGCCATATATATTTTATGACTCTGTAGATCCAGATCAGAGAACATCCAGATTGTTTTTACAGAACTAATGCCAGACACATTTCAAATTATTATGTATGCAATGATTCTAATAAATTTATAACTCTTACCAAACTAAAATTTAAAAAAAATATAGGTGAGAAATATAATTCTAAAAATACCAAACATTCCTTAAGGAAGTTAAAACTTCCCAAGAATTTTTTAAATAGATGTTATTATGAGAGAAAATAATATATATCAAAATTAAAGGTGGCTTAATAAGAAGGATTTTTCACTAATGCAAGTATAAGACATTAAAAATATATGAAAATGAAAAACCAGTCACAATGCTCTACTGTTTTACAGTACAGCATTTAAAAAGCAATACCATGGAGGATGTAAAGCCACATAAAAGCTCTGGATAAGAGACTGTAAAATGAGATTCCCTTATATCAGACTAACATCAGAAAAATAACTTCCCTGTGTAGATTTGACACTCTTTCCCTTCTTGTTTACCTATGGTAACATGATAAATTTCCAAAGTATCCAACAACTTCATGATCTTTGATGTTGCCCTTATAACCAAAAGGTGGAACAAGACTTCCATATTTGACATTTAGACATGGAAAGATTCAAGTTACCTGCTCAAGTTTGAACAAAAAGCCTCTGGCAGCCCTGCAAACCAAAAGAGTTCTCCTGAAGCCCAAGAGATTCAAAAACAACTGGGCTCACCTTGTTTGCCATTTCTGCAGGAACACATCAATGTGCAACCAGGCAGTCCTCTGTAGAGAAATCACAACTCCCCTCAAGTCTGTTTTTGAGATGGAAACTACAGAAACAGAGGCTTGCACTGTTGGCAATCTGAGCAAAGCTTTCCTACTTTAGGACCTTACTGAGGAGAAAGATTGGCTGCGCATCAGCTCTGGACCAAATAGTTTGAAAAAAGAGCCCAATGCCCAAATATATTGATTAGAAAGCTGTTTAAAGCTTGTTCGACACTGTTCATATCCATCAAACACTATGTTTTTTCTTTATTCAATTTCTCTTCCTCAACAGGAAGTTACAGCCAGGTGTAATCACAGAGAATTAGCTCAGTATTGGCCAAGTACAGCAAGGAAAATTCACAGGAGCACAGTTCTCTTGACAGTAGTGTCACAGTTAAAGCCAACAGGAGTGGACAGGCTTCCCCAGCTCCTGGGGAGGAGTTGTTCAAGGATTGCCCATCCTATTCTCACTTAGAGAATATATTATGTTTTACTTACATCAGTCTGTGTTTTCAAAGAAGAGCAGCTCAAACTTTAAATCTACAAACTATATAGGCAGAGTAAGTGTTTAACGTAAAACATGTTTCTATGTGAAAAGACAGTTGAGAACATACTGTCTTGGAAAGCACAAATTTCAACAAATCTTTCATATCTAGTGTGTCCTAGGTTTGGCTGGGGTAATTTTCTTCACAGTGGCTGGTATGGGGCTGTGTTTTGGACTTGTGCTGAACACAAAGTTGATAATAGAGAGATGTTTTTGTTATTGCTAAGCAGGGCTTACACAAAGCCAAACCCTTTTCTTCTTTTTCACCCTCCTCTCTAGCAGGGAAGTTGGAGGTGAATGGGAGGCTGGAAGGAGACACTTTCAGGACAGGTAACCCAAACTGACAAATGGGATATTCCAGACCATGACATCATGCTCAGTATGTAAAGTGAGGTGAAGGAGAAAGGGGTGAGATATTTGGAGTGGTGGCATTTGTCTTCACAAGTCACTGTTACCATGGTAGGTCCTGCTGTCCTGGAGGTGGCTGAACACCTGACTGCACATGGGAAGCAGGGTATTAATTTTTTTTGTTTTCTTTCTTTGTGTGTGTGGCTCTTGCTTTCCCTAGCAAACTGTCTTCATCTTCAACCCAGCAGTTTTCTAGCTTTTACCCTTCCAATTCTCCCCCAATCCCACTGGTGGGTGAGTGAGTGAGGGCTGTGTGGGTTGGTTGCCAGCTGAGGTGGAACCATGACAGTCCTTTTTGTTGCCAAATAAGGCTGTTGTGGTTTAGGAATGGTATTCCCCACTTTAGTATTCCTCTAAAACTATGTGCCACTGCCCTACCCCCTCCAACTGGAGGCACGCATTGAAGTAAGAACAATTTGCTGGAAATAGCAGTGAGAAAAAAATTAACAATAACAGCAACAATATTAATAACAAAAGGTATAAGAAAATTAATTATTCACACAGAAAAACTCTCAATAATAGAAAATATCAGATGGATCCCTCCACCATGTTTCTTGACCAGAAGGAATCCCTTCTCCCCAGAAGGGATTCCCTTTCCCCTACCCCAGCAATGACGAGAGGTGGTATAGAATAACCTCTGTGTGCTAGCCATGCCCTCTCCTGGATACTGCAAAACAAAACCTGTCCTGGCTGGAACCAGGATGCAGGGAAGGTAGTTTCATACAAGATCTGAAGTCCAGTTTAGAATGAGCACAAACTCTTCAGGAACAGGGCCAGGATACAGCCTGCTAGTGCTGTTACATGCTGCTTTTCTGACCCACGTTTGACAGAATCAGCCTTGCATGCTGCCACCACCCTGCAGAATGACTAGGCCTGTCTAAGACTACTAAGACTATTTCATAACTAAATCCAGAAACACCCCTCCTAAAGAGCAAATGTATGATTCAATTATTTTTTGCTTGGACAAACAAATTTTCCACCTAGTCTATTTCTACAGAACAGGAAATCTACTATTTCTACAGAAAAAGCTGCAGCCTTCCATTCTCACCAGAATATCTCCTTCATATTTAAGAAACCAAATCAGCATTCTCAAAGGCCCTGATTTCAGTGCAAGTTACATGTCTTAATTTGATTTAAGATGTCTTCTGGAAAGTACTGAATATCCTCTCCTCCAGTTTCTCACTCTATGTGTCAGGTATCCACGGGAGGGGCCCAGGATACATTGCAATATCAAATATAAGTGTGGTTGGGTTTAGTTGTGTTAACACAGCACAGCTGTCCCAGCTGAATTTGCCTTGAAGATGAAGTATAAGCAGCACTGCTTAGTATGCTTCACAGTTGCCTCTAACAAAGTCTGAATGAAGGACAGAACAAATACAAACAAAATTATCTTACTTCCTATTGCACTTAAATTTTGACAGACTGGAAACTGTCCAAATCCTCCTACTGTTTTGTGGTTAAAAATAGGAAAATCCAGTTTACTACAAATGGTGAAAAGTCCAATTAAACACATTTATTACTGAAAAATTGTCATCTCTGGAACTGCCTTGAAGCATGATGCATCAACAAATTTGCCTGCTAAGGAAGCATCATGTATATAATGACTAAAGTTTGTGACATTAGCAAAGACCCTTCAAAAATGAAAAGTGATACAAATTGCTGCAAGCTTTATTTTCTAAACGTCTGATTGTTCCTGAATATGATACAAATAAAATCAATCTAAACTTACTCATTTTTCCAACATCTGTTAGGAATTCTTTAAGAATCTGTTCGTAGGGACAATTTGTCACATCACAAAATGATGACATTTGCACCACGACATGCTGACATTATACTATCCTATTGTCACTATTTGTGACAAACATGACCCTACAACAACCTTTTGTTGACCTCTCTGATACCATGGACAAATATTTGACCATGTACTGCAAATAGAATCAATGATACCTTGGGACCAAAGCAGAGCAAGTCTGTTCCCTTGTGTAAGCCAAGGTCAGCCTATTTGCTCCTAATTCTATGGTACCAGGAATGCCACAAGTGCCACATGCTCTGATCCTTCAACACAAACCTCCTGCCTCACCTCTGAACAAGGACAGCCTGAGATGGAGGGAGTTAGTTCATTGCAATAGTCAAGCTAAATGAAGCAGTAACAGAGCTCCATAGTCAACATCTTTAAGTGGGAACAGGGAAGGATGAGTCCAAATTAGCCTTCTAATTATTTTCTCTTTAACTTGACTATTTAAACAATTACCTAAGTTACACAGTATAATGCCCTGAAAATTTTTAGTACTGAATAGGCTTGGTTTGCTGCACCACCGCTCCTTCCACAAAAAAAGAGAAGGAAGAAAACCTTTTTTTTTTCCCCATATAGATATAATAATGATGCCTACTTGCATGTCATTCCTCAGAATTATTGGCATGTGATTCAGAAACTACAAAAAATTACAATCAGAATTGGGGCCGCTTTTGTTGTCAGGAAAAGCCTCGTGCTGTTAGCAAAGAGAGATGAGAGCCACCTAATGCTTTGGGGGCTTAAATAGCTGTTAACTAACAGGGTGACTAGTATGGCTGCAGCATTAGCCCAAGGACCTGACCCAAAACACACTGAAGCTGCTGTGGCCTTGCACAGCCTTTGGGCTCAGTGACACCATATGGAGAACCCCTGCTCTCACAGCTCAGAGAGTGCAGCAGAGAGCTCAGGACAATGAAACTCCTCTACAGGGAGCCTTTGCTGCAGGGAAGTGATGAGGACTCAGGTCTCGTTTCTCTCTGCTGAATTGATTGTCTGAGCAAGGAGATTGATGCAGAAATCAATTCACTCATGCCAGCTGGTTTCCCTCTATCTGCACTGGTAGTAAGTTGATTGGGATATTAGTTTCCTTCAGCTGATGTGTCTTCCATATGTAACATGCTGACCCTAGTGATGCTGAACACACAGCAGCTAGAAAGATTAAATTAACCAATCCATAGGAAGGAAGGTAGGGGAGTAAGAGAGAGTAAGAAAACAAAGAAAGGCAAAAAACAGCAACCCTCAGCTCATGCTAAGAGGCTTGTTTCTTCTAGATAAATGTAATAATATAGACTTTTAGAGAAAATAAAGTGAGGAGAAAGAACAGTGTGGAATTCAACAATTAAAATATTATTCTTGGGTTATTACTTGTTTCTGTTTACTTTTCTCCATTTTGTAAGCTCTTGCACCTCTTTCTTTCCATTACTGTTAACATTCTATTACCTGTGAGATAAATTAAAGCCAAGAATCCTTCCATTATGGATAAAATTTAAGTCAATGAAATGGTGCTGCTTCATTCTAGCTGAGAAATACAAACACAGCCTGGGTTCCCAAGGAGTCTATAGATAGAACACTATAACTGAATGTTTTTACTGATGTCCTTCAAAACAATATTTAAAATGGAAAGAGAGCACTAGAAATCTCTATTTAAAAATGATTAACTATTTGTAAATAATAATGAGCAAGATTTTCAAAATTCACCTTCAGCACTTCTTAAAATCTAAGAAACTTGATCATGCCTGTTTAATAAATCTTTTAAGCAACTTAAGAGAAAAGGATTGATTTCCATTTCAAAAGAATCACCAATTTTTACTGAACAAAAACCTAGCTTAACTATGCCATGCAAACTTGGAACAAACAAGCAGAATTTCTTGTATGTATCAAAACAACTTTATTATACAGCACACCAGAAGATCAGCTGTTTTAAAGTCAAATGCTAAGACATCAAAAGCATATTTTCATACATGGAAAGGGTGAGACACTTGAATACTCTCAGGTAAACTTCCATAAATTAAAAATGAGACTCACTTGTTGATAAGAACATACACAGTATTGGTTATGCACCAAAGGAATAATGGCTTGAATTTAAAATTAATTCTGGCTCAGATGAGGTTGTCCATTTAATGAACATTTATTCAACTTCAAATAACCAAGAAAAACATTTGGGATACTTTGTACTTTTTGCATATGACAGCACCATCATCTACACATCTAAAAAGATGCTTTAATATATTCCAAAGAAACAAAAAGACATCTAAAACTGCTTTTGCCATGCATCTTTCTTTCCAGAAACAACATTCACTCAAGATAAAGAACACTATTTAAAGTACCCAAATTGATGAGAAACTTACAATAGAAGAAAACCTGTAATTTGTAAATTGTGTTGATAGATCTACTTGTTACTTCATTAATTTTTCTGAATTTAAATACTATTTAAATCAATATGAATGAATAAGTGGTTTTAAAATTCTAAAATGTAGAGACAAATCCACAAAATTTCAACTAATTTAGCTGTATGGAAAATAAATAATAGAAATACACTACTAGCAAGTACTAGTCATTCACGTTCCCTCTCATTTCATGTTTACAAAAAAGGTGCTTATTTCACCTAAGAAGCTTTTACAGTTACCCCTGAGCCACAAAGTGCTGTTGGCCAGAAAAGCTGTCTGGTGAAGGATCACAAAATTTTCATCTGAGTCTGATGCTCTTCCCTAAATATCCACAGGTCTAGCCTAGCACAGACATCCTCATGTTCTTCTTAGAAGTCATTCCCATAAGACAGTATCAATTTCACATTAGATAAAAGCACTCTAAATCTGTTCATCTTCTTTCAGTCCATGAACCTCAGTGACTACACAGCAAGTGCACTTCATCAGAGAAATAAGCTATGCCAGAAACCAAGACCTTACATGTTTCTGCTTTTGACTCCCATGTTTTCAGGGCTCTGATAAAGCAACAGCTTGGATATATGCGATTCAAAGTTGCCTCCTGTGACAGCTTCAAACTCATTTGCTGTCTCTGCTTTCCTCAGATTGTGTTTGTTTTCAAAAGAAGCTTCATACATTTAAATTCCTGCCATAAGTAACAGCTTGTAAATATTTAATTTCATTTAAAAGAAAAATAATTAATTGCCTATCAGCTGCAAAAAATAATAATGAGGCATACTTGGCAAAGTCCCACCTCAGAATGACATCACCCAAGTATGAGAATGACATGCACTAATATTTGAACTTAACCCAGACAATAAAATCCACAGTAATAGACATTTCAGAAGCTGTGTTTTGCTCACAGTACCTCTTTTATATATTAAATCTAACACTGAATAGATTATGATTATTTTTCAATTACACTTGGATGATCAACCAAGTCATTTCAAATTCTTATTAGATGGCATGTGCAGATCACAGAACTGGAAATGGAATTTTGAGTATTTCATTTCTAATTATGATTATTTAAACTCACCTGGAAGCTTAACACAGAAGCAGTGTGTTTCATAGTATGTCCCCAGTCCAAAACTAACCCTGGGTAGGATTTAAGGGATCTCTTCACAGCTTTCAATTTGGGGCATTAGGTGAAATATACCACTCCAGGGCCAGTTTCAACTAAGATGATGTATTTTGGGGACAATTGTATTTTAAACATTTGCTATTGCTATGCTCTAGAGCTACAGGTCCTGCCATGAACACAAGATTTCCTTAAGCAATTCCATGCAGCCTGTCCAATTCTACACACAACATGTGACCAAGCGTGAACATCTATTTTCATGGGAATGGCAACTCCCAAACTGACGACGTGTCAGTGTCATAACTAACCATGTCTTTCAAGATCTTGTTTTTCAGATGGAATGGGGAAGGTGATGCTATTCGAGCCCTCAGGGGCGAGAAAAGTGATTTAATACTGAGAAGGAAATGAAGGGAGAATAACAAAGGAGACACACAGAGACAAAGGAAGGAGGAAGGAGGAATGAGACATACACAAAAAAAAGCAGATGAGGAAGTAACAGAAACAAAGGATAGCTGCAGAACTTGCCTAAAGGGGAGCAAAGTTTCTGACTGACTGATAGAGACTGTGACAATCAGGTTCACTTAATAAATACAAGTCTATTTAGTGGCTACAAAAAATATATTTTGTGCAAACCATCCACATACAACAGACTGTGGATCAAAGACTATGAACTCTATATTATTCCCTGACACAGTGTCTATGCCTAAATGTGAATTTCAGTGCTCTCATCTCAATGGGCTCAATTTCTCAGCTACCAACCCCTGCGAAACATCACACTGGGCTTAGGTCTGTTCCCTCAGGGAAGCCTTGATGTACTTCACAAAGTACAGCAATGCAATAACCAGACTTGCTGGCAGTTTTTGCAAACAAGATAAAAATTACATCCTTCTGTAGCTTTACATTCCCATCTTCAGGAAGTCTCCTCACAGTTAGGAACATTAGAGCCAAGACGTAATCCCTCACAATAGATGGACACTGATTCAAACAGGAAGTGGAGGCACTTCTTTTCATGCAGCCACAGTGTTCATAAAGCATCTCTTGCCTCAGAAACACACACAAAAGCATCCTGAACATTCCTGTGTGCTTGCAGACTGATCAAACTAAACCAAGTCCACCCACTGATGAAGAAACTTGTCTTTCATTCAATTCTTATGTTGTAGCAGTCCATGTCAGTTTAAGAAGTGCCTTTCCGCAGTTAACTAAACCCCAAAAAATATTTTATATTGAGAATTTACCAGCTAACAACCCAGTTCTCACACGGATTATATATGGTCATCTGATATCAGTCATCTCCCTCCCAAAGGTTTTTAAATCAAGAAATGGAAGAGAGGGCACAAGGTGCTTATATAATAAATTTTTTTTATTCTCTCTTAGGGTTTTCGAGGAGCAGTGAGATTATTAAAAGGTTCAAAGCCTTCTAAATGAAGACCACTTTATAAAAAGAACATCTGGTTTAAAGCAGTTGGAAGAGGAGGTAGGAAGGAAGGAAAAGAAGATCTTGTTAGTAGCCCTCAGTGCTCTGCCCAGTAGCCCTTGAGAGATGCTGCAGGAAGATGAACATATGTATTTCATTATGAACTGAAAACGTGTTCACTGAGCTACATCCTACCATTTTTAAGCAAAGGTGCCTGGTTCAGCCTATATGCAGGGAATGTGTTCCTTCTTCATCTTACTTCACAGAAGCTGACAGGAACCAACAACTTAATCAGTCAATCAGAAAGTGGGTTTCACAGAGCTACAAAAATGCTGTTCAGCTGATCTGCAACACATTTTTTTGCTTCTCTTCTTGACAGTGGCTTTAGACAGTGTTAAATAATAGTATCTGTGACCTGAGAGAAATTTAGTGCATTGATAGTGGGCTGCTTGCTCAAAAAATATGGACACTTTTGCTCTATCCACACATCCTCTTCCCTCTTGCATGTGCTCAGCAGTACCTCTCACATACAAGAGAGGAAAGAAGAAACTTTGGATTCTTTCATATTTGTTTTTCCTATCAGGCTGGGAAACTACAAAAAGAGGAGGATCAGATCTCAGCTGTCTCCACCAGTACTGGTCTCCCTCACCCAGGGAGAAAGAAAAGCTCAGAACCACTAATAGTAACAGCTCCCCAGTTTTCTACCCCAAGCACCAGTAGAGTCACGGACAACCAGAGAGTTCACTGTCAGTCCTCTGTAATCTGTCACTGGTGCTCAGGACACAGCTCTCAGCATAAATGTTTTGCATAGTTTCTGTTCAGCTTGTACTTCTCACTCATGGCAAAGAACACATTTCAAAACTTCTCTCAAGGCAGCTGAGACCTTTCTACATACTAGCCATTTCGTGGCTGGGTAAGAGGTAGGGAAACACAGGGAATCACTGATTAAAAGCCAAACAAATTAGCAAAATAAGAAATGGCCTTTTACATCAAAAGCTGCAACTTTGATGAAGTCCTATTGCCTATGAGGAGGCATCTGTGCTTGAGAGAAGAAAGCTTTTTCTATGCGCTGACCTCATGAAATACTACAATACTGAAGATTCCAAAGCCCTGTGCACGGCAATTAAACTAGTCCAGATTACAAGACTAAAATGAGAGAGGCCAGAAGGAAATGAAGTTCACTTAGCACATGTGCAGAGCAGTGCATGGCAGCCACATCTAATGTGAACCCTTACTACTCTCAACAGGGCCCCACAAAGTGCTCAGAAAGAGCACAGAGGGATCCCTCCCAAAACCAGCTGGGAACTGACAGATAGGAGTTTACTGACTCCAACATGCCATGGAATAGGATATTGGGGTTCCTTTAGTTAAGAATCATCAAGATTAGAGCCTATAAGTACAAACACACAAATGCATAGCAGATCCTAATAATCTGATTTTGACTTCCTTTTCCACTGGGAAAATCACTGCAGGTTGAGGTGAGGTGGGCACAAGAGCATCAGTCTTTCTGTGACATCCAACTGCTCCAGCAGTGCAACGTGCTCTAGCATCACCAGCCAGGTCCGTGGGAATCTCCAGGCATTTGCTGCCACAGATCTCCCAAGAATTCACCTCATGAGCTCTGTACCAGGCTGATTGTTAGAGCACTGCGTATGTGCATGGCATCCATTTGGATCCCATTGATTACCACTGGTGGTGGTAATTGAAGGAAATATCTCTGCACCGAGAAAGAAATCCACTAATCCACCTGTTCCTGGCACATGCTGCTTTTGTTTGGTTTATTTCTGGTTTTGTATCATCTCATCCATGGAGCCCTTCAAAAACCATGCAAAAAATAGAGCTGCCCATACTAAAGGGGCTCACGAGTTCCCTCAGGGTTATACTCTTATCTCTACCTATGTTAACACTGGTGCCTCCTTAGGCTGAACACCCAAAACAATTGCTGGGAGCATAAAACAAGAGCTGAGAGAAGTGTATTCTGCTCTCCATAAATGGCAAGATTTAATGAGTGCTACTGCAGATTTAGATGTGTTAGACTTCACAAACAGTTCCAATCCTCTGAAAAGACCAAGTTACAAGGTATCTTTCTGCTAGCAAACACAGGAAAAATACCTTATTGTACCCCTTGAGGATTTTATGGCAGCATACTACCACTGATACAACTGTGTTTTCAATGAAGAAACAACAATTTCTTCAGAATCAGTCATATTTACCACTGTGAAACAGTGCTGAAAGCTCAAAGAGTGATTCCAACATACTCCTCTCACCCTCCAGCTCCATTCCCTTGGGCATCTGTCTTGCAGTGACAATTGTTGGTGGAGAGAAGCATGGGAATGCATTAATCATAAACAGGCTCTTCTTCACCACCTGAGAAAAGCAACATTTCTCTACCATAGCTCAGTTAGGGATGCCAAGCTATGCACTGGTAAAATTTACGGGTGGAACAGCTCGATTCTCTATCATCATCATCCTCACTTATTGGTATTACACAGCACCTAAATGCTGCCAACTGAGAGCAGAACCCCAGAACACATTTTGCTCACACACATGCAGGGGGAAGATTGCTCTTTCCCTGGGCACTTTCAGTCCAGCGACCAGACCAGAGACAGTTACTGTGATTAAAAAAGTATTTTCACAGAGTGTAACTTGCCATCTGCTAAAACTTAACACACTGGCCAGGAAACCTGGGCCTACTGCTGCACGGGAATAAGGACACATCACAGGGGTTGGTGCTCCCAAATACAATGCTGCAACACTCATGCAGCTTTACCATGCCTCCAGTGACAAAGAAACAAAGTCCATTAAGTGAATAGGGGAAAAAAACATTAAATACATCTACTTCATGGACTAGAACAAACGTTTAATAATGTTACTGCACTGAAACCACAAAACCCCGCTTTTTTGCTAATGAACAAATTATTTAAGTGTTTTTATGACTTCCCTTTAAAAAAAAACCCTATTTCCTGTTCTGTGATTTTCTTTTTAGGAAAACAGATAATCATGATGATGATTAGAAGGATGCCAGAAGTTAACAATAATCTCTGTGTGCAAGTACCTTTCTAAAAATGTGCCTGTCAGATACACAATAGGTACTATTGTATCTAGGCACTGTCCTATCCATATGGTGCAATTAAAGAGCTAGCAAAAGTGAGCTACAAAAGAAAACTTAAAAGGTCAAAAAATGTTATTCAGAGAAATAATTATTAGTCTACAAGAGCAGAAAAAGTACGAACACTGAGAAAGAAACAGAGTTGTTTGATTAAACTGCTAAACAAAGGCAGAAAAATCATATTAAATACAGGTTAAGTTTAGTCACACAATCTTAAGACTGTTCAGTGATCTTGAAGTGCCAGAGTCTAGGCATTTAAATTAAACTGGACTACACATTAAAAGGAGCCCTGATCAAAACAAACATCAGAACAAGCAGACAAGTTTGCATGACTTGTGAGAGTCTTTTCTTCTCTAATTCCTGGGCTGTACTGTCAAAGGAACAAAGAAATCACAGACATGATTTTCTATAGTCCTGCCTCTTTTAGGTGTTATGGTGATAACCACTACTTTAATATCAAAGTGCAAAGCTAATTTTTAGGCAAAAGCCATTCTAAGAGATAGAGAAGTACTATTATTCTCACCTTGCAGGTAAGAAACTGCAAAATCACATAAGGCAAGTGGTATTTCAGAAGATACTGGTGAGGTAAAAGTTCTTTGGCACTATTATTCAGCTTCAATTTAATCCAACAGCTGTTGGAAACTCATGCTCTGTCTCTGGCCAAGCTTTACATTTCCCCCAGGCATCAACTGCACCTCAATTCTTGCTTAGAGCTCGCAGACATGGCGACGGGGCTGCGCAGAGCATCACCAGCTCTGCCAAGGACTCTCAGTCCTGCAAAGCAGCGGCACCTCAGCATCTCTCCTCTTTCCACAACAGCCTCACCCACAGCTGCTGAAACCCAGTAGGATTCGCAAGCCCAGCACTTCTCTACTCATCACACTAAAGTCAGCAAGCCCAGCACATATACCCAGATTTTTCAAGCATGTCTGTTAAGATCAGGGATCCATTCAGAGACCATCCCCATATCCTTCCTTCTGCAGAAGTCCAAGCTTAGACTTAATCACTGAAACATAGAGTCACAGAATGGTTTGGTTTGGAAGGGACCATAAAGTTCATCTAGTTCCAGCCCCCCTGCCATAGGCAGGAAACCTTCCACTAGACCAGGCATCTCAAAGCCCCATCCAGCCAGGCCTTGGACAGCTCCAGGGATGGGGCACCCACAGCTTCACCAGGCAACTTTTTCCAATGTCTCACCACCCTTGCAGTGGAGAATTTTCTCCTTACTAAAGAAGTAAAGCACAGCAAAGGATCCCACACAATATTTCTTTAAAAGTGGTTTTGTCACTGGTGATTTGTTAGAGTTTTAAATTGTTATTACTGGGACAGGGGACTGGGGATGGGAATGTTTGGTAAGGAACGTGAGACTTTGAGAATAAAAATTCTGAAGATGTTGCAGGTTATCAGGTTTCATTCTGAGCTACAGCAAGAAGTCATATACTGCAGAATAGTTTCAACCTATACTTTCAGCTTTTGCATAAATAAAGTTGAGTTTTCAGAACATAGAAGCATCCCACTTGATTGTATTGCCGATTCTCTCTCCTTTATGTGAACAACCTTTGGTCTTAACTGACACAATCATAAAATATTATATTTGGACAGGGAAAGGACTTGGCATAAAAGCTTCTGTAATCTGGGCAGTTTCATGTTTTAAATGCATAAGGTGGTCCATACCTTACAGAGCTTCCCATTTTAGCAGAACAATTACTGTTTTTATGAAAAGCTCATCATTTCCCCCTTCCATTCTTTAAAAAAGGATCTTCTACTCTATTGAATTTTAATAAAGTCAAAAGGGCTGTCCTCAATTCTTTCTCCAAAGATCTATATCAGTAGATTTCTAAGACCATTAACTTGAGAAGAATGCATTATGTTCCCACTGTGATACATGCACTGCTATCCCCAGCCTAAACACATCCCTTACGATTGCTTTGTTTACCTTGCACGTGTAATACATCAGCAGTATCAGAGGCAGGATTTCAATCTGGTGTCTCTCTAGCATGTATATTGCCAAATTTCCCTCTTAGATTTAAACTGAGCTTGTCCCAACATCAGCACAGTCGTATTGCTGTAATAGCTCGTTCCTAAGCAAGCCAGGTAATGCCAGCAAACCAGGTAAAACCAGGCATGGCTGCAGGTATGGAGGAAGACTTGGAAGCATGTTTGAAATACATATTTACTAATTAAAGTTTGTATCAATTTTAAGTGTCTCCTTTGGGGATGAGAAGAGGTGCTATCTCCCTTTCCTTTAGCAATTGGAATTTGCTGAAATGTGGATAGAGCTCAGCAGGCAGCAATATGACTTACAGCCAGATGTAAGGCTGGGAGAGAGGGAAAACAGAGGCTGGTAGAAGCAAATAGATGAAGTAAGCCAGAAACTTTATACCAATAAAAAAGAAAAAGGAAAAAGAAATTTTAAACTCCTGAGTTACTTCAATCAGATTAAAATCATTCTGCTTTCCATGTGGGATTCTGCTGTTCCATTCAAATATGATTACTGGGTTTGGTTTCTGTTTGTTTTTATAATCACACTATCATCTCAAGGAATTTTAAGAAAAACCTTCCCTATGGGAAATCTACTTTTCACTTTGCAATATATCTGCCATTTATCAAAGGTCTGAGCTGTCAGGATTTTTGACCTCATGCTCCCTTTAGTTTCATAAAATGTAGTCTGACTACTCTGCAGAAACACCACCCAAACCTTACCAGAAATGGACTTTAGCCCATGTTTGCATAGATAACTACATTTACCATTACAAGTACTGCTATAGTAATGTTGAAGTCAATGTTTTTTATAGTTTTTCTCACAACTGATT
The DNA here is from genome assembly GCF_031753505.1 of Anomalospiza imberbis. NCBI lineage: Eukaryota > Metazoa > Chordata > Aves > Passeriformes > Viduidae > Anomalospiza > Anomalospiza imberbis. Next base: position 54,185,452 of record NC_089684.1, read on the forward strand.
GCAACTGAACAAAACAGAAAACTAATTCAATAAAATATCTGCCAGAAGAATACATGTAGTGACCACTAGCCTCTACAAATCACAATGGTGAAACTGTATCAAAAATATTAAGTTTCTAAATTAAACAAACTATCTGTATATCAAATAGAAACAAGTCTGTACCAGCTAAAGTTTTTGTGTGTAGCAATATCTGCAGATGGTAATAAATTTTTCTTTTTGGTAAGTCACTGTTTTTTAGGACTCAAAAGAATTTATGTGCATATTTATATTTATTTTCCATAACAAACATGTTTATGGGGGGATCATAACATCAAGTTACTTGACAAATAAGCGCCTGCATGGACTTAATATTTTGACAACAAACAAAAAAATAAAATACTGGCACCATGAAACTGCAGACTTGGAAGTAGCTGGCCAAAGTCCTGCTGACACTACTTTAGCAGTCTGCACACAGCATGAAGAGCAGCCCCTGCATCAAAATCAATTGTGAATACTAGTCTCATTCTCCCCCTGTTTCTGTTTTGGCTTTGATTTTTTTTTTTAATTGGCTAGTATGAATGCATAACGGGAATTCTTCAGGAGGGTCAAAAAGAATATAGTTTTGCAAATAAAGTTGCTTATCTAGCACCAAGAAAAAAGCTCCTGGGATGACTAAGGTCTCTCCAAAGGAAAAGTAGGATTTTTAAAAGCTGTCATGAATTGACATTTTTCCCCCAAATCAGAAAAGCTTGCATATTTTTAGTAAATCTGGGCACATGTATATTTAGCTTAACACACTAAGGGCTATTCTTTTAGCATGCTACGTGTACATATTCCAATTCTCAGTGTTATTTATCAGTTACACGGATGGCAATTACTTGCCCTTCCTACAGTAAATGGTGTGTTGCACCACCCACCTGCCATGTCTTCAGTTTATGATATTTTAAGACTGGCAAGAAAATTAGTTCCACTTGCATGAGCCTTTGTTTGAAAGGAAGACCACACAACAGCTTTCTGTGGGCAGAGGGGATGGAGAGCAGAAATACTAATTGCAGGAATTCACTAACCAGATGCATTCTTGCTGTGACAAGTACTGGCTTTGCAAGACCTACATCACCAGTGATGGTTTTGACTATACATCCCACTCTAAAGAAAGGCTGGGGACATGCTTCTTGTTCATAGGATTTGTAAATAATTGTTAGACTACAAAATAAAGTAATGAGGACACAAAGCCAGAAGCAATTTGCCTATCTCCCAGTACAGCTCTCTCTTGAAAAAGCAAAGAATTGTATCCTGGTCCTCCCAGGGATTCAAGCCCACTTTACAATCCATGCAATCACATCCTCTGTTTTGCCATTAAAGCCACCATTTCTCTAGCTCACCAAACTAACAGCATTACAAGAGGATAGTAACTAAACATCAGACTTCTGCAGTACAGAAAAGAGGGAAGAGAGAGGATCAATTTAATTTATAGCCTCCCTAGTTTCTCTCAAGAGATCTCATGCAACCAAAAATCACATGCTCCTAGTACTGCAGCACAGGATGATTTACACGATGTAAATTATTTTTCTAAAACTCCATGTGCACATCAACCTAACCTCTGCCCCTCTCACATTTATGTATTTGCCCTTGATCCATACACAAGTAGTCCATGGCAGCACTTTCAATGAACTGTTCATGCAGGTGAACATCCCTGAGGGATGCAGCTGCCCCCTCTGCTTTTATAGTTATTTATCTCTTCGTCATGGAGCTCAAAGGAATAATCCTATTGCATATTTCTTCTTCATTTATTTTACTAGGTGAGGTGTTTAAGAGGATATGTGGTCATCTGGAGCTCATCACTGTCAAATTTTCAGCCACGCAGCTGTAAAGGGTAAAGAAACTAATTTAGCTCCTTGGTTTACAAAGTGCTGAGTGCCTCCAATGAGGTGCCAAATGTGTGTGGTGACAATTTCAGATTGCTGAGTGCCTCCTGAGGTTCCAGGGCCTGATCCAAAACCCCACTGCAGTAATGACAGTCCTCCCCTTGGCTGCAATGCACCTGCGACAGAAGAGAGCTTTAAGACTCAAGCCTGTACTTCCAAGACAAGGAAAATATTGCCACAGATTTAAGAACACAGAAAAAGGTGGCAGATTTGAGAAGCACTGGATCATAGCATTCCTACCTCCAAACAACCCAGAGTAGTATAAATAAGTACAAACATATCTACTTAATGAAATAGACATTCAAGACTACTTTAAATATGTTTGAGATCAGGTGCTTATTTTCAATTGTTTGAATATAACATACAGCAAAATTCTCTCCAATCCTTGGAGCCCATCATGTTTCCTTTGAGCTTAATGTATTTCTTCCACTCCTTAAAAAAAATAAAGAAAGAAAAGAAATATTCTATGTGTTGTCTTTATAAATCATTTTTCTCTGGAAGCCTGTGTTAAAATCAGCTCTTCTTCTGGAAGCATGCAATAAAACAAACCCAACTAACAAGAAAAGAAGCTGAAAAAAATGCTGACAGTCATACTGTAAAACATCCAGTGCAAAGACTGGCTGCTTTCATTTGGGTTAAGGCAGCAAAGTCTTTCTTTAACAGGTCACTTGTTCAAATACTGCCTTGCTTGACATCTGCTGATGGCAAGCAGAGTAAGCTTCATACTTTGGAAGGAACTTTGCAAAAGTATTTTTTATTGAATGTATAAATAATGTACAGAACGTCTGCAGGTATTCATGATGAGTGTGTCCTTCTGCAATACTGAATTAGTAAATAGCAACTAAGAAAACAAAAAAAAGAGCTAAGTTGCAGCAAAGACTGTAACCACTTTCATTTCTTCTGACAGTTGCCATTTATCTTTGCTTTTGAAGAGATTATATGATAGTATTTTAGTAAGGGAGCTGTAGCATACTGTGAAAAAATAATAACATTTTAGCAATACAAGCCCTCACTGCAGCATCTGTTATTAAATCTTTGCAGAGAGGCGAGGCGAGACCGCTAGTCATAACTGTGGATTAGCAAGGTTCTACTATATTCATTTCAGAGTGCAGAATGCTTTGCATCAAAGCTGTTACTTGCCTTCTATGTCAAAAAATGAACTTATGCCAACTTTTTAATACTGAATTCTTCAAGGAAGCTGTCCTAACAGCCTGCAAGCACTGTCCACAAAAAACAGCAACCATCTAATAGCAGAGAAATGGAAGAGAAGGACAGAATCAGAATAGCTGATGCTGCTGATTTGCAACACTTTCTTTTCACAGAAAATGACCATCATCTTACACTTCCTTCCTGAGCAAATCAAAAACTGCCTTTGAAAGTGTCAGGCTTTATGATGCTGACTTCAACTCTGACACCCGATTATACAAGAGCATTAGCATAAGCGCACAGCATGCTCCAGGGAATCACTGCATCCTCATCAGTGGATCCCTAGAAGCTCCACATCCTGGCTGACTCCCTAGCAAAACAGGCAAAAACCCAGGACTTCAGGTCCTAGAGAAAGCATGGAAATTCACATACTTATGGGAAGTATAACACACACACTCTGAACTGACCCAACTTCAAGTAAACTTTATACTAAATTCACAAAGTTCAAGCAGAGTCAGAGCTTAGCTGAATGTAGTTAAAACGCTCGGGAGTTTTCCAGAAACACTAAAATCCTCCAGGAGAAAGTTCATCTTAAGCTTGCATAACAATATTTTCCTGATTATGAAGTTGCACAGACAGTGCAAGGTGCTATGCAATATTTACCCATGACGCCCACTGTTATGATATAATGTTTCAGTGAAGAATAAATTAGAAGCAGCAAATCCCTGAAACCACCCGTGTGAATACACAACCATTAATGGATTAATACATAAAGAAGTGAAGACTAGCTGAAACTGAAAATTAGTTTAAAAAATACTAGTGGCACCCACCGTGAGAGTTGCTGTCTAAAACAGATAAACAATAAAGGCAAGACACACTGCTTTAACTGTGAAAAGTTGTGAACACTGATGCTCTAATGCAGTATCACTGGTCCCAGCGCAAGGTTTTTATGCACCGATGTGGCTGTAAAAGCCCCCTCGGAGAGCTGCTGCTATTCCGGACCTTTGCAGGACGTCCCTACGCACCTGCGGCGCCCGGCGGGGCCGTCACGCTCTCTCACTGCCGCTGCTCACATCACCTCAAGCCCAGAGCTACGTTTTATTTCATTTTCGGCTTGTTTCGGGCTTTTCTTTCCCCGGCGCTTGAGGAGGCAGAGCGCGGCGCGGGGGAGATTACATGGAGATGACTGAATCGCGGTGAATCGATTAAGCCTCGACAATTTAATCTGGGACTTCATGCGGGGCTGGAGGAGATAATCCCCGTACCGCAGCTCGTCCGTGCCTCTCCTTTCCCCGGATACCCTGGCACAGACCCGGGGGCACGCCGACCGCACACGGACACCGCCTCGCCGGTCCGGACCTAAGCCGCCCTCCTCCTCCTCCTCCTCGCAGCGCGGCGCACACCGCGCACCCGGCGCCTCTGCAAGATGCGCGCTCGCAAACTTTCCAAACTTCTGGGGAAGTGGCGAGGGGTACGCGGGGTCGGCCCGACCACGGCGGCGCTTCGCCTCCCGACGGCACCTCACGGTCCGCAGCACCCCGAGCGCTGCCCGCGGGGACTCCCCCGCCCCGGGCCGGCCAGCGGCAGGCGGGAGCAGCGCGCTCCGGCCGCAACGAGGCCGGCGGAGCGCAGGTTGCTCCCCGCAAGTTGGAAGACCAAAGCAACGGCAAGGGCAGGGACCCCAAACACCGCCCGCACTCCCCCTCGTACTCACGCTGCTGTTCTCGCCCGTCCAGTGCACCATCGCCTGGTTGTGAGACGCGTCCCCTTTCAGCACGAAGGAGGTGCTGATGAGGGAGACCTGCTCCCGGCCGGCCGCCAAGGATGCTCTCCGGGAGCGGCTGCTCCCCGCCGCCGCCCCGCCGCCGCGCCGCGGCTCTGGCGGGCTGCGCGCCCCGCGGGTCAGGGCTACAGGGCGCGGGCGGCCGCAGGGCTCCGCGCAGCGCGGCGCGGCGGCGGCGCCCAGCAGCGGCGGCAGCAGAAGCAGCAGCAGCAGCAGCGGCGGCGGCGGCAGCCGGGCAGCCCCGCGCGGAGCGGCAGCGGCGGACACGCGTGGCCCGCCGTGCGCCATGGTGGCTCTCCGGCGTGGTAGTGACAGGCGGGGAGGTGGCGGGGAGGGAGGGAGACACCGCGGCGGAGGGCGGGGGCGGGGGAGGGCTGTAACCGGAGCGGGGCTCAGCGGCAGCGCCGTGCGCGGGGCTGCGCGCCCAGCCGGGGCGGCGCCGCCATCTGCTGGTCCGCGCCGAAACGCCGGGCGGGCTCCGGCACTCACGGACACGGGCACTCACGTCCCGCGGGAGCCGCGGCGGGGATGGGTCTCTCGGCGGCGGCGGAGCCCCGCCGCTTGTGAACTTTCACGCAGAACTCCAGGGAGAGGCTTTCCGAGAGCGCCCGAGCAAGATTCACGCAGACGGCTCGGCGCGGGTGCGCTGCTGCCCGAGGGGCGCGGAGGGCGAGCACCCACCGCTGCCTCTTTGGACACGAGGGATGGATGGCCGTGGTTTGGCCGTCCGTCCCGGGAGGCTGCAGCGAAACGGTCAGAAGGGATCTGTGGTCAGAAGCTGAGAGCTGAGGAGCAAATGAGGCCAGTGCCAAAATACGATTCCTGTCATCAAGAAAAGCGCTTTCATGGGGAAAAGGATCCTGTCCATTCTTCTGCCCCTCAGCTCCTAGGAGGCACCTGGCTCGTCACCTGCATTGTCGAGAGCCAACTGTTAGTCCGTTGTTGCCCGCTGTCGGGACATGTGCCTTGTAATTTGGGATTGATCCATGACAGCCCCAAGAAATGCTCTCCTGGCACGGGCACAGCCAGGAGGGACGATGACTGGTCCTGTGCAGGGTGGTGTCATTCAACTGACAGGTGAACCGGTGGAAGAAGATTCAGCCACCACAGTCTGGGTGCTCCTCCTGCTTCACTGCAGTGTGCTGTGTAACTGTGAATAAACTGGGACTTGTGAAATGGTTTGCCTCACATGCTGTGAAGAGGGCACAAGTTAGAAACCCACAATAACTGAGGTTGGCAGGGACCTCTGGAAAAGTCCTGGTTCAACCTGCTGCTCAGTCCAGGGCCAACTCTGAAGCTCAATCTAACTTCCCGGTAACATAAGGATACTCAGGCCTAAATGTCAGAAAACAAGTTTGAAAGATTATTGATGAAAGTAATGACTCCAGGTGTAGGCACCTAACAAAGGATATCTGGGCTGGTTAAACCCAAGGTGAGTAAAGTAAATAAACCAGCTTTAGCTGTAATCTGCCTTCACCCGAATGGCCTAGAAAATTAGGATTACAAAGGCTTTTCTAGGAAGATTAATAGAAAAAATAGTATCCACTGGTTTAACTGCATCATTTACAGGCCTGTGATGACTACTACAGTGACCTAAAGTGACCTGGTTATACCTAATTCATGTAAAAATTACTTTCAGCAAGCTATATGACTATGTATTAGCTGCATACCTTCAGTGCTAGGAGACCTATGGTAACCTGCCCTGTTATACCTGTAATAGCTCACAGCAGAAGGCAGTTTCAAATTTAGGATGACTCTCCATTTCAAAATAAATGCAGAATAAAAATTAAAATAGTATTCTTAAAAAATCTTGTGCTTTTTCTGCAGCTCCCAATAAAATCCTCTTTCAGAACTCCAAGCACAGACCTACAATCTCAAAACAACCTCTGTGCAGCCTTCCCCCTTGTTCCTGCAGCACAGTGTCTGAACCAAAAGAAGCTACTGCCCCTTATCTAGGAGTCTCCAGATGTCATTTATAGAGATTCTGTTCCAAATACCCTGTCAACAGGAGCCCAGGCAGTGACAGAAACTCAGGTAGGCAGCACCACATGACCCAGGTCACCAGTAGCTGCCTCTGGGACTCCTGAAGGGGCCATGTATTAAATTCATTTCTGAAATAAATCTTGTGTAAAGAGAAAGTTAATTTTTGGTCTCAGATCTTGATTCTGGAGACAATATCAAAAGCTCAGAAGGTCTAGGAGAAGCTATAGGGAGCTAAGAAAGATGAAACAGGAGCATGAGACAGGACTGACTTTGCATCCATTTAGTTTTCTCACAGTATCTTATCCCTCTGAAACATTACCCTTGTAAAGCAAAAAACACCTGGGTTTAAGTGAGCAGAAAGTTAATTTTCCAGACAAAACCCTCTTGACTCTTGTAAACTGGTCTCAACGACAGCTGTGGTCCAACACTTATTTGAATCACTGCTGTTTGGGCATGTTCTTTAGGGACACAGAAATTGGGCAGTGATTCAACAGTTCACAGAAGACACACAAGCGGGAAGTGGTTCCTGTTGGAATAACAGTTCCATACTGAGTGAGTCACCTTCCATCTTTTGCACCTCTGCACAAAGAGGAAAAATGCAATGCAGAATTATTAAGAAAACATTGACCAACCACAACTGTATCAACCGACAGGAAGGGGTCATTTCCCCAGTATTAGGAATACAATAATTTTGATTCTTATATCATGGTCTAGCTCCTGTGTAACTGTGGATATTACCCACAGTTTGTAGAATAACCTAAAAGTATTCAGAAGAGATGGAAGGGCCCAAGACCTTACGTGTTAAAACTAGCATGCAAAACCTAATACTTCACCTGAATAAATGCGGCTGGACTTTGTCATGCTCATCCATTTTGCATTCACCACTGTGCTTGACAAGTTGGGCTCCCAAGAGCAACAGCAAAGAGATGGTAACATCCACATTCCTAAAAGTCAAGCTCTCTGTATCTGTCCTTTACTGACACTTCCCATAATGAGACTTAAAAAGGAAAAGAAAACCAAGTCGTTTTTGCAGAATTAATGAAGCCTGGTTTCCTCCAGACTTGCACCTTATGGTCAACTGCAAGGTCTGCTCGAGTCTTTCCCCACTGTCAGAATATCTTTTCTATGATTTTCACAGGAACCTAGCAAACCCACTAATAAAGTTCTCCTTGTCTGCCCAATCACAAAACTTGCCATTTATTTTTGTGATCACCCCCAGTTTGCTAATTTAATTGAAATTGTTTTAAGGGCTCAGAAGACTCTGACCAAGGTGGGTGGATGGATCCACAGCCCAATGAATCACTCAAGGACTAATCAAGCCTTTTATTCTTAGGCAAGTTAATTAAATATTTCACCTAAAGAATGCTAAAGCTGAGAGAAGTGGATGTAATTCTTATGTATGAATTGTGAGACTTGAATACATGGGGATGAATCACTCAACCTACAACTGCACTTGTCACTAATTGAATCCCCTAGTATCAGGCTTTTCAGAGGCCAAGGATTTGATGGAACCAAAAGTAACTCCTCCATTTTCCTTTCTTTAGAGATTATCATAACCAAGACAGATGTGTGGGCAACACTATGAAAATCTTTGCACCATCTCTTGTCTCTGCCACTTAGTGACAGGTTTTGCCTGGCTTCTTCAATGGCTGTTGAAACTGGGTTTATATCAACCAGATTAATACATACTTACTGAATACTGCAATCTAATAAATAATGCATACTTAATGTATCATAAATTCACAATAATAAAATGTATTTCTAGACAAGGGATGCTGTAGAAACAATACCTATATGGCACTATTTCACTGTGGTGCACACTTAATGACAGTAGAGTTTCAAAACACGAGTATGGAGCAGATTGGATGAGAATGCCAAGGTTTGCAAAACTGGAAAAGAAGCTTCATTATATAACTCCCATTAATGCATTCAAAGTCCTGTAGCTAAGTCACCTAAGAGATAAAATGATGTCTTTATTTTGTTGAAAGTCAGGTGACTATCACAGGTCAGAGCCCAATTGTCTTACGTACTGTACAAAAAGAGAAACAAACGTTGATCTAGCTTCCATCCATAATGTTTGGTTATGCAAAGGACAATCAAAACAACATACTTCTACTTCAAAGCATGACCAGAATATTTAATTACTTCTTATTCTGTGTGACTATTCTAGGTGAAATGCAAACACAAGAGAACAGAAGTGCTACTGATTTTCATGGGTTTGTTAGCATCAAAGTTGCTAATAAAGGAAGGAGCTAATTAACAGACTAGCAAACATAACTTTGTCGAGAAAGCTCAAGCAAGCTAAGCAATGTAAGAGACCAACTCTGATAAGTGAGGAGCTCTCCCAGTTTCAAATCTTGTTTAAATGGAACTTCTTAAGAGTTGCCAAAAGGATGGTTTAGATTTAGTTTAAGGATTCCTAAAACAAAGAGTCTTCCCTAAATATCTGTAATCTTTTATGTCTCATAAACTCTGTCTCAGCAAATACACAGGGGCAGACAAAAAGATAAATTACTGAGTATCACAAACCTCTAAGCTTCTCTAGTCCCAGAATAGAAATAGAAAAGGCTCAGAAATCCAAGGCAAGTTTCTCCCTGTTAATGGCAGAATTATTACTGCTATACTAATAACATTTACTTACATTTTTACTGACTGTCACATTAGATTAAAAGGCTTCAATTAACCCACATTCTTTTTACCACATCAATTTCGGATCAAATACTGGAAATATTACAGAAAGCTTCAAATTCTGCTCAGGCAGAAACCAAGATGCAATGCTAATACTCCTTTTGCTTGCACATAAAAATACTGATAACAATTTGTTATATGTTTCACCCTCATAGCTGCCTTAGGCTGATAAATCAAGATGACTGCAGATGCACAATATGATGGAAAATCACAGAATTATCATCCATTTAAGCATGTTCCTTGTATATTGTTCACCTCTTTTAAAGGTTGATTTAAATTAATGTATCAAGGTGCATCTAGGATACCTTATTCTATTCATTAGATATAAACCAACTTCCAGTTACATTGTGTTTATGTTGACCACATCACTAAAAGCACAGGGACCTGCAAGCTTCTTGACAAAATGCTCATGCATGAAAGCAACTTAATCTCACATGTTTATCAAAATGCCCAACTCCAAAACACCTTATGATTCACTCTGACCATATCATTAGATAACCTAATAAACAGCAAAGCTTTACTTCCTCATTACTCAATTAACAAAATCCAAATGCTTTCTTCTTTGTTAAATGAAATTATTATACATAATGCCATACCCTTATGCCAAACAGCAGAGCTTTTATTTAGCTATGCCTCTGAGGTTCCGAAATAATTTTTATTTCTATACTGCAACTACCAAAAAAAAAAAAATCTTTCTATCGTCAACAAATCTAGGTGTCTTAACACTTTTCTCAGTAGTTGCTCCATTTGACACAATAAAAAATGAAGCAGGTGTCAGGTTGTTTTATTCTCACTAATTCATTGAGACATTGCTGTCAGCAGCCAGTCCAGATGCCCACAGAAGAAAGCCTAATTAATAAGTAGCATTCCTTGTCACAAAAGAAAAAAACTCTACTTCTGTGGGAAGTTCTGAAGTTAAAAAAAAGTAACTGTCTTTGTTCTATGAAGAACTGACTAAGCTACAAAGTACATGTTCAATTATCCTGTTCAAATTTGAACAATATAAAAGAGTGGATTTCAGTATAGTGTATTATCTCTGATTATTACAGAGAGCTCTCTCCAGGTACACTAGCTGACATGCACTTATGAGAAAAAATTTGAAAGAGCTGTAAGTGATTTAAGGAAAAACTAAGTAGCTTCCAATTTTACCAATATCAAGTTGGCAAAAAGCATGTACACAGAAAAAACTGACACAACCACCCCTCGGCCAGAAGCCTGTAAACAGGCAGTCACTGATTCAATGAAAGTAATTGAGCAGCTAAGCACTTTTCCTAGTGAGTAGGTAGATATACAGTATAATTTTGTTTAGTTCTAGCTCGTAAAATAAAAGAGAAAACAGGTTGTACAATCACTGTCACTGAGAAAACAGGCTGGCAATTAATACAAGCTGTCTTCATCTCCTCAGGTTTTATCTTCCATCAATCAAAAGAAAAAATAACACATTTGTTATGCCACAAAGCCTGAAACAGTGGCTTAGTCTGAAACAGAAAATAAAAAGTGAAGTGTAATGTTGTGGTGGCTACGTAAGATAATCTGTCTTCAACCTTTATAATTTCTCATCAGCAATTAATGAGCAAAGTTCTGAAAACATGAGAGTTGGATTCATTGTCCACACCTTAAGAGCTCACAAGAGAACAAAATGATTTTTGTTTATGTGGCCAGCTAGATTGTGGGAACTTGTTTTTCCCAGAGTAGCTTTCTTTTCATGTGTTTTCTGCCCTAAAATTTAATGGAGCTTATTTGGCAAAATATGAAAAGCTGAGAAATTTTTGGGTATTTAGATAAGCACAATGTCATGTGAAGGATGTAATCCTCAGGTTTAGATTCAGCTTCATATTTGTCTATTAAGTTCCTTTTATTTCAAATATAATGTTAATGTCCTACCAACCACTTAAATTCTGATCTAATCTGAACAGTACTTTTACCAGTGTCATTTTATTAAACAGTTTTCTAATACAGCTGCATTTCTGAGAAAATGGTGTGAGAAAAATAAATATTAAGCTCACCTAAAACCAAACCATTCTAAATCAGTCTTAGTCCTTTGCAAAGTATCCAGAGCTCCAGCTGTAGGATCTGGACACTACGTAAAGGCGTCATTTTCTAGGGGGAGATGTTCCCATCTGGTAGATGTTTAGTGGGAAGTCAGTATGACATGTTTACAGCTACCTCAGTCCCCCTGAACTCTTCATGGCAAGAGCTTAGCAAGGAATGCAGATGTGAGTAGGCTCCAATTTGTGGTTAATATGTCTTGACCATAGAGCAAATCCTTTCTATTGCAAGCATGCAAGCTTAAGTGGGTGTGGGACTGGGACCTATCTGTGTGGTCTGGTGTGCCTGTTCCAAGGGATGAGGAAGGCTTTTGCACTGAGTTTTTCCAGGGAGTGTGCTAAATTTTGTCTCATGGCTGAGGTCTGCAGATACAGCACTGGCTGGTTCAAAGCCAAACCAAGAAAAATGAGAGGGTTTTCTGCAGAAGACATATTCAGCTAAAACATCATAGAAAACCACACTATTTTTAAGCTGTGAAATAGATTTACTGAAAGTAACAACCTTCAGCAGTGTCTCCTTTAAATAATTAACAGAACTGTACACGAATTTTGTTTAGGTGGTACTTTTTTTTTTCTGAGCTGGCTTATTATTTTTCATGTAGTTTTTCTCCTTATTTTTGCTTGTTGTTTGCTTTCTATAAAAATTTGCATGGCCTCAGTGAATAGATAGAGATAAGTCTTTCCCCAAAAAAGGAAGTTACTGAAATAACGTAGCACTATGAAAAATGTGTACTATCAGATGTCAGGGAACCTGACTGCCACACATTTTGGAGAAGATCATTTTCCAAAAAAAAGGCTGCATGAGTAATAGTGAAAATTAAAGTAATAGAAACATAATAGACAACTGGTGCCAATTCCTCTCCTACAAACTATTGTTTTTGAAAAGCAAAACAGCTGGAGGCAGATGTTTTATGTAAGTAAAAGGCTGGAGGGCTTTGGAATCACGAGCTGGAGAAATACAAAGCACTTCACACTTTCCAAGGCATCCCTTATCGATTCCATTTTTCCACTTAAGCATTCATTTCCTTTAAGTGACTCTTGCTCTGCATTTCAGCCAGTTAAACAAAACCCTGCAATATTTTTAACATCTTAAAAATCTTATTTTATGCACCAAGCCAGGTTACTTATATCAAGACACTATACTACTTTTCCCAAAGAAAAGGTACCTGTTGTCATTGTTCTATGAACACAGGATGACCCAACTACCTTGAGAAAAACCACACTAGTGCATAAATATCTTAATGTTTTGAACAGCCCTCTATAAATACTATCATTGGTGTCTCATATTAACACAAAGGATGAAAAGGTAAAGTAGTTCTCTATCTTTTTTGTTTTCTATGTGATATTTTCTCTCCAGTCCCAAACATTTGTAGTCTACCGTGAAGTTCCCTTTCACCCATGTCTTTAAAGACTGAAAACACAGAATAAAATAATCCTCTACACTCAGGATACTAGAAAATAAACAAAGAGGAGTCAAGAACTTAATTTTAATTTTATATTATTTAAGACATTCTCATGATTTTTCAACATTTTAGTTTTTCTGTCACAGTGCTGTGTCAGAAGGGTCTAGCATGAAGCTGACACCATTTTCTCCTGCCTGACTAAACTTGCAAAAGTGTTTGGTGGTTATCACCTTACTGGACTTGAGATAATTGCTTCTGTTTTTGAATCATAGAATAGTTTGGGTTGGAAGGGATCTTAAAGATCATCTAGTTTTGACTTGATGCCATGGGCAGGGAACCTTCCACTAGATCAGGTTGCTCAAAGCACCATCCAGCCTGGCTTTGGGGAATAATTTTTATGAAAAAGGAACTTAAACTAGAATTCTTTTTTTCCATCTTTGGTTGATAATTCTGTATCCCTGCACTATAGAAGACAGAACACAAAATCTAGGGAAAATTACATTTGAAACACCTAACAAAACAAATCTGCCTAGGGCTCATGAAAGAGTGTTTGAAATCTGAATTTGCATCACCCAAACTGTAAAAATTGACAAAGAAACAGAGAATGACTTTCATATACATTTTAGTGACAACACTACTGCTAAAGTCCCACACCTCACTCTAATTTCATATATGATTCAGAGTCTAGCCAGAGAAGTAGCACATTTATCCACTGAAATACTTAACATAAATACAGTGTTAAAAAAAAACCTCAATCAAACAGAATGATCATATCTTTTCTTCAAAGATAACTTGCTCAAGAAAAATACAGTAAGCCCACAGATTTGTTTCTGCTATTGTGAAGATTCTGCAGTTTTAGTCTGCTGTAATCATATAAATTCATCCATCCATAAACTTAACTACTGTAAGTCTTATTCAAGAAAAGCCATTAAAAATACTTGAATGGTAGAGCAAAAATAGCAGTCTGAAAAGCAAATAAACCATCCATAGCTATTTTTATAAGACTGAAACCACCTACACCATACTGTCAAAAATTACTTTTCCCCATGAATTTTAAAACTGCTTTATGTGGCAAAAATAATCACCCTTTGTGCCTATAGTGCTGTGTTTATTTGTTTTCCCTTGTTCAGTTTTTGATACAGGAATAAATCATTGTTCCTGCAATTTTCCAGCAGTAGTTCCAGCTCCTGCAATTTCAGCCTGCATAGAACTGCATGAAAGGATACAAATATTCTGATTTGGGAAGAAAAAATTTTAAAAAAAGCTTTCTCATGGGGTTTCTGTTGTCAGCAGAAAATATTAGTGAAGAGATTCAGTTGTGGATACCTTGCTACAGAATTTTTCTCATCTCCAGTTTATTTCTACCACTTCATTTTTAAAGCACCTTAATTTTCTAGGTTTTCCACCTCAGCTGTATTAATAGTTATCCCTAGGGATATGAGTATTGCTGTGAATCAGGTGCATACTCAAGTATCCTTCCATCTCCAAAACCAGTCTAGTTCTTTGACCAGCTGTGGAGTATTCCATATGGCTCCTGGACTTCATTAGTTTAATCAGTCACAGCAGCATTTATGCTTGTCACTGTTAGGTTATAAATTATGGAGAATATATTGAATTCATTATTGATTTTGCAATTAAAAAAAAAAAACCAAACAGTAAAGGAAGATCCTTACCAAGGCTCAAAAATCGGCAGAGACCTTGAGCACATATTCAACTCATTTAACTTAAATCACGCAAATGGATCCACTGATTTCACTAGGAATCTTCCTTTGCATGCCTTGAAATAAAACAATTTAATGTGTTTTTTAAAAGGGTTTAAATGGTGCAAATATTCACTTCATGTCCATTGCATGCACGAAGCTTTAGCATTTCAGAGAAGGATTCATTTCATGGTTGTATTTCCCATACTACTGATGCCTCAATGTGAGCTGTCATATTGGTCATCTGGACCTTTTATTTCCAACTTACTCTACAGCCTTATTCATGCTGTGGCTCCTAAACCAGGTTGGAAACCCATTTGCAGCACAGTTAAAGGCAGAGGCCACTTAGTAATCTAAGGTTTTTAAGTCCTAGAGGGATGACACCTTAGAGATACCTGGATCCCACGTATGCCATCAGGTCAACAGACCAGCCAAATTAAAGGATATTTCAGTGTATGGGTTATACATATATACATATATACAGAGGATGCTAATCTAGGACAGGTCATGCAATGACACAGAAATACTGCTGCTACTTCTGGCCACCAAACACCTACCAGAGAATAAAAGCAGTCTCTGGCCATTCAGAAGTTTACCACCTCTGACATATACATCAAATTTAATAATGTGTTAACAGCCACAGCCATCCACTTATTGCTTCTCCTATTATAAATGTTGGAGTTAACCCTAAGATAGTCCTTCTGACATGCAAACCAAGCCTACAGGGATCTTTTTCAGGTGGATATAAGCCTTACATAAGCTCAAGTGGAAGAAATGTTCCAAGTAAGATTCCATTAGAACCATAATGCAAATAAGATATGTATCCTAATTTTTTTTCCACTAGGTTCCATTATTTCCAGTTACTTAGATATCCTTTCAATCTCTCCAAAAAATTTAACTCTTTCTCTTCACAGTGTTTATTACCTTAAGGAATTCTGCCAGTATTCCCCATCATCATCATCTTGTAGTTGTGGTTTCCCTGGTTTTACACATTAAACCAGATTCACACATGGGGTTGAAAGAGGCAAGCCAACTAGCTCTGTTTAAGCACAGTTGTTCTGGCCCCAGCTGTTACCCAGGCTGCTGGGTTTATGCTGATTGAGCCAGCTGAAATTCCAGCAGGGACTGCACCGTCTCCTCCCTGAGACACATCTCATTTGACACCAGGAAGAGATTCACATTCATGTTTGCTCTTTCCTTAGGGAGCTTCCTGGAGTGGCAAGTCAGGATCTGACTTTTCTTCATAAAAGGTTTACTGATTATGAATGTTCTGTACCATTCTTTATCTTCTTATCTCCTCCAGACTTCCAGAAGATACATATTAGGCATCTGTGCATCCTGTATTACAAGACGACCTTCAGCAGAAGAACTTTCACGTGGGTCTGTGCAACTTTCAGAGAATATTATCCCATGGGATTTATTGTTTCCACAAATTTACTTGAGCCAATTTCTAAAACATTCTGAATCAACATCTTCAAAAAAGTAGAGCAGCAGTGTTCAGAGTAGGTTTTCTTACAAAAACCAGAATTTGCCACACAGACTGTGAATGAGGTATTTATCGCTGAATCAATAATTGCACCACTTACTTCTATAGTTAGTTTGACCCTCCAATTTTGAATGTTAAAATGAAAGAAGCTACAATAAGATAACAACAAAAAAAGACAGAAGACAGGTGGAAAGTTTAATTGTCTCCCTTAAAACAATAAACAAGAAAGAAGATATTTGCAAAGATTTGAGTTGAAAGATCGTGAATATGAATACAATCTTATGAAATATTGCCAAGAGTTGACCCATTAATGACAACAAGATGAGAACACTGTTGTTGGTTTAATAGGGAGCAAGAGGAGGCTTTTTAGATAATAATACACCAGTCTACTGAGTCAGGGCCAGACTCTGCAGGTAATCAAATACCTCCTGCTGTTCTGATGAGCATAAGTAGATCACATCACCTTCTGTGCAATATCATGCTTTACACTTCTCAGGATAGCATCTGCTTCTTTTTTAATATATGTGTGTCACAAGGGTTTGGGTAGGGAATCCCTGGACAATAATATTTTAGAAGAGTTTTCGTTGGCTCTATTTACTTTCTAAACATGTGCAGGTGTAAGAGGCAGAAAGGTTTGGCTCTTAATGCTACAGCATTCCTCATCTGCACACCTGCACTTCTGGCTGCTCTTCTCATCAGAATGCTGAGAGTTGGTAACTGGCACTGCTGTATGATTAATTTTAGTGTTTCACATGTACTAGCTCTGTGCATTGATTAAGCTAATCAAAACTAAATAATATCCAATAGTGGCACTATCCAACTGGCTAAAAATAAAGCAAATTACATCAAATTCTTACCCCCTTTGGAGTCAACAGAGTTAATTGTTCCAAACAGCATAGGTGTTGAACTTAGGGTTGGTTATACACTGAGTGCAGCTGTAGGACTGACCAATATAGAAAGGGCATTCATCTGGCATGTTGTCTGAACATCCTTCTTTCCAAATCCTCAAGGAACCATGTTGGATAAGACACTTAAAAATAGTCCTTTCCTCACACAAAATTTCAACACAGCATCTGTTATGTTACCATATTCAACAGTAGCGAGGCCATCAACACACACCAAATCTCTGAAACTCCCACAGGATCCTCCTGTGGTAGGCATATGACACACTGATTCACTCACTCAGGATACCTTGTCATGTGGCTGGGCTGTGGTGCTGAGCTTTCTTTCAGAGAACTTTTTATTGCTAAAGAAACCTGTGAATTCTTGTCTAGTTCTAGAAAAGCACTGTGAACACCTTTCTCAGCAATTGTTTCATATGAGAACTGAATTTGTCTCTGTGCTATTTTTATTATGCATTTCTCAAATAAAAACAGTATTCACTCTATTGTCACAGCACTTCTGATGAAACATATTCAAATTAGAATTTTCCATCCATTAATGTTTCCCCAGGTTGTATTCCCATGGATTTCTCTAAGCATTCTCCTTTTAAAACTAGGCATTTCTTCCAGGCTTAATATGGTGCATTCACACATTTGAAATTGGATGCTAGATATTCAGCCAAAAAAGTAGCTACATGTAGCTATCAGGCCAATATACAAGTGTTTCTGTGTAAAATACACTAGAAAGAAATGCAGCATCTCTCCTATTTTGTTGATGACACACTATGTTCCCTGTCTCCAGAGGTGATCAGATCACTCCAGACTAGAGGCCAAGCACATCATACAGACATTAGGGATGATTTGGGCAGCAGAGAAGTGAAGTTTGAGATTCAAGCTAATAAGGCAGCAAGATCTCATTCTCATAGCTGAGGAGGTGGCTAGAAGTAAACAGACTGAAACGCAGAAAGAAATGTTAAGGAAACGTTCCATAAGATGAAATCCAAATCAGGAAATCCAAATCAGGAAACATTCCATAAGGTGAATTGCCAGCACTTGGAAGAGAATGCCTCTGGTGACTGCACTTTTTTAAGCACCAGTAGAACAAGGCTTTCTGGAGAATGGCTGAGGTACAGCTGACCGTGGTTTGGAGTCAAGAGGTTCACCAGATGGCCATTACCAGCCATATTTTACATGTGCATAGGCTTTATTTTAAACCAGAACACCACAAATGGGAATTTAGCCCTCAAAAGAGCACAAGTACTGAGCAATACCTTTGGCTCAGCTTTTCCTCTACCCCTTTTCAACCAAATATTCCTTTAACTCCTTTCAAGCTACAGTCCTTGTATTCCTTGGTCTCCTGGCCCATTTGCATACAGATTTTCAAAGCTCTTCTATGCTTTAGGCTTATATTATCATTTAGTTTTCCAGGCACTCTGCTTGCCAGCTTCTTTACCCTCCATTACCTTGTCTGATAGAATTTAGATTGCTTTTCCAGTATCTACTTCACCGAACCATTTAAAAGTCATTCTTAACCACTCTTGTATTATTTCTACAGCAACTTTCATTTATTATTCTCAAAATTCCTTACATGTTGTACATACAGGTCTAAGATTATGAGGAGAAAAATATATCTTAGGTAGAAGTTTGTTAGTCGTGGAATATTTTGTAGCTTTTTTAAGCAGATGTTTCAACTATCAATAATAACGTTTTATCATGTCATGAGTACAAAAGACTTCCTGTGCATAAAACCATGAATACAATACTATGTTAGGAAGTGCTTGTTATTAACCTTACTGTGTATTTAGCAATTTATTTAGTATGTTCATTACTGTAGCTGCAGAGAACTGGGGGTTTTGACCTCTTCATTTGAAGATGTGTCTAAGGCACAAGAAAATATCATCTTGATTGTAATTGTTATCACTTGATAAACAAAGTAATGGAGAAGAAGCATATACAGTATATGTATATACTTACAGTACATGTGTATACATACACACACACACATATATATATATACTGCATAGATCAGAATGTGGCATATACATGGCAGGAACTGGCATGTGTAATCTGGGGAGGACTTTTGCATACACAACCCAGGGAGCAACAGTTACACCAAAGAAGCAGCCAGAGGCAGCTGTGGAACTCAGAAGTTAAAGGGCTAAAGGAAGTACATACAGGTCGAAGAAGCATCTGCTACAGAACCTGTCATAACCAGTGAAGAGAACTTCATTATTTGGGCACTCTGAAAATCCTTAAAAGTAGGAAAGGGTGCATCAGATGAGATTAAAGGGGTAAGTTCTCATCTTCCTGGATGAACTGCACAGTTGTAAGGTAAATGCTCTGTAAAGACCTTGTAAATGTCATGACAAGGTATTCAAACATTATTTCCCCCTAGTATGGTCACATTTTTCAAAAAAATAAATTGGGAATAGATGCAAACACAGCTAAAACTGTTGTGTTTATAATTTACCCAGAGAAGTTGTGGATTCCCCATCCTTGGAAGTGTTCAAAGCTGGGTTGGATGGGCCTCTGATCAACCTGAAAGGCATCCCTTCTCATGGCAGGGGGCGGTGGATAAAGTCCTTTCCACGCCAAACTATTCTATTATTCTATGAAATTCTGTGTGCAGTGCTGATCTTGCCATTTCACAAAGGGTGTAACAGAAACTGAAGAAGAGAACGTGCAAGGATGACTGAAAGTATGAGCAACACTAGTATGTATGTGAAGAGGCGAGTCAGACTCTTGAGCTTGGCTGAAGGATGACTAAAGAGGAGTACAATACAGTTCTATGAAATAATTGGTTGGGAGAGAGTAGCTCATGAATTTGGCATGCAGAAGGGCTAAAACATTTTAAAAGAAACACTTCTTCGCATAATTAAACTCCATATGAGATGTTGTAGAAGCCAGAAATATAAAGAGAGAGTAGAGACAGGTAATGGCACATTAAGGCATTTGAGCATCATGGTACAGATGGAACATCCAGCCAGGTCTGAAAGTCCATGAGTTGCAATTTACAGAAAGGCTGGATGACACCAGGGAAAGATTATTCAGTATTTGCCCTGTTTCCTTTATTTTTCTCCAAACATCTGTTACTAGGTATTGAGAGAAAGTGTTCTATTTATATCTCTCTGCTTTGTTTGTATCACACTTTAACTTTTTAAATGCAAAGTAGCTAAACTATAAAAGGAGAGCACAGCAGCAAGCACACCTTCTATCCCTTCATACACTCAGATACAAAGCAATAATAACTAAATAACAACAAAAGCATGTGAAATTCAATGACTGACATGATGGCATTATCAAACTAGCCAGACAACTATCAGAATCTTGTCCAAATGCTATTAATTTCATGGTTTTTAATTGACTTTTACAAGATATTAAGCAAGTCAGCCATGTGAACATCTGGAGCACAAGAAACTTGGTGCAAAAGCACCAAGCTTGAAGTCTCTCCCTTAAGGAATGTGTTATTTCAGTGAAGGAAGTGGTGGAAGATCACTGATTTGTAAGAAATAGTCATCTACTCACAGAGGAATTTAGGAAAATTAAATTTAATGTCTCAGAAATTGTGAGGGTAGGCTGCAGTATGTGTTTTGGACTAATAGTATTAAAGATATAATGGCAAAAACAGAACTGCAGAAAGAAATCTGCATGTGCTGGATAGATTATTATTAGTAACAAGACATTTTCAGCAGCAATTTTGGTTAAAATTTATTGAACTCTTCCTAATGCACAGTGATTGTGAAATTCTAGAAATGTTCACCAGGAAAAATGAGCTGTAAACTATTAGGTTTCTAAACATTCAGTTTTAGCCTCATGCAGGATGACAACTTCAATTTTAGAGTTTTTGCTCACACCAATCTCCTCTATATTTCCTATTCTCCTAAAACATTACATGGCACCCACCTGCTCCTTTGCATTATAATAAGGTGCAAAGTCTATTCCAGTTTGATTGGGCAAAGTCTTGTCACCAACAGATAATACCAGAAATTATGGTCTCTATCATATAATTAATAGCAATCTGAATAGAAGTAAGGTGTAGTTGCTACTTATTAAAATTCTAGCTCTAAGCCATGAACAACATACATTATTAATTTCATAAAAAGAGAGCAGATTCTACTACAATCAAGTGCCCTCTCATCACAGTCATAGTGAATGTTCTGTTACTTGTGGTCTACATATAGCTTCATTTAATTAATTCTCTTTAGTAAAACTTTTATTATCCTAACTTACATTCTCAACATAGAAGAAGTGTTGGAAGCTTTGATTTTACTCTACTTAATGACTACTCCTTCTGAAAAAGATCTGCTTTGTTGTTTGAATTACACCTTCTGAGTATGAAGCTCAGAATTTTTCATTCACACTTGGACTCTCACCTTACAGTTTATTTATGAAGTTCAGTCTATTTCAATAATGAACCAAAACACAGTTCCAATAAAGCTGAGAAACTGAATTACACAATTAAAGTCCTAATGGTTTGGGGTTTTATCAGGTTGTTCAGCACAAATGGAAAGGGGACACCAAACCCCAGAAAGAATAGCTTTCAAATTTCTGTCAGACAAATGACAAAGTTGTAAAGATTAGGAACATGGGATTGATATGGTTCCATCTTCTGCAAAAAGTCTGTATTAAATAGTTACATTCTGAAAGCATCATGATGTATCTGATTTCTGTGAATTTGAAAAATGGGTCTAACATAAGGATCTGAGTGTTATATCTAAAAGTGTGCTCTTAAAATATGTGGGAGGTGATAAGCACAGGATTCTTAGGGAGGCTGAGATATCTGCCTTCAGCTTCTTGCAGTAGAAACTCTCATTTACAAATAAATAAATTAGACTTTTTTTTTCAGTAGCTTTTAAGGAGATTGAGATAATTTACAATTTCAAAAAATTATTTCTTGTATATTCAAAAGGTTGTCTAGTTTAAACAATTGCAGAAAAAATGTCAGAAAATCCAGTTTTTCCCAGACAAAGCCTTCCAATTATAAACTACAATCAAAATAAACCATGTTTTAGTGAGCCCCCCTAATTTAAAATATATACTTCAACAACTACTAGCATTAAGAAAACTCAAGATAGATTGACACTGATGCCTGAACACATTTGAATCAAAGCTATTCCAACACCAACAGGTTACACCTCCCTCACCAGCCAACATGCACCAATATTATACTTCTACTCCCTTTAAAATTCTGGTGATTTAACTATTGGTGAAACCAGACCTGGCTGTGTCTTTCCCTAGCAAATAGGCTGTTATTTATTGTCACTAAATGACTCCAAAAAACTTACTGATGCTGCTCAAAGGACAAAGGAAACTAAAATCACAAGTGGAACTTCCATCTGCAAGAACACACCATTGTCTAGAAAAATAGAGTAGATACAGCTGCAAGAAATAAAAAAGAAAGGAGCAGGGGTGGAAGGATTGTTTCTAATATGTCAGAATCTGACCCTAAAGGAAGGAGCTTCTGGCTGTTGTGAGAGTGGTTGTGGAGGAAAGTCAGGGCATGGTGCTTCACTCCATTCTCTGTCCCTACACTTCATAAAGGTACTGTGAGTGCCAGGAAAGCAGTGGACCAGGAGGAGCACATAATACTGGCCAGATGTATCCAGCAGCATCCCTTCTTTCACATTATGGCTGCATCTGGTACTGGCATTCTTCTTAGGTCAATTTGTAGCATTCTCTTGAATTCTCACTTCCAAATCTCTGAATAAAAGCTTTAATTTTTCAGCAGTTTTAAAATCAGAGGGACAATTCTCGTTGCAATGCCACCTACTGAAACCAAAAGCAGCTTTGTAGGAGGTACACTCTTGAAGTACAGCTCCATAAGATCTAGAGATATTCACACTCCATGATAAGGAGAAGACAAAAGTAATAAATAACTCATGTTCCACAAAAACCAACCAACCAACCAACCAACCAACCAATCAACCAACCAAAAAAACCCATAAAACCAAAAACAAACAAACCATCAAAACCCAGCCAACCAAAAAAACCCACCTGAAAATGTATTTAAAATTAAAATAAGTTTTACTATAAACTGCAGGTGAACACTTCTTAAAATCCCCATTCCTTGATACAAGGAATAGTAGATTCTGTAATTTATAATCACAAAAGATGATGTAATAAGAAAAATAGACATAAAATAAATTTCCCCCAATATTTTTATTTTTCTAAAAATGCTGGTGAATTCTGAGTTCCATGCAGAATGTAGATCAGCAGAAATGAGTAGTCTGAAAGCATGAAAGCTGATCAAGTGCTGCAACATGTCCTTACGCAGAAGACCACTGAGTGATGTGAAGGCTATGAACAATCTGACAGTTTGCAGACATACTGAGCAGCAGCAAGACTGCATTAGAATTTTAAAATATCTCACTAGAAGCTGTAGCTACAGCATTTGCTGTGCTGTGAGCTAATCTGAAGACAAACTGGCAAAAAACAAGACAAACAAAACTGTACTAGCTGGCTGATAATGCATCAGCTACAGAAACAATGTAAGGAGAAAAGTACAAAGAGAGCTGGATTTTGCTTATTCAGTAAATCAGTCTTTCAGTGTCATGAAAAATTACCAGTTTGGGCACCTGTGCTTTGCATAATTAATATGCAAATAATTAATTATGAAAAGAGTACAGAAGGTGAACAGGATACCTGAAGTTAAGAGCACTGAAAGAACAAATCCCAGTTTGTGTTGTATGAGGACTATCAATGTAGCCAGTTCCTTCTTTGGACTCAAACCCAGAGAAGACTGGGACAAGGGAATGACACTCCTAACCTCTGCAGGTCTCTTTCAATATTAGTGATTTAGCACTTTAGAATTTATTTACCTGATACAGAGATTTTTATCATTATCCACCTCTGCCATGATGCCTAGATGAAGTCAGCTAACATGATATTAAGCTAAATGGTTGGGTTTTTTACCTACTCTAGCAAAAATGCATGCCTGGATACATGCATACATATACTTTACACATGGAATGGTCATTTCTTTTGGATGTTTTTTGTTTCTCCACTTCAGCCTTAGACTGTAGAAGCCAGACACTTTGCTATCAGCCTCATGCAGCATTTAACAGAGAAAAGTCCTGGTCCTCTCCAGCTCCTCCAAGCAAGACAGACATTATTGATAGTGGTGATCAGGGCCAGGGTCCTGAACAACTCAGTACAGGACAGAGCCATGTTGTTGCAGTGCCGTGTATCTTGGAGGAGTCTTGCATGGACCGACTGCCACAAGGAGGGGACACTGGGGATGAATGCTGAATTTGCAAGTAACAACTGATGATCTGTGGTAAGACCTATCATGACAGGTTGACTCATTCATTAGGTGAAGATTCTTTTATAACCACAGAAAGTATATCATAAACTCTCAGATTTTTTAATTGCTGTGAACTTGAAAGTTCTGGAAACAATAAATTCTTTTTTTTCCATCACGTCATCCAGCTGTTCAGATGTGTGCAATTAATAAGACAACAGATGTAAACTACTAGGCAAAAATATTTTTTATTTTATTCCTGTATCTAATATATATGTGCATATACTAGATATATCATTCTACTATATATCTACTCCTTGTATCAATCCAAAATTATATATAACTGCTCATATATTATTAATTTATGTACCCAGTGTATTGTATCTTTTCATTCTTAGAACACACTGTGTACATTCTTGCCATGAAATGAGATTTTCATATCTATATGCACATCAGGACTTAACCAGGTAATAGACTATACACTGCATTGCTCCTGCACAAACATACATTTTTTTTGTCCATTTTAAGTGTTTTGAGGAAAAGTGATGTAATTTTCTTCAGATTTGTCTTGTCCTGCACTCTTGAACATATCTCAGCATATTGCTTATTCATGTTAATTGCAGCTAATGAAGCTACAATTCTCAAGCACTGTTGCTTCCTAATCAGGATGTATTATCCCTGCTGGATCCTTTGGCCATGGCTGCAGTCAGCAGCCAGTCTTTAGCTCAGTTTGCTCAGGCTGTTAAGGGAATTACATAACATATTTGTCTGACTCATTGACCCAAGGAGCATCAGCCTATTGGAGCCTGTCCAGGGAAGGGCAGTGAAGATGTTCAGAGGGCTGGAGCACCTCTGCTGTAAAGACAGGCTAAGAAAGTTGGGGTTGTTCAGCTTGGAGAAGATAAGATTCTGAGGAGACCTTACAGCACCTCCCAGTACTGTTAAAGGGGGGCTTTTAAGAGAGCTGGAGAGGCACTTTTGACAAGGGCATGAAGTGATAGTGCAAGGGGACATGGCCTTAGGCAGAAAGAGACAAAGTTTAGATCAGGCATGAGGAAAGAAGTCTTTACTGTGAGGGTGGTGAGACACTGGCACAGGTTGCCCCACCCCAGAGAATGCCCCACCCTTGGAAGTGTTCAAGGGAACCAGGGTGGATGGGACTCTGAGCAACGTGGGCTAGTGGAAGGAGTCCCTGCCCATGGCAGGGGGGACAGAAAGAGATGATCTTTACCTTCCAACACAAGCCATTCTAGGATTCTATGATTTCTATGAAAACACAGTCAGGACATCTCTTTGGGAAGAACAGAAATATCTTTAAGTCCCTGGCTGACAAAAATATAAAATACTTCTCTGCCCTTCCCCAGGGCCTTCTTAGAATCAATAAAGCAGAGCAAGCATTGGTGTCAGCTTTCTCACTCCTGGCCCACCACTCAAAGACACCTGCACAGGCTCTGCTGCATGCCAGCCTTGGCCTCTTGGTGAAGATTTCCTAAAAACACTTCAATTATGAAAAACTTGTCAAGAAGATACCACCAGAACTTCTGTTCCCATTGGTGAAATTTTTTGTTCATTACCATATCAAAATGCCTTAGAACTGAAAGGCATTGCATGCTTTCACCACTCAGCAATCCAACACGTGAGGGTGTTAATCCAGACACAGTTCACTATACATTAATCCTGTCTGAATTAATTAGGCACAGATAAATTCTAAATTAATTAGAAGCTTTCAGGAAAGAGACAGGAGAACTACTGTAAACAGATTGAATACAAAAGCTCCTGATCAACACGCAACTGCAAATAAAAAGGCAAACAATGTGTAGGATTATGGGAGAAGGAGGGAAGACATGATTTCATGAGATTCTCCAACTTATTTTGTGTAATGGATTGATATAAAAAATATATTTTAGCATGCCATCCTATTCTAGTCATTAGTATGTCTTCAGCTAAAATAGAGCAGTTAATTCTGAGAATCTTACTTTCCTCTATTATCTTTGAAAATAAGTGCTTCAGCAAGATGTCAACAAGAAGAGACATATGATGGACATATATAATCAATGGTACAGCCACAGTCAGCCAAGCTTTGGTATACCTTCACTCAGGGAAGCAGTAAAGGTAAAAGGCAGAAGTATTTTAAATATAAAAATTGTCAGTTAACCTCTGAAATTCATCACCATCAGGCATTAAAAGTAAATCTTAAATGCTTATATAAACAGGATGAACACACAATTTTTATAAGCAGGAGTGGAAAAAAAATTAACTTCATGTTTGGGTGGATTTCTCACTGACAGCCCTTACAAAAATGCCTCTCCCAGATGAAGGTCACTGTGTGATTTTAGAAAACGGTTTCTCAAATCTCACTGTGGAACAGGCCATTGTCAGACCTGGGATAGCAGACTAGAAACACTATATTTGGACATAGATGGCTATTCTTGTGTTCATATACTTCATTGTTCACTAAAGTGATAGTTCATTTAGACTAGGGCATTAGTTATCTTCAGCAACCTGGCAGAAGATAAAACAAATATCAGCAATTTCATCTTTTTTTACCCATTGTCAGTCAGTAAGAGGCCCAGAGCTGCATCAGCCTGTTAAGGGGATTCTATGTTCAAACTGTCTGCAAGACCAGGACAGGATTCACTGATGAGGCTGGACCCTTCCGGCCCTAAATTACTAAATACATACTGTACCTGAAAAGCAAAGTGTTTCAGGATTTTTACATTGGGACCACAATCTCCATTCAAGAAAGGCAACATCAGTTATGCTTGAATATCCATCAGCTTGATTCTGCATGCAAAGCACATACAAAGAGCTCTACACCTTCATGTCTGAGCCCACAAAAAGTGATGCAGTGATGCTTGAAAGCACCTGAGCCACTGGCAAGACATCTGTGCTTATTAAAAGCAAGGAAATAATAAATTCATATTAATTTTTTGTTTGATCAGAATTTGAATTTCATATTAGTTATGTTTGTTCAGATTTAGAAACATCTGTCATCCAAAACCACCAATCAATATTTTATTCATGACAAACCATTTAAATCCATTGTGAAACAACCTGAAGTAACAGCACAGAATTTAAAACTGTTACAATTAAAAACACAGCTCAGCATTTTCAGTCCAAATTAATGATCTTCTGAGGGCTTTTGTTGTTGTTTCTTCATTGTTCATACCCAAAGGTGAGCTGCTTTTGTTGGCTCAATTTCCTTATGGTGGGCAGTTTATTTTATGTACTTATAGCTAAAAATACAGAGAAGGTGTTACCAGGAGTAAGAAGAAATACCAAAAAAAGCAAGAGTCCATCCATAGTCACAGTCTGGTTAAACACTATGTAAATGAACACAATGCTACAGTGGATGGGATTTCCTGCAGAGTAACTTAGCATTTCAATACAGGGAAGAACATTTCAATTCAGCTTTAACTGCTGAGTAAGCCTTGTGCCACTAAGGAATTACTGAAAACATAATCGTCAGGCTCCTGCCACTGAATCTTTCTCCTATTTCCCATCTTGTCACAGAAATTAGAAATTTCTTTGAATATTCTATCTTAGAATAGTGAGACAGTCTGAAAATTAAAGAAAGCTATGGTGTTGCCTTTGAGCTACTGACAATTTGCAGCTATGCTGATTGCCACAGATTTTAATGATAATTTGAATTACCATGTAGAAAACCTTAAATAACCATTGCTTATGTTTTGTAATTGTATTCTTTACTTAGTTAATTTTCATTATTGGCATGCGTTGTTATTTTCTCTTTACTGACAAAAATAAATTAGGAACTTATTTGAGTAATACACAATTGTTTAGACTCTTCAGGGTCTTAGAGTCAGACTCCTGTGAATAGCATCTGTCTTGTTTGTTAAACATCTGCATCTTTGTAACTTCTGTCAAAATTAATTAGGATTATACATTCTGATTCATCCCAAAATGCAAACACATTTGAAGCTATTTAATGAAAAGTAAAAATGTACAGTCTGCTGTATACCTGAAGAAAAATGTCAATTAATATTTTCTCTAACAAACTTCCTAATTGATTAGGAAGGCTTTCCTAATCTAAAATTAGCAAACTAATCTGATTTTCTCTTATTCCTGTTGTCACCAAGTGTTTAATTAGTAGATCTGATCATCCCATCAACAGTTTGAGAGAAAACCAACTTTTTCTGCCCTTTCAGCACAGGTCAAGCTTTCAGCTTGGCATTAAATAATTATTGAACAGAATTACCTGAAAAGTCCAAAATAAGACAGAATTTGTTGTTAAAAAAAACAAAAAAAAAACAAACAAAAACACCAAAAAAACCCCCACTAAACCTATATTCTAGCCTCAGTAACCAATGGTTTAAAACACTTAGTCAGTGACTGCAGTGGTTTGACTACTGAAAATATTGACAATATAATAGACCTCTATGGAATAAAAATAACTGAAAAGTAACTAGAAGTATTTTTATATAACTTTTGTATAAATAAATATATATTTATATAACTTTTTATATACTTTTTATATACTCATGTTTTAAACATAAGGTTTTTTAAAGATGTATTTTCAAAAGAAAAGAGTTTTTGCTTAAATTTTTTAAATAATTTAAAATTACTTGGGTTTTATTCTATTTTTATCATAACAAGCCAGCTTGATAAATAACTTATTATAATTGATTTTTCATTATCACACAGGTCAATAAAGAGGAAGAAACACATTTTCACACAGAATAAGGCAATAAACGTGACCATATTCCTGGGGCCTGAGCATGTACCTTGTTGAACCTTCTGGGAGTCTGAAGCAGCAAGACATGACCAGACCAAAATAATAAGCTGGGGAAAAAAGAGAGATATGGTGTAAAAGAGCAAGGTTCAGCAAAGACAGACTGCAAGACAAGAAAGCACTTATAAAGGGAAAAGAAAGCAATATTGAAGAAGGAGTAGTCCCAGAAAAGAAAAAAAAAATGGAGCAAATGTCAAGGCGGTCAACAGCAGTCAAACGTCAAGGCGTACTTTCCACATGGGACTTTATCACAGACTTGTCTGAGTTGGAAGGGACCCACAAGGATCCTTGAGTCCATCTCTTAAGTGAACGACCCACACAGGGACTGATCCCACAACCTTGGTGTTCTTAGCACCATGATCTGAC
This sequence comes from Anomalospiza imberbis, assembly GCF_031753505.1. Lineage (NCBI taxonomy): Eukaryota > Metazoa > Chordata > Aves > Passeriformes > Viduidae > Anomalospiza > Anomalospiza imberbis. The sequence goes on from NC_089684.1 coordinate 54,214,830, forward strand.
CAACTGAGCCAAGATCAGTTCAATACATGTGGCCTATGGGAGGTGCTTGCAGGCTGCTGCACAAAGGGCCAAATATCCAGGAGATTCTTCGTGGTGTGTATTCCATTCATATTAGAGACCTTCAAGGTGCTGAGGACAGTTTATGGTTTTAGTCATCATTATTAGGGATTGGGGCAGATTTGGTACATACCCACAGCAAATCTTCTGTATAGTTTCCTCTGAAAGCAATTTAGGTCATTCAAACTGCAACTGCTCTACGATGGAAAGAAATGCACAGGGAGTGTTGACAACTGGGAGATCTGCTTCAAAAATACTCTTCTGCTTCAATCTGGGCTGACAGTGAATCCACCAAAGACACACTGGAGCCTGGATCTTCCTTCCACCCAGGTACCATCAGGCTGGTCCTGCCACATGGATGTCAAGGCATAGGAAGAAGGGAAGGAACAGTACAACACTACACAGAGGCTTAACTCCTAATTTCAGCCACTGTGAGATAGGAGCCCTTCACGTTGAGGCTGCGTGTTCCTGTTTTGGAACAAGTAACATTCATTCTGACATTTCCTGAACTGATCTCTTGGAACCATTCATAATATTTGTGTGTGTAATTAAAAACATTTCCACAGTTCCACAGGAACAAGGGGATACTAATATAAAAAAAAAAAAATCGTCTTTTTTTACATATAGGTAAATGATGAAGCAATAAGACAATATTGATCTGCACAACAAGCAGCATGCTGCAGGGGGGAAACCAATGACACAAAATACAGGCTGCACTTACAATAACGTTCCACTTGCAAATCTTTTTTAAAGGTTAAATGAGTATAATGTTATAAAGATGGTGTAGATTTCTATATATAAGATTTACATACTAAGGCTGGCAATATCATTAGAAGATTTAATCTCTAGTTAAAGGCAATGATCATAAACAACTTACTGGATTGTAATTGCTGATTTTCGTTTTACTCAACTATCTATGAAGTCTTTTATTGACCCTCTGTATGATTCTGACTATAACTTATGACCAAAACATGGATTTCTGTAGTTTTTTGCATCCTATCCACTTGACAATTTCCCTAGGCTAAAAAAAAACATTTTAGACAGTGCTTATAAGTAGGTGTTATCAATACACTATGTTATGCTGTTGGAAGAAAACCAAAGTTTATTGCAGCTCTCCTCTATATTAAGCACTTTGCCACTTGGGAGGACAACATTGCTTAGAGAGAAAATGTTTCAAAGCAGTTTAAAATTAGTTCCTTCTTTCTGCTATTATCGTTTACTGGCACTCTTTCCTTTCTCTTTTCCTTTCTCTATGTTCCCCTTGGGACAGATGGAGTGAGTAACAGTGAATAAAATGATACAATTGAATTAAATGCAGCAAGCTTCAGCAAGCACAGTTCCTGATCCTGCAAGATGCCAAGTACTCTCAAGTCAAGATAAGGTACTTAGAGTTCTACTCTGAATTAAACAGGCATGAAAGACTAAGTACGAAACTCATTAATATGGAACAGGCACCAAAGAAGGGCATCTCTTGCCTTACCTACAGGACTACTCCTGAATCACTTAAATGGTCAATTACCCAGGTCATCACTGCAATATCAATTTCCATTTTTGACTCCCATAGTCCTATGAAAATCAATGACTATACCATTGGTGCACATTGGTTTTCATATACCTTGATGCTCCCTTTTCCCAAACTCCTGAAGCCAAAAATTGATATAACAATATGTTCATTATAGGATGCCTAATAATAAAATATGTTTTTAATGAGCATGGTCATACCCCATTGTTTTATTTATTTTTGCATAAAGCCAAGTAATGATAAGGGAGTGACTTAAGATAACTCCAAGGACCACATCCAAAGCAATGCCTGTTTTTTATGGCATTTACAAATGGCTTTTCACTTTTACATCACCATTCATATGTGGATTTCAAAGCCCTTGACAGACATCAATAATACCTCCCAGTTAATCAAACAATTAAAAGGAGACAGAAGAATCACAAACAATGGAGTGGAACAAGCAGCTAGTTAGCAGCACAGAGCTACACCTTTCAATGTCAAAGCTTAAAACAGTACTCATGTCTAAATGTCTAATTTGGAACCAATTTAAAAGTCCCCAAAACCATAAAAATTCTTGATTCTTGTGACACATTCCACTGAAATTAATTAGACCACTTGCAAAAAACGGGAGTTAGGTAGAGTAGAGCATGAGTATCTCAAGGACACTAAGGCTAGTATCCATTCTCAAATCAAATTTTTATCAATGCAAATTTCAATCAGCTGGAAGGACAGGCTTCTAGGTATGAGAACCATAAGCCTAAGGAAAAACTTTTACTCAGCCTTGTCTATGCTACAAGTCAATCCATTAGCCCTACATAATTTAAAGAAAACTACTAAATCTTTAAAAATACAGAAATTTTAAAGACTTATTTAAAAATCATCAGACTGAATAAAATGTATTCAGGAATCAGAATTCTTCATACTGCAGTTAAACGGACCCATGACTCCAGCACACAGTTTGAGATCAGTTGAGTTCCACTGGTTTTTCTGTCTCTTTTATTGCTTTAGCTCCCTCTCTTAATCACACAAAAATATAGAAGTAATAGAACTCAAACTGAATTTTACAGAATTATGTGCATAGATACTTTTTTTTCAGCAAACAAAACAATCAAGTCTATTATCACAAATGTGTTTTGACAAAACATTAAAGATGATAGATTATGCTTTAGAATGGTCTCGCTTTACTTAGCTATTTGTCAGGTGTCACCAAGCACAACAGCTATCATAACCTACAACAAAATGAACCATCCAAAAAAAGCTTTAATCTAATAGGACTGTTATCTTTGATACAGACATCAGGTTACTGCTGGCCATCTATTAATCTATTTTGTGTGCAGGATTACACTGTAAATCAGTTTTTCCCAGGTGTGTCACAGATCAAGATTTTTCTGTCAGAAAATTTGCTATTGGAAGAGACCTTTCCTCATCTACATATTTAGTCAAGAAACTCAAATTCCAGCCTATTAATTTCAGAAGGATGTAAGTTCTTCTGAAGCTCCACTCTGATACTGACCATGATACAAACAGTGTAACTATGGACAGCAATGTGGCTGCACATAAAGGCACAAACTGCATTGTGCAGTGTCTCTTCACAGACTTCAGGCATCGTTCATGGCTCTCCTCCCTTGCACACAGTTTCCAAACAACACAGCTGAGAACAGCAATGCTTGCACCAGACATGTGCTACCTGGGTGAGCTCTAAATTTTGGGTCGAGACTTACAAAATCATATAATTAACTTTCACACAACAGTCCATTAGAAGTTCACCATAAATAGTCTGTGTTGCTCTTGACAGGGCCCACTTAGGCAGATAGGTAGAGTGAGACACCAAAATCCAGTGATTTGCTGGAGGCCACAAAGATAATGAGGCTGAAAAAACCCCATATCTCCTGTCATCAAGTCCTGTGATTTTCTGCAACACCAAAATGACCATATTAGTTGTATATAATAACAAATCACTTATAGATCACATCCTGGAACTTCACAAGGAATAATGAGACAAGCAGGGGCAGTAATAAAATAAAATTTAAAGCTTTCTAAGTTTCAACATACTTATTGTATGTTTATCAGAGTTCTATCAGAGCAAAACTGAGCAAAGGATAAGTTAATATAAACCTGAAAGTAGTACTTTTTTAGAAATATCATCTCCAGAGTAATTTAAATCATAGCTTTACACTCTCAGTAGGTAAGAATCCTTGTTGTTGTTGTTTTAATGGGAAGGGTGAATTCTGAAAAATAATTGTTGAGAACTAATATTTTTTAAAGTTTCAGCCCATCCTGAGCTGTCACAGATGTAGGCTTTCAGTCTGGGAAAGGTAAAGAAATCAGCAAATAAGTTCACACTTCCCTTACCCAACAGTCAGAAATTGCTGTGGCAGGTATTGTGCACAGGACCCAAGAGAGGCTCTTCAGGCATTTAACACTGCTGAAAGCACCACATCACGTCCTGATGGCACCCACAGCTGCACAGATCAGCAGAAAGTAGTAACAGTGCTCTTCCATGAGTGAGTTCACCTGCCCCTGCCCATGGAGTGGGCATTCTGGTTGCTCTGCTATCGCCCTGCGGGTGGCAACACAACTAGAACTGTTCACTGGTTTCTCAGCTTCTCATTTCAACAGCTGCTCCAGCTGCCTTGGAAAGAAGCTGCAGGGAAACATGATCAGCCTTTTCCTTGTTTTGGAAATGGAAGCAAAGGAAGCTGCAGTACTTTGCCAGAAACAATTCTAGTGGCAGCAAAGTTGGCTACAAAAGAATACCAACAGACTATAGCAGCAGTCCACATCAGTTATTTTTCTTAATTATGGCTCATAAATCCTATGAACATTTTACATCAACATTAATTGGAAGTCAAGGGTTCACAGTACCCTCCAGGAATCAACACTACAGAAGGCACAGAAAGTGTTCCACCAAGTAACATAAGGATTTCAGCCTCAAATAAAGCCCTGTGGTTTTATTTTTATTTTGGGAGGAGGGAAGGGAAGGGAGCCAAGATACAAGCAGTCTTATGAGGAAATACAGATTCTCTCCCCCTGTCTTGCCCCATTAACTGTAACAAGGCTCTCCAGCCTCTCTACTCCACATTACTCTAATTCAATCCCAGTTTCCAGTCACCATTGCTAGCAGTTCCATTTATAATACAAGTTAATTTAAGTCTCTCTCTGGGAGCAGTACAACACTGAGGACTTTCATTTTCTCTCAGTGTTAAACAATCAATGTAGTCAGACAGAAATTCCAGCTATAACGTTTTGCATTTTTACAGTATTGTTCACTTTTGGATGCTGTTTTACTTAGAGGCTTACCCAATATGAGGCCCTGGCGTGCTGTATGCTAAACAGCTAGTTAAAATTCACTTCCTGAGCCAAAAGGTTTGCAGTCTAAATAGGGAAAGAATAGCAGAGGAAAACAAACCAGTGACTTTTATACATTATCAAGGCAGCAGTATGGTCAAGTCCAAAGCCAGCTCAGATTTCCACATGAGACCATGCTGTTATTCAGGCACTATCTAAGCTCGGTGACACTTCTAAAGATAGATACATCCATGGAAATCAGGAGGAGAGACGACCCAAGGACTAGACTAAGATCTAAAACATCTTCTGTGAAAGTGCACAGAGTAACTTCCAAACCTCACACTTCTTTCCCATCTCCATTTTACACCTCTCCCACATTTCAGAAGGATGTCATGTCCAAAGGTGAAGATTTGCTATAGAATGGAATAATTATGGAATAGTCAGTTTGAAAAAGATGGCATAAGACCAACCTCTTCCTCAAAACATGGTGAATTCCAAAGTGATACTGGGTTGCTCAAGGACTTAACAAATTGCAGTATCTGCAAGGATGGGGACTCCACAACCTCTCATAATGTATTCCAGTACTTAAATACCCTCCCCTCCCTGTAATATAAAACTACATCATATCTAAGAAATTTGACTAATGCCTTTGAATTCCTATGCAGAAATTTGTATACATTACCACTGGCCCTTCTTCTGTGCATTCCTAATTCCATTCTCTCTCTCTGTCTCTCCTAGAGTTACTGGAAGACTGCAGTTAGATCCTCCCTTAGCCTTAATTTGTCCAGCATAAGCAACCACAGTGCTCTCATCTTTTCCTCGCAGTGCCCCAATTTTCCTATGCTGCAGTTCTCTAACCATCTTACTCCCAGCTGGACTGCTCCAGCTTATTCCTCTTTCTCTTGCACAGCAGCTCTAAATTGAACATAGTTCTCTTCATGGGGTATTAGAAGTAATGAGCAGAGGGGAATAGCCACTTGACCTGCTGGCTACAGGCTTGCCAAGGCTGCCCAGTGTGCAACTGGCTTTCATTGCTCTGAGCACGTTCCTGCTGACTCATGATCACCTTGCTGCCCACTAGGATGCCCCAGGTCTCTCTGCAGCATCACTTTCTAGACAGCTGGCCCCCAGCCTGCACTAATCTGTCTTGGCAGAACACTACCTTCGTATTGTGAGCATTATGAGGACTCTACCAGACCATTCCTACCATTTGTTGAGGTCACTGTATATGAAAGCTCTGCCCCAGTCTAACATAACAACTGCTCTCCTTCCACACACACAATTTTGCATTATTCGTGAACTTGCTGAGGGTGCACGTTGCCCCTTTAGGCTGATGTATTGGAACAGGCTGCCCTGGGAAGGGGGTTAAGTCACCATCCCTAGAGGTATTTAAAGACACGTAGAAGTGGTGTTTAGGAACATGATTTAGTGATGGGCTTGGCAGTGCTGGTTTAACTGTGGGATACAATGTTCTTACAAGTCCTTCCCAAACTAAATTTTTCTATAATTCTATAAACCTATGAAGATGTTGAACAGTATCAGCCTCAATACTAATTGCTGAGGAAGATCACTAGTAGCTACCTGCCAGTTTTAGTCCAAACCATACAACAGGATTCTCTTTGAGCAAACAGTCCAATTTTTCAAAACTACCCAATTCATGTCTCACCCACTTAGCTACAAAGATAGTGTGGGAGATCATGTCAGAAGCCTTGTCAAGGTAAACAACATTCACAGCTATTCCTTTACAATAGAGCACTAATTTCATTCTAGAAAGCAATGAATTGGTCAGGAATCATTTATCCTGGTAAATCAAGGCTGTTCTCAATTATCTTCTTGCTCTTCAAATAGCTGGGAAGTAGCTTTCAATATAACTTCCTCCATAACCTCTTCAAGGACTGAGAGATGCTACCAAGCCTGTGGTTGACATAGTGCCCCTGCCTGCATTTTTATAGAACCTCATTAATTTAATAAACCTGTGGAACAATTGATTGGATGCAAAATAAATGCAATTAGAATGGAAAACAGCCTAGTGGAACATAAAACTACAAAATCCTTGCGATGTTTCCTGTGTCTGATGCGTCAGCAGAGAAAGGAAGAATTCTGAATATCCTGAGCAGACACCTGCTGTGCAGATTTTCCACATGGAATGCTATTTGAAGCCAAAGCACACAATTATCAAAACAGAGCTATTAACTGCCAGATCTTTTCTATGGTGTCATATAGGAGGACATTATAATCAAGCATTTATCTGGCTAGAATAGAAACAAGACAAAATATTTCTGTTTATTCAACTTCTCTTGCAGACTTAAAGATGCTTCTCTAAAATCTCTCTCATGTTCATAAAAAAAGTCAGGAAATTCATTTAAAATTGCAGAAAGGAAACTGGATTCTCATCCCAGAGGATGATTTTTTTTTTCAGAAGTCGTGTATCCAACAGAATACTTCCTAATGCTTTCAGTATGTGTTGGACTAAGCCATTGATTGCCACTTGATAAGCCAATGAGTACATGACTAATATGAAGGAAGACTAGAGACCAGCATATATTCAATCTGAAGTTGTTATGAGAGAGCCAGAAAAAACAACTTTCCTCTAGAAAACAACCTGGAATTCAAAGTTAACAATTTTGAATGGTATTTGAACACCAAAACCATCTGTATTACGTGGAGGACATATAAGCACGGTTTAGAGACCAAAATAGTTGGAAAATGCTATCGTTTTCACCTCAATAAATTAAAGATGTTTATTTTAGCATAAGCACAACTTCAGTGGAATATTTTTCTGGAAAATTTGAAGTATATAAGAAACCCTCTTTCAAACCCAAACTACACTTAAGAGCTGCGAGTGCGTCTGCCTCTCTACATAACACTTCTGTCTGAGAATTCACACAGCATTTGACACTTTTGGTTTCTTTGTTACAGATCTTTACTAGGCATTTCAGTCACCTTTAGTTTATTAACTACTTTTTCTCTTAGACCCTTTGCAGGGGTATCAATACTGAAGAATCGAAAAATCAGAAATGGATGGCAAGGAAGTGACTGTTCCTTTCACAGGCTAACTCACATTAGTCTAATCTAGTTAATTTAAAAAAAAAAACAGTAACATGTACAAAATTAGTCACAATTTAGTATAGAGCATGATATTTAAAATAACATGGGTCACCCAGGAGCCAAATATTACTGACTTTCCATGACATTTATTCTTTTCAATGCTCAAGTTGATTTAGACAGTGGGGCTTAATCTTTGTAATGTAGTACCTTTTCTTCCCCACAAATCTCTTTGTGACTTGAATGAGATTAATGAATGCTAATTTGAAGTATTATGCATGAATATTATGGCATTCTTCTGCTACATCTAATCTGGTTAACACCTGTGTAGTTTACATCTACTTCTTTGAGTTTCTGAGACTTTACATGTATATTTTTATGGTACAAAACTAACAAATAAAAACGAGATTTTTAGCAGCTGTCTGGAGTAATTACTGCCCTAACATTTCCTTAGGCAGTGTCACTGCCCTAGAGCTGCATGTTGCCGTTGCTTGGCTGAAATTACTCCCTTTGCATTAGAGCCAGAAGTGAGAATATGTGAGTACTCATTTCCCCAGGACAAGGTCAAAGCTTACCTTAAACCATGCCTGTCTTGGCTGGGGCTACAGTGCCTGATTTTGCACCACACTGCACACTTAACAATCTAATGCTCTGCATGAGCCATGCCAGCCTCCAGCTGAAGAATGTCCCTGTCCCTTTACCCACCTTCTGGACAGCAGAGCACACTTCATCAGCATTTACACAGGCTCAGCAGAGATTCAAACAGGAGTTCAACTGTGCCCTTTTATCTCAAACCAAAATTGCAGGTTTTGGTGGAAAACTTTATGCTAATTTTTTTTTTAAGTGGGTAGAGCACTTCTTCTGCAGAAGCTAACATTTCAAAAAGTAGAATGATAATTACTTGTAAATACTGCCTTAAAAACAAGCAAAATTATGTCTGCTATAGAAAATCAGGCTGTGTACATATGATATACCATTACAATTTTTACTTCTTAGTTATCATATAGTTAGCACAAGTCCCTTCCCCTACTGTGGAAAGATCTCAAAGCCCTATAGATCATAGCTCTGCATAATTTTCAGCTATTTAAAATAAGGCAGAAGAGTTCAGTGTTATTAACTCACAGCAAAAGTGCTTTTCATTCCCATTACACTAGTGTAGGCAACTTGCATCACAAGCCATGCTGCCGAGTTGCAGAACAAAATGAGCACATCTGTAATGCTGGAAGTTGTTCTTCTACTTCAAAGTAAGACCTGAAGTATCACTGAAGAAGTGAAATAGAAGTTCAGGTAATAGTTCACATGCATGGTTGCAGGAAGAATGTCTCAGTTATCAATTATTTACAGAGGGTTGTTCCTATCCCTCACCACAGGCCCTGCCCCCAAACCTTTGCAAGTAGAAGAAACAAGCAAATGTTCTTCCTTTCCTTCAATGCAAAGCTGGATGTCTCAGCTGACTTTTCCAGGAGATGCTTTGAGAGCACCTGCACAATGCTGAGCACTGGACACAGTGCTGCCATTACCAAGGGCTGTAGGGATTACTTTAATTAATAGAATCGTAGAATATGCTGACTTGGAAGGGGTCGACAGGGATCATTGAGGCCAACTCCTGGCCCTACACAGGACATCCCCAAGAGTCACACCATGTGCCTGAGAGCACTGTCCAAATGCTTCCTGAGCTCTGTCAGGCTGGTGCTGTGATCCCTTCCCTGTGGAGCTGTTCCAGCGCCCAACCACTCTCTTGGTGAAGAACCTCCTTGTGATATCCAACCTAAACCTCCCTCACCTCAGCTTTATGCCATTTCCTCGAGTCCTGTCACTTGTCACAAAAGTGAAGAGATTGGTACCTGCCCCTCTGCTTCTCCTCATGAGGAAGCTGCAGACTGCAGTGAGGTCTTCCCTCAATCTCCTCTCCTCCAGGCTAACCATACCAAGTGCCCCCAGACACTCCTCACACGGCTTCCCCCCAAGGCACTTCACCACCTCACTTCACCCCCTCTTTTGCTCACTACCTAATACCTTTTTATATTGTGGTGCCCAAAACTGCAGCTTGACCCAAATTACCATGCCCAGTTAGCCACAGCACTGCATTCTTGTCTATGCTATATCTGACCTGAGAATAAACACAGCATTTTGCCAACAAGGTTGACAATTTTTATAAATACAAATTTCATTAAGGAAATATTCCTTAATTAAATATGACAATTTAAATTTCTGTGGAGAAAGAAAGCCTACAAAACATTTAAAAAAGAAACAAAGCTTTTAAAGCAATTTCACATTAGAACTCAAGTTAAGTGAAAGAAAAATAAGCTGACTAAGCCATACACTCCTCTCTAATGGCTGAATTGCTTTCAAGTGAACTCTTCATAACAGCATTTGACATAACTAGGAAGTTCTGCATTTTAATTCAACATTCAGGACTTGCACAAATATCAAAAGGTGTCTATCTATTTATTTTATATAATTGCTAAAATTTATATGAAAGAGGTAGAATATTAATTCATGTTCCAGCTTGCTTGTAAAAGTTCTGAGAGACTCTGCTGCCATTTAACAGTCAAGAAGTAATTCCACACAGAGATACTGACAGTAAAGACAATGATGTTTCTGGGTTTGTTGTTATTGTTGTTGTTGTTGTTGTTACATAATCCAGAAAGAGACCTCCATTTTTATTAAACAAGTTGGAAACTTTGCTCACTGAAATTTTTCCATTGCATTTACAAAATGGAACAAGTACTGTCTAATTTATATATAAAAATTAGCATTGTCACTAGACTTCATAAATGCTATGCTGCTTTATAATTTCTTTCTTTAAGAAATAGGACAGGGAGAGAAATTTGACAGTGAGTGACCTCCACCTTTGCCTATATCTATAACTGATGATTTTAGAGCTTAATTTTTCAGGTGTCTTCCATGGACTACAAAGAACACAACACTACTGGGTCACATATAACATTCTTCTGTTGTAAGATATTTCTGGAACCATGAACAAAATCAATTAACACAAAGCCAGATCAGAACTTTGCGAAAAACTGAGTGTGGGTCTGTTAGAAGTCAAATAAATCACTCAGAACATATTTTTTGTGGACAAAAAACCAATCTCAAATGTTTTTGCTTCTTATCCAATACATTCCACAGAAGTAAAAGAAACTTAGTGGTTTCGTGAAATGTTTTAAGACAACCAGCATCACATAGGCAAAACAAACTTTAGTTCTAGATACACAGGAAGTCAGAACACCAAGAGAATATCAAGAGAAAGACTTCTGGAAGACACTTCAAAGGCACAGGACTCTAATAGTAAATGTTACAATTCAATGTTACAATATGGCAAAATCTAATGGCTTTTCCTGAGACCAGCAGAAGGAACGTGCTCCTGCCTTTGAAATCACTACTGCAGTGAATCAGGGAGAGAAGTACACAGGATAGTGAAAAAAGTATGGAGGAGGGAGATGCACCACAACCAGCTTTCCAAAGTCCTGTTCTTGTGGATGTGTTATAAGATTTCAGTCCACAAGGAATCTGAAAGGAGCTATGCTTTATAACATCTCAGGTAAAAGAGACACTGAACTACCCAAACTGTTTATCAGTACTTAAAAAAAATCTCCAACATGATTCAAATCTATTAATTAACACTCTGAAAGTCAAATATAATACTGAAATCAATAAGGTATTCTGTACAGCAACATTTGCCACGCATTTTATAATAGAGTCCAAGTTGAAATGGAGTTGAAAGTGCTTTTATTTTCATAAAACAATGGAGTGAATAAGTTTTGTTTCCTTCCAGTATAATGAACTTCAGCCCTTTAAACAGAGGGGGTCAGAAAGTTTTCCTTGGAAGTATGAAGCTTTACTGGTCTCTTGTCATTCTGCTAGCATCACTGTTCTACAAAGGGTGAATAGAGCTGTTAAATCCGTGTATATATACATGTGACCTTCAGCATGGAGTGTTCTTTGCAGCAACCATGAAGTGTCTACAATAGTGACAAGTTATTTTCTGAGTAATCTTCTGTGTACACATATATCACAGGATGATATAAGATTTCATGTAGTAATCTACTCTGCTCAGTGGAGTTAGGGTGACATATGCTGCTTTGTGATACAGAACAGAGTAAAATTGAGTTTTCTAATATAAGTCCTGACAAAAATAGCAAGTGAAATACCAGTAGTGCCAGAGATGATGGGGCAAACAGAGCCACTATTATGGGCTTTGTAATATCTCAGACACAGTCCTTGATTTTTAGAATTAATTTCACTGGGAAATGGAATGCCTGACAAGACACAGAGGTGATTTTTAAGAGGGCCATTGACAGAAGCGACCTCAATTTAACATATCAACTGTACCTCTTATCATGTAGCTTCTTCTAAAATCACTCTTCAGTGACAGCATCAAATACAAGTCACAGTCTCAAGGCAATACAACAACCACCTTGTAACTTTCTGCTCCAAAAGCAAATGTACAGTGAAAAATTAACACTCTGTCACCAAGGACTTAATGGATAAATAGAAACTCATCAGGAGCCACAAGTTATGCAAAAAAAAAGCCATTGGACAAAACTACCTCCTATCCAAAAATACTTCCATTTCCTTATCTTCCAATAAAGAAAGCAGCATTGGACTCATTTCACAATGGATGAAGGACATGAGTTTTAGAGATATTCTATGTCTAGAAAAGTGAATTTTCAAGAATGTCCTAGGAGATAACTCCCATTGAGCTCAGTGGAATGTGGGTAACTAGGAGTGTTCAAAAATGTGCCCAAAATGACTTGATTAGAGCAGCAAGTTAGATGTAACGCCATAAATGAAACAGCAGGGGGCCAGCCCTGTGCCCATCCCTGCATTGAAGCTGATCACATCACTTTACACTCTTCTCTTTTTTAATACTGGATTCAGCTCAGCCACCTGGTCACACTCTAATGCAAAGAACTGACAGCAAGAGGTCCAGAAATGTAAGGAAGGAATTCACAACTTCAGCCTTGGTTCCATATCATCTCTTGTAATAACATTCAGCAGCTTATGTCTGATCTTCTGTTGTCTTTGCTTCACAGTCCAAATATCCTACATTTCTGTGCCCTTAGGCTGCTGTACTATCACTAAAGAACCTCCTTCCCAAGACACGTTGCTTTTCACATTTCTAACTCCATATATAATTTCTGTCACCTCAGGAGCAGGAAAATGTCTAAAGCAGTGTTAACATCTCAGTTACCAGCTACTCGTGTTTTAAATTAATATTTACAACGTTAATAAAAAATTCATTGTTTACCATGGCAACCTGTATCATACATATGCTGCTGATGAGAGTGAGAGGACCCATTAAAAATAAATAAAAATAAGTACAAAAATTAACCATATCCATTTCTGGAAACATGATACTTCCAAAGAAGATGGAAAAATTAATCAGCTCTATTAAAAATCCAGATTTTCAAATCAATGCAAGGGAGAAAGCAACATGAAATCTTGGGACTCAATTATGAATCTTCAGTTCTCAGGGAACTTCCCCAATTTGGGTCTGTACAGTTCTAACAGGGAGAAAATTAATTATATCAAAATAGAAATTGAATGTAAAAGTCATAGTTTGATCCTACTTCTGCCTAAACTTTATATTCCTCTATTCCTTTCAGACATACTTATAAAATAGAAGCTTTGGAAGAACTCCTATTTTGGCCTATTTTTTTGTCCCACCTGTTTGTTTGGTTTTGTTGTTTTGTTTTTTTTTTTAAATAACCACAAAATATTCTGCTACAACACAATAAGCTTATTTTAAAAACCAAACCTTCCCCACCTTGATTTCAGGAAACTCTCTAGAAAATATCAAGCCTGGACATCTCATAAGTACTAACCCCAATTTTTTTCTGAAGAAGGCTTCTGCCTAATCATGTCTGTGGTAAAGCTTTTCAGATGAAGCATGTGATGAGGAGCAGCATCCTTCCCCTGGAACAACAGGAGCTCATCTCCTGCATCTGAAAGGCACAGATTCAAGTCCCTGTGCTCTCCTGTCTGTGCTGGCTGCAATCCTACAAGCAGTTGTTCAGGTAAGCACAATTACCTGTACATGTGTATTCAACCAAAGAGAAGGAACTCTGCTGGAGTGCAGCCCCTCCTGGAACAGCAACACAATCAGAGCAGGTCACTCTCCTGCCTAGCAGAAATAACTCTGCTGATTTTAGAAAAATTACAGCAAGGATAAATTTAGCTCTGCACAATAAAAATGAGAACTTTACTGCAGCTGAACAATTGTCTGTACCCTATCTTTTCTGAGTAGACATAAAGCATCAGGGGACAAATATTCAGTATGGTTTATTATTTTTTTTGTTGTTCCTGATGCCAGTTACCGTCAAAAAATAGAAATATTTTCAGAGCAACAAAAAAAATACTACTATACTTCCTACTCTTCTTTAACTATGGGAAAAATATATTAAAACATCATGAATTACTATTTTTAATATAAGATTTTTATGTGCAATGACTTTTTGCCAAACTTTAATAAATCAGGAGCAAAGGCTTGGTCTCTTTGCAAAACACAGAATACATTAGGTACAATTTGTTTTTATTGATTTTCAGGGGCATTTACAGAACACAAAGTACAGTATAAAAAGAATATATTGCTTAAATATATTCACAGGCATGTTCTTTTCATTTCAAAACTTCAGAAAAATAACAGAAGGTCTTTCCAATATGCTGTGTGCTGGCTGCCACTTCTCTGTGGAACTTGGGGCAGCATTTATTGTGAAATGCAATGGGGTTTATTTTCAATGTGGTCCAAGCACCAAACGTTTGATCTCCCTTTCTATTCACTTAGAAGGAATGAGTTATCCAAAGCTACAGGAGGATCTCAAGGAGCATACAAAGCCTTCTTAGGCCAATGGTTTGTTTTTAAAGTCCATGTTCTGATGTTGTCTTAGGGTTCAAAGCAAGAAGAAGATGCTGGTAAGTATTTAGGAATTCAATGTGAGACATAAGAATGCACTCAGATAATTTAAATCCAGGTTATGGTGACCCTCACATTTCTGGCCAACTCACAAGACAAAGCACAAAATCGAAGAGTCAAGACTCAAAACACCTCCTGAAATAGCTGAGTAAACCCCTGACAAGAGTCAGAGTCACAAGAAATGCTGTGAAGCAGATGAGAGCAGAGCCAGGGAAAACAGACCGAAGACCAGAAGACTGAGCCAAACAAAGACCTCAGGATGATTCTGAAAGGCAGACTGGAAAGGGCATCAAAAATTGTGCCAAAAGCCAAGCAGACACACAAACACAGGGGATGCACAGGCAGACAAACACAAATGAAGCAAAACTGAGTGCTGACTGCAAGACAGAGAGGAACTTGCTGGGACTTAGATATCGTGGAGAGGCCCTTATTTGACATGCAGAGAGGAGCCTGTACAGCAGCTCCAATGATATGGCTGATATGGTACCTGTAGAACTGTGGCTTATAGGATTTCTGTAGATATATCCACTAGTACTGATGCTTGAAAAGGGACTCAGGTGCTTAAAAACAGGAATGTAAAGATATCAGTATGGGATTGCTGGAATTAGAACAGGACTTAGTAAGACTTGTGCACTTCTGGAACAGCAGCTGGAGGCCAGGTGGGCTATGAGTTGTCTATACAGGACTGCACAACTTTAGCAACTGCATCACTTACTTTGTAACTGACATGGTAGAAAAGACAAAACTCAGTCAGCCCAAATGACAGATACAGAAGTTCCACAGTGGTCTCACTGTACAAACAAAATGAAGCCTGTCAATCCTCTCATCCTTTTAGCATTTGTATGTCAAAATAGTGCTTGGTTTTGAAAATATTACTGTTTCTAGCCCAATACCACCTCTATCTCACATTATATGTCATCTCAGCTTCTGTGCTTCAAGTACTCATCCATTCCAGAAATAAATGTAACAAATTTCATATAAAAACACAAGTTCAAGTAAAGTAGGAGTGCTTACAGGTCAAATGGAGGATCCTTTAAATTCCAGAAAGTCCTTAAACAAGGTGATATTTCACCACAGGGCAGCACAGGCTCTTCTAGAAGAAAACCGAGACAGTTCTATAGGAACAAGTTTCTCTAAACCAGAGGTTTATATTTATCTAGGTTATAGATTTACTTAACTAGAATTTCACTTAAATATACAATGAAAATATGTCATGAAAAGCAAAAACAACTAATGAACACACAATCACTGTAAAATTAAGCCTAACACAATTTTTCTGGAACTACAAGTGAACAACATGTCTGAAGATCAAAATATTTATGTGCATAACTAGAGATCAGGTGCACAATTTCAGCTATTCCATTTGAAAATTTTGCTTATAGCTTTCATAAAATGTATTAGAAGTTTAAATACTGGTATTTCTTTACGACAACTGGATACATGGCATTAACATGGACTAAAGAAAATAAAGAAGACACAAATAGAATCAGGTCATATTCAGTCAGCAGGGTGTTAATCTCACTGCAAAGCCAGGCTTACATTTTATGTCCTGGCTCTGGCTGGGATGGAGTAAATTTTCTTCACATCAACTTGTAAGACGCTGTGTCTTAGATTCATAGTTAAAACAGTGTTAATAGCACACTGATTTTTAGCTAAGGCTGAGCAGAGCTTACAGTGTGCCAAGGCCACTTCTGGTTTTCCCTCTGTCCCCCAGCAAACTGGCTGGGGTCAGACAGGAGGCTGGGAGGAGACATGGCTGGGACAGCTGACCCAAGTTATCCAAAAGGTTATTCCATGCAATATGCCTTGCTCAGCAATAAAGCTGGGGAGGGAATCTTTCCAAGGCAGTCATGGCTCAGACACTGCCTGGGCATGAGCCTGTGGGTGAGCAGTGGCGATTGCCTTTTTCATTTTCTTCATTTACTAAACTGTCCTTTTCTTGAGCCACAAGCTTTTCTTGCTTTTGCCTTTCCAATTCTTTTCCCCATCCCTGCTGTGGGAGGGTGTAAGAGAGGGGCTGGTAGGTGTTTTGTTGCTGGCCAGGGTCAACCCATCACATTGCATCACCAGAGGAAGACAAATGTACCTTGTCTGCCACGCA
Source organism: Anomalospiza imberbis (assembly GCF_031753505.1). Lineage (NCBI taxonomy): Eukaryota > Metazoa > Chordata > Aves > Passeriformes > Viduidae > Anomalospiza > Anomalospiza imberbis. The sequence goes on from NC_089684.1 coordinate 54,231,741, forward strand.
TTGGCTCTGCTGGAGAAGCTGAGACTGACTTTAACTCATCACATGACTTTTATCAGCATTTTGCATGCACTTCATGATCTGCAGAGCCCTTACAAAGGCAGGTAATATCTGAAAAGTAAAAAGCTGGGTAAATTTGCTTTCTGCCTTGGAACAGCCCCCAGCTGGGAAATTATTCCTAACAAACCATAAGGTGTAACAACAAAATTGCCAGGAATGCATAAATGTTTTCTGTGCTATGTTCTTGCTTGACATGCTTGTAGTTGTGCTGGCCAACTGCTAACACGATCTACATAGTTTAGCTGGAGTTTATGGAGAACTTGGCTCTGAAACATAGTTATTTGCAATGCAGAGGACCATGAGAACAGATCCTCTGAGTTTGTCATGCTATCTTCTGGGAGAAAAGTACAGCATCTATTTACAGCTCTCAGAGTTATCTCTGAATCCTCAACTTTTTGTTTATCCATACTTTATTCTCTTGGGTTTGTACCCAAGTATTAATAATAGTTATTGAAAAACAACCAACAGTCCCAAACAGCTCCTTCTGTCCCAAATAACAGAAGAACTGTCAGATCAATGTGTAGACAGTTACTAATTTATCTGCAGAGCAGTGTAGAGCTGCATGAGATAGAAGTTGCCTCGGGTACTCCAGCTTTCCAAAAGCACAAGCAGCTCAGAGTTAATTAGCATGATAATGTACCGGGACACTTAAGCAGGTTTTCCAGCTGGAACAGAATTCTTTGACACTTCCTGACTACTGTCAGCTTTCAACTTATACCAAGGTAGTCTGGGTGGATCTGTCCTACAGAGCCAACAACACTGTAAAAATAGCACAAATACACCATTCAGTACATGTGCTTAATGCAGAATGGGGAAGACCAATGCTTCAACACTTCATAACTACACGATTGTATTACAAATATTTTTCCTATGCATTCTTATTTTTCTTGAAGTATTGTATGATTATATGATTCTTACTTTCCTCAGCATCTTCAAACTTGCATGTCCCATTCCGAGGAGGGAGTGGATTTTTAGAGCTGTAACATGACAGTGATTTTATTCACTAAGATTTTGCCAGGCAAAACACTTGGGGATCATAAAAAAGGTATACACACATGAAAAAAGACACAGTAGAAACATTTTTTTTAAGTATCAAAATACAAATTATACAAGCAAAGAAAGGTAGTCTAATAAAATACAGGCATCTTAGTCATAAGAAAAGCTATTGCTTTGAAATAGAAGAGTTTGCTTTGTTTGGTAATTATGATGAACTAAAGGAGAAGCCATGGTGGGGCAGGCATTCTCCACCTCGATATTTTCCCACAGCACAGGCATAATTACCACCCAACACCAAAACTATGGACCAGAGCCGGAGGTGCTGGTCACACCGTCTCTAGGGGATGAACACAGTGCTCTTGAAGCAGTGGTCAGTGTCAAAAAGCTGAAGTTGTCCTTGATCACAATGAAATCTAAAGGGAGGACAGCTTCGGCAAAACCCAGGAATGAGTAAGCAGAGATGGAGCAGCGTGTTAAAGAACTAAACACAGCAGATGTGGCAATGGAAAGTGAAGAGGAGAAGTTAAAAGAGGAGGAAGGAGAAAGAAAAACATAAGGACAAAAGCCAAGGACCAGCGATGTGCTGTAGCAGCAATGAGAAACAGCTCGTCCGATCAGATCAGAGAACAGTGCACAGACCAGGAGCTGGTAATGGAGTCAGCAGGGAAAACTACATGGTTTCAGCTACAGCAGAATTCCTATTTAACACCAATCATTAAAGTACAGATTCCCTTCTTGGTATTTTGCTTTATAAACATCTATCACAAGAGCATTCACAATGCTGAACCAGTAATTTTCATCCAGTTTCTGATGATTAATAACACATTAACCCGAGGTGATTCATGAATCTGAGGTGACCTTTAAAACAGCAGTGGAAGTGTGATAATTGTTAAAAAACTTAAAGCAGCCATGTTGTTGCTTTCTGAACAAGGTGCAAACACTGTGGATGTAAATAGGTGTTTTCCTTCAGTTCTGTCTGTATCTGCCTGGCATGAGATTCACATTCTAATTTTATATCCAAACCTGAAGATATACCATAGTAACAGAACCCAAATGATTTCAAGGGAAATCTGACAAAAACATACACTTGTCTTAAATGTCATCAGCCTAGCTTTAATGATGATATGAGCTCCTATAACATGGTTGAAGCTGCACCTTCAGAGATGCTTGTGGAAAGCAAACAAAGTGTGAAGCATTCATTTTAGGGGCAGGTTCAAGTCCAGCTTCAGAGACTGTGATCTTCACACAAAGTACCAAAAATGTGTTAGGCAGATTTTATTTATATGGCAAGTTTTGGAAAACTTTTTTTCCCTCCCACTACAGCTATTTTTAGCTGAACTCCTTGTCCCCATTCTGGTCAGACTCATCTAGCCAGATTAGGATTAAATAGAGCAGTGGTCCCACAGGACTGTTCACCCCATGATTAGTTAGTCACCCACTCATTAATTAAAAGTCCTTGCTGTTTTCTAGAGTTGAATAAAAGCAGGAGATAATATTTTTTAAATTTTACTTTAAAAAAGTAAAAACCTTTTCAAAACCATTGCACAACATCAGCAGAATGAGCATTCCCCCTCTGTCAACCAGCTCAGAGAACAGCCTATGGGACTGCACTGGGATCCTGAGCCCTAGAACATTGTGATAAAACAGAGCTCTGTTCACTGCCCCAACCAACCCTGCCGTTCAACACCCTGTCAGTCATCACAAAAAATATGTCATAAGCAAAGGAGAAAGTCACACCTGAGCAGTAAATAGCCACCTCAGGCTTTTATGGTGCTACTGGCAGCCTATTTGCCAGCATCTGGCCTGGCAATCCTTCTCTGTACAGCACTCACTCTGACTAATACAAATCACTTGTACACAAGGGCAGCAGAAACAAGCCCACAGCAACTAATTCATCAAACCTTAAAGAAAAATTAAGAGAAAAAAAATGTAGATCTGAATGTCAAAGTACTATTTCATTGTTAGCCTGTGTGCAGAAATAGAGACCAACAACTGCTGTCTTCTTGGCAAATCTGAATGTGACCAGAGAGCTGATGTCCCCTTCTGTCCAATTGTTCTGGTAAACTGAGAGGTAACAATTGATTTTTATGAAAAAAATCTTAAAAAAAGCCATGACACCACACTCAGAGAATCACAACAGATTTGACAACTCTTCTCTCAATGCTCAATCATTTTGTCTCAAGGTGGAAAGCCACATCAGCATGACAGTAAATTGTTTCTGTGCAATTGAACAGCTTGGTTCTGACTGGTAACTAAATAAAGATAGACAATGCCTGATTGACAGAGTTTTTCCATTTTAATTTCTCCAGGAATGCCACACGAGGCATACACGAGTGTCTACAATAATACGAGGGCTAAGAGAACTGTAATATACAGCCAGATTCAAAAATCCTTGGGACACCAGATGACTTATGCATTATATTACAATCAATTGCCTCTGAAATTGTGGCATGCTGCTTTGGGGAAGGAACACTTCAGTGTCCTCCCAGGAACAGAACTTTTGTTATTCTAAATTGCTCTAATTAGCGCGCTTCAGAGCCCTGTGGCTATAGCTATTAGCTTTCCAACACAGCGACACCATTCTCCAGGCAACAAGATGGTTACAAAATACACCCTTCGAACTAGCTAGCAAAAGGCTATGGGAACTCAAAAGTACTCTTTATCTGAGCAAGATGTATTATTTTGTATTTTCAGCCTAAGGAGAAACCAGGCAGAATTCATTCACTCTTGGGAGAGTTTTCTTAAAATGTTTACATTAAAAATGATAAATTCTGAATGTACAGATTAACTATTTTAGAACTGCTCTAATTAAAAGCAAATAAGGTTGTCTCCCTACACACACACATCCCAACCTGCATTTCAGGATTAAAAGTTTCTGAATTCAAGTACTGATTTGATCTTTATTGTCCTCTGTCTGAAATGGACCCATGGAGTATCTGATCCTCAGTCTTGATAACCCTTACAGAAGAAAAATTGCTATTATTTTATACACAAGTCCCTTAATTTGCCACTAGGCCTCTTCCCAGAGTGGACTATGGAACACTGTGGCTGTGTGGTCTGATCTGTGATCTTTTCTAAAGGGCAGAGGTACTAATGCTTGTCTTCACTGCTGTATAGTTCAGTAACACTCTTACAGCTACATTGATATTTTTTAATTTGATTTAGGCATTTCCTGGTTACTGGCCTGAAAGGTCACTGCTAGAATATTTACAGAGATATTTTTGGTGGTTCCACCCCCCACCCCAAGCTTGCTCCCACCACAGCTAATATTTGGTTCTGGCTGGGATATAACATTTGATTGGAGAAGATACCATAGCCTTTTCCTTTACCCTCAAAACATTAATAATAAAGTTCATATCTGAAACACAAATGTAATGACATTCTGTTTGCTGCTTGAATATCAATAAACTACATCTTAGCAATAGGACCCTGAACAAGGTTTGGTTTGGTTTTTTTTTAGAGAAATAGAAATGCCTTTATTTTTCATTTACATTTTCAAGCATAGATCTTACATATGTGGCATTGTTCATCTTGAAGAATTATGGGGTTTTTCTACGGCAAATGCAATATTAATAATAAGAGACTTATTCAGTTGATATTCTGAATTTTCAAATTATCACAGAGATTCCCTAGTGCTCACTACACAACTTTCTTGTAAGGTACTGAAAGATTACTGACCTTAATTGTAGTTGTAGAAATGTAGAAATGAGTTTAAGCAACTGCCCAAGACCACAAAGTTAATCACTAGAGGAAGTGGGAATGCTATCCTGACTATTTCATTCTATCACTAGCTCAGAGAAATCAGAGGTTAGAATTACTTTCCACCCACAAGCTGAAAAGTAGCAGCTGGTTCATAGAATCACAGTATGTTCTCAGTAGGAAGGGATCCACAAGAATCATTGAGTCCAAATCTTAAGAGAATGGCCTATACAGGGATGATGGTTGACTGTTTAGAATTCAGAATTCAGTGAAATGTCATTTGGGGTAAATGGCTTCTAATACAAGAAGGATATTGTTCCAGACATATAAAGTTTAATACATATCCTCAGTTATTGAGATATGTTGGCAGTGGGTTCTTCTCAACCTTTTCTTATCAATTCTGTGATTTTGTGATCAATCATTAATCAAGCACAACTTCCAAAGGTGGTGGGCAGCAAAGAAATGGAGACAAGCTGAAACAGGAATCTACATCCAAATATGGGAGGAAAAACAACTGACAAGAAATATGAAACAGACAGACTACTTGCCTAGGTTTTGTAAAGAATAATCTTTTCCGGAAACATTTAAAAAACATCAGATCCAATTGCCTTCTCTGTCTCATTTCTTCATGGCTTTCTGTGGATATCATCGTTTATGTTCTTTGTTTTCTCCTTGTTCTCTCTGATTCTTTCTCAGCATTATGTTAACAAATTTCCTCAATTATTTCTTTCAGTATTTCTGAGGATAAGGCTTGAAATTTGTGGCTCATCAACTTTCTGGAAAGCAGATACCTACCACCACCACTCCATGTGGACAGGACATGGCACACAGCCTTCCTCTTGGCTGTGTTCTGCACAGGCAAGCCATGGGAATGTACCAGTGTCACATCACAGAACAGCCGTCAGCAAAATGAGGCTCAGGGGTGTGGGAGGATGGATTGTAAGAGAATAGAGATAGTGCTGAAGGCAATCTCACCCCCGAGGAGTTGCAGCTGTACTAATTACCAAAGAGTAGGAACAGACTTGCATTTAATAGGTTACAGCTGTGTCCAATAAGCATGGGTGTTATAAAAGAGTGGGTCAGCTAGTTGAGAGGAGTATTGGAGTCAGTTGGCTGTGCTGCTGTGAGGAACAAGGGTCAGGTGTTCATGTTAGGGACAGTAAGGGTTAGTACGTGCTACTAGGGATAGAAAGGGGCAGGTGGTCATGATAGAGACAGGAAGAAGTCAGCCAGCCATGTGGAAGAAAGAGAAAAGGAGTCAGTGCTGCGAGGAGCTGCGCGTGAGAACTCATAAAGAGAAGGTATGAAAGTCTTACAGTAAGATAATAAACTGTCAGTGACACTGTTTCCATCCACTATCGATTGGTGCCACGCACTGATGCTGACAATTGGTGGCCTGAATGGGCATGAGCTCTGACACAGTGGGATCTAAACTCGCCATGGTATGAGGCCACTGACCTGTACCATTTATCCTGCTTTCGGCACAGGCTGTGACACAGCCCAACCCAGGCAAACCCATCTGCTGAATAAATGCTATGTCGGAACCCTGGTGCGCTCTGGCAGGGTTCCACTGTATTGAGCAAGGTCCCATGGGATTCTCATAAAGCAAGCCAAAAATGTCTTCCACACCTTCTTCTTCAGTATGCAGTTTAACTTTTCACTTGAATATAACATCTACTAAATCTGCATTATGGAATTTGCATCTTTATCCTTCAGATTTCATTTGGAGAGCGCACAAATGTGGGCAGGAACCAGGCTAACAGCTGGTGTTCAGGCACCTGTGCATTATCTAGCACTGAGCCTCACGGCTCTACAATGCATACGTGACGCTGGTTTCTAAGGGGATATTGACACAGCAGCTGGCGAACTGCCCGAGTCCAGCTGTCCCAGCATCACGGAGCAGGGCTCCCATAGCCCCCAGTTACACAGGACACTTGCACAAGCAGGTGGCCAAATCTGGAACTAGTGGATTAACAACATTATCCCATTTAATGAAAGCTCCAGATTTCATTAAATGAAAAGATTGTCCAGCAAGAGTATACACAGCGGTTCCAGCAAGTGTGTGTGGGTGGAAACCTGTGTGTGGAGATGTGCAAATTGCTGATGGGTGCTACAAGGTGTTATTGGTAACGGGTTATCCAGCACTTAAAATGAGCTAAAATCGTCAAACTTTTCCAGTCACACCTGGGACAGGAGCGACGCGGACCACAGGCGCAGCACCAACACCACAGCGACCCTCCGCCGCCCCGCCCCCACACAAAATGGCCGCGGCCGCGCCCCGCGCGTCACGGTGGGGCGAGGCGCGCGCGCCGGAACAGCCGCCCGCTCGGCCGGGGGGCGCGGCCGCCCTGCTGATTGGCTCCCGGCCGCGTCACTCCCGGCCCGCCCGCTCGCTGATTGGCGGGGCCCGGGGGGCGGGCCGAGGCGGCCGGCGGGCAGGAAGGCGCCATGGCGGCTGTGGCCCAGTGCGTGCGGGGTGCGCTGCGCCCGCGCCTCCCGCTGCTGAGCGTCGCGCTGAGGTGAGGGGGCCGCGCCGCGCCGCTCGCCCGACGCCGGACATTCGGGCCGGGGCCGCGCTCACCGCCGGACCGGGAGGAGAGCGAGACTCGGTCCCGCCGCGCTGGGGTCCCAAGCCCGGGGGAGCCCCGTCCGACAGCCGGGACGGGCCGGGGCCGCCCCCCAGCCCCCGCCGCTGTTGGCCGCTCTGCCTTGCCCTTCTCCGGGAGAGCGGCCCGGCTTGGCCCGGCACTGCGGGCAGCCTGGAGGGCCCCGGGCCCGGAGTGCCCATGCGGCGGGCGGGGTTCGAGCCCTTGTGTGAGCGCGGCGCTGGTCCCGCAGCCTCGTCCTTGGGCGGCTCAGCTCGCCCAGCCTTGCAAGGCCGGGAGGGATGGAGCTCCTTGTTTGCGCGGGCAGCCCCGCGCTTGCCGCGGTGCTCGCCGTGCGGCGGGGACGGGCGGCTCGGGGGTGCCGCTCCGGCGGCCAAGCCCCGTTCTGCGCCTGTGTTTTCAGGAGCGCTGGTGCTGGCGATTGCATCACAGAATTTGTTTCTTGGTAGAGCACAGGGCTGAAAACGCCTACTCTCCTTTAAAGTTACAGGGCTGAAAACGCGTGCTCTCCTTTAAAGTTACAGGGCTGAAAACGCCTACTCTCCTTTAAAGTTACAGGGCTGAAAACGCGTACTCTCCTTTAAAGTTCTGTGCCTGTAAACTGAATGTAGTTTACGCTACACTTACAAGCTGGTATTTTGCATCGAGTTATTTACTGCTGCAGTTTAAATGGTTGGAGATCTGCTGGTTCTGATGGAGGGCTCTGCATGCAGTATTCACAGGCTTAGAATTGTATGAATTTGTGCTTTGATGTGAGATTTTTGTGGATGTTTTGTGTCAAAGTGTCTTTTATATCTAGAAAATTCTCATATCTTAGAGAATAAGTAACAGAATAATAACGTCCATCTTTTTGCCTTAGAACATCTCCACGACTGCTTTGTGCAGCAACACAGCAGAAAAATACTGGCCAAAACTTGGAAGAGGACCAGAGTCAGAACCAAAATGAGCAGAAGGTGGAACCCAGCTCTGCTGAAAAACTGCTAGCTGAAGAAAAGGCCAAACTGGAAGAACAACTAAAAGAAGTTACCGTAAGTGATTCCTGTATAAAATCCACAATTTGATAATTTCTTTAAACTTAAGAGTACATGTGCTACAAGATCTGGGATGCATCCCTGGTCCAAAATTAGGATCTTAATTTCATTCCAGTTTCTGAATGGAATTGGACGCCTTCCAGCCAGAAAATTTCTTACTGATTTTCACATAGGTTTTGCTCAGTGGAGAAGTAATTTCTGGGAGCCATGGAAGGGTGTTACTGTGTCTCTGGTGTGTGCATGGAAGGGTGTTACTGTGTCTCTGGTGTGTGCATTTGTGTGTGTTAACAGTAGACTTCATGGAAACAGCTGCTGACTTTCCAAAGGTCAGAGTTAATGGTGCTTAGTTTTTGTACAATAGTGTACTTAGGCTGTAGTTAGGAAGTTTCAAACATTTTCTGTTGGAGAGCCCTTCAGACTCGAGGCTGAAGGGTCACATCCCTTCTGTATCTTGCTTTCTCTCCTGTGCACAACTCCAGCAGCTAAAGGATGCCCTGAGAGATGGGCATTAAGCTAAGATATTAATGAGTGCTTTATATAAGATGTCTTTCTGACATTTGAGACTTCAAGAGGTAGAACCTCTTGAAGCTTCTATAGAACCAGCACCTGTGGATCATATGTGGATTGAGTTTGCTTTCTGTTGCCATTCCCAAAGCTCTACAGGAAAAATTTAAGATGTTATTTAATATCTTTGTTTGCTGTTGGTTGCTTAATGCTGCTCTTCAGGCAGCTTGTTAATTATTTTTATTCTGTTTTGAGATTCTTCACTGGCATACAAAGCATATTCAGGGTGGAAGCCATTCGGGGTTAGTTGGTAAAGCACTCAGCGTGAAGTTTTATTTTATTAATTTTATTGTATTTCACGTCGTAGTACATCTGCTGGTAAATGGCCATATTTCTAGGAATAGACCAAAACTTGGCCTAAACAACAGAGGAGTTAGGCTTCATAGTTTGTAAAGGCTGAGAAAACTGGAAGGCACGCTGTGGTACGCATGGAGAGGGAAGAGATGGTTTGAAAGCCATGGCTGGGTTGACTCTGATTTGCTGTTGTAGTGTCAATGTACCTCATGACTGATGAAGGATTTCTGGGAGCACTCAGCAGAAAAAGCAGAAATACTGGATTCATAGAACTTTATATATATCTGAAGAGTGAAATTTTTTTCCAGCTAATCCACTGACAAGTACTAAGAGTTTGGAAAACCGTCTGATTTCCTTTCCCTCATTTCTGTCCTTGTGAAGCAAACTTTTTGTCTTGGTGGGAGGGATGGTGTGATAATTTGCATGTTGTTTCAGATTACCCTAAATGGTAGATTTAGGGTATAAAAGTGTTTAAAATGCTGTCTTATACTGAATATGCTGAATTATTGTCAGCTGCCTGACTAGGAGGAATAACTTCTGTTACTGGTTTTTCTTCTTTAGGAGAAGTACAAGCGTGCCTTGGCAGATGCAGAAAACGTGAGGCAAAGAAGCCAGAAACTGGTAGAAGAGGCAAAGTTATACGGTCAGTGGAGGCTCCTCTGGTGTTTACTTAGTAAGACCCAGGAAATGCAAAACCTGGAAAAGTGAAGCTGACTGGCCTTGCAGTATTGACAAGTTGTACTTCCCAGTGATTCTGACTACTTGCTTAAATAATGCATTTGAGGCAGAGAGGTTTGAACAGTTCCTCAGCTTGCATCAGAATTGTGACCCTCTCCCCAGCCAAGGGCAAGACTTAAACTGCTGAAGTCAACAGCTGACATTTTCTCTAAATTTGGTATCTGGTTTCCTACAATGTGTACTACATTCACAGATTTTTTTTTTTTTTAGTAAAAAAAAAAAATTGCAGCCTGAAATTTGTCTTTTTCATGTATTTTGGTCTCAGATCTAACCAAGAGCAGGGAATATTGGTTCTGGTTTGGGTTTCTGACTGGTTTTATTTTGGTTTTTATTGTGGGAGGAGGCTATTTGTGTTTTGGGGACTTTTTTTGTGGGGTTGGTTGAGGTTTTTTGTTTTGGTTATTTGGTTGGTTGGAGGTTTTGTAGTTTTGGGGGTTTTGTTGTTGTTTTTTGTTCTCAGTGGTTGTTTTGAATTTGGTTCTTTTTTGATTTTGGGATATTTTTCTGAGTTCTTTTAGCCTTTTAGAGATGAATGACTGTTCTGTTGAAGATGATACCTTTCAAATAGAAGTAATACCTCTGAATGATTGGATTTTTTTCAGTGCTAGGAAAGCACAATCACTGGTTGTGAGAAGTGCTAGAAGCACGTCTTCCTTCAAGAGCCAGGCTAGTAGCATCTGATTTAGCTTTTTGACATGTCCAACACAAATCTGTAAAACAGAAATTGTGTGCAAATGCTGCAGCAGAGTGCTGTTTTATCCTGGTGTTTGACTGCCACTCTGCCTCAAAAAAATGAGTTGCTCTTTTTCACTGCCCACCATACACAGCTGTATAGTTTAATTCTCAGTACTCAAGTTCTAATTTCTGAATACAGGGTCTTCAGTTAATGTGTACTGTAAGAATGCAAGAGTACTATGTACTTTTCTTTCTCATGGATGTTTGAGTGCTTCATCCTGAGGTTGATTTGCAGTAAGCATTGTTTCACTAATGTTCTACTTACTGCAGAGTACTTGGAGTCATGTCTGAGCTCAGAGGTGCTGCAATAGAAATGAATTTATCTTGAAAACTAGATTACCTATAATCTACAAGTCTTATTGCTTGTGCATGACTGCTTGTTCTATTGAAAAAAGAGAAACTTCTTTATGAGACTTGCATGACTTCTGAGTTGCAGTCACAGATATTTGCAAATGTAATGTATTCAACAAAAAACTGAACCAAACCACCTTCTGAAGAGTTTGGTTATTTGGTTTGATCCAGATAACTGAGCAGCTGATTTATCTATATTTGGTACAGTTCAGCCCCAACCAGAGCTCTAGTTTTTAGTTTAAAACCATGATGATTTTTTTTTCAGATTTTTGGAACTAATTGGGCATTGTTAGTTATTGTTCTGTAAAGAGCTCGAGTCTCTGCAGAGTTGTGCAGTTGTTAGAAAGACCCTTTCCTGAGAACTAGCTGATCCCCACAAATCTTGTAAGGTGCTTCTACAGTTGTGGGGTTTTTGTGTTTAAACCAAAGATGTGGCCTCTGGTAATGGTCATATCACTTCTTGGTAAGGAAAAAAAAAAACATCCAAACTGTGAGCTAGAATTAAAAACAACAACAAAAACCAAAAAAAAAAAACCAAAACCAAAAGCCAGTGCTGTTTGTCCTTTGCTTACCTCTATGTTGAAATGTGTTAATTTATTGAACAGTTTTAATTTTTTCTTGATTGCTAATGCCTTAAGTGAGATTCATCCAGATTCTATTAGTGTGAGCCAGAGAACAGCTTCAGGACAAGGACTGTGATTAATCTGGAAATTGCTCAGTATTTGCAAGGCACAGCTGCTGATTCTGTAAAAAGAGTTTTGTAGTGGAAGGGAGAGGTGCAAGTTATTTTCATTCAAGGAAGAATCCTTGTTCATCTCTTGAAATCTTCGTCAGTCTGATTACATGCTTTGTCTTCTGCAAATTTTTTTTATGACATCAGATTAAAGGGTAGGACATAATGCTAGGGCAACACTAGGACATAACACTAGGGCAACATAATGCTTTGAATGTTAGGTGATGAGAGAGACGTGAGGAAACTACTTAAAGCCATCTAAAGGTTTTGGTAACTTTGGTAAGAATTCTGTTATTGTTAGGTCATTAGCCTAACTTAGCTCTTTTGATTTGAAACCACTTTTTTTTTCCATAGAAGTAGAGGAGATGGTGTGGATTTTAAGGTATCTGTAATAGTTCTTTATAATCTAAAACTGGAAAGGATATTTTACCCCAGATTATTACAGTATCACATACATTCTTAAAAGTCAAAGAGTGCAAATTATTGCTGTAGCTTTTGGGGTTGTGAGGTTGGGGGTGCTTAACACTTGTTTCCCTCAGTGGACTAATCACATTCTCTCCTCCTCTGTACATTTTCAGGGATCCAGGGCTTCTGTAAGGACTTACTAGAAGTTGCAGACATTTTGGAGAAAGCAACAGAAAGCGTACCAAAAGAAGAAATTAAAGATGAAAATCCTCACTTGAAGAGCTTATACGAAGGTCTTGTGATGACAGAAATACAGATTCAGAAAGTGTTTAAAAAGCATGGCCTGCTCAGACTGAACCCTGTCGGAGCCAAGTTCGATCCCTATGAACACGAAGCGCTGTTCCACGCTCCCGTGGAGGGGAAGGAGCCTGGCACCATCGCGCTGGTTTCCAAGATCGGCTATAAGCTGCACGGGCGCACGCTGCGGCCCGCCCTGGTGGGGGTTGTGAAAGATGCTTAGCTGCTCAGGCTGAGTTTCAAATGCCATACAACTATTAAACAGCTGGATGGTTTTTCTCTCACACTGTGCTTCCCTCGTTCCTCTGCCCCCTGAGAGGTTTAAATGAGTTGGTTGAGGTCTCCCAGTGAAAATGAAGTAACCGCTGAAATTCTCCTGCTTAGTGGCCTTCAACATCACTGTTCCATAAGCTCTTCTTCAGTGTGAACTGCAAGAGCCATTAAGCCCTTTAATGCTATAGATTAGATAGTTTTTTCCAACTATTGCTCCTGAGAAGGTGAATTAAATTGAAAAGAATGAAATGCTCACAAGAATGTTGCAATTTCAAGTTTATCACTGTATGTAGATTGAAAATGCAGATAGTAGCTCAAACACTTCTTTGGTTTTGTAGAATCTCACATTGCAGAAGTGGGTGATGTAGTACAAATAACCTACCTTCTGCAAGCATCCATCAGTTTTACACACTGATGTGATAAATGGCCTGTTTTGTCTATTCAAAAATAATCTCTCAACAGCTGAAACTGAAACCTGTGTGAATTCTGAACTGTAAATAAATGGCAGTGGAGATTAGATACCTTTTGTAACTGTTCAACCTTTTTGTCCTGTACTAACACTGAATCAAGAAAACCATCTAATACTTGTATGGCATTGAAGAACCAATGGAATTTATCCTATCTCTGGATTTTTAATTTAATGTTGTATAAATTGGTTTAAACAATTTTTATAGTCTTGTAACTTCCAGCTTTGCAATCAGTTTGTTACCAAACTGTAGTTATAATCCTCACAGGAGCCAGAACACCCAAAGAAGTGAGATGCTCAGAGTTCGGTATATGATTTCTTTTAGACTTACATAAATAACTGCATGTAAGTGGCTCAAACAAAAGTGGTAACTTAGTTTCATTTTCTTTATTTCTTACATGTACTCAGCTTGGATATTAGGTTGCACCAGAACTTTTCTCCATGCAGCTCTTGTCATGTCTAACTCCACCTGCTGCTCCCAATCCTGCAGAATCAGGATAAAATACAGCACATGATGTGCTTGGTCACCTGGATGGGAGTGGGTGGAACTTGGCAAATTACACAACTGACAAAGGATCTATCCTCTTGTATTCTGAAAGCCCACACTATTAACACACAGGACAGAATCTTCAAACTTAGGGCAGCTATTAGGTCCTGTAAAAAGTAAGTACTTCTGAATTTTTTACCATGTTTCTGACTATTGTGGATTAAGGAGCTTCTTACCTTAAAGTCAGGTATTGATTTTATTTTTTGTGGTTCAGATACAGAGTTGCCAGGAGCTTTACTGAATGCTGGCCCTACTCATGGTGAGAAGTGATTACTCATTCCTTAAAACATTTTTCCCAATGCTGGGTTCTGTCATGGGAATTAAACAGTTAACCACGAACAGCCTAAGTATACAAAACTGAGGGTTAGTCATGTTAATTATATTTAAGGATTCATTCTTTCTCAACTCTGTGAAAGAATGCTTCAACTGGGCAGAGGAAGTAATTTTTTGATGTGTGAAGACAACTACAATGCTACTTTTTTTAAACTAATCAAGTACAGGGAAAAAAAAGCAGAGATCAAGTTTAAAAATAAAGGGGGGGGGAAAAGAGGATTCCATATACTGAAGTTGAATTTGGAAGTATCTTTTCTCCCTCTGGGCTTAAGAGCACACTGTAGTTGTATGAAGTAGGATTGAAGAAATTGTTCTATTGCACTTTGATTGGGACCTCTTCTCATAACTGTCAAAAAAAAGGGACCAGGTTCCATTTTATATACCTTTAAAGAATTGTCATGTGTTATGTCCCCTCCCAATCCCTCAGGATCTAAACTAAATATAATAATAATGTCCTTAGTATATCAGATTTTGTAATAGAGAGTTAAAACAAAGGGACACATCGTTCCCCTGCAGATGAAGATTTTGTTAACGACCTTCCCAGTGCTTCACACAAACTGTCATTTTTGGGCTACATCAGTTCATTCAGTGTGTGCTTAAACACAAGCTCCTGTTAAATGTTCAGCACAAGAGTCATGTGTAAAGCTGGTAACTGAGTCTCATTTAAGTGGTTCCCCTTCCCCGGCTTGCTCTTTAGAAAGGCTTTGGCTGGGAGTGGGTCAGTCTTTGGAGAGCTCCAATCACCAGTGCACTCTGCACAGCCCAGGAAGGAGCACTGAAGAAATCAAGGAACAGAGGAAGGTACTTCTGAAATTTAAGCTATCACCTGTATTGGCGATCTCATACACTACATTTCCACCCATCACATATAGCTACAATGTATCTCCAGTTGTTACTGCAAAGACTTTAGCCATTTTCCTCACTGCCCAAACTACATTATTGTTAAATCAATCATGGAAAGAAACTTTAATACAAGTTTGTTTACCAATACACAATGCAGAAATCTAGTAAAATGCTGTGTGCACAACATCAGTTAGGCTTTGTGTGATTTCAGCACAGGCGTTCGTGTGTCTGGCACAGCTACAAATGTAAACTTCAAATGAATGCAACATTCCCTTTAAGGAAGAAAGAAGGTGATGAGCTGAACATGTTCATGGAGTATCTTGCATCACAGTATTTAATGTGTCATCACTTAGGAGTGACTGGGGCACAGGCAAAAACATTTTGTGAGAAGAGTAAACCAGAAGGCTTGTGAAGCCTGTTCCAGTTGCAAAGGAATCTAATGCGGTGGCCACACAAGAGAATAATGGCAGAGTGCTTAGTCTGGGTGATTTCCAAGGCAGTTCATGGTCACAGACTAGTGCAAACCCACAAAGACTGTTCTCACTGCCTGCTGGGCCTGCCATGAGCAGGGGGCAGGAGGGGCTGGAGCCAGAACTCTGCAGCATCCGAGCCCAGCACTGGGCAGTGCACGTGGAGTGAGATGGAGGCTCCCTCCAACACAGTGCTGGGATGGGACACAGCACAGCCCCTACCCAGAGCACAAGGTCAGTATTTTCAACAGCTTAGAGAGTGTTGTTTTTTCATAGGCTTACATCAATGCTGTTAAGACAGATTCTACCATTAGTAATAACTTTAATTAGAAAAGGCAAGAGCATTCAGCATATAAAACATCTTGTCATTAGCAACATGAAGGCTGGATTATTTGTACAGTACAGGAAGCACTTCCAGATCAACACAAAATACAAGTTGAAAGAGCTCTTTGCCATCTCAGCCCCTCCACCACAGAAGAGAAGCAGCATAGCTGTAGTAAATTGCTGGATTAACATTAACTGCATCTCAATTTATAAGCAATCAAACAGAAAAGCAGCAGCTCATAACAAAGGAATGCTTAGACTAAATCAGTTCCATGTGAAATATGGAACAGCAGCATCCTCTAGTGCAAGTCACCTTTAAAATTAAAAGCATAGCTGACAATGAGACATTGCTTCTAGGGAAGCCCGTTCCAAGGGACTAATATTTGCTAAAGCAAACATTTACCACCTTGAGTTAGCTTGCAAGTACAAAATAAATATTGATATCCATATTGCATACATTAAAAATACTTTTATTTTACATTCATTTTGATGTTCAATAAGTTACATCTAGCACCAAAGAAACATTTTGGAGGGGTTGAGGAATTAAGAAGCTACAAAGTGTAAATGCAGAATTCACTTTGACATTTAAATGACTCATTGGTGCCTAGATTTTTTCCTAAGTTATTGTTCAGATGGGCTTTACGCTATTGCTTCAGTTTAACTTAGATGTGCCAAATATGAAAATCACAGACTTGAGGGAAAAAACCCCAGAAGAACCAAAACCAAAACAATTTTCTTAAAACTCCCAGCTACATGCAGAATTGAGGCTTCAAAACAGCATGTTACGGCAGTTAAGTTACAGGAAGAACCAAATTGCATAACTAGAATGCTGAAAAGAAAGACTGAGCTTCCTTCACAGGAGCAGGACAGAGAAAATAACCAAGGGTTTTACCTTATGAACTTGTGTGCTGCTTGTACATGCATATAGGGTAGAAGTGGTTATTGAAGCTACTCAGCACATTGCAGTTAGCTCCACTGCTGCCAAGAAGAGACAGTTTTGTCTCGAGTATGCCACAATAAACCACTTACAGATAAGCCAAACAAAGTATTACATCCCAGAGGACATAGCCCTTACCTTTTTTGAAGGGACATAAGCTCAAAAGAAAAAAGGCACTAGAGTTTTGGTTTTTTATTTTAGAAATGCTGGCTTTGTAATTGTGCCCCTTTTATTCTAAACTCACTGGTAACACTAGTTTGGTAATGCTGGATGTATTAAATGAAACCCAGTTCTGATCAGAATACCTCTGCCAAACTGCAGAATTAATACTCTTTTAAGATTTTGTGGTATCCTCACTGACTACAGCCCAAAGCATCAAAGCAAGTTGACATTTCCAGATCTTGCACTCATACTGAAAACAGCCAGGTTCCAAGTTTGGTACACCTGCACTCTAGAAGACCTGCCCAGCCTTCCTCCAGTCACAGCTTCCTGCTCCAGACATGACCAGCAGAGAGGCTTAGGCACAACTAACTGTGCCATCTTCCACGTGGCAACCATTTTTTATTCATTTGGTTAAAGATCAGCAGGGAATTGAAGGATGAAATGGGCATAACAGTATTTTTCTAATCCTCCTTCAACATCTTTCCCTTTATCAACAGATCTTACCAGAACAGTACTGTGGGCTGGGCATTTGTGTTTCCCGCTGTGTTACATCCCAGCTGGTGCCCAGCTCCAGCAGCACTCCAGGCTGCAGCTGTCAGAACTGGAGGAGATCCCTCCCCAGGTGCACTGACTGCTCTTCTAACTGTCAGTAAACTCAGATTCAATGTGCCTGGGCTGGTATGTTTCAAGGTATGTGCAATGAGAACCCTACAGTGGCTGGATTAAGCACTCCAAATTTAGGATCGAGATCTTTGTGCATTTTGACCAAATCTGCATCAATTGTTATTTTTGTTTTTAAAGACCAATCTCAGCGATCACACCCCATTTGAGAATCTTGCTCCCTTTCCCTAACTTCCCAACGAAATTCAGGAGGCAGCCCCTCAGCCTCTATGAGCTCAGCAGTTAAGATCCTGAAGGAGAAGGAGCAGCCTTCCACACCAAGGAAAAACAGTGATTCTGCTGCCTGAGGCTCTCAGCTTCTGCCAAACACCTCACTGCCTATTCTCCCAAATGCCACTTCTGGCCCAAATCAGGTACCTCCCCGTAGCTGACCTCTGGAGCAGAGCACCACAGCTGCTGGGGATTCTTGACACTCCAGTACCAAGAAGGAAATGTCAACTCTTCAGAGGGGTCTGTTTCAGGAAACTCAGGTCAAAACAATGCCCAGATCAGCTGGGAGCTCTTCAAGAACCCCCCTCCACAGCACAAGTCCCTGGAGGCATCTCACCTACCACATTTCCTTCCTTCCTTCCACTCCCTGCCATGGCTCTCCCCTGCTGTATTCTCAACAGGAACTCTCATCCTGGTGTCCCCACGCCTCGGCTGTAGTTACTAAGGAGAATGTTCCAAAAGCTTAGCAATGGTCACAAAAGCCCCTGCTCACCTGCTCCTGAGCACAGGACTTTTGTAAGCTTCACTTTGCTGCCAGCATTATGCCAAAAAAAAAAAAAAAAAAACAAAACAAAGGGTGAAGAAAGTTTCCAGCAAATGAAACTATCTCCTACCTTCAAAGAAAAGCAAGAATTACACTGATATTCATTTATCCAATAGTACGGACTAAAGCAACTACTCTGGGACTACCGGACTTGAGTAAGTTCACATGAAAAAATCTGTTCTAAGAATGTACCAAAAGCAGTGAAATCCAATGTAGAAGTTTCACAATTAAGTATTTTCCATGATCCAAAGCAAAAGTCTATTTAAACCACAATGGATCATGATGACTGTGAAGGTTTATGTATTTGCTCTTTTGTGTTTTTAAGCGACATGGTTTCTGAATCTTTGGGGAGGGAAGGAAAAAATAATGGAGTCCTTGAGGCTGTAATGGGCCTCTGCTGTGTTTTTTCAGATCAGCTGAATTTCATGAAGCATCCCTGGATATCCAACCACTTTCTGTCAGAAAGTTTAAAATCCTTTTCTTCAGTACCTTATCTAAGTAACTGGGAAGGCGACTCTTTGAAGGAATTCCTTGTCTTTTTTGGAGATGGTCTTTAATGATGATAGTTTTTACAGTCACATAACGTGCAGGACTCAAGTTCAGAGAGCTGCAGAGCACCTTTTCCCTGTCTGATAAGAGTTCAAAGCCAGGCAGGTTTTCAATGGCAGCAAATTCACCTTCTTTACCCTCTTCCTTCCCTCTCTTGGAACTAGCTATGTTCTTGTTCTCCTTCCTCTTTTCCCGTTTGTGCCGGGCTGCCTCGTACTCTGCCGACTCCTCCATTTTGGTGATCCCATTTCGCCGATACCGCTGCAGCTCCCGAATCTTTGCTCGAAGTATCCTCTCCTTGTGCATGTTCTCAAAGAAGTCTTCAAACTCCTTACAAGACATGAACTGGTACAAAGGCCTCAGTTTCAGCCTCAACTCCTTCTCTTCTTTTGTGATTTTTCGTTTGGGAGCTTTCTCCTTGTCTTTTTTATCCTTCCCCAGGAAGGCCGGTACCAAATTATAGTCTCGCGCAATGTTCTTCCGCCGCTGCCTCTCCTTGAGTTTCCTCACGTACATGTCCACGTGAGCTCTTTTCAACTCGATTTCCACGTCGTCGTCGTCGTAGTTCACCGAGAGGCCGCTGATGAGCGTCTCTGCGTCCTGGTCGTACTCGATCTCGTAGTCGTCGCGGAGCGGCATGTAGCCCAGCTGCTGCTGCTCAGCCACCGAGATGTCCAGCGGCGGCAGCGGCGTCGTCAGGCTGGGGGACAGCGGGCCGCCGCTGGGACACGTGTGGTCCGTCACCCTGTTGGGAATGGTGTCAGGGATGCAGGCTTTCCCCAGGTTGCCGTGGATATACATGCTCACGTAGTGCTCCATCACCTCCTGAGGTGTTCGGGATGCTCCCACGTGAGCAGCCATGTCCTCCTAAACAGAGAAAAAGGAGGAGTGATAAAACGATTCCCATTACATCTCCAGCATAACGAGCACTCAGGAGAGAGCACGAGTTTTTCCTTGCTCCTCAAAAGCCAACTCCCAGTACCTAAACTTCTCTAGCAATACCAGCCACATTTCTATCAGATCTGCGATTTCAGCTCTGGATGAGCCTTTACAGTGCATGGAGGCAGGTAAGCCACGAAAACAGCACCACATGGTGATTCCTGAGCACCCATGGCACTCCCACAAAGCCAGCTCACCATAACCAGGAAGCTTTCCAAGTCCCAACACCAACAGCGCTGTACAGCTTGGGGGTTTTGCTTGTTTATATCACATTACTGAGGAGCAACGTGGAAATAAACAGTCTTTACTGTAAGAGTAACCATTTTTCTTCCTTTCTAGTTATTTAAGAACTAAGCAAGCTGCAGTGACTGTACACTTTAAGGTTTGAAAAAATCTTTATATTTAATGAAGCAAAACAAAAGCAACAACAAATCAAATCAATCAAAAATGAATCAAATGGTCCAGCAGAGGGCAATGAGGATGACTGGGGGACTGGCGCGCCTCTCTTACAAGGACAGCCTGAGGGAGTTGGGCTTGTTCAGCCTCAAGAAGGGACAACTGAGAGGGGACATCACCAATGTCTATCAGTACCTCAGGGGAGCTGTCAAATGGACGAGGCTCTGCTCTGTGGTGCCAAGCAATAGGACAAGAGGTAACAAGCAGGAACCGATGCACAAGAAGTGCCGCATGTACACGAGGGAGGACTTCTTCACTGTGCAGGAGACCGAGCACTGGGACAGACTGCCCAGAGAGGCTGTGGAGTCTCCCTCACTGGAAATAGTCAAGAACGGGCTGGATGCAGTTCTGTGCAATGTGCTCCGGGATGACCCACTGGACTCCTTCCCAACCTGACCCGTTCTGTGACTGTGAGATGGTGCTTTCTTCCTGCTGCTGTTTAAACCCAAGTCTGGCTGTGCAGTGACACTGAGGGCGAGCAGCCAGCCCGCAGCTGGGACATAGTGCCGGCAGAGACCGAGCACAGCTAAGAGGCAGGTGCAAGATCTGTGACACGGACGTGCTGACGGGAGGCAAAGGCAGAACTTCAAGCAGCGACAGGTCCGAGCTGCGGGGTGCGCTCCTCGGACCAGCAGGGAGCCCGCGGGGAGCCCGCCCGGAGAGAGAGAGGGGCAGCCCGGGCTCCGCAGCGCAGGACGCGCCCCCCGCCAGGGGCTGCAGTCAGGGCCGCTGGTCCGAGGAGCAGGCTCGCCCCCGCCCCTTGTCCCTCGCCCCTCGCCCCTCGCCCCTTACCCAGTTGCCGAAGCCGAACTGCTCGATGGCGTCCAGCAGCAGCTGCTCCTCGCGGCTGCTCCAGCCGCCCTCGGCCTCGGCGCCCCAGAGGGTGAAGCGGCCGCCGTCCACCAGCTGGTAGCCGTGCCATCGGCGGTGCGGGCCGATCTCGGCGCCCGCCGAGAAGCACTCGGGGCAGAGCTCGATGTCGGCGCACTCGGTGCAGCGGAAGCGCAGCGGGCTCACCTCGGCCAGGCAGTACACGCAGTACTTCTTCCCCAGTTCCGCCATCTTACCCCGCCCGCGCGCGCGCGCGGCCGCGCCCCCGGCGCCCGCGCCGCCAATGGCAGCGCGCTCGGGGGGCGGGGCCGCGGCGAGCACCGGCCAATGGGGCCGCGGCTGGCGGGCGCAGGGGCCGTCCGCGCGAGGGGCCGGCTCCGATTGGCCGGGGCGGACCCGTCTGCCCTTCCCGCGGCCAATGGGAGGGGCCGCCCCGAGCGGAGCTGCCGCGCAGGGGCCGCCCGCCAGGGGGCGGGGCCGCGCTCGAGCAGGGGGCGGGGCCTCGCGGGTGCCCGGCAACGGGGGAAGCGGAGCCGCGCGCGGCCGCGGGAGGAGCCGCGGCGTTGTGGGGACGGTCCCGATGGAAGCGCCTCGGCCCGGCAGGTGAGGATTCAAGAAATAAAGCGATTCTTCTTCGAGTCCCCTCTCCTCGGCCCATGCAGAAAACAGGAGGCGTGAAAGCCAAACTGTTGAAGCGCCGTGACTGCTCGGAGAGAACTGCCCTGCACTCCATGGACTGTAAGCGCGTGAAGAAAGAGCTCGACCATCTGTGCTGAAATTCTCAAGCTCCAAAAGAACGTGTGTAACGCATCGTCCCCATGTTCTCAGCCACTTCATGGAAAAACTGGAGCCAGTGGAAGCTGAAAGCCAAGGCAGAAAGGCTGAACGGATGGGTGGGAAACGCGTCAGAGGAGAGCGATATCCTGCCGAAACAAAGCCAGCCAGAGAAAGAACCTGAAAGCGCAGCAGAAACGGGGGGTGCCTGGACCCCAGATACCACGTCAGGACTTCGAGGAAAAATACAGTAGAGCTGCTGAGTCAGCAGCTGGAGACACAGACATGTCACTATGCTGGGCTGACTGCTGCTTGTGGGGGAGTTCAGATAAAAGCCAGAAAACTGCTAAAGTCATCTGGGAAGAAAAACACTAGTACTGGAATTCTCAATGTCTAAATTACACCGACAACAGCTGATTAAGATAACTTTACATGACTTTATTTAACAAAACCATATATTTACAGTTGAAAAAAGTTCCAGTTTGATACACATATCTAAACAAAACAAACATGGTAATTACATAACCTCATTTAAATATGATGTACAGGAGATGTACCAACACTTCTCTATAGATCATTCTTGTTTTAAAACATTCAAAAATAAGCTGTTACAAGGTACCTTTTCTTTTCCAAATGAAATTATTTACTGAATGAAATAATATTACTGATTTGACTGCAGATCAAAGTTGCAAAACTGCTTTATTATAAAGTGCAGATTGTAAAGAATCCCAAAGCTGGTTGGAGTTTTCTGGTTTCTCTGATCTGCTGCACACACAGTGGTACTTTCCATGTATTGCAGCAGTTTCATTTTTCTTTAAACCCATGAAGAAAAGAAAGTTTGCTTGATGGGGACATTTGCTCCATGAAAGAAAATCTCATGCATCTTGTTACAGATACTTTGAAGTACCTGAACATATAAATTGTCAAATTTTTAATGTAATTCCCTGAATTTCTTAAAGAAGATTTCTGTATTAGCTAATTAAGAGATTTGGTATACTGCAAGAAACTTGAAAAGCTCAGTGGCAAGAAATTCTATGCCATTACTAGTCAGCTCTGTTTTTATCAAAATTCAAGCATTGCCTTCAAATCAAGTTATTGAGAAGTTGAAATAATTGCATGTTTAGGCAGGTGATTTTTTTCACATGTATTTTGTTTGAAAATAAACTGTGCAAAGCTCCTTATTGCATTGCTGTTTCTTCATTAAAGAACATACCTTATATACACAAAGAAATCATTTAGAAAATATATACAGCTTCTAAGAACAGATCAAATCACAAAACAAAGTAATTACATTTGCAAGTAACAAACAGTGCACAAGTGTTGCAGCAGGCCTTTTCCCCACAACTATGCCCACTGTCACTGTTACATTCAACATCTTATTGAGAAGAGAAAAAGAACAGGCTGTCGATGGCTGCCAAGATACCTAGTAGCTAAAAAATGCTTTTTTAACCAGACAAATGAGCCACACTTGTAGACTTGCTTTAAAAGAAAATACAAATGTAGTTGCAATGAAGACTTAAATCACAAAGCCAGTTACAGTACCACCTAAACACGTACATTGAGAAAAAGTGATCTCTGTGTTCCATAAACCATTTAAAAGCATAGTGCAAATGTTTCAGATGGTAGGCCTCTCATATTCCTCATGGAAAGGCATATTTGTTGTAGTAATATAAAAAGTTATATTAAAAAACACTTACTGACCTTCCTGCTTTCTATTGCACTTCAAAGCAATTGAGCATACAAGTACCAGTCACTGGAGAACAAATTCTGTACAAATTCTGAGTGAATTAACGTGTTTCCTATCACATCTCAAAGTCTATTTTCAGTAAGTGATGACTGAGGTGATGTCTTGTGGTGGAATTAGGATAACCAACAAAAAACCACATCCATTACACCAGCTACACAAAGTGGACAGGAGAAGAGGTCAATGAGGTATCGGACTTGCAGGCTGCATTTGCATTACACATCCTTCAAAGTAATTATGAGTCCTCACTTACCAGGGAATCTTGTTCTCACTCTTCTTAGTATTACAATCAATTATCCCTCACAGAAATAATGTCTGTACCAAAGGACAGTGTTTTGATTATGTCCCACAGCCCTTTACACTGTATGTTGAGTTGAGCAGTGTGCAACTATTCTTCTTGTTTTTATTTAATGCCAAACCAATCAGCATAAAGCAGCTGTAGAGCACTGGCAAACTGCTGACCATACAGCTGGAGGATTTAGTAATGCCTGTTCACAGTTAACACAAATATTGCTTCAGTTACCTTTCCCTTTTCAATGATCATCATTAGTATAAAACAGGTTTTACACCACACACTATGCAATAAACACTCTTGTAAATCAGAGGCACTCATGATTTGCCCTTCAACATTCACCTGAATGAAGAGAGGATCCAAGATGTATGAGGGATTTATGTAACAGCCATTTGCTGCCGCTGTAACTTGCTCTCATGTATTAGAGGTCAGATAAAATGCTCAGAAATGACAGCTTGTACTTATCCTGATGGTGTCTGGCACATTTCCCAATAAACTTCTTTCACTTGTTACTCTATGGATCTGCTCCATATAACTTTCCCACTGTGGCAGCAGCAGCTTCAGGAGACTCCACAGACTCTTTTCAGCAGCAATGCCGGCGAACATTAACTGCTCCTCTACCACCCTTCTTCCTGAGTTCTGCCAGTGAGTAAAGCTGGGTTTAAAGTAGCTTTCTCAGTTTATCTGCCAAGTCCAGTTTTATCTCCATGACTGGACACATGGCACACAGTAAGTAGATGGTGGGCAAGAACATTGTGAAACAGCAGTGCCCCAGGAGAGGGACACGTGGTAACATGCATTCGGTAGTATGTGACCTTGGCTTTAAACAGAGGAAAGAGAGTACTAATTGGGAAATGATGCCACCTTAACACCAGAACCCTCTTGGTGAGTTTGGAATCTAGTCTGATGAATGGAATTTCCTCCATATGCATCCAGTTTGGAAAATAAATTTCCAAGGCATCTTGAAGAATAATTAGTTTTGCACTGCTAGTTTGTCTTCTCTTCCAAGCTTACTTTCTACTTAACTTTTTCTTATTAAAGAAAGGAATGTAGTTCTATGTCTACATGATTTCTTTGGTAAATGGGACCCACAGCCTATAAAATCAGAAGCATTTCTAAATAAATGGTCCTTACATTATTTAGAATTCCAGCACCAGTTATCTAAAATCCAGATCCAGCTACTATTACAGGTATTGGAAAGATATCCTGCCTAAGAATGGAACGGGAATAGCTGTCAAAGCAACCAACATTGCTGAATGTCCAGTCTTTTAAAACATCTAAGAAAAAAAAAATTAGAAAACCCCAAACCCTTGATATTTTGTTTCACTGCCCTCATCAGAAATACAGAATGTGTGATGCTCTGCACAGCATAAGCTCATACTACTAGAAGTTTAAGGCTAAGCCTAGGTTTAATTTATAAGGGGTTTATCCCCTAATTTCCTTTCTTCTTCTTTTTCACTCCTCCTCCTCGTTTTTCTTCTCTCCTCCTTAAGGCTATTCTACTACTAAATGTAATTGAACTAACACTTTGATTTGCAGGCTCATACATGTCAAACAGTAATCAATACTTCTGCCACTTTAGCTCTTTTCCTGGGAATCACTGGAGGCAAACCCAACATTAACGTTTCAGTGAAGGACTTCCTTTTTCCATTTCCCGGTTATCTTTCTGCAGAGCAGCCAGTATCTAGACATTTCAAGAAGTAAGAGAGAAGAAAAGCATTAGATTTTTAAAAAAATTACTCAATTCATTCTGAAGAGTTTCCAATTATGTCTGAGCAATATTATTTTAACTATTGAATGTAATTAAATTTAGAGAACCTATCCACTGACAAGAGACCTCTCCTGTAAGTCTTTGTAACATGGCGGATAGAAACAGATTTAACAAAAGTTTAAACTCCCCCAACACACACTTTTAAAGCCTGTTACTTGGGGTACTTGGCAGAATAGGACCCCTATCTCTCCTTTCCCATGAGGGAAGCAGCAGCAGACTGGCAATTTATTTGGAATGCAATCCTCATGCACACATGACATGTTCAAGGAAGGTGAGACAACTGAACAACCTGTGGAGCCACTCCTGCTGTGAAGGTTAGGAATGCTCATCTTCAAGAGAAAACTGGCAATCCCCAGGATCTACAGGCACTGCTACCCCAGGAAAGAACCAGAAACACCCAGCTGAAGCTGAACTGCCCCGACCACTATGTTTAACACCACCTTTCATTTTCTCTGCAAAAAAGCAGTTGGATAAAATGGGCGGAGCTCTATTATGGAATGACTCACAAAGTGGGCTTTATCACTGCTTTGAACAAAGAATAAAAAAAAAGGGGGTGTTTCCACTGTCCAACATGAATGGCTGCTACAGCCACTTAATGATTTCCACGTTCAGATGACACATCCTTTTTCTTTAAACTGGAATTTAATTGAAATTACAGTGATGAAACAATTTCTGAAATCACAAGCTAAATCCCAATGAAGATGTCAAAGATGCAATCACTTCTGTAGAGCCCAAAATTAGGCAGAGTACAGATCTTCAAGAAGATTAAAATGACTGTATGATAGCATGTCTTGACAACTTCTCCCAAAGAGTGGATTTCTGCTTTTAAGTATTAAGTTGTAATGTTGCTAGCAGCCTTTGTAATTAATACATTTTCAAAGTTGTGCAACTTTTTACTTCATAAATTTCACTCAGTATTTCAATTTTGAATGTTGACTGAGCTCTCCCTTTCCAGAGGAGATTAAGCTGAGGGAATCCACTCATCTCAATGTATGCTAACAGCATGGAGTGAGCTACACAGTCCTACCTACCCAGAAAATCAAGCACTAGCTCTGCTACAGCATTCTTCCAGATGTTGCCAAACCCCATTTTCATGAGTAAAGAAGAATCATCAGAGACCAAAGACTGACATCCTCTTTACCTGAGCCCATTTTTTGTTTCTACTTTGCATCTGAATGGCAGCAATAGATGTGAAGAATTCTTCCGAAGGCAAGTCCTCTGGTAGCTTTGTTAAAAACTGAGCTATATGAATGAAGTCCATTTTGGTCAAAATATCTTCAAAAAGTTTTAGTATTCCCAGTGCTGTACGGAATAAGAACTCTTCTCCATCACGGCAGAACACATCCCAGACACGACAAGCCAAGTCTAGTGGCAAAGATTTGCTGTACAATGTGAATATCCTGAAAGGCAGAACAAAATTTTCAGTTATTGAACAAGAAGTCTTGGATACTCACAGAAATACACACACCAATCCTCAGTAAGTTTGAGGATTCTCAAATATTTGTAATTGAATATTTCTTTTTGTATTTCAGAAGTACTTCTGTTAGTTGCAGCACACTAATCTGTGAAACAATATAAAATTTTACAACCATTAAGGTCTGGTCTCTAAGCATGATTTTCTTAGATCATACCAGAAGAAACAATATACATGGTTTTACAATGGGCATTTGATGACCACAGCTATAATCGAAGGCCTATTTAATCATCACTTCAGAGCTAAGAATTGATGCAGTTTTCGTTGCAAAAACTCAAAAAGGTGAACCTTAAGACAAACTGCAATGGGCATTTTGCGGTTCAGATAAAGGAGATGAGTAAAATTAACTCTTGTGTTTCAGGCATGATTGACAGGCAAAGTAGTATTATGAGTTCTGGAGGAAGGATCAGCTTGAACTCCCTTGAGTTGAGAGAAACCGGCAAGGCAGGATGTCCAGAGGGGTGTAGACAGTGGTGACAAGATGGTGGGTCAGTGTGCCTGTAGGGATGTGATTCCCAAAGAGAAAGGGTAATACCAGAAGCAACAGCCTAGTCCCAGTTGCTAAAACTCTATTCTCATTTACTAGCATGAGCACATTTCTTCCTTCACCAAAATGCTGACAGCCTTGCAGCCACAAACAAAAGTGTTGCTCCTTCCTCTCTCCTTTATCCAACATCTCGCTGCATAGCAGAGCAGGAGCATTGCTGCCAACAATTACCTAACAGCACATGAAGAGAATAATTTCCTGGAATCATTTTACAGTGTATATAAGGGGAAAGAGTTCCAGTGGTTTTTTCCTTCAGAATTCAGAAATAACTATTCCACAGATGCACTGCACAAGAATCTCTGTAAAACTGCAAAGAATTCTCTCCCCAGCAGAGGTCAGCAAAGGCTCAAATTTCAATCAAATCCTTCCACAGCTTTAACAAAAAACTCCTTTTCAAGAATGCGGAATTGAACAGAAGTTTTCATGTGTTTAAAACTACCCTCTATCCCCTCCAATTTTTTATGTGGGAAATTTGGATTCACATTAAAAAGATAAAATGGAACAGACATATACACATACATATATATAAGAATAGACTATGAAGTAATGTATTTTCACAGCAAAGTCTAATAATCAAAGGTTCTCTGCATTATCTGCTTTTTACTATATAAAAATTCATTTGAACGATGTGTCATTAAGTATATGGCTTCTGTGTGAATCACCACACTTTAGAAAAAAGGGAAAAGACATTCATTTGATTAACATCCTGATGAAACACATTTGCACAAAGTCAGGTGACAAGTGAATTGCAGGTTTAAGGTCATTAGGATTTTACTGGTTTTCCTATTTTTATATCTCATTGCAATCTTCTTATAACAAGAGGAACCAATTTAAATCCTGTTCTCCAAAAAGCTAAGTTAGAATTATAAAATAAACAAACAAAAAGTATAGGTCTGGGATGCAAACCCGCACACTTGTTCATCACACATACATGCAGGTGTAAGAAGAGCATGATACAAGCTCTTTGGGTTACTGGCCAATCCTGCACTGCAGATTTCATTTACTTTGCACACTCTTTCAATCTTTTTGAACAGTCACAGACCATATAAAACCATACTGCCACAGAATACCTGCATAGCAGAATTAAGACTTTTGTCTGTACACATACACACAGGAAACAGCAATAGGTTTTCAATTTAAAAGGAATAGTGTAATAGGAAGCAATTCAGCTGAGTCCTTTCCTGGTCACCAAGTAGCAGGCAAACACTCAGCCAGAAACAAGTCCTGGTTAAAAATAAGTAACAATGCCAACTTTATAGACCTGTTGTTATTCATGAAAGTAATTATTCCTTCATGACTCAGACCTAACCTGAATAACCCATTTGTACTAAATCTCAAACTATGCAGAAAATTAACTGTCAAAAGAAAACTATTTATGAGAACCCTTCTTTGGTATGAAAGGATTTATTCGCATCAAAAAAGCTGTCACATCAAGTCAGGTATTTGCCATCAAGCTCTTCATAATTTGGAATGAATTGCCATTTGCAGGAACTTAACAAGGCAATTAACTTTCATTAATATTTGCATGGAAATAATGCATCAAGACCTAACAGAGACTGGGCTCCATAGAATAAGCAGTGAAAGGCCAGTAGGAATCACTGCTTAGAACAGGTACAGCATTTCATCTCTTCAAATATTTCCTACTGAAAGACATTTTTTATTAGACATCTGAGCTACTGATCTGAAACTCTGCTGGAATTTATAGGAGTAATAAAGCAGCTGCCAGACTGAGGCAGTTCCAGCAGCATCTTTCAGCAGCACTGCCACACTCCTTGCACATGACCTGCTGTCACTGTACTGGGGGGTGATTTCTGTCTGCAGCTCTCTTGCAACCCGCTCTAAGTCGCAGGTGCAGACAATACAGCTAACTCACATGGAGATGTCCGGTGTCAGAGCAATGCAGGTGCAGGCTCCTGGCCTTTCTCTATTTGGAAGAGGAAGAGAAGAAGCACCAGATGCTCCTGCTCCTCCCTGGCCCTATTGATGAAAGTGTATTTGAGGTAGATGCATGAAGTCCTGGCTGGTTTGCTACTCACAGCAAAAGCATATGACCATAAAGTCATCAAGAAAACAAAGCACTACTACCATGATAATCATAAGCTCCATCCTTCTATCCTTTTTCTTCTCCCCCCTCCTTTTTTCTATTTTCTTTCTAATTAAAAAGTCTTCATAAGATATCAGCAAGAGCAATGCAGACAGGTAGGCCAGATTTTGGATTGGCAACCCACACACAACACTGATGCAGATCACATCTTATGTATTCTTGTACTACACATTCCTTTGCCATGTCTGTAAATTTTAAAATCATTACAGTCTAAAAAAAGTAGAAGTGTTTACTTCATTTCTTATCTGGAAAAAAGAAATAAAATGCTGACTGCAAGAGAGCATTTTTTGGGGGCCACAGACTATGCTTTTCTCAAAGTAATAGAAAACAAACTTATACATACCTTACTGAAAGTGCCCACTAAAAATGGCCATGCAAAGTGGCTTGGACCTTTATCCCAACAAACACATGGTGTCAACAGAAACTCTGTGTTCATGGAGCACAATCACACTCCACGTAATACTGAAGAACCACTGATCAATCCATCAGTACAAACACAGCCCTTGGCTATAATTATTGCCAAAATCATTTCCCTGAGTAGGGATAAAGAGGTGTTTGTATAGCAGCAGCAGGCCATAAATAGACAGCATGTGTCCTTGGCAAATCCACATTCCACTGTGCTCACAAGAGCCTGCGGAACATCAGCTGACAGAGTGAGAGGCCAAAACTGGACTATTCAGACACACTATTTCCCCTCTGTTCTTTGAGAACCTGACTGCATGTTGCTCTTTATGTTTTTTTCACACTTGATCCCCTTTATACTCACCAAAAAAAGTACAACCCTGTATAGTTTTTGAATTCTGTCTACAAGATTTATCAGTTGGAGTTTGGGCTTAAAGCACATGGGTCCTTTTTAAATGAGGTGCCTTTACTTGTGGGAGGTATCCCCCAATAATCATATCACAGTACCTTTAATTAAACTATTCAGTCCTTGGAGTTCTCACATCACAAAAGGCAGCAGTGGAACTAAACTGGCAGGAGGGCTCTCCTCCCTAAGTCTTCTACCAGCTCCAAGAAAACCTACACAGCTGGGCCCTCCAATAGCATTTATTTTTCTTGGAACATATCCCTTCAAAAATTATTTAAGCACACTAATTTTACTGCTGTTCCCTGCAGCACAGGTGACAGGAAGAAGCACAAAGCAGACTAGTTGTCTCCATTCTAATTGTGGCAGGAGCAGGAAGGTTTCCCAGCAACTGGTCTGTGCAGCACTGGCTACTGGAGCCTCCCAGAGCTGGCACCAGCAGAGATTTACTGCACACATGCCTGCACAGTAACCATACCAGCCACTGGAATAGCAGCAGGCATCCCTTTGGAGCTCAGAACAAATGTTCATTTAAATAAAAGTAATGTTACACCAAGGCTGTTTCACAGAGATTTTTACCTACAAGCAGAAGATCTGCCTACTCAAAGCAATGCTGCACCATATTCTTCCCTGACTTTAAATACACTGCAGCCACCCTCTCAGTGGCAATTTAAAGAAAAAAAATCTAAATCTGCTTCCTACAGGATCAAAGTATTTTGAAGTAGAAAGTATGTATATGTATGCACACACACACACACATAAATACCTTTACACATATATTTAAGTAAAATAAGTAAGTTTTACATATATACAACCTTCACTGTCTAGCAAAACTAAGGACAGAATGGTATGAGCTGTGTAGTTCAAGACAAGTGTGAAAAAGTTTAATACAGTATTGGGCAGGTCTGTCTCAAAGAGCCCACATTCCTGTACAAGATCAGTGTTGTAACTCTCTAGGGATGGGAAGGAACACAGTAAATTGTCCTTGGAATTAAAATAAACATCTTGAATATGGATGCAGGTAGTCAGCAATAAATGTTAATTGTCAGTTCACTGATGCAAAGACCTTGAGAAGCACCATCCAGAGTCACTCCTCACCAACTTCTCTTTCAAGTGCTCTTAACAACACCCACAGAGGTAACAAAAGGGGGACCTCATATGCCTCAAGACTTCAATAACACTTCAACACAGACGTCATCAATTCTTCACTCACTCACTTTTTGGTTTGTTTTGGTTTTGTGTTTGGTTTTTTTTTTCCCCTATATATGTACTAAGAGAAAATAATTAATAACGTAAATGTTTACTCAAGAAATACAAATATAAATAAAGAGTATTCTATCAAAGCAAAATTGCTGAAGGGAATGTAAACCTTCAATCTTCTGTCAAAACAGTCTTTTTCTCTAAATCTCTAAATTCTGGTGAAAGAATTTCTTCTTTACAATGCAAAGTTAAACAATAGCATTATATTAATATGCCTGTACCATGAGGATGCTCAATTTTAGCAATCACCTTATCTATGACAGCACCATATCCAACTAGTAATCCATAGTATCACAGAATAACCTGAGTTGGAAAGGACCCACAAAGATTATTGAGTCCAATTCCTGGTCCTGCACAGAAGCCTACTCAAGAATCACATCACGTGCCTGAGAGCACTGTCTGAAAGCTTCCGGAACTCTGCCAGGCTTGGTGCTCTGACCATTTTCCTGGGGAGTCTGTGCCAGTGCCCAGCCACCCTCTGGGAAGAAGAATCTTTTCCTAATATTTAATTTGATTTTCACACTTCATGCACTGTTACCACAGAGAAGGTATCAGTACCTGCCCCATCTCTTCTCCTCACAGGGAAGCTATAACTGCAGTGAGGTCTCCCCTCAGTTACCTCCAGGCTGAACAGACCAAGTGACCTCAGCCACTCCTCACACAGCTTCCCTCAAGGCCCTTCACCATCTTTACTGCTCTCCTTTGCACATTCTCTAACAGTTAACTATGTTTTTTATATTGTGGTGCCCGAAATTGCCCTCAGGGCTCAAGGTGAGGCCACCCCAGTGCAGAGAAGAGCGGGACAACCCCCTCCCTTGCCTGGCTGGCCTTGCTGTGCCTGATGCACCCCAGGACAGGACTGGCCCTCCTGGCTGCCAGGGCACTGCTGTCTCTTGTTCAACTTGCCACTGACCAGGACCCCCAGGCCCCTTTCTATGGTGCTGCTCTCCAGCATCTCATTCCCCAGTACATCCAGATTGCTCCATCCAAGCTGCAGAATCTGGACAGGTTACTACTGTGAGATGGTATCAAAATCTTTAGTGAAGTCTAAAAATATCACAACGACCCAGCTAGGTGGGTAACCCTGTCATAAAAGGAAATTAAGTTTGTGAAGCAGGTCTTTCATCTCATGAACCTGTGCTGGCTGTGCTATTATCCAGGTGTCTTTCAATATGTTCCAGAATAATCTTATGGCTCCATAATTTTACCAATCACTGTAGTGATTTTGACAGGCCTTTAGTTTCCAGAGACACCCTTCTTGAAAATCAGGACAATGTTTGCCAGCTTCCAGACAAACCTCTCCAGATTCCCAAGATTGTTCAAAAATCATTGAGAGAGATCTCATGATGATATCTGCCAGCTCTTGGATGAATCCAGTCAGGTCCTGTAGACCATCAGGCTGGAGCAGCAAATCCCACAGGTTCGGGGTCGAATGGAAGTTTATCATCCTCATAACCATGGTCTTCCAGCTCAGGGCTCTGGGACCCAAAAGCACATCATCATCATTAAAAATTAAAGAGAAGACAGCATTAAATATCTCTGCCTAGTCTGTGTCCCTGCTGGTAAGGTGGCCATCCTCATCATGTAACAGGCTGATGTAATTTCTGGACTGCTATTGACATTGTTGCCCATTAAAAATACAATAACCTGATGATTTCAGTGTTGTCTATCCAGTTACTCTCCCACATGTTTACAGTCATCTTATTCTGATGTCCCTTTTATTCAGTTGCTTTCTCCGCACAGGCTTTCACAACACTGAGGCGTACAATTTCAACATCTTTCCTCTTATCACTGAACACACCAGCCTCTGCTCTCTTTCTTCCATTCTACCTTATCCCTAGTACTTTTTCTATTCTCTCTGCAGAGATCTACTTCAGTTTAATATTCTTAGCCTTCAGTCACAAATTCTTTCCCATGGTATTTCTCCCATTAAATGTTAGGAGAAATGAGCCTATTCATTGCAACCCCCAACAATTCCCCTACACACGATGCATTAAAATTTAATCCCAGTGTAACAGCCAAGTCACAAAGCCCATGTTACACCACCCTCTGTGCAACAGGCATATACAAAACATGCAAATCAAGCAAAGGCAGCAAGAGAAGTCAATTTGGAATTGAATCAACCAATGGACATTAAGGACAACAAGAAGGGCTTTCCTGCATGTTCAGGGATAAAAAAGGCTCAGGAAAACATGAGCCCACTGCTGAACAGGGCCAGGTACCTGGTGACAAAGAACATGCAGACAGCTGTGGTACTCACTGTCACCTTCATGTCAGTCTTTACTGAGACTTGCCTTTAGGAATCTCAGGTCCTCCAGACCAGTGGAAATGCCTATTATAAGGAAACCCTCCCCTAGCTAGAGGAGGACCATATTAGGGACCATTTAAATAAATTTGGCATATACAAGTGTGTGGGGAAACTGTCTAGTGTTGTTGTGAGGCCACTTTCAATTATCTTTGAAACATCCCAGTGATCAGGGGAAGTTCCTGAGGATCTGAAGGAAACAAATAACACTCCTATCTTCAAGAGATAGGATCCAGGGAATTACAGACTGGTCAGCTTTATCTCCATCCCTGAGAAAGTAATGTACAAAAAACTCCTGGAGATTATTTCACAACACATTATGGGCAAAAAGGTTATTGCAAGAAGCCAGGATGGATTTATGAAAGCAAAATCATGCCCAGCCAGACTTGGTAGCTTATCCAATGGGATGACTGGCTTGGTGGAAGAGGGGAGAGGAACAGACACTGTGTATCTTGATGTTAGCAAGGTTTTCAACACTGTATCCTATAAAATCCTTGCTGATGAACTGATGAAGTACGGATTAGATAAAACAGTGAGGTGGACTGAAAACTGGCTGGAACTGTCAAGCTCAGAAGGCTGTCATTCAGTGGCATGAAGTATAGCTTTGAGCCAATCCACTGGTACTGTACTCCAGCATTTGATAGGAATCCAATGCTTTAAAATGTCTTCATTAAGGATCTAGATGATGGGTTAAGACTGTACCCACAGCACGTTTACAGGTGATATAAAACTGGGAGGCTGGTGGCTGATACCACTCCACAGTGACCTTGAGACACTGGAGAAATGAGCCAAGAGGAGTTCCATGAAGTTCAGCAAAAGGAAATGCCAAGTCCTGCACAAAGGTTAAGAAATAAGCCCAGACACAAGTTTATTTGGGAAGCCAACTGGCTGCAAAGCAGCTTTGCAGAAGAGGACAGGGAGGCTGTGGTGGACACCAAGGTGAATGTAAACCAGCAATGTGCTTTTGCAGCAAAGATTGCTCACAAACTCCTGGGCTGCAGAAGAAACACCACTGCCAGCATGCCAAGGCAACTCATCCATCTACTCAGCACTGGCAAGCCAGCTCTGGGCTTCCCAGAACAAGAGAGATATGGATATACTCGAGCAAGTCCAGTATGAATGTGATGAAAGGCTTGGATGTGTGACACAGAGGGAGAGGCTGAGCAGGCTGGTAATGTTCAGCTGGGAGAAGAAATGGCTTGGACCTAAATATCTAAAAACACTTGATAGGAGGATGAAAACAAGAAACAAGAAAACAAGACAGAAACAGACTTTTCCTAGTTGTATCCAGTGAAAGGAAAAGAGCCAACAACCACAAAATGAAATACAGGAAATTCCATTTTAAACATAAGAAAATAAAAAACTTGTTAACTACAAGGGTGGTTGAATACTGTAACAGAGTTGTCTGAAGAGACTGTGACGTGTTGTTCCATGAAGATACTCAAAACCCAACTGGACAGGGTCCTGAGGAAGCTGCTCTAATTGACTGTGCTTTGAGCAGTGGGTTTAGATTAGATGATCTCAGAGGACTGTTCCAATACCTCAGAAATTCTATGATCCCATGAAAATTAACATATTCAAACTTTGACCTTGTATTGGACTGATTTACTTTAAAAGCATTTTTGTCTAAGAGATTAGCAACATGTTGAATGCTACCAACTAGGTCTTTAAGATCAGGGTACTGCCAACGACATCCAAGTAAAACTGCATTAACACTACAAATATTTTCCAAAAGAACAGCTTATTAATGTCAGGAAAAAACTCCCGCTGTTACCACTGGGCATTTGTTCTTTTACTTAAGGTATTTGTCAGATACCTGAGAACAGAAGAAATTGTCAACAATGTAAGGGCAAACCAATTTTTCACAAAAAATCTTTCATATCATCCCAAAACTGACAATGAACTCTTGCTGAAAAAGAGACCTTTTAACTACCCCAAACCAAGGTCTGATATGCACAAATGCAAACGCTCAATTTGGAGTGCATAATACCTCACTGAAATTTGGCAGAAGTGCAAACAAGATCTCTGTCTTTTTTTCTCTCTAAGGAAAATGTTCTGATTATACTAGAACTTAAAGGAAAGACAGTTGCATCTAATAAAAAGACTAATTGCCCATCTGCTAAGTGGAATAGCTTTTCTGTAGCTTTGAGTTTTATGTTGTATGGACAAATGTTTTAATTATGCTTTTCCTGATCTGTGCAGGATAAAGTACACATTTCAAATGCAAGACTAGAAATATTTTCTGAATAGACAGCCCTGGTACAAACCTGCACATGCAACAGACAAATTTTCTCAGAAGGTCAGCATTATTTCAGAATAAGCTTCCAACTTAACACAAGTACAATTCAGGTTAGGCAAATGTTAAACATCACAGAAGTATGTGGGAATGATTTGGATTGACAACTCAAGAACTGAACAAAAAAAATATTGTTCCTCTATCTTGGAACAATATTAAACCAGGTAAAGAACATTCCCATTTCTGTCATGAACACTGACATGGAGCTATATGTCATACAAATTAGTAATTACTCTTTTAATGTCTTACCAATCAATTAAATAGATGTCTGGAGTTAAGTTATTTTTTTTGAAGTGGGCAAATAACTTTGGCAGATTTTCTTCAAAGAATACCTCAAATGCAGCAAAGTAAGTCAACATCTGAGAAAATATAACAGGGAGAAAACAAAGAGTTAGCTGTGTTTATTAATAAGCTTAAATGTATTATCTGTTGTAGGATTAACACTCTTCAAAAATAGGATCAATGAATTACATGATACTATAAAGAGCTAAGCATTTACATAAAAGGCATCATCTGCAAGCACTAAGAGTTTAAGATCCACTCTATATATGATTCTCATACTAAACAATGTAACATTTTCTTTGGGTCTTGGCCAGCTTCCTTTGGAAAGAAAAATACCAGCAGGAGAGAAGTTTTTGGCTGATTTTTCAAAATAATTATAACAGAATGGTATTTATGCTTGTGGCAGTAATTTAATATTATACTGAATAAAATCCAAGACCCAATGGAACATAATGAAATACAAAACTAAAATAATGTTAATACTCCACAGCAACAATGAAGAGTCCAGTATATTCCAGTCATAAATCACAACCTAATGCCAAAGCTATTCTAATAGTCTAACATCAATGTAATACCACACATTCTACATTTAGATAATAGGCATTTGTTTTGCAAAAAGGAAGATAAGAGTTTCACACAAAAAAATTCAAAGACTGGGACAAAACATCTATGCAAGAGAAACAGTTTGTAACTGACATCATAACCCCTGAACTTCATTGCTTTAAACACAAAGACTTTTATGCTATTTTAGAATTCAAGTATTTAGTCAAATTTCATAACAGAGAACATGTTAAAAATATCTTCCAATTCAAGTAAGAGTTAAAAACAAAAGATTATTTAATCACTATCCCTAATACTATAGGGAGAAAAGCTAAGCAAAGTCCTTTAATGATTCAGTAATAGAAATCCCAATAAAAGCAACAAAGAAAGGCTGTGATTTCTTCGAAGTATGACTTGCAACAGCATACTTCTCCCCAAAACATCACAACAGTAAAGGGAAAAGGGATCCTTTTGGAGACTTCTGTGTGAAATCCTTTTAAAGAATGAAAAGTTTATCTCCCAGGTTTTTTTAATGTCCTTACAGAAGTATTTCCCATTTCCTCTGAATGAAGTGACAGATGGTGGACTACTTTCATTAACAGTGACAGACAAACACCTGAGCCTGGTAGTCAGTAAGAGGCTTTAAGTCAATCAGAGATGGTGCATGCTAGAGAAATAATTGAAGTTATTGAAATCTCTGAACCGTCAGTTACAAAGAAACACCTTTATGTCAAACATGACACCAGAAATCCAGGAACCCACTTTAGAGAACTGTACCCCTGAAACAGCTTCCCAGTGTGGATTTTTAAATGCATGAAATCCAAGCATCTATGAGACTTGTGAGTATAAAGAAGGAAGCAGGTAATGCATCAGACAGTCCTACTTCCAAAATAATCTGCTGGCACCACTGTAAAATAATGCTAGTGAAGTTCCTACTTTCAAAAGTACTGCAGAAGCAGGACCTTACACATAAATGCTACAGTCATTTCTATTGATAGTAATGTGGGCAGCAGTACAAGTAGTTGTTTTGACCAAATCAACATTCAACAAGACTTTTCCTTAGTGGTAATAAAAAAAAATATTGTTTAATAAAATTAACCAACAAAAGAAGTCAAGATAAACCTGTATAAACTACTATTATTCACACAACTAACTTACACTGGTGTTATTTTTTATTAATTTACTATACAACTAATCAGCATTTGCTTATTAAGCTGACACAAAAAGATGAGGGTAGACTGCAGAATAGTATGTTCACCACAGAAAGCAAAAACTGTCTCACTCAAGTGTCACTAGTCCCTTTGAAATACCAGATGACATTTTCCTTGTGTTGTTAAATCATGGGTTTGCTTTCATGACATTAATATTTCATGTATCACCATCTCTGCCCTCTGTAAGCCCACAGTTATCCCATAGTCCCTATTTGGCCAGGCTAACAGAACTAAACAGCACTATCTGAAAGAATAGCAAACCCCACTAGCTCAGCTAAAACAAATATTTATCTTATTCTATCCAATTCAATTCCAAAACCATCTTCACACAAACCGTATTTACACACTGAATGCATGAGCATGTCCTCCTTTTCCAAGTACTGTAATGGAGATAGCTGATCCTGCTCCTAGCAATGCTGTCTGCCCTGTGGCACATTTGCCCATGGTATGAACTGATGAAATTCAGGGACTGAGCAGGGAATACTTTTCCAGCACAAATACTGATAGGATTTCTAGTGTCTACTTTTTAAGCAACAATAGTGACTGTTGTCATCATCCATTCTCTTGCTTTTCTTCTTGCATTTGACTCTTGAGAGGCATATCCTATTTTCATAGTGCTAAGAGGTAAGAAAGAAATACAGAATGCCATATATTTTATAGAAAAATACCTTTAAAGTAAATTAAAGCCACATTTGAGGAGATGTGTCTTATTTTGCTAGTGTACCTGCTGACATGGAATTTCAGAGACTCTAGAGAAAATGAAGCAATCAGTTCCCAGTGAAAACTTGAGGGGTGAGAGGTTTCCTTCTCTGGAAAGCAGCCTGTGGGACTCAAATACAGCTGCTACAGGAAGATATGGAAAATCTGCTTCTCCCTACAACAGTCTGTTTTTAGCAACCTATTAGCCTATGATAAAAAGTACTTTCAAGACACTTTTATCAACGTGCTTTCAGCTTTCAATTGCAGCATTGTTGAAAACCACCTACAGTAATATTCTCATAGCTACTCTCTGAGCATCATAAAATAGCTACTCAAAAATTTCATTCACGTGTCTTGTTCAAAAAGGTTGATAGGGTGATCTTTGATTGGGTTTGACTTTTTTGAGAGATTCTGCATATGTGTGTTGGGTTTTTTTTTTTGTTTGTAAAGTGTTTTGATTTAAAATAAATTCTGATTTATTTTCTAAGCCACTGAAAGCATAGATTTTTATTTTTTTAAACTTTTCCTACACATTATCCACAGCATGTTGATTACAGGTTTTTTTGCATACTTACAAGGCCATGGTCCACACGGAAAAATGCCATCTGACAGGGCTTATTTAAAAGGTTAGAAAAAGCAATGAAGGCATCTGGAGTATCCAAGTTCAAGATCAATACAGCTGCTATGAACGACATGCCCTGCACCTGAAGAAAGGAGAAGCGTTACCCTTTAGCAGTAACTCTATTATATTGCCTCATTTTGTCCTCATGTTCACTAGTATTTGATGCACTCACTGAGCTGCTGCATCTTGAGAAATGTTCAGAAAAGTAGGACTTTTTAACCCACATGCCCCTTGATATCACATGTTCAGTGCATGGAAGCTAACAATTCCCATGTTGTCTTCTTTCAAAGACTCCATGTTGAACTCCTAGGATAGGCTAGGTTGAAAACACTCTCATATATACAGAATAAAGATTTTTTTTTTTGAACAATAAGGTGTTTCAAAGTAATCCCTTTTCTCCCAGGGATGGGTCATCTAGAGCCTTATTTGAGCAAAGCTGAACCTTAACTCTAGAGACAAAGCCTGTACTTTTGTTTTTCAATAAATTACCAGCAGTTAAAAACAATTGCACTGATTCATTTAATAAACAAAACCACTCTAAGATTATACTCTTGTTTCATTTACCATAAGCTCATGATATTGTTCCCTTTCTCTACGCAGTCTCTTGTGGAATCCAGGCAAACCTCTCTCACCCAGAGGGTGCAGTGCTGCCATTGCGAGTCACGTGGAGCGAGGTGTGATTGTCATTCCTGCAAACCTGAGGAACAAGCTCCTTCCCAACACAACAGGTTGTTTCTGTGCCACGAGGCACAGCAGCTGATCTGCCCTTTGTCTCATTTCCCAGCAGTCATGTTCAGCAGCTCTTGCTAAGCATTTTGTGCTACCTACAAAGTAGGAACACCCCCTCTTTCCACTTGCCTTGTCTAAAACTGCTCCTCAATAAAGAAAAAACCTCTCTGTATAACCCTGCTCTGCATACAAAGACAAAATGAAATCCACTCAGCCCTCTCATAATCAGTACTCCAAACACTATGAGCTCATGTAGCTTCAATGGGCATTGCTTTAGAGACTGGTCGAGAAATTCAACAGAGCTACGGCACAGAAATGACGATCATTTCAATTCAACAGCAGTCTCAGTAAGACTGGTACTAACAACAAGGACATAACTACACCTTGTCTTTGGTTCCAATTTTTAAATTATGTACTCTTCAGTACAAAATAGGATTTTTCAATTACTTAACCTCTAAAAAGCTTAAATCCAGCAAAATAAATGTTATACACACTTCTCAAGCATATACTGGAATAGAAAAAAGCACACACAAACCCCCTCCCAAACCATTTAATACAGGTCTAAAAATGACTAATTAATAAAATCCTTCTTCCTCTTAAAAAGTATCTCCCTCCCCACCCCTGAAAAATGAATTCTTCACTTACATAGCCTACATCAGGTCTGTAACAAGTATAGGCTCCTAAAATACTGTGCAACGTGTCATGGTAAGGACCACCCTATAATTAAACAAAAACAGCACAATACATCTGATTATACAACAAGCATGTTAAAAAAACTTCAGTGCTACAGATGGTCTCTATTACTGCTGACAAAGTAGCAGTAATACTCTTTCCCAATGTAGCTTAGAACAGCTGAACTACTCCAAATAATTTTAGCTTTAACAGAATGAAACAACTCTCCAAACCCCATTTATTATAAATACATACAGCTCCTCCAATACATTGATTAGATATTAAATACTTATACAACAGAATGCAAGCCTAAGAGATGCTGGCCTACAGGCCAGCAGCATCTGGCAATAGTGCCAAGGAAGTAGAACAATAATGCAAACCACGTAATTGTCTGAGACTGGAGGCAAAAGTCAACCATGAAGAAAACACTCAGAACAACAATATGCCATAACACAGGAAGAGCATATTGAGAAGGACATGTACAGCTAAAAAGAATTTCACATTGCGGACTATTAACAACTGCCGTATCTTACACTGAGTACTATAAATGACTGAGAATTTCCAAAGGGAGAAATTTTTTGTCTAAAAATGTTGATTTATCACAATCTAAACCTTGTAAAGGACTGCTGAATCTGTGGATAGAAAGACAACAATCTGATTAACCTGAGTCACTAAAGCACACTAAAACCATACAGGCCAAATCAGTTTTGCATCAAGCTAAAAAAAGGCCAGCCAGTCCCATTTGTTTGAGATGTTCTCTCTCACTGTGCATTTATAACCAGCAATGTTGATTTCACTGACTTCGGAACAGTCACTTGCATCACTTCCTCAAACAGAAACAAGCATGAACTGTATTAGATAAATCATAATGATTACCAAATAGTTTGGGGTTTTGTATGCACTTTGATGTTACTCTCCTCTAATTATTTCTAGTTTTCCAAAATCTCTAGGAACTTTGTCCTCGGCCTGTTCCAACCAAGGGACAGGCCAGATTACGTAAACTTAATTTCCCCAACACGCCAAGATAAAAGTTAACATTGCTTACTTGTTGGAATATACAGAGACTAGGAAATGTTCTTGAGATATCCAGTTTTATTAACTCCAAGCTTGCTTCCCTGTCAGCTGCGGAAAACCCAGCATCTGCAAAAGCCAAAGTTACTACATTTATTACAAACATTCAGTGAACATTCACTCTTGTTTTTGTTTTCCAGCAAGGTTTACCTTTTGCACAGTTAATGTATTTTGATGTGAATGCTAGG
Organism: Anomalospiza imberbis; assembly: GCF_031753505.1. NCBI lineage: Eukaryota > Metazoa > Chordata > Aves > Passeriformes > Viduidae > Anomalospiza > Anomalospiza imberbis. The sequence goes on from NC_089684.1 coordinate 54,274,198, forward strand.
GAACAAGGCTACATAGAGACAGAACAATTGCCCAGTTCAGCAGACAGGCTCAGCAGAAAGTACGTCCTGACCTAGACCAACCCTACAGTGCCCCGCGCCCCTCAATATGTTTTGAAGTGAAGTGGGGAAAGACACAGGGCAAGGCAAGTGGTCAGGCACTTTTCCTGTATCTGCTGACAAATCATTGGACAGATACAAGCCTGTTAACTTGTGACCCCTCACCACCACCAAGGCTTTCCAGTGGATCCTGAAGTAGCTGCCTCTGTGAAAAAGCTGTGGTGGAAGAGGGAAGTACTAAAGCAGCCTGTGATGGATGCCACCTATCCCTACTACCATGAAAGCTCTCCTTTCAGCTTCATGTTTATTTAGACTTTGTAGATCTTGTAACTGATACTATAATACACTCTCCATAACTGAGACAGATCCTGTACCAAGTATATTTCTATAGCATTAGTATTCATTCTGGAATCAAGATGTCTTATTGGTATTGTCTGTTCTGTCTAGTTGGGAATTACCTACTGCTGTTTACTGAACAAGCTGTCAATAGACAAGGAGCATCAATCACATGAGCATCTACACTCCAGAAAATAAAGTGCAAGAGGAAGCTGGAAACATGCTAGGTGTTATCTTATTTAAGATACAAACAATCTCAAGGGAACAAAGTGGGAATTTCCAATCAAAAATATTTTTCTGCTTATAAATGCCAATATGTAATGTTGTCCTTTTTTTTTTCTCTGTTCAGTATAATTACTTACTGAAGGCAATTTCAATCATTTGCATGTAGTTTCCTAATCTCTCAAAAACAGTCAACTCTTCCAATCAGTAAATCTCAAACTACTTCATCTGCAAAAAAAACCCCTGCTGCTCTCTGAAAAACACCTATGACTTCAGCTCAAATTTGCAATAAGGGACCAAAATGCAACTTTCTGCTCTAACCTGAGTTGCAATCCCAAAATTATAGATGCAGAAAAGTATTTTAAGTGTTGCAATTCCAGTGATAATCCCTGAACTACTATTTGTAGTTTTCCTACATATTTGCTTCAAACTAAGAACTGTACCCAGAGATTGTTTATTAAAAAAAAAGTTTGAACAAGTGTGGTTTGTACTACACCAGAATTTCATTGAGAAAAACGCAGCTATTGCTTGCTTTCACAAAAAGGCATTTTCTTTTTACCAGAACACAACTTTATAGCTGATTTTTTTGTTGTTGTTGTTTAAAATATGTGATTTCACTTTAAGGAACTAGTCTACAAAACGTCTTATTCTGTAACACAGCTGAAATCATTTACAAAAAGCATACCTTCACATTCTACTTCAGGCCCTCCTGTACTAAGTGATCGCCACTTCTCTTTGGCACGAGCCAGGCAAATATCATATAGTTCTGGAAAAAGAAAAACACAAAACCAAGTGCACTATGTGTACATGCTCATGTCCACTAACCACCCACCCACCAATGCTGCCCTAGGCATTAACGGTAGCAGAACTTCTAACTGAGTTAAAGTTTTGGAAGCAGTATTCCACTCACCTGTAACTTCATATTAAGTGAAAAGGAAAGGCAATCTAAACTGCATTTCACATTCAAATATTTGCTTTTTCTTGCAGAACACTCATGTTCAAAACTACAGTCCAAATGGATAATTAGGAAATCTAGCAAATTATGTCAGGTAACTAAGCAATGCACAGAAAAGCAGCACAGTACAGCAGGAGTACAGGCAGCCTACCACATTTTCATGCTGGAATTAATTACGTAAGTTAGTCCTTCAGAGCTGAATTTTTCTGTACTCACAAGTAATAGATTATTTCTATTTTCACAAATCAAAGTACAAATATTACCAGGGGTCTGTTAATCTCTTACAAACCTGTTGTCTTACTTCAAAGGAAGTACACTATAAACATATTCATATGCATTTCAAAATTAACAACAATTTTATGTTTCAAAAAGAAGAAAAAAAATGAGTCACTAGTTCTGACCATCTCCTTCCAACATCAAAGCAAGACACAGTGACAGCAATTCTCAGAATCAATTCACAGCAGCAGTCCTAGAACAGCTACAAGATTAAAAGTCACTATTTTTGAACAAAACACATCAAAGCAGCACAAGAAAGCATAACTAGATAACATTTCCTCACACCCACACCACAACAGGCACAAGAATGTCCCCTTGCTATTTCACTCTGTAAGAAATGTCGACAAAACAGCAGCCTCACCATGGGTGATGTTTAACTCGTTTCCAATTGCCAAGCTCCAGACTTTGCCTCTCACGCTCGGTGGAATGCCCTGCCACCACAGCTCTCGGACTTTACGCGAACAACACCTGTTTAAAGTAAAACGGGTTATTCTAAGAAATATTTCATTGCCAGCTGAATTGCAAATATATCATCCTATCACTGCTGATGGGATTCAAACCAAAATGAATGTCAATGGCCCAAGAAGTAAAATACAATTTGCACATACCCATTCTTAAGTACTATTTTGCTTTGAACTGCAAAGGAAATCTTGTTTCCTTCCAATGTAACGGCTTTATATTGACAGAAGCACAGCAATCCCAATACGCATAATCTGCAGCCACACTTGATTAGCAAAAATAATAGGGAAAAAGTAAACAAATGGAAAGGAAGTCCACACCTATGCCACTGCCTATGCTAAAGACTGGACAGCTCCATAAAAGACTAAATACAGGAACAAGTTATGGAAGTCTATCCTCTGTCATCACCGTGCTGTGCAAAGACATGCAGCTTCCCACCTATCTTTGCAGCTCTGTACCTCTGGAAAAATGCATGAAGATGTGACAATGATTAACTTTTAGGTGGGAACTAGAAAGACATTTTAACAGAAAACAGGCTTTGAAATAGATGCAGCTGATATTCAGAAATCTGAGAGCCCAGGAGGAGGAACAAAATAGCACCTAAGCACCAATGAAAAGCAGTAAAACCACGACAATCCATTTATCTTTCAGCAGTTTCCAAAACCTAAAATATAAAACAGTGAATACATTGGGGAATTTCTGCATTTATAAACCAATAAAGGAAAAGGTGACCTAATTTTTACAGCAACGATGACAGATGCATCTTCAAATACTGAAGACAAACACGAAACACATTTTCCCACAAATTCTGTCCATCTATTTAATATATAGTCTCAGGATAACTGAATTCCATTGTTAAGCAAATTGCAATTCTGAGTGCTGTTGGTTTATAATTTATGCTGTTGTGGTGGTTGTATTCGGAGTGCTGGGGGCGTTTTTTTTTTTAAGATGACTAGCAAAGACCACCGAGGTGATTTATCAACTGCCTGTGCCATGTCTTTGAAGGAAATCTTCTAGCACTTAATATAATTAACTTTTTCCCTATTTCTCTTTTCCATCATTTGATTATTCCAGCATGTATACCATTCTAAAATTAACGAGGCTTCATAAACCATTCACATACCTCAACCTACACTGATATTACATTAACAGCTAGGTCAAGGAAAGCCCATTTCTGATAAACAGATGATGTTCAAGTACTATGCCTTATGCTTTACATCCTCTACCACAGATCACTCCTCAGTGCTTCACAGTTTCTGAGTATCTTCAGCCTTCATTAAAGACAAGTAATAAGACTCAGCACTGCATCACTTCTAACCACCTCGCAGAAATAAAGATGTTGCTTATTTCTTTTGTAGCTGTTCAAGAATGATTTTCTAACAAAAGCTTCCAAGATCACTTAAAATTTAGGCTTCCTAACTTTGCAACTTCTCTTCAGGATATAGCCTGTAATTTTTAATTAAAACTCAATATAACATACTGTCTTACATAGTTTCCCAGTTGGGTAAGATTTCATTGTTCCAAGTTAAAACAGCATTGCCAATGCTGTCTTCCAGTTTACAGCGTTCTTCCAGTTGTTTCTTTCTCTTCTGGGCTTCTTTAAGCTCTGCAAAAAAGGAATTTCCTTTCTAAGTTAAGAAAACCAGAAACTGAATATTCAGTTAGTCATGGCTATGCAACCATGTAAAGCACACTGTGTTCACCCTGAAGTACAGTGGACTGTTTGAATTCTGAAAAATTCCCAAGCACACAGCAAGCTGAGCAGTGACTGCAAATGCGAATAAAGAACGAACTGGAACGGTAAGATTCATTTTCCACAGATGGGACAAGGGGAATTGGATAATGTATGACTTCTTTGACTCTTCAAATCTAACCACACTATTAACTTTGAATTAACACCTCAGACAGCCAAGAGCCTCACCTAGTAGAACAGGTAGGAGTATTTCCTAATAAAGTCCCACCCCTTTTATAGCAGACTCAAAACACAGGCCAAATGAATACAAATTTTTATTTTGTTTCCATTCATTCATTCATTGTCTTTCACTCTTCTATTACCATTTAGGTATACTGTCAAGAAATCACAAGAGCCACATTTTCCACTTCACATATGGATAATCTAAATGTTACACATCCCAAATGGAAAAACCTTCAGTTCACTAACAAGAAAACATATTTAATGTCTAGTTTAGATGTATTTTGCAGTTCTGAATTATCACTCAGTAGTTCTTCCTGCATTACCAATTACTGCTTTTTCCACTGGAAAAATTTCTTAGACAAATGCAGGCTGTCTCTACAGCAGGACATGGGTGTGTATTCACATGCTGCCCACAGTATGGGGAGGTGCTCACCTGGCAAGCAGAACTCACTGAAGAACAGCAGTCCCATGAACAAGGTCTTTGGAATGGACACATTTTACCTGATGGATCCTCTTTAAAGCCCCACAGAAGCTGTGCCTGAGCAGAACCATAACAACTGCCTCATAATATTTACAGCTTTGATACAAGCTCTTTGCAAGCCTGCTGAAATGCAGGCTTTCAATTTTTCTCTAACCAACAAGAGGGTTTTTACAGTCTTTGGTCTCCTGACCTCTCGACAATGTATCACTCTGCAAAGCTGCTCATCTGGAGTGGCTTTAGGGAAAATGGGTTTGTCTAGGTATTTATCTAGACAGAATGACATACTCCAGTTCAATGAAGACAGCACAAGGACCTGGTCCATCACCTAACAGTCATCCCATTTTCCCTAACCCACCCACCCTACATGCAAAGAAAGAACAGAGAAACTCCTTTAGACTACACATACAGTAGCTGGTATGTTGAACAGGAGTCACATGAAGTTAGAACCTCACTGGTGGGTATATGATGATCAAAATCACAAGAGGATACTTCTGTCAGTGTGTCAACTGCAGAATGCAAATAAGTCCTGTGTTCATATACCCTTTTCCCTGTTTCATATGGTTCAAGGGTCTGGCCAGCTGGAAAAAAAATATTTCCAGTAGCTCCCACTGGATGCAAAACCCAAGTCCGAATTATTATTGCAGTGCTTGTTTTTAATTAAAAACCCAGATGGTCAAAAATATCAGGCAAAAGAAACCACAACCATCACCTCTACCTCATGTTCATGGTATACTGTTACTAAGACACTTCTGTGAAAAATATCAAGAAATTATGAGAAAATCCTTGAGAAAGATGTAAATTTTAAGTGAGTGTTTATCAAATGAACATAACTCACATATTTTCCTATGTGAAAAATTATGTGTTTATGTACTACAGCCTGAACAGGTTGCTTCCAGCATAAAACTGACAAATATCCTGCAGTTTTAAGTCCAGTCTTCACTAATTTGATCAACAATTGATTCACTATATTATTACATTTTTAAGCCAACAAATAAATGTCACTCATTTAAGGGTTATGGATTGAAAAATTATTTCCTGCTGGATTCTACGACCATTTTCTTTTCAGCTTGGGGCTGTGCTTTTCAACAAAACAACCTTTGTTCCACTCTCTTGGGAGTGATCCTTCTTTGAGAAGAAGCAGAGATCCTTCACATTACAGAACAACAGACTGACACAAGTGCATTCCAGGTTTAGAAACGCCTCTGAAGACAAGAAATTCCATCACCTCTTTTTTTTGCTTGAACCACCATTTCTTCGTACTGCTGCCTATGTTTCTGAGCTTCTTCTGCTGGTTTTGCAGGAAGGTTCCTAAAAAAATAATATTTACAGTTGGCACGACTGTCTAAATAAAATTCTAGACACTTCTAAATGAAAAGCACACTCTGCTTCCTGTCAAAATATCCAGTCAAAGAGCAGAACAACAGATCCTTGGAAAGAATCTTTTTTTTGCCAGAGTCAGCAGAAGGGAAGAACACTGACCAGCTATGACTACGTTTATCCACAAAATACGCTGAGTAATTTCCTTACGTTTGGTAATTTCAGCATTTTTATTATTAAACCAACTGAACCCACTGAGTGATCTTCATAAAGAGAATATATTGGTATATACAAAGCTGGCCCTTTTGGATTTGAACTGCTAAGATACAGGACTATACTCTTTTTACTGTTCACCTTAAGAGTTATACCCACAACTTTCTTTACCCACACATAATGACTCCCTAACCCAGCCTTTTCTCCTCTGCTCTCTGAAACCCCATTTCTATTTTAAAGACTTAACTCCTTCCCCTCTCTTCTAGAACAAGTGGCACTGAAGTCATCCTCAATATTCTCCACTTTTATTAATAATAACAAAACATTTTGATTTGTGATTAAGGCTCTGCCATACATATGCATGTGTTTATATGTTGGAACACATGACCTTTCAGCTAATCATATTTGTAATTAACATAACCATAGTATCTCTTACAACTACAGGATCAGCAAAACATCAAAACAGGAAATGACGAACTATTTTGTTCTTCTGTATTGTAGAACACCGTATTTTATTCCTAGAACAGTTTATATCTTTGGTTAATAGAAAAGCTATGCAAAAATTCACTTTCATGTTCCTGTAAGGTGTCACACATCAGGCAGCTGACAGCCCCCAACACCATTAATAGTTAGCATGCATTACTATTCATGTAAACACAGTGCCTGTAACGTATACATAAGCATGTGATACAGGCCCATGAGTTTTTCCAAATCAAAATTGTTAGTAGAAAAACAAAAGTAAATTTTCACTTTGGTGAAATGTTGGTTTGTTAACCAGAGAGACCAATCTACTCTTTTTCCAGCTTCACTTCAGTAAATTGATCTGCATCTTTTTCTTTAAATCCAAATCTTTAGAAATCATTTAAGTAAGGGGAAGTTTGGAAAGGAAAACCAGATGAAAGATGTCAAGTATTGCTAACTTAAATTCTACCACACAAATTATTGGCTCTATGTCTTAACACTGCCAACATACACGTGAGATGGTATTTAGTATCTATTAAAATTCAACTAATGCTTTTTCCAGTTGAAGCTAGAGGCACTATGGAATATTTATTGATTTTGTACTGTGAAGTTTAACCTAAGCCCTACAAATGAGCGTGATATCAAGAGTGGGTATTTTGAAAAAAAAATCACCTCACTCCACTTTTCTGCCTGAAGTCTTAAAAAGGAAACTACTCAAAGACTAGTAGGTAAACATAAAAAAATAGTATACAAAGTATAGGTAAACAATTAAAAAAAGATTCCTTAGTAAGAGTCAGATGACAGCATTGGTGTCCGGAGCAGTTTTCCCATTAGACGAAAGAAGTGATGCTTCAATTGTCTTCAATTTTAAAAATACCTTTCTGCTACAAGTTCCTCACTCTATCAACAGTAGGAAAGAAAGCAAAATCTGAACATTCTCCTGCAATGTAACACTAACTCCATCTGTCTGAACACTGTACTACTCAAGATTAACCCACAAAAAAGAGATTTTTAACAGACAGGTTTTAAATACATAGATAAGCTAGTACACTTTGTTTCCAGTTGTACATAATAAAGCCTGCTATAACAAATAATCACTCTTACATTTTTCTACATCTCCCAATGCCTTGCCACACAATCCATCAGCCAAGTTAGAAAGTTCCTTAAGTAACCCTACAATTAGACTACTTTGATATGAGCATTTTTGTTTGTTGACAAAAACACAGATCTATGTTATGCCAGTTCTTCACACCAAGCACAGCTAAACTAAAAATGCAGATGTCATGCCCATAAAGCCAGCTCACATTCGTGATCAGAAACTGACTAAGCATGACTGAAATTGTGTAATTCAGGAGAAAAACACGGTAAAGCAGCTGCCAGTAAATTGCTTTGGAGTCAGTTTGCATATGCAAAAATCTCCTGGCAGTAAAAGGTATGAAACAACTCAACAAGTGCTTGACAACCCTTAAAATGCGATGCTGAACTCACTGCAGAGCAATCACTATACTGTTTCATTAATTATGGAGGTGTGGTCTTTCTCTGTGTAAACAGGACACTATTCTTGCCTCTCAATTTCTTTAGCATATACCAGCTTTGTTTTTACACTTAGGTTATCTCATGGAAAATAAAAATCCCTTAATCATGATTAGAAGGTAGAATTACTCAAAACGAAAGCTCTGCTATAATAATTAACTCCCTTCACAAAAAGCCATTGCTTTTGTTATAAAATAAAGTTCTTTCTGTTTGAGTAATTTTTCTCATAATCACGCCAATTTCATATTCACAAGTCTGAAAAAATCTACTTTAGATTTTAAATTAACTGTTGAAGTTAGAGTAAGCAAATACACTGAGTTAGAAAACACTTGTTAGGTTTTAAAGAGACCCACACTGTGGCACTTCCAAAACTTACGCTGGTCGGTCCTCTAAAATAAGTGCTGTAGTGGAGAGTGGTTCAAAATCAAGATTCTTCCTCACATTTTGTTTAGGAGAGAGCGGTCTCTGAGCTCGTCCAGTTTTTTCTTCATATTCCTAAAGAAGAAAGACAGGGAAAAGTACAAGAGTGGAGAGCACCAAGATGATGCACTTGAGAATTTAAAAAGGGATCTACAAAAGTTTTCAAGACAATGCTTTCACATCTGAGCCCTACTGCAGTCCCTTTGAAGCTTTTCAACTAGAGCAACCTCAGCACTGAAAACACTGACAAAATTTATGTTCAGGAGTGAATCTTGATTTTTTTTTTCCATTCTTTCTGTTTGTAAAACATCTTAAGTGCCTCTGGCTGACAGCCTGCTTTTACAAAGTGTTACTAAGGAGTTTACAAACAGCAGACACTGAGGTACAAAAATAGGACTCATTATTTTTTTTTTTTAATTTATATGATTTTGAAACTGAAGTTAAAAATTACCACAAGCTCCATGTCTTAAAATCTAATTGTAAGATTTTTCCTATGCAGGCTGTTTTCCTATGCAACAGCTCAACAATGGGGAGAGAAGAAAAGGTTAAAATAAGTGTTAGACAGAAAGTCCACACTTGGTACAATGCCTTGGACAATCCTAAATCACAATAAAGCACAACATGCTAACCTGTGTCTGCAATCAGACGCTGACACACTGGAGCAAGACTAGCAAAGAGACACCGAGATGTCAGGGTGTGGAGCAAGTGCCATAGGAAGAGAGGCCAAGAGAACCAGGCTTGCTCTGCCTCCAGAGAAAAAGACTTTGTAGGGAGAGGAGGCGAGCACTGGGACAAATTGCCTGAGATGTGACAAAACTCCCAACCTTGAATGCATTCAAAGCTCAAGTGGATGAGCCCTGAGAACCTGGTTTAATCAGACTCTGTCCCGAGAGGAGAGTTCGCCCCTCAGAGGTCCTTCTACCCTTAATTACTGCATCACCCTAACCTATAGGAAAGGACTTGGCATTCAGGTACCATTCTATTTTTACTTTTCCTACAAACACTAGTTTAAAAGAATGTATACTAAAATCATGACTCAATGGGATAAAACAACCTTTACACAACTTCCATCTACTTCAGTGCTTGAAGTATTACAGCAAACATTAAATATGCAAAGTATCAGTGATACACAAACAACAAACATGGTCAAACAGTCCTAAGGAAAAATCACATCCACATTATATGTAGTTACTTCTACATTCAGCTTTATAATGATTCTTGCCACTTCCAAAACTCAAAGGCTTTAACGCACAGCTTTTTCATACCATTTCTATTAAAATAAAATTTAGAAAAACACAAATGTACACTATCAATGAGCACTATGAAGAATGCTCCAGCCATAGACCTTTTCCTGCTAGCACAAAGAGTTCCTCAGATGGTACTGCTTCTTTCTCTCAATCTAACCTCTCCTCTCATCAAAACTTCCTTGGGCAACAGATAGGACATTTCCAACACCATGAGGTTCATTCAGCAGCTAAAACGGGATCCATCCCTTCCAGAAAGGCTGCCTCCAATCACACCTTAAAAGGGGGAAAAACGAAAACAAGACACAATGCAAAGAATGTGGACCAACACAGCCTTGGTCTTCTACTCTGTGTTGTACAGTTCAATCCTAGTTCAAACTACTTCCATGGGACTCATGGGTACAGGTCTGTGCAGCCCTCAGGACACAGAAAATCCCTATTTTTCCTTGTCTATTAACTGGGCATTGCCTCAACAATCAATCCTATGATGACTACATTGCTGTAATGGGAAACATGGTCATGAATTTGGAATGTCTGGCTCATTAATACCAGCTAATACTGTTATGCATGACATCATGTTTTCCTTGAAAACAAGGAAAAGAACCAAGGAAAATGCATTTAAACTACAGACTAGTACTTAGCTTTGTCAAGTAAAGGGACAGTGCTCGTGCTGACAAAGCCATTCACTAAAAAGACCTCCAGAAAGAAAATAAGCAAGATAATACTATAAAAAAGGTATTGAGATAGAGAGCATGTTCAGAAAGCACAGGCTTACACTGATCACTTGCACCAGCAAACAACTGAGAGTGACCAGTGTGTAAATGCACCATCATAATGGGCTTCAGCTGCACTAGCTGCAGAGTAAATCTGCTGTACTGATAGGAACGAAGCAAATGGCTTTTCTTTCTCCCAGTTTTTATTAAGACTGATTTTTGGAGACCTTTCTCACAAATTAACACAGTCAAATATTAACCTCTCTTATTCCCTAAAGAATCTCAGAATTTGACATTAAAACATATGCACCCAATGTTTATTATAATAGAAATTCCAGAAAAGCTGCTTAATTTTGACTTATGAAAATTATATTCAGGGTCTTCTTCCACTGAAAGCCAATTGGAGAGCAAAATTGCTTTTGGAAAGTGAGAAAAGAATGTCCACACTGGGCTGCAACAGGAATTTTATTCTGAACACCCAAATTTATTTGGAAATCCCTTTCAGCTAAGCACAAAGTTCTCCAGATCAGCACTACGCATCTCCTTAAAAGAACTTCTTAGTTAAGAAAATGTTCTATTTCTAAATATGGACGGCTAGTTACAGTATCAGCACATCAGTGCAATTACGCAAATCTCTCAGAAGAACCAAAGCCCACCCTGCATTTCAGCAAGTATTCACTGGTGTTCTACTCAGCACTACCCTACAGTAAAAAAGCTAGACCAGCACAAAAATGGGAGTGGCACATTTGATCACATTACAAGTATGATTCCTTTGTACCAATTTCATCCTTTTCAGTGGTAGCCAAAAAAGAATAACAATGTCCTCTTGTGATATTATCTACAAGACTGGTTTTTATTAAGGAAAAATTAAAAAAAAAAATCAACCAAACAAAAGCGCACACCCCAGGTCCCCCCACAAAAAACCCACAAAAACCAAACACCCCAAAATTCACAGAAAACAAAAGCTCATGAAAATTATCTTTTACTCCAGTGAGAAGAGAATGCAATTTCAGAGCACAATGTATGGTACAGCAATGAAGCACACTGAAGCCTCCACAAACTAAGAGTATCTGCTGACTGAGCAAGTACAAGCATTTGCACTTGTACAGGCATATTGCAATAGGCCAAGCTACACAACAGCTCATTTTAAGCTTTTTATTTTAAATCAGACTCAAATGTCTCACATGTACAAATAATTCAGGATCTGTTTAAATGCTATGCTGCAATTAGGAGTTACTAACCTGATACGGTTGCAAGTTAATTTTAGGATCAACTTAGGATGAGCTGATCGTTTATGATTTAAAATACAGTCTTATCACTGGGATCATTTAGGCTTTCTTCCAGGTTTCACCTTTAGCTGTTCACAAGCTGAATTAGGGTTTGAAGATGTTCTATTAAGAGCGTGCTGTAGATTCAAGCACTGATTTAAATAACCCCAACCAAACAAAGAAAACCCAGAGAAACACGCCTCCCGAAACCAAGTTTAATTCTGGGTGGAACCTGCCAGCTTTGCAGTTAACATGCAAGAAGCTCTGACTGTGGTGATCCGCTGCGATTCTTCAAAAAAGACAAGCCAACCTACAAAGGGATCCTCAACAATCTTTACCGAGAGATGCAAATAACCCTCTAGAACACAGGGCAAGCGCTGAAAGACCAACTGCTCTACCCGGGAGAGCGCTGTGGGACTTCCCACACGCCCCAAGCTTCCCCAAGCACCAGCAGCACGGCAGAACCGAACGTACAATAACACAAACTGCTCTATCAAGGTCATCTTGTTTTGGCCCTGTATGTTTAAAGGCAGCCACTCTCCGACGGAGGCGAATATGAAATATTCATGCTGGGTGCCGGAGCGGCGGGCGCCAGGCTGCGGGGCTCCGGCTCCACGGGCGGCAGCAGAGCAGGGCAGGAGGGATGGCCGGCACAGCCGGGGTTCCAGCCTGCAGCGCCCATGCTCCGACACCCCCAACACCCGGCAGAGCTGTGCTGCCGCCTTCCATCCCGGCGGAGCCCCGCCTCGCACAAAGAGAATCCCCTTCCCGGTTAGCCGGTTCTCCCCCGGACTCGGTTGAGGTGACTGAGAAGCGGACGAGGCCGGGTTCACCCACAAGCGTTCAAGTCCGCACCCGCCCATCCAGCCTGCCCCGACCCCCGCAGCTGCCCCGCTCCGCTCACCATGAACGCTGCGGTCCCTCACGGGCGGCGGCGCCGGAGCCCCATTGCCCGCCCCGCACCGCGGGCCTGGCTCCCGCCGCCCGGGCCCGCACGGCCTCGCGGGCCGCCCGCCCCGCCCGGGCCGCCTCCCGCGGGTGGGTCCGGCCGGGCCGCCCCGCCCCGCCCCGCCCCGCCAGCCGCGCTAATCACCCGCGGAGCCGCCGCACACCATCGCTTCTCTCCGCCTCGCCCAGCGCTGCCTGGGCACGCACGGCAGCGCCTGGCACACGCTTCCCGCCTCCCGGCCGCCCCGGCAGCCCTGCCCTGCCCGGTGCAGATACAGGTCCATGACGGACAACCCAAGCCTCGCACAAGCTCGTCTGCATTAGCCGCAGTCTTTGTCAGCTTAGCGTTACGGGTGCTAGTTTAGGGCGCAGCTGCATTCCTCAAACACTGGCATCTCTCTGCACTGGTTTCTCACACTGCCACTTCCCCTCCCTGCGTCCCTGGCTCCAAGCCAGGCGTTTCCTTGTACCGAGTCCCGCTGCTGTGCCTTGCTGAGACAGCCTCAGTACCCTATCCGAAGTGCAGAAGCAGCTAAAACTCACCAACCCCTCATCAGTGCCGAAGGAACAGCAGCAGCGTTGTGCTGCAATACTTCCTACAGCACAAACATCTTTTCAGTACCACTCATGCTTTGTCCATCTCTGACAGCTGTAAGATATAGATATATAAATCTCTTCTACAGTTTGGACAATTTCCACATTACCTCTTGCTAAATATTTTGCTGCAATCCAGACAGAATATCAACCTTAATTTTTCTTTGTCCAAAGGCTCTGTTATTTAACTCAGTAGAGACCCAAGATGCTGTGGCTTCATTTTTGGTAGACTTGAATTTTAAAATATTATCTATTGACCTGCAAGTATTGCCATTTTCTCAGCTCTGCACTAAGGATTTCATATTCTTAAGTATCACTGACTGTGGTTTGCAACTGCCAGGGTGAATTGCTCATGATCTTTATCAATGTCTGATCCTCCATCCCATAATGATCAGCAAGGACTGATCTGAAATCAAGCAGTCACTTAAGTATTCTGCTTTCCAAGGGTGGCTTTGAAGTTAAATTATTTTCTCAGAATTGTCAGGTGTTATATCAGCTATTGTTTTCAACCTGTGACTTCATATCTATTTCACAGATGCAGTGATATGCCAAATACAGAACGGCTCACTGTTTAAAAGTTTCTCGGCTCCATTCCCACCAATGTCTATTAGTTGCAGACACCTGCCATCAAACATCTCATGTCAGAGCACAAGTCAACACAGCTCATGCAAAACACTACAGGCTCCAGTGCTAATGCTTTCTCTCATGAACTATCTGAAACAAAGTTATCACACATATCACACAAACCATTCATGGAAAGTTATAGCTATTAACACAGGCAAAAAGCAGCTCTTGAGGAAGAGCACCCTTGGGTGGGCAGTGGTATTCCTGCAGTAGATAGCTGTGCTTTCACACTGAAAATAGAATTATATTGCAGCTCTTCTGCAAAGCACTGACACAGAGAGGGATGCCTGGCGACACAGGGTAAAAAATGAAGTACTCTGTAACTCAAACCACAGCTGGCCACATGTTACATTTGGTAGCAGTCACTAATTTTATGTTGCTGCATTTACAACAGTACCTGAGACTACTTAAGCAGGTTATGCACAAGATTTAATTACATTTTATTCTTTCCACTGGCCTCACCCAGCATATGAAATAAGAACTGGACTAGAACTGCACAAGTAAAAAGAAAACTATTTTTTCCTGGTTTTTAAGTCTTACCACTACCTCAACAGTGCTTCAATGTTCCCTTCCACTGTTTCATGACTGTCTAATGCATGTCCATCTGAAATCTCTTACCTCTTCTAAATGAAATAGTTCACTAAACAAATTTCAGCTGGTGCACACCCAGCACTTCACTGCCCCCACCCCCTTCGGGCCCCTCACACCATTTCCGTGCCACCATTATACAGCCATGTGATTTCAGTATGCTGGACTGGGACAATGACACCACCAAAACCACACCTTTTGTTCTGTTCCATTAGTTTGGCTACTCTGCAATGCCTGCTGTGGGGCAATGGAAACGTGAAAGGAAAAAAGGAAAGGGAGACGGAAAGGGAGACGGAAAGGGAGACGGAAAGGGAGACGGAAAGGGAGACGGAAAGGGAGACGGAAAGGGAGACGGAAAGGGAGACGGAAAGGGAGACGGAAAGGGAGACGGAAAGGGAGACGGAAAGGGAGACGGAAAGGGAGACGGAAAGGGAGACGGAAAGGGAGACGGAAAGGGAGACGGAAAGGGAGACGGAAAGGGAGACGGAAAGGGAGACGGAAAGGGAGACGGAAAGGGAGACGGAAAGGGAGACGGAAAGGGAGACGGAAAGGGAGACGGAAAGGGAGACGGAAAGGGAGACGGAAAGGGAGACGGAAAGGGAGACGGAAAGGGAGACGGAAAGGGAGACGGAAAGGGAGACGGAAAGGGAGACGGAAAGGGAGACGGAAAGGGAGACGGAAAAAGATATGCAGCAGGACTAAGCTATCATGAAATTTGTGATGATCTTTGGGTTGGGAAACTCAGATTTGATTGTTCACATGACATCAGGCCATAAAGTAATAATTTTAATAAAGACCCTTATATATACAATAATCACAGAGAATTTAAGGAGACTGAAACATCAGGCAAAAATCAGATTATGAGACTATCCTTCAAAACTTAATGGAGAATACATACTCCTGAGTTCAGATATTACACTGTCAAACAATTTCTTAGGAAGCTTTTTATATAACTTTAAAACCAGTACAGAACTATTCTGAAATGCAATTAATTTATTAGTTACTGATCTAACAACTTGAGAAATCAGAATTACATGGTCAATCTGTGCACTTTAGTGATCTGCCACGCTCTACAAATAATTAATGGTTCAAAAACCATCAGCCCTGCTTGCTTTACACAGCTCTCTGTATGTGTATACATGTATGTTTAACCCTCTTACATTAAAGAAAGTATATGAGCAGAAGATAGCAATGATATGTCAGAACTTGATGGTAATAACATATGTATGATGTTTTACATTCCACCAGGATATCTTTCTCATCTTTAGTACCACAGTATTGTCCTGTTCCATACTTTACAAATTAGGAATGCCTAAGTAATGTAAAAGATAAGATACTACGGCCAGGCTGCGATGAAAACCTCACACTATTTGTAGGCATAATTTCAAGTGCTCTGAAATTTGCCTCGTTTTTTTCTGGGAAGCAGCTACTTTTCCTTTCAGATTACAGGGGATACACAACCCGGGCTGGCAACTGATGTGATCCCACACAATCACACTAAAGTTAAATGAATAAAATAATCCATACATCTTACAGAAAGTTACAAGTAAAGCAATAGAGTGAGAAGCAACATACTCTGTTTTGCAGTCCTGTGATCCAGCCACTGGACTATTTTAACAATTTTTCCATATACATCATATTTTGAACAAGATTTGGATTAAGGAACATTTAAAACCTAAGCATAGACAAGGCCAGGTAATTTCTTCCAAGAAAGAATAACAGCTTGCTGTTCTGAAGTCTGTTGCCTCTAATCATTCAAACATGCTATGTATCAGATGGTTCTCACCCCTCAAAGCTCACATTTCATTTGCGCTATATGTAAATAATTTAAGTGGGTTTTGGTTATATAGAGTGACATGCTTCATTAAAAATAAAAGGAAGGAAAATATTTGAAGTAATCAAAGACAAAGCATACTATGAGCCATGTTGCTTAAGAACAGCTTTTTACTGTCAAAAGCTTCAATCAGATTGTGCAGTGTAATGTTAGGAGTGACTCCAACATGAGTCACAGTAACAACAGTGTTCCTTCTTAGAACACTGCAAAGGACACAGTTTAATCTGCACATACAAACGTGTGCACACTTTCCCTAGGTACTGACACTATCTGGTACACGTGTTAATCAAATGGAAACATCTGCAAGAAAGGCCTCCAACAGGACAAGCATCTGGGAAATGTCTGAGCAAGAAAATACAAGCTAAATGGTTGTTTTATTTTACTGGTATTTTCTTGTGAGCATCTGTCAGAATAAAACACTATAAACACCTGCTTTCAGCATATCCCATAATCATTACTTCCAGGGACTGGAATTCCACTGGATATGAAAACGTAACTTTATTTCATCTGTATGCCTACTCACTGATCTCTCCACCTTAATTATCTGTGTAGTCTCAGCATCATATCCTTCTCCAAATAACCTCTCAGCAACTTTTTCTTCTGACATTTCACATTAGTGCTGATGTTACAGAAGAAAACCTACCTTCCCTATCTAGTCTCAACGCTTCTTATTGTGGCTGAAGATCATGTCAGAACTGTCTCCCTCATTCTGAGAGACACTAAAATAAAAGGAGTCTCCAAGCCACATCAACCTGATGCTAACACCACTCTGAAATGTCCAAAAATCCAGGTTAACCCCAGGATATAGAGGAAAAGAGCCACAGGAATATCACATTTCATCTTGCGAGTCCTAAAATCAGTTGCAAATATCAATGCTTGTAATCTTCAACACAGTGCAAAAGTCACCCAGGAATGCCACCTACTTTCCAATGCACAACTTGTATTTTATGCTGTTCAGAGACCCTCCATAGCACACAGTCACTGTTTTGTTTGCAAACAGTTGTCTTTGTAGGTAAGTATGTGCACACTTGTATCTAGCTCCATGAGTCCAGCATGTACACCATACTAGTGTAGGGAAAGGCACTTCACTTGATACTTTTAACCATATTCTACTTCTCCCCATTTTCAAATCTCTCTGCTAATTTCCCTTCTGCTTCCTCATCAAGACTCAGGTATCTTTAAGGGTCTCAGACATTTTCAAATTTGATGCTTGTTTACCCCTGGAAATTACAGAAAAATAAGGAAATAAGTCTACTGCATTAAAACCTCTGAGAGGTTTTTTGCACCCATGTTTGCTTCTCTGATCCCTGAAATTACCTCTGAAGCCATTACTGGTGCCAACTTCTCATATGCCTTATGAAAGCTTCCTTTGTACTCCTACTGATAAGTGTGCACCATATTTTCTCTCATCACTTGGCCAGATCCTTGTGCATTCTTTAATTTTACAAAAAAACCCCAACTGTATCAAAGTGTAAATATTCTTGAATACAATCATCTTCACTACTTAAAGTTCAGTCTTGACAAGAAGAAATTGTAGTTTTTTAAAGCTACACACAAATATAATATTTGAAGGAGGGCAACATACCTTCGTAGTGTGGCTTAAAGTGATGACTATTTTCAGGCTTTAATATTCATGAAGCTGTTTCCACTGAACTTTGTCATGCTCAAGTGACACTTCTCAATAGAGCAAAAGAAAACTATGTGCAAATACTAACAGGCATGAAAAATTTGTAATAAAATCAAGGTAAAAAACAGGACCAAGAATCCTCAGAGAAAGAAGGAGAATGAGAACATAAAATTGGCTAGTCTTCCTTCAGAAAGACACTTCAGGAAAAAGCACCAGTCTGGCTTTTCAAAATCCTTACATCCATATCTTCAGGGTTTCCAGTAACACACAGTAGCTCCATTGATTTTGCAGAGCTAAAGAACATCAGTTTTGTTTGTTGCAGCTAGTGAGCACAGTAAGAGTTAGCTTTTCAAAACCTGTATCTACCCCCATTCTTTAGTTTTAGATTAAATAAACTGGAAGATGTATAACTGAATGTATAAACTGGAAGACAGACAAAGAAAACCTTTGGGTCAAGTTTCTCAGGAGCTTGCTTCTGCTTAACACACAATTAGCACAATGAAATCTAACAAAGCTTTCTCAATTTTACATGTCAGCAATGGAAATGTTCCAGTCTCCAGTTAGAATAGGCAGTTCCAACACAATATTTTGGGGCTACACACCTGCTTTCAAAAATTTATTGCCAGCTCTGCTTCACAGCAATCCTTTGCCAAGTGTTTGTGCAATGCAACAGCCAAAGGCACGTGGCATTATTTCCAGTCTTGCTCTCTACAGACATCTATTTTCATTCAAAAACCCATGAGGGGAGGGGGGAATCTGAGAGCCTCCTGTGTGTTGCCAGTGGAAAGTTACTACATGGAAAAAAGTTTTCTGACTACGCAAAGAAGTGTTTAAGTATCTTTCTATTACCACTGGAAGACACACCAATACCAGTTGCATGATGGATCCTTACTTAATACAAATAAGAACAAACTTCCATTGATGTATCAGCAGTCAAGAATAGTTGTAATCTCTGGAATTAAGATTTTGGGGTTAGAAAGAGTTGTGTACCTGATACTCAAAAGTTGATCATTTTTCCATGAATTTGCAGCTTTCTGCATTTAAAAATAATCTTGCACTATCAGCATTCATATTCCAGGTAACGCTAATTATCAACCTGGGCTACAAAGTAACTGTCCCTATTGAGACAAAGAGAACTACTTCAAAGTTACTGCACTTCCCCCAAAACATACCACCAGCATTGAAACAGACCCTGCAGCAGAGACCAGCATTGTAACTGGTCGCATTGTAACTGCAGTACCAACTAACCAAGCTTATACTTCTATTTAGTATCTTCACTCATGAAAGCAGATACTTATCCTCCAACACTGCCTTCTACACCTCTTCAGGATCCCTCCATCTTCCACAGCTTTTGATCCCCACAATTTACTAGGCATTCTAGAGAGTGAGAAAGCCAAAATAAAAGCTTTAAATCTGGAAAAGGAGGAAAAAACCCTCTCATTTCCTTTCAAAAACACTTTGCAGCTTGTCATAGCTATTTAAACCAATACTCAAAGCTTACTGTTTGCTATTAGTCTGATGCTTGTAACATATTCTGTACTTTCACATGTTGTTAACATATAGGAAGAAGTTCCAACAGCATCAAAAGCAGCACTTTGTCAGCTACACTCTGCTAGATTATGATACCTGATAGGGTCATATTAAATGATTTTATTATTAAAATACTCAGGAACAATCATCCTGACACAGTATTAAATCACTTTCATTTACTGTGAATGGAAGCTACTACTCTTGCTTTATCTGTTTAAATATGATAGTATTTTTGTTTTAAGTAGGTGATTTTCAAGATAGGACAAGGGCAACACAGTCTTTGTAGATTAATACAGCCTACTAGAATTGCTGAATGATCTATTTATTACTGTTCCTGTTGGGGAAAAAGAAGAGACTTCTTAGGACATTGTCATCAACATAAATAGATTTCTCTTTTTTACTTATTTATATTTGCCTTCACAAAAGTTAGATACCCTTTACATATGATTACAATAAAATAAAGGTATTTGTAACTGGATCAGAAGGAAAGACACAAAAGAGCTGTGCATTAAGGCAACTTGCAAGTTTTGGGTTATAATTATTAAGCGAGGAAGTGAGTTACACCTTTACTTCCAGAGAATGTAACAATAATAGGCATAGGTTAGACCAACCTTCTAACTATACCTTCTTACACTGCACTTTCTTCTTGTTAAAAAAAGAGGAACTCTACCACAGAGATCTAAATCCTGCCTTTCTGAAGGCTGACAAATAGAAACAAACCCAAGAGTGGAGAACATGGGAAGTGACTCATTTACACCCTCGGACTTCTCATGTAGGACACAAAAAATGCACTACACAGCTTCTAGCTTCAAAGTGGCAGTCAAGTCCACGTGCAAACATTCACCCTACTGGCAGCTAAAGCCACCAGTCACCATGACTTACCCAGGCTACCCAAAGACAAAGTCTGTACAAACAGGAGACAGTACTCTATCCAGAGCTGTAGCTCCGGCTCCTGCCACAGCCAGCTGCCAACTTGAACCAACCACTTCCCCTCCAAAGGCCCCGCAGGGTCCCTGGGAATGCAGCAAAGCAGGCTCAGGCTCAGAAAAGCTCTGTATTTTTAGCCAGTGCCGGCCATCAGCAGAGGCTGCAGATGTGGATGCGGAACAGGAGGCAGCAGCTCCCCCGGCTGCACAGCTTCCACCCGCACATGGAGCTGCACGAGAGCCTCCACACATCAGCAGTCTGGGGACTCTGCTCTGCTTTGGGCTTTTTTTAACCTGGGGAAAACACACTGCTTATAACAGGAGAGTTTATCACTGTCTGCTTAAAGCACGGCTTGTAGTAAATTCTTTCCATATTTCTTGCAGGGTGCTGTTGCTTTGAAACTCTTTTCCATCTAACAGATCCAAGCTAGAAAACAGACTTTGATAAAATCACTTTACTTCATCAACCAGGATTATAGCTTAAATCAAGTGAAAATTGAACTGAATTATAATTAACTCAATTCAACTTATGAAGTGTTTCCTACAGTAATGTTATAAACTTTACTGTTCATCCCATAACAAAGTATCACCTGTGCGCCAAGTAATTTATTTTCCTGTTTCAAGAGCTCATTTTCACTTTATCATGTGCTGCAGAGCAAGCCTCTTCAGTACAACTGATTTTAATTGACTGGAATGTTGACCCCCCACATATAGCATATCCTAATTATGACAGAAAAACATTTGGGAAAATAACAATCCCCAAGTTAAAAATCACACTTATTTTTAATTATTAAGGAACTACCATTATTTGGGAAAACAACAATCCCCAAGTTAAAAATCACACTTATTTTTAATTATTAAGGAACTACCATTATTTTTTTTGTTAATATTCTAATCTAGAATGTCAGCAAATGAGATCATAAAACATTCAGACTTGAATTTAGAGTAAAGATCGTAATTGAAAGGCCTCAAATGCTGTATTTGCTGAATTTTACCAATATTGAAATTTAAAAAAATAAAGAGATGTCATTTAATGCTTATTGGAATTCATACAGTGACAGCTAAATTGCACAACCCTCATAGGGTCAAAGCACACTTGGAAGGGAAAAAAACCAAAGCTTGCTGATTAAAAAATGATTTTGCTATTATAGAAAAGAAAATTAAAATAAATACACTATATTTAAAAAAGCAATTTAATTTCACTGGTGAAGAAAGCCATAAAATGTCCCTAGGATTTAGCCAAAATCTGGCTTTCCTCTATATGCCTTATTCTTTTAATACACAAAATCTTGACTGGACATATGCAAACAAGTTCTGTGAAGACTGATCACATGAGAGAGACAACCAAACAATATCCTGGCTACCTCTTCTTGAATTTTTAAAGGAATTGCTTTTGAAGAGCATTCACTAACAAAACTATGGGGAGAAAAGTTGTTGCAAATAAATGGTATTTACGTATACTTTTGTGCTTGCCAAGCTTGAACTGAGTTTCTAAGAGAAACAGTGGATGCAAAGCCTAGTTCAGTTCTACAGTCTACTGGGAGAGAACTTAATTTCAGTGGTTATTCTTGGTGAAGTTCTGTCATCTGACTGACTTAGTGCATTTTCAAACACCAATTGCAAAAGCAACTGGCATAACCAGTTCTGCTCAAGCAGAATTCCTGAAGAGAACTGATATAAATAATTCATCATGCAAACCTCCATTGCAAATGCAGTTCTGGCTTCTCCAAGACTACTCATCCTGACAGCTTCTAAGTTTTAAAACATTTAACTGGATAAAAACTATACGAAAGCTCTCAGTGACCCAGTAAAGCAACCCAGCCTGAGCACATACCAATATTGTTTCTTTCTCAGAAAACTAACATTCACATATATTTTCAGCATTAAAAACAGGACAAGCAACATCTTAGCTGGAGTGATTTCAATTCCTATATTGTTAAATTACAATATGATGCTATGTTGTATCTACACTTGTTGAACAAGTGGGTGCTGTCAGAAGAGTTTTTACAGGGCTTGAGAAAAGGCTCATGTGCTCAAAAAGCCTGTCGGACCATTGTTTTGGTGTGGGGTCACCTAAATCAGGCTGTGCTTTTACACAATGCTGAGACTCAATTAGTGACTTACAGCTCTACTCATGACTCCACGTCTACATGTCAAAAATTACTTCAAAAAAACCACCAAATCATTTAGGAAGGATTAGTTACTGTTACCCAGGAGGCACTGGAGACAATTGTTTTAGGCTGCAATTTTGCCAGAAACTCACTAATGGTTGGATGCCATACCACATAATAATTTAATACTGACTGTTTTGTAACAAATTTAATAGAACCATTGAAAGCTGTAATGTAAGACAGTTTGGATGTAAAAGAAAAATATTCACCGTGACAGCAACAACCATAAAATGTTGATAAATTATTTACCCACTTATTAAAGAATATGCACTACAATAAAATATACTGCTAAATGTCAGGGTACTGCACTTATTAAGCCTCTTCAAATTTGTCATCAAAAATCTTTGGTGAACACTTCAGAACCACTGTGTCAAGACAAGCTGTAGATAAAATCTGAATGGTTAAGTACAGTGACAAGTTCAAAAAGCTGCCTCAATTTCATCTTAACAGCCTAACTACAGCTAAGAACAGCCACATGACACGTGGATTTCCAGAATACTTTACCCTGAATTAAGCAGCACAGTCCTTCAAATCAGCATATGCATTTCACACACAGCAGCTGGTTTTGAGGGTTTACTACATGGTCTCTTTCCACGCAAACATTACTATTCCCACAGTCGTTTGAACAAGGAAGTGACAACTGAAATACAGAAAAAGCTCCAAACATAACAAGGCTACATGCAATACAAAAATCCCAGATCAAGTCAGATTGAAAGAGGCTGTTTTCCTGTCACTGAAAGAGCAGCTCATGAACTACTACTCATGACAACACAGCTGGATTTCACACGATTTTCCCCACTGGAAAGGCAAATCATTTGATTCACTAGCCTGGGTTCATCTGTAGTAGAACCAGTTCTCTGAAATGTTGCTTTCAACAATGCTGGAAAAAAGTGAGTTTCACTTAGGCTTTTTATTCCCTTATGACACACTAAGGAAGGCTCTTCATGCCTCACGTACTCAGTGTAATGACCAAGTGGAACACATTCTTCTGAATAGCACTGTTGTAACGGAAGTAAAATTTCAACAAAGAGCCTTTTCTGGTACTGAAATTGTGTGCAACTCAAACAAACAGGCTGCACAGTCCTATATATAGATCATAAACTTAACTGGCTTCGTCATTCACCATTAATCCTAACACAGAATTAAACAAATACCTTTTGTATTTTCTTTGGGTCTTTCTGTAAGTTTTCTCCAACAGATACTTTTCCAAACAACTTCCATCGCACATCATTTTGTTTTTCAAATCTTGCACTCTGCTTTCTGGTAAACAAATTCCTAAAAAAAAAAAAAGTTTTATTAAGAAAAAGGGTTGATTAATTATAATAAAAAGAAGGACGAACATCTGCTAACCTTACATATCCTAATCATATATTCCAACTCCTCTTGTGGTTGTGTTGACAGACACTATTTCTCAGCTTCAAAAGGTAAATCATGCAATATGATCATATCAGGCAATGGACTTTGTTAAATTATAGATTTTAGTAGATTAAAAAAAAAGTTCATTTTCCAACCTTCTAAAAGTGGACACCTTTCTTTAGTATTCCTGGAGATCATTCAGCCTCACTCTTTTAAAAAACAACTAAGACAGTAAATTTCTTGCTGCACAAACATTCTTTACCCACCTGTTACAACACATTACTACCAAAAATCACAAAAACCTTGGAGACATAGTACCCTTTCACTGTATTTGATCTGCTTTCACAAAAGATTATTTTTCTAAATAAGCTTAAAAGCAGCTATCAAAACACTCTGAAATGTCTAATATTTAGCTTGAACATTGTAGGAACAATCAAACCTCGACATAAAGCCACTGAAAAATAGATTTGTTTTATTGACATTGTTAGTTTTTAATCATAAAGCAATTCGCCAGACTTGCATCATCACAACTACTTTTTCCAAAACTGGACACACGATTTTCATGATTTTGATAGCACTCAGCTCCTCCAAGAGCACAGATATTCTACTCCCATGGCATGCCTGCATTATTGAAGTAACACATTTTCTTTTGTCCTACTGTCCAGTTTATCACATATTCAAATATGTCCAGGTTAGTTCTGTTATTTACTCACCCCAAGGCAGGCTTTTCTGGAAACTGACTATCGTTTTTTGCTCCCTCATTCAAAAGAAAAAAAAAAATCCACTGAGACAAAAGCATTTTTCCTACTGCAATCAGTAAGGCAGCTCCAGCACCTTCACATCACAGATGCTTCCATTCTGACATTACTGCTTTTCCTTACAGTTACCACCTTAGTGCCCTGTGTGTTGGTCCATCAAGTACTGATTGTTACTTACATAAAAAGTATGATTTTTTGGGAAATAAAACTATATTGAGTTCCACATTCTAGAAGAGCTGAATACATGTCTGCGACAGGAACAACCTAGGTACTAAAAAGTTGCTTTTCTGGGCCACTTTGTATCAGATGCCATGAAAAATAGCACAGCTATACCAACAGAGATAACACTGCTGGAATACAAGAGATATGTTTCATATGTGAAAAACAATGAAGGTTATAACATCAAAGTCTGCTGAAACATATTATAAGGTTAATAGTATGCACTGCCATCCTTCAATATGCATATATTTATACAAATTATCACATGCTTCAGTATCACGAGGGTACAGTTACCTTGAAATTCAAACCAAGAACAAATTATCATATTAAAAGATAAGGACAAAGTGTTTATGTACAGAAACCATGCAAGTCAATTACACCTGATGCCATAGCTAAGCAGTAACTGTACTTCTCCAAATCCCTTTCAGCTATGCAGAGATTGTAAGGCAACTAAAGCCCAAGAGGATGGATCAAGCAAGTTCTAAAATGTATCTAAGAATAAAAAGGAAAGCATGGCAAAAATAATAAAATCTATTGCATGTAAATAGGATACACAATGCAAAATAGACTGTCTGTTCCAGCAAAAAGGTTTGGTTTTTTTTTTCAGGTTGCTACTACTTCAGAAGCAAGCAAAATCCAGACTCCAAACCGTCTTCAGAGAACACAAGAACTTCTAGCATTAGGGCCACTGGAAGAGCACTGTAAGGAGGCACATCTCTGTGACAGCCCTGTGCACATTCAAATCCTTTTGCAAGTAAAAGGCTTTCATCACACTTCATTAGAACTGCAATAACACAAAAATTAAAGGCAATTTTCTCTGTCTCTATCCACATTAGATGTTCCTAGCACAAGTGTATATACAAGCAACATCTCCTTCAGTCTCCTCCAAGGGATTTTTAGAACAGCAGTAGGTCTTTACCCTCAGAGCAAAGTAAAGATGAATTGGAATGATAAATTGTAACAGCTCTCTGCTGCAAGTGCCTGCGTAAAATGAACCAAATCTGAAAAGCCAATCTCACACACTTCCTCTCAATTCAATTCCACAATCCTAACTATCTACTTTCCCTTTAGCAGCAGCGTCATAATAAATAATCTGTTCTACAGCTTACCTAGCAGATGGCACAGCACTTGTTCAGCTCACTCTTCTCTATCCCTACATTCTAAAGCACCAGGCATCTCTTCCTCCCTTTGTACTATGTCAGGGATTTCCAGTTCACTTTTAATTAAAAAAAAAAAAAATATATATATTGAACTGAAAGCAGCAGGCATGGTCAATATACAAATTTCATTCTGTACTGTCCTTTTCCTCCACCCTCTGTCTAAGCCTAAATCCCAGTGTTTGGTTGATGTCCACACTCTTTACAAACTCAAGAAAGTCTCAAAATCCCCCAAAGGCTTAACATTATCAGCAGCCACAAATCAGCATAACCAGATGTAGAAGAGCAAATTACAATGTGTTCTTGCTTTGACTGAGGACATAGAGCATTAAACCCTGATCTGCCCCAGACTGAAACACACCAAAGGTAATATATGGCAGGATGGCATGGAAGCAGCAGAAGAGATGCCACCTAACTTGCAACTATTCTGAGAAAATTTAAGGAAAAACAAACAAACAAACAAAAAATTCCCCCTACCTCCCCCCTCCAGAAGAAAACCCAACCAAAAAAGAACTGTGGAATGTTCTCAGGTTGAATTTCTACAGAGCTTTGCAATAAAATCAGGACAACACCACAGGATGCTGATAAAGCCACTACTTGAGATTCCTGAACTGAAAGTAAACCCTTAAAATATACAACTGCCTTAGGAGGAAGTTTCTGCCATAGCAGAAAACTCATAGCAAAACCTTTCATTTTTCTGCTGCTACAGCACCAAAAGGAATTACTTTTCTCCTATTTTTACACAGTTCTCTTGGATTTTTCAAGAAAAGCACTAAGCCATTTCACTTCTGAGCAAATTCACTTAGAAAAATCCCACACTAAAGGTAACTTAAGAAGAGCTTACTAATGGAAAATACATGTTAACAAGAAGCAAAACTTCTCTATTTGAAAAAAAAAAAAAAGCCTAAACAAACAGATCTTTACTCCGAAGATGAGCCCAGAAATTCTAGGGTAAAAGATGTCAAAGCTTCATTACAAGCGTTTTAAGATAAAAATAAATTTGAGATCCTGAATGTAAAAAAGGGCTGGCATGACTTGAAAGAAAAGATTGCATGCTCATCATTAGTTCAGTTTCACTGTTCTCTTCAAAACTATCAGAACACATCATGATGATTCCCAACAAGGATACTAACAAGAACATCTGACATGATGCATGATGTCTGCAGTGTCATTAGCATGGAGTCATTAAAGTGTCATGGGTTACATCTGCATTCCTGTTGTATGTGCCCACTATTTTACAGTAAGTGCTGGTAGCTGCTTGTTTTAGAAAAGCCAAGCACAGAAGTTATACCGAGATCAAATTTCAGTTAGAAAACTGCTTTTTCACAGTCCCCTACAAACAGTATTTTGCACCAAACAGCTGTTTAACCTTGTTATTTTAACTGAGCTGTGGAGAGGGATTACCTACCTGAAGAGAATTTAATTCTAACTCCAGAGTTAATTTTTACATACAAAGAACATCATGTGGTACAGGACAGAGATGGAACAATCTTTTGCTTGAACATACAGATATTGCATCACCACTCTATACTGATCTGCCCAGCTGACTTCTCTGTGGGGAAAAAGAGGAAGTTAACACCAAGAGGCAAGTTTAGCAGCGTCAGGCAAACCTTATTTTATAATAAAACTTAAGAAACAATTCCATTTTGGTTCTCTAAGCACTGCTAAAATAAACTTAAAAATAGCTGCTAATATATGTACTGCACGTGTCTATATTACCACTCTTTATGTAACTTTGTATGCTATCATGAGCAGGCTGAAGCCTCAATCAAATTTAAAAAATGTAGTTCTAAAGATATTAAAACCACATCAATAACAAGTAATCAAGTCAAACCTAGCCATATTGCATCTGTCGGAGCATTTTCAAGCTTTTACTTTAAAAAAAAATATGCTGCTCTGTGCTAGACTAACACTGACCTAGCACAGAGATTACTTCTGCAAGTAAATGGGATCCGTACTCTTAAAAAGATGGTTGGTGTGCAGAAAATGTTGGTGTATGAAAATTGTCTAGAAACTGACCCAGCTCATGCAAACTGATACAGTTTCTTATCTGCTAATACAACCAACTTAACCAATGCTAATTTGCAAATACAAGTGAATTTTTGTTACGTGTTTTAAAAATACACACATCATCTCCAGCTCTCAAGATGCATGCTCCAAATTTTAATTGTCTTACAATTCAGGTTATTTTCAGAAGACAAAACAAGTGGAATATCATGCAATTTAACTACTGGAAGGACTTACCGGTCTCATGAGCACAAAGGATGCAAAATAAGGACAGGGGGGAAAGTTCAAAGGTTCAGTTTTGTAGAACAATTTTATCTTGAAAGACAATTTTTCAAATGAGTATCAGACTGGCATGTGTTCTTAAGAAGCAAGAGAGATAGAAGCAAGTCAATTTTAGCTGGTCTGAAGGAAGACCCTGAAACTCCCCTGATAACTCTAAACTACACAAGGAGAGAGGAGAGATCACCAAGATCTTGAACCCCTCAGCCTAGCCAAGGCTAAGGCCATGTATATTTAGATAAATAAGCAGGTATTAATCATAAGAACCAGGTAAACCCACACTGAGTACACAGGCACTGTAAGGCATATCTCCACAGACATTATTCCACAAGCATCCAGAAAACTACATTGAAACAGGACATTTTAAATAATGTACAGCACCTATTAAGCAAAAAATACATTAAGATAAATTTATTAAGTATTTGCTGCATTGTCAGCAAAAAATGTCCAGCCTCCTTATCTGATGTAGTATTAATTCAATTAAGACTATCTAGGAAACATTCCCAACATTATTTTCTTCTCATCTTCCAGTGACCCTTTCTATTCAGTACTAATCATAAGTTTTGCAACTTACCAATAAACAGAAGATTCTCGCCTCTAGATGTTCCTAATTTGCTCACTTAATTTTCAGAGACTGAGAAAAAAAAATCCTGAAAAATCAGCAACATTCTATTCTATCAAAGGAATTTTTGTTACCTGATTAGTGGAGGAACAAGACTGACACATAAATCATGATGACTGGAGAACTGATGGACTTGAGAAGGCATAGCTGTCAGAAGACCCACCAAAGTCGCCTGAAATACCCTAAATCTACATTCTCCAAAGGGACAAGCAACAACTGGTACCCATGACCCAGTAACACTGGTTTCTAGAAATAATTCACTAGATGCAGTTCTTACATGCTCTCCTCTCAAACCCAGATCACCTCTCAGTCAACCTATACATCAAAACAACCAACAGACAGGACATCATCAAAAAAGTTCAAGTTCTTCGGCTCCAGTCAAGAACCTCCATAAACAAGTCAGAAGTTATGCTTTGACTAATATTCCAAAATTACATACAAAAGCTGGGTTTGCAGAATTTTTTCTCTGGAAGATTGACAAAGGTCAGATTAAAGGAAGAATAATGCTTGGTTTATGGGTAAACAAATCAACAGAAATAAAGCCAGGAAGCCTACAAGTTGACTTGCCTATGAAAGAGGTAACTAATCACAGAACTATGTTTTATAAATTCCAACCACATTTTATAAACAAAGTTTTCCAACTACTAACATTCTAGTATGTTCAGTAAGAATAAAAAACAGTAGCACTTCACCATGTAACAGATACCTGCAGGTCTGGGTTAAAAAGACTTCCACAGTTGAGAGAAACAGTAATACAATATAAGTTAGCAGCAGAGGATACCTGCTAGCTTCCAATAGGGGAAGCTGGAAATTTCTCTAGATTTCTGGGGAAAAGAGCAGGGTTTAATAAACTATTTATCAAAACTACAGTATTCTGCATTTATTTTTCTTCTTACAGGTTCCCCTAATTTTACAGGGGAACAAAGCAGTGCTGACTGCACTGAAGTATCCAAGACATGCAAAGATAAATCAGGCAGTAACCCTGCGAGTTCAGCTTTAGAACTGGTTGCAGCAAGCCAAGAGCTGTTTTTCACATGGATAATGCACAGTGCTGGTCTACCATACAAATACTGAAGAATCCTCAGAAACTGGAGTTTCAGCAAGGACTGTCACACAAAATCAACACTCAGGCCCAACTTCTAACTAATATATTAGCATCCATCAGCTATAATTAATGATCATTTTCTAGCTGGCCAAATTCCCAGTTATCCTCGTATTGTCAGAGTGATTGAAAATTCCATTCCTAAAATCTGAAAGTAGATTTCTTCATTAATTTGAAGCTCTATTACCACATAAATAAAAAAATAGAATACATGAAATGTCATCCTCAGCAAAAAGCTGAGCCCAGGTAAGCTCCAAGACCTTGCAGCAATAGAGATTAAATATGGACCTGTCTGCATTAAGATCAAAAGGAAAAAGTGAATAAAACCTCTGCCTGTATCTGTATCTAGTGTGGGGCTCTTGGACTACAACAAAGAGATCAAAAACTGGAGGAAGTCCAATAGATGACCACTATGATGGCTGGGTGCTGAGGCCTACAACATACAAGCAGAGATGATGACAGAGGCGTTTTCATTTAGTCTGGATGAGATCCTCAGAGATGTAATGAGGAAAGAACCCCAAGATGCAATGAGGAAATAACCCAAGCTGCTGCAAGGCATGTTTCAAATGGATAAAAGGGCAGGGGAAAAAAAAAATCACAGTGGCAGAATATAAATCCAGAATTGTGCAGCCCAGGGAGGTTAACTCCAAGCTTGGATGTGCTCACAACCACTGCACGGGGTCCAAGGAACACGCTCTGGCGCCGAAGCCAGCTCCGCATTGAGCAGCGGCTTACACACAGCGCTCCAGAAATCCCTCCTGAGCTGAGCTGCTCTGAGATTCCACTCACAGAAGGCTCCTGCTCACAAAGGGGAGTCCTGCACCAAGTATATGCTGTGTCCTACCTTCAGCTACTGCCAAGTTCTTGTGTTTATTCTGTCAGCTCCAAGGTGTAAATGACCCAAATATTTACTGTAGTGTTTTATTATTATTATTATTATTATTATTATTATTATTATATGGCTGGAGAACTTTGGAGGCATTTGATGACTTAAAAAGAGAGGCTTAACACAAATAAGGAATGGATTCAGAAAATTTATGGTTTCCATATACCAATTCTGTTAATAAAATTCTACATAAGGATGAAAACTTCAACAGACCATTTCTTGTTTCAGCCTCTTTAAATGTATTTAAAACCAAAGTTAATATTGACTCCAACTCTTCCACAGATTATGTAACACAGGAAGGGATACTGCATAAATCAAAACATCAAGGAGCTAAAATTATATTTATTCCATCTAATTTCACCTTTCTCACTGCATTTTTCAGGAAAGAAAAAGTCAGCTGAACATTAAACAGTACTTTGATGGAGGGATAGAGCATCACACAGAGGTAATTGTGCTGATACTCTCAATTCCCCGTGTCATCTACTTCTCACAGCTCCTTTTAACAAAGCAAAACATCAGTAAAGCTCTTGCAAATTAAATGAAGATACAAAGACCATCTAACCCACCCATTCACTAAACCTTCATAGAGACAGTGAATCAGAATGAAAACAGAGCTTAATTTCATTAATCTGAATTAGCTCCTGAAGTCTCATGCACATCTGTGAGAAACTTTTGTAGTTCTCACTCTTCCTATTCAAAAGAAGTGTATGCACTACTGTATTGGGTTTGCATGGCAAAATTTTGGCAGTGGGGGGCTACAGGAGTAGCTGCTGTGAGAAGCAGTCAGAGGCTTCCCCCATGCCCAAGAGAGCCAATGCCAGCTGGCTCCAGGACAAACCTGCCACTGGTCAAGGCTGAGTCCAGTGGAGACAGTGGTAGCTTCCCTGGCATAACAGTTCAGAGGGGAAAAAAATTGCTGCACAACAGCAGCAGCCAGAAAAAAGGAATGAGGCTGTGTGAGAGGAACAGTCCTGCAGTCACCAAGGTCAGCGCAGAAGGAGGGGCAGGAGGTGCTTCAAGTGCCAGAGCAGAGGTTCCCCTGCAGCCCCTAGAGCAGCCCAAGGTGAGGCAGCTGTGCCCCAGAAGCCCATGGTGGTCCAGGATGGAGCAGAGATCCACCTGCAGCCTATGGAGAATCCCACAGTGGAGTAGGTGGACATGCCTAAAGGACGCTGACCCTGTGAGAACTGGAGCAGGCTCCTGGCAGCACCTGTGACCCCCTGGAATGAGGACCTCACATTGCAGCAGGTTTGTTGGCAGGACTCCTAACCCCAACAAGGGAAGGGACGGTGGGGGGAGCATTACAGCTCAATGCTGCAAGCAACATTCAACACCCATCTATGCTACAAATTTCATTCACCGGCCATATCAGACTTCTGTAATGCTTCCCACCAGCCACTAGAAAAGAGACATGTACGTTTCACCTGCTTTTAAGTAAAAACTAGATCACATTAAATCCTCACTTACTGCATAGTTTTGTACAGTTACTTAAAAAAACCTCCAAAACTCAAAGTATCACTGAGCACATTTTCATTTAGCTTCCATAATGAACAAATAAGTTTAACAAACCTCTTTGTTTAAAGTCTTGTTTGTGTAAAACTGTTTCCAGTTACTCAACAGCAAAACTAAGATGTTAATCTACTAATGCAACTTCCCTTTATTCTAAAGAGACACATCTCAAAATTTAGCAAAAAGTTTAAGGCAGAACCAAAAGAACTGTAATTGTAAAGAGTTACATTATCCCACACAAGAAGGGAAAATAAGGATTGCAATTAATTTAGACAGTTTCAGTTCAACACCTAGTGGAGAACAGGCCACATGACAAAGTTCAAAACTTCATTCTCTGAGTAAGACAGGAATTCTGAAAACTGTATAATACAATTTTCAAACTTTATCAAAAGCAAAGGCTGTTAGCTCTGTAGAATTCCAACTTTCCGCCTGTGGAAGATCTGTTTTGAGAGAGAATGTTTATTTCAGAAAATTCTGCTGATTTCTTCTCTTTCACACAGAGACGTGGTAGCATATACAGGTGGGGAGAGGACTTTTGTCTGTCAGTTCCAGTAGACAGAGTGGCTTTCAAATAAGAACTATCCAAAACCACACTGTGAAGACTGAAGCACCTTTCAGATGAGCACACCTGAATGCCTCACAGGCTGCTGAAATACTGCTGCCAGCATCCTGTGTTAAACAGATCCTCAGTGCCTATGCTGCTTCCCAGACCACCAAATCATGAGCTTGCTTGCCCTCCTCTCTTCCCAGACCTTTTAGTCACCTGCTATTGGCAACAATTTGCTAGAAATGCACCCAGAAAAAGTAGCAGGGAAGGACAAAACTGCCACTCAATTATTCTCTCCCCTCTAACAGGGCAGTGAATCCTGTGGGGCCAGGCAACTGCAGTGCTTGGGAGCCCAGCCCACAGCAGGGCAGGGAAGCCGCCTGTGCTGGGTGGCTGTGCAGGTTCCCTCCATCAGAGGCTGGGCTTCTGGAGTCCTTCCCATCAGCTTCTGGACAACTCCACCTGCAGCTCAGTTTGATTTTGCTCATTTGTGGTTAGAACAGTGAAGTTCTATCTGCCCCCACAGTGCATCCAGCTCTTTCTGTTCCTCCTCCCACACACTTCAGTCCTGTTCTCAGCCTGTCTCTTCCTGAACAGCCAATACTCTAAGAGGCTTCACTGAACAGAAACTTGCATAGAAGAGGAGACAGCATCATAACTAATATCTCAGATTAGTCAACTGTAATTATTTTCACAATTTTTCTTCCCTCCCTGTGGTCAGTGAATTCCCATTTTTGGAGACATGAAAGTGGGAAATTAACACTACAATGCTCCTTGTCATTCAAACTTACTTGTAACACCAAAATTAGAGCAGTACAATAAGCTGTCCTCTCATTAAAAGCAACAAACAGCATTATGAAAGGGTCCTATCCATTAACACAGATGACTGACTTTTGTCATCGATGGACTTAATTCCTCAATTCAGAACTCCAAATTATGTGTGACCAGTAATCTCAAAACATGGGTATACATATGTGATATAAACATATTAAATTCACATGATTTCAGACTTAAAACAGTTATTGAAAGCAGTAGCTACTATTTTGAAAATTAAGACTTTTTTTCTTATCAGATTACAAGGAAGGTCACAGGTACATGCTTCTACATATGGTATAGGATGCCAATCTTGCTCCAGAAGCTTTCTTCCAGAAATGCAGACATTCTTTGCAAATAGTAAAATGTAATGTTCTTCCTAAAGCCCTTTATTTCATGTGTAGACCCTATCCTCCTTAGAGGCTTCCTAACATCCAAATACTTAGAACACTCAGATCAAAAACTTCTAGGAGTAGCCTGAAAAGAAAGACGACCCAGATTCTTGGGAAAACAGACAATATCCATGGCAGTGGACTAAGTAAAGACTTAGGCTGCTTGTAATCCGTTAAAATGAAACAAACTGACTGGCTTATTATTTAACTGTACGTAGTCCTAACCCCTTTATGGTCACTCTCCATGTAAGCACAAAAATCCTCATTCTCAGTCTCCAAAATGATAGTGAAAATGATAAATGAAAAGGGCAACTTCTGCAGTAAGATCACTACAGTCCTGATTCAGCAAAGCTGCTTAAGATCCACACATTTAAAAAGTTTCAGCAGTACTGTACAGAAGTAAAGTCCAAAGGTAAAACTCATTAAATCACACTAGGTCAAAGAGGCAAAGGAGCAGACAAGTCACCAAATCTTTAGTCTCCCACCCAGTTATTTGCTCACACTAGTTTTCAAACCAAGTTCCTGCATATATTCAAATTAAGGAAATTAATTCCAGCTCAAGGTTATGTGAAAAACCTCTGGGCTTTTAAAGCTGATACAAGTGACACTTGAAAACAACCAACATGCCAGTTTTTTTGTCAACAGTCAGCATTAAGGCTTCTTTCAGAAGCAGTAATTCATATTCATATGTCGACCTGGAGCCTAATGACAGCACAGTACCTGCGGTGCCTTAAGCTCTTCCAAGAGGAAAGCTGCCTCTTTCTCACGTTTGATCTTCCTGGCCACACCCAAAGATGCATCCAGCAGCCTGAGGAAACAACCAGACCTTATGGATACTCAAACTGCTGAAGACACAACTGCTGGAGACACAAACTGCTGAACCACAGAAGCAGTCCAGGAAACTTTCTTCACCATAGTGCTCAAGGAGGCAGGGCAGGAGGACTTCATTCCCAAGTGATCTTGAAGGTGCCAGTACTGAAGGAAATAAGCCAACAGCATTCTCTTTTTCTTTGATCTCTTCTACAGCTCATTTTGTAAATGCAATCTCAAACCAAAGCTTCATAACATACCACAGAACTGACATGGAATATGCAACCTTGTGCACAGTGCACATGCATACAGTTTCAAAAGAAAAAAATGAATGTACAGAGTGCCAAAAAATAACTTTATATTCTAAAGCAACTACTTCTCTAAGCATTTTCTTGGTACTGAGAAAGACTTACCCCTAGCTGACATGTAAGTAGCTTAAGCACATGTGACCAAGCACTGGAGGCATCTAATTATTGTCAGCATTATCTCTACAGGCAGCCACAAATCTTAACTGACATGCCAAGGCCAAGTTTACTCTGATAAGATCAGAGAAATTAGCACATCCTGAGACCAGATGGGGTTCAATACAAGCAGAGGTACCATTTCAAGAAGCAAGGTTTCTTCCTTTTACCAAATATCAACAACCTGTGCAAAAAATTAAGCTGACTCATCTTTGCTCTCAATGGCTCAAACCTGTATCCTATTACCCAGAGAAGCCCTCAAAGAGCTAAACCTGCAGATTAAGGCTGAGTCTCTGCACTGCAGTCTTACCCCATGAGCATCAGGCTGCTGGAAGGCTGTGTACAAAGCACTCAGGTGTCATTATTCCATGTTGTACACATGTGTGCCAGCCACTGGCCAAAGCCAAGACAATTTGGCTTTCTCCTGCCATGGTTCATGCTTGGTTTTTTATAGTGAAGTTTATGCACTCAACCTGCAAGACTGAATCACAACTTTCAGCGCAGAGTGCAGTGCGAAGAACAGACTCCTTTCTGGGACTTTGTTTATACGCACCATTGCAGCACTTGGAATGAACTGCTTTAGGAAGCTCCCTCTCAGCAAACTGGTCTTTAACAATACTGCTCAAAATGCCTCCTCTTCATCTCACACTGCACACAAAGCCCGGTACAGAGCACAGGGTGAGCTGGGTAGGAAGGCCTCTAGGAAGCAGCTACTTTCAAACAAAACACTGGAATACTCAGGTTCATTTACTTCAGTACTGGTATAAGTCCTGGGAATCCAAGGAGCCCACAGAACTCCAGGGAACAGGGAGTTTTCAAATCCACGGATGGCAGATTACAAACACCAACAAAAACTAGCAATGGCATGTTTTGAGCCTTTAAAATGTGACAGCATAAATATAAATAGCACTCCCTGTGGCACAGAACAACCTCCGAGGCTCCCTGCTTGTTCAATACCTGTGAAACTCACCACCAGGTCTCATGACATGAGACAGATGCATAAAATATGGGGGTGTGGTGTGCAAGTACAGACAAAAAGTGGGCAGCTCTTGTTTCCAAAACAGAGCAGGAAGTGGATGCCAAAGAGGAGGATATTCAAGGTCAGGTTACAGACTGAGCACCTGGAACTTCAAAGCCGATCACCTAGTTTGAACTTAATCCTCATATTCTTACAATGACATCACCCAGTGACCAAGATTATCTGATCCCCATTTAAAAGGCAGTAATGACAGCCTTTTGTTTCCTGGCATTCAATGTACCTGCAAAGATTCAGGTGCAAAAGCTCAGTCTAGTGAGTACTACAGTTTCTGCAACACTGGTAAAACCACCAGAGACTACACTAGAACAGAATTTGGACACATGGCTTGCTTTGTTGGATAAGAAAACTTGAGAAGCGGTTAAACATCCTACTCTGAGTGGGGTCTAAATGTGCCGGTTCCACTGTGCTCTCCTCCAGGCTGAAGGACAGCATTTGTTTGAGTTAGGAGTTGTGCTACCAGAATGGGTAACAAAAGTTTATGCTTTGAAGTGCTGAAAAGCCTCCTGCTCCAGAATTAAGTCTGGTTCCATGGCAACACACAGACAAGGGTCCACAAAAGCATCAGCACCTCAAACATGACTGATCTGCACATGGCTTCAGCTAGAACTGGAGTTCTGCTGCACAGTACTTTAACCTAGGAATAAAAATCAACAAAGGCTACAGTCAGCTTAGTAGGTCTAAACAAATCGATTTTCTTAAGCTTTGCAAATAAGGCAGCCTTTAAATAATGATTTTTTCCAATTCTTGATGTATTTTTTTTAGCCTACTTTTCTCATGCACAAAAAAAATTGCATGAGGCAAGAAATACTAGCTGAAGCCATGTGCAAAACAGGTTATTTACAGCCAACTCTGCCTGATATCTAAAATTTCTTTCTAGAACAATTTATTTAAAATATATCAAACTTCAGATTATATAACTTAAAAGTAAGAAACATTATGAAGGCCTTACATAACTTAAAAAATAACCCACTAGCAAACAGGTCAACCCCTCAAAAGTAGATTAGTCCTCTTCCTTATTCCCCACTTCCCTGGGGTATCTGCATTTAGAACCTTATCATTCATACAAAGGCCACATTTAGAAACTGCTTTGGGTAGCCAATGCCATCATTTCAACAAGTGGGTGACACAATGTCAGATGTTCTTATTCCATACAAAAATTAAGGAAAAGGATATTAAAAAAACAGTAACTGAGATTTGGAAAGATCAGAGTAGTCACACCAAGTGTTTGTAAAGTATTTGTATTTTAAGCTTCATACCCTTGGAATGATCAATAAAATATTCCATCACTACAAAACTATTTATGAATCTTCTGATGTCAACAGTTCTTTAATACAGGTGTGGATTCTACCTATATTTATCTATTTATGTGACAAAAGATTAAAGACCTTGGCCAAAATCACTAAAGATATCACTGGAGAAGCCACCGTTCAGAAGAAAAAAGATCTTGTTCAGAAATCCTTTTACTGTAATATGGAAGGAATGTTCAAAGATTTAAGATGCTTCCATACACTATAAACATAATATAGAGTAGGATGCAGAGCCTTAGACCCCAGCAATATTTGCCTATTTAGTCATAACTGAAAAAATATGTTAATACTGATCTAAATTAAAACACCAAGCTATTATATCTTTCAAAGTACAATATCAAACAGGACCTTTCTCCTAAGATCTTACATAATCCATTAAAATATATTTCATGGAAACATTACCTGGCAAAGAAGTTTGTAAAAGGTCCCAGTATTTTCCGCTTACTGTCCAAGTCTGTCTCATGACAATACTGCTGCTGGCTCTGGTCATTGCTGTCTCTAGAGGAATTCAGGGTAACATCTGAAAAGTGCGCCTCATCAGTCTCGAGATTCACAATTGCACTTGAACTGCTTGTGACCACAAAGTCCAAAATGTCTTCATTGCTAACTGATAAAGTTGTTGACAGTTCTGTGCTAAGACTAGACACACTACAAACAGAGATATCATCACTTCGATTTAGAGTTTTTGAGGTTGGACTATAAAGTTTGACAGTGTCATACCCAGTTCTCGGGAAAGTCGAGGATTTTCGCACGGCATGGTCATGCTCAGCAGTCAGTGAATGCAGAGGCACATACGGCGGCAGTGTGCACGCGCTCTGGAAAGCCCTGTCAGGCACAAGTTCAGGTTCTGATTGCTTTCTCTTCACATTCAACACACTGCAGTGAACAGGCTCTGGATTTCCTATTTCTAGAGTTGGAATACCAGAATCCACTGATTTAAGGCTATGACAATCTTCTAAAGCACTGGACAGCAGGCCAGGTCCATACTCAGGCAATGAGATATCTCTTGGGGTCCCGGAGTTCAAGTTTTGAAGGCCCTGGATACTGTTGCCCACTCTTGCATCCAGAATTCCCACGAAGGTCAAACCATTTAAAGAGCTGGATAAATTTGCTTCGGTTGTCTTGGCCCAGCTGGTAACTGGTTAAAAAGAAAGAAAAGATTAGGAGTTTGCAGGAAGGTTGTGGTTTGTTCCTGACTGTTTGTTTTGTAGGGTTGGTTTTTTTCCACGGTTGTTTCTTGGTTTTGTTTCTTGGTTTGTTTTTTTAATGCACTCAGTCCTGTCCTAATTTAGGCTTTTAATTAAAAATTATTTGTCTTCTCTTGCACATGATTACTATCCCTTCCCCCAGCATGGACAACCAGGACAATTGCAACTTAAATTAGGCTTCTAGAAAATGTGAAGCATGAAAAGCTTTTCATAAGCAGTTTGTGTGCCCATGTTTGCTTCTTACATATCTCCTGAGAGCGAAATTGCATACTATAAAACCTGCAGTATTTTTATGTTCCCAGTCAATATTGAGGAAAATGTATGAGATTTATTTTTATACAGTCATAAATTCATATTTGCTGATGTCAGAGAGCTACAAAACTTGTTTCCATACACTGAGAGCAGATTTGAAAGTGTTCATTAAACAGAATTTCTCAACATTCTTCTGGAAACCATAAAACTGATAATACATTTGTCACAGAAGAGAATGCATTATGTATCATTGTTTCATTAAGGAAGAGATGCAAAATCTGACCAGCTATGAAGCTATCCACAGAGTCAATGTTTTGACAATACACACAATGCACTTCATCAGTGCACATCCAGTAACAATGACATTTGCAAATACATTGCATTTGCTGCACTCAGGGGCTGTGATCCTCCACCCATGCTGTCCCCCCAGGGGCTGCCAGCAGGTCAGTTAATCCAGTCAGTGCCCCACTTCCAGTCTGAATCTGAATGACCTGCAAAGCAAGGGCTGTCAAATAGGAGCTACAGGTTGGATGCACCCAACTCGATGGTAACTTTCATACACCTGGAACACCATCAGGAATATTGCCCTGGCTTCCAGAACTGCTACTGACCCTTTAAACACTACATGAGCTATAGAAATAACACTATATATCACACAGATCTTCTCTTTCCATATGAGTAGTAAATTGTCTACAGCCCTTCTGAAGTTTGCAATGCAATTACTCTGCAGCAGTTGGCTTAACAAATATGCACATATTGCTTCAATTTCTTCTCTCTGAAACACTCTGGGATAAGTGTGAATGAGTAAAGAACACTCATTCCATCTTGCAAACAGACTGCTTTCTAGGCAGATTTTTCTTCAGTTCCTGAAGCCTGGTCTCCTGCTTCTGGTCTCCTATTCTCTCTCAAGTAGAGCACTTAATTAAAGGTGCCAGTTGTTCTCTGCAAGGTCCTCCCCACATTCTATTTTTAAAAAAGGAATACACACATACCCCCAAAGAAACCCCAAACTTCTCAATTTCAAAAGTCAGTGAAAACTGCTATCTCACAGCAGTTCTAAACCTCTGGTTAATGTCACCTGAGCCCTGCCAAACACCAGGGTTTGACACACAGTCCATTCTCAGATCTGAGGACATCAATACAGTTTGGCATTGTGATACCAACAGGCAGTGAGTGAGAGAAAACTAATTTCAAGCATATCTCACTGGTCAAACCAGAATTTTCTTTTTCCATAAGTTTTCAGTCGTGTGGAAAGTTCAGGAATCCAACTTACTTTGTATGCTACACTAAATCTTTAATGTACTACCCAAACAATATTTGCTAGCACATATGAAACTCCAGTTCAATCCACTCCTAAGCACAGGCAAAAGTCCAGGAGAAATAACCCTGGATATTTCATCTTTTAGACTTCTTCAGAACTTTTTAACAGCCAACTATATGCTACCCATCCAAATCAATCAATGCATCAATTGCCTAATCTTCTGCCTAAGCAAGGTTTCAAGTGTATTGTTGTGACTAAAAAGCTTGTGAAGATGTGTGAAGTCTTTTCTTAAAGAGTTGCTATAGCAACTTTTTTTCATATTACCACGGTTTGAAAAGTTTACATCCCCTGCAATTAAAGTATGTTTTGAAATAGCTGACACACCAACTGTGTACATTATAAATTCTCTATTCACTAAATTAAAATTGCAAGGGCCAGCAAAAAAACCAAACAACCCTAAACAGCAATTCTTGAATGCAGGCAACAAACTATACTCAAGGAGTCAACAGTGATAGTTCAAGCATACAAATAAGACATAACACGGAGCATTAGATATAATTACTGTTGTATATACTGGAATCTCCTGTTCTCAGACCTTCTTACTTGAATTCAGTTGTTTTTGTAACAGAAGTCTGACTTTTCTTCTCCCTGTGTTCACCTTTATTCCTTCATATATTTTACATTGCTCTTCAAATCCACAGCCCACCCCAGCCCCTTTTGTTACTCTAGAGCATATACACATACACACTTCAGAACAGGTTAACCAAGGGGTCTGACTTACAAGAATTCAAACTTATGAATGCATCTAGAAAGTGCAGTCCAGAAAACAAAACAAATGTAATCTGTCAGGAACAGCTTTGATGATGTTTGGGTAAACAGTTCCCATAATGAATTCCTCCCATGACTGCCTCTACTTCTGCTCAATGATTTTCCCAAGCAGCAGCCAGTCCTTAGCTTAATTGCTCTGCTCTTCTCAACCCAGCTTACAAATGGTAAGCATTCAAGTGACCTTGGCAGAGGCAGTAACTACAGCAGCTCAAGAGGCCAAATACTGTAAACAAAAGAATTTAAAAAAAAAAGTGAAAATAGCTTCTGTACCCAGTGTGGAATTTTATTTCACCTTGGCTTGGTATTTTTTCAAGCAATAAATTTAACAGGAAGAGACCCTTTAAACGGCCAACCAAGAAATGCAGAAGTATACAACACTACAGCTTGCTGGAGCAAATTATGCAACGGCAAGCTACAAAGGTTTTACACAGTTCAGCAAAACTGTGGGAGGCTTTGAAGTGTACCCATCAAGGGCTTTAAATGAAAACTTGAGATGCAGTCAGCTGTCAAGAACATACAGGAGAACTCCTCGATTCATTTGGAGTTAAGTTGTTGTAGGATTGTTTTTAAGGATGGAGTGATATGTATACTCTGTTTTAGCTGCCTCACTAGTAAGTGCTAAAATCTGACAACTGATGTAAAATATTCTGTCATGTCCTCCAATGCTAACTTCTTTCCATAAAGCATTTATTAACATAACAATGTTGAAATATTATCATCTGAGTACCATAAACTACTGAGAAATAGTATGCAATTTTGTCCACAAGATTAATCCCCATTGTTTATTTAAATATACTACGATCGAAATAAAGTCAATATTTGTAAAGTCCTAACATCCTATATCTTATAGAGAACATGATCTCTTAAGAGGGAACATCCCACAAAAACAACAAGGAAAAGGGAGGATAATACAGCCAAGGTCACAAGTGGCAATGAGAGAGCAGGTAGATGTTATTTACTCATTAACACTTCCAAATTAAGTGCTAAGGAGCACATGATCAAGACAGTTTTGTAGCCAGATTCAAAACTAACATCAGGACACAGCCATTCACATAAAGGGCAGCTAACCTGAGCAACTCTTTGTCACAGAACACCGTGGATGCGAGAAATTTACATGCAAGCTTGGGAATACAAGATCACTGATGACTCCTAAACAAAAAGAAACTCAGAAAGGCTCTAAACCGCAAGTATCAGAACTTCACGAAAACGTCAACATACATTAGTTCTGCTTTCAGACCCTCTCCTAGGTAATTCTTTTTCTGACAGGTGGAGTTTCGATCTGTCTCAGGGCTGTCTATATGGCCTCACATTCCCCAGATTCTGATCACAGCATGCAAGAAGGCATGTTCTGACAATAACCAGAGGCTTTAAAACAGATTTTGGTTTGCATATTACTCAACCATACAGAAGGAACAAGTCATATTTGATTGTAATTTCTAAGATCTACAGTAAAATGGCTTTTTAACCCACTTTGATATAAAAGTTAAAGATAACAGCAATGCTAAACCATCAGAGTAAAACAAAACCAGAGAGATGCAAACTCAAGGCCCGTTATTCCAAGTTTGCTGGGAGTTATGATGCAGTTTAGGCAAACAACAAGAGTAAGACAATAATTTGCAAAAAAGGCTCTATATTTTCTTGCCTCGCAGGAATGAGAAGAGGAACGATTGCATACACAGCTCAGTTTTCAAAGAGTCAACATCACACATTATCTCTTCAACACTTCTGCCAGCATTTTTTCTCAAGTTTTTAAGAACAAGGAATTTCTTCAACTACAAAGTTGCAACTTTTCTTCTTAAAGGATTTTTTTTGTAAATTAACGGTTTATATTCTCCATGTGTTTAATAATAATTTTGTTGCATGTACCAAGAAACACATTGCTGTTATCAAGGGCAGCTTTGGGTGACCTTGGTGCACAAAAGCATCAAACTCAGTTTTGTTTATTAAAGATTTCTTGGTTCTATTTGTTTATGTGCATGTTCTAACAGCCACAGCATTGCCAAAAGTGAAGAACTCCTGAAACTACAAAAAGTCCACCTTTTAACTAAACATGGGATACAGCAATTAAGGCTACCTATGTAAGTACTGCCAAAACTTTACCGGCAAAAAGAAAAGAAACGAGTGGGGATTTTTTGTTTTGTTTTACTTAAGATGACTATTATCCAACTCTCAGCTGGTGACCTTTTAGAAGTGAGCTTTGCAAATCTGGCTTCTGAGCGGAGTGCTCGGAAAGTAATCATAAGTAAGCCGTTCACCGCTTTCCGACTGTTTTTGCTCCGTCAGGCAGGCAGTACAAACAAGTTACAGTGCTCTGCTAAAGCCTCTGCTCCAGAAGCGCTTTACAGGGCTTTACCCTCCCCACACCATTATTACTGAAAACTCGGTGAACTACATTAAATTAATAGCAACGTCAGGAGACCTTCGGCTACTGTGAGATGTAGTTTTCTCTTGTTTTGGGGAATTGCCTGGGAGACTTCAACTAGAAGAGAGGCAGCGAGATGAAAGTTGCTTCTTTCTCACGGGCCGAACACGACTCGCTCTGCGGAGGTTCCGAACTAGTGGCCTTCGCTTACAAAACAACCCAAAGAAACTGAAACAACCGGAAAAAAAAAAAAAAAAAAAAAAAGCCACAACCAAAGCTTTGAGGAAGCAGCGCTCACTCTTCTCTGCGGTCTTCAACCCACTCGGTGAACACTCCGAGAGCTCAGCCCACCTGCTCCTCTTAACTTTTTAACGTGGCCACGGGCCGAGCAAGTCAGTACCGCATCCAGCGCGGCCCCTCGGTGCTGAGGCTGCTCCCCTCCCGCCTGCCCCGCTCGGCCCCGGGCTCTGCCCCTCAGCCACATCAACAGGTACCACCAACACCCCCAGCACCGGCAGGGCTGCGCCGCCGCCCGAGCAGGAACAGCCCCGAGGAGCCCGGACACCTCACCGGGGTAGCGCTGCCCTCCGTCGCTCTCGTCACGCTGGGCCATGCCCGTCGCGCCCTCCAGCCGCTGCTGCGGGACTAGGAGGCGGCCGGCGGCTGCGACGGGCGGTCCATGTCGCTGCTCTCCGGTCCCCGCGGAGCAGCGCCGGGTTCAGCGCGGCTGAGGCGGAGCAGCCGCCCCTCGCCGGACACCCCCTCGGCGGGGCGCGGGGCCTCCCATGGCGCCGGCGGCGCACACCTGGCTGTGGGACAGGTGCCGAGCTCCTCCGGCGATGCTCCAACCCCCGCAGCCCAGACTCCTCCCGCCCCGCCTCCGCTCCCCCTGCCCGGCGCGCCGGGGGAAGCCCCGCCCGCCGGGGAAGGGAACGCCTGCGCGGAGGGGGGCGAGGGGCGGCCGGGCGCCATTTTGAATCGCCTCAGCGCCGGTGGCGGGCCG
This sequence comes from Anomalospiza imberbis, assembly GCF_031753505.1. Lineage (NCBI taxonomy): Eukaryota > Metazoa > Chordata > Aves > Passeriformes > Viduidae > Anomalospiza > Anomalospiza imberbis. The sequence continues at coordinate 54,319,089 of NC_089684.1, forward strand.
GCCGGCAGTGCCCGCTTGGCGCAGCGGCGGAGGCGCTCCGGGAGTGGGGCTGGCGCGGAGGGTGCTGGTTCCGAGGAGATCCCAGAACGGAGGGGAGCGGGGCTGTGGCTGAGGGCGCTCATTCCGAGGCGCCCGGTCTCGGCGGGAGCCACTTTTTGGCCGCCAGGCGCTGCAGCCCGTCCCGCGTTACTGCCAGGGCCCGCGGGCAGCCCTAGCCGCCCCCGGGGAAAGCAGGTGGGCGGGCGGGCTACATTCGTGTTGCCGCCTGCTTTTAGGAGGAAAACAAAATTTAGTGGGTTTACAGGTGTGGGATACGGAACATGTGGAGGTATCATGTGCAGGTGTCTCCTTACCTCTGTGGAACTCTGGCGTTACGCTCTGTAATGCCAAAAGTGGAGGCTCTGGGGTGGTAATTGCGATTTTTGTGTTTATCTTTCCATTCTATTCACCTTCCGTCTCAAAGTGCACCCTTTTACCGTTGGCGTGGTGGAGCTGTGCACACCCTGCTCTACCCCCACTCTGATTTCCGAGCAGTCAGCACCTGACAGGAGCAGAGCTGTCGTATTTCCTCATCATCTGTGAAACTCGGCACTGCTTTTGTTTTCTGCAAAGGTCATACGTTTTGCACCTAGAGTCGGTGATCATGTCTCTAGAACGGTGGTAAGATAAAGCTGTCCCCCATCTGAACCCAGGATTTAAGCACTCTTGTCACCTCACACCTCTCATGTCTGCACTGAAGCTGAAAGTGGGAGGGCAGCAGACGCAGAAATATCTGAAATTGTTTTGCTGTAGCTGGTTCGCTGTGAAGCGGTGCAAACCCATGATTATTCAAGCTTTTATATGGGCAAGTTACACTTGAATAAATTGTGAGAGGCTGAGGTAAAGCTGTACAGAAGTACTTGCCACCATGACCTTGTTGACACTGATTCCATACTATAAAGATAAGAATTAGATCATTATGAAACTGCTCTGAAAATCTACCATCAATCAAAAATTATACCTCTGCAGATAGTTTCTGTGACTGGATCGGTCCTTAGTCTGCTGTATTTCTAAGATGGGTATCAATATAAAATGATTTAAGATTGGCACTAATTTTTCCATATATTCTTTTGAAAATAACTACTATCTCTGTAGAAGAGCTTCCATATTAAATGTAAATAAATAAAGGTAAATAAAAGCAAACCAATTTTGAGACACTATAAACTTGCTTATATGCAAAAGATTTTTGGAGCATATGCTGTCACTAATTCCTTTTTCTGTATTAAATTTTTTTCTTCTGTTTTTGAGAGTGTGAATCAATTCTTCTGTTGGAGCAACCAGAAGAGAGTATTGTCATCATGATGTATCATTGTACCTAGGTCAGTTGTTTGGTTCCCAGGGTAAATAAAAGAATGGAAACAGTCAGGAACTCTCTAATTCTGCAGAGTGCCTGCATAGGAAATAATGATACTCACATCTTAATACAATTCAGGCTGAGGAAACAGTTAGAAATACCTGCTGCAGAATCTTTCAGCGGTGGCAGAGCATATGGGAAGTCACAGAAAATTGCAGCCTAGTCAATTGCACATGAATGGCTGTATAACTCATAGGAAAGGGGAAGTAGCATTTCTGGTGGTCAGGAGCTATTACCAAAAGGTGTTTTGCATTAGCAGTTACTTTTTCTTTCTTTTCATGTCCTTTCATGCCCCCTTCATCCCAGATAAGGTAAATGTCTGCCTGCAAATGTTCTCTATTATTACTTCTCTGTATGGGGAGAAGCTGAAGGGCTCACACTGTGACTAAATACAATGTCACACCACTAGCTGTGATGAAGTGTGGCATGTGCTAATTACTGAAAGGAGACAGAACAGGTACTGCCGGGTACAGGAAGTATAAAAGCATAACTCAGCGCAAAGGGGACCTTTAGCACCTTTCTTTTCTGCAGCTGTGCAAAATTTAAAGTCCACACAGAAGGGCACACAGAAATCAAGTCTTCCTGTTTAAACACGTGGGTTGTAAGTAAATCCTCAGAAGAGTGATAAGAAGTTAATTGTGGCATTTAATCAGCATGGTTATTATCAGTCTTCTGCCACTGATTCAAGGTCAAGTAAACCTGCAGAACACTTAATTTTATAAAAATTCTTGGGATAAAATCATGCTTTGTTTAAGAGTGTTGCCTGCAGCTGTTGTGTAGAAACAAAATGTTACATAGAGCAGCCTCTCTATGGCAATTGATGTTCACCTAGTGGGCAAAAACTTCTACATGTCTAATAATAGACTGGTGCTAGAGAATTTAATTTTTTTAAAAACATGAAAACTCTGTGATACAGACTTATAGTCATGCCAGCAGAGTTTGATATCCCAGTTTAAAATTATTCTGCAAGAAGGAGTTTTTTGCTCTGTTCTCTCAGTGATTTCTCCGAAATATACTACACATGATAAAAGTACACCAAATACCAGTCCTTCCTCTGTTTCATTAGAGCCAAGGAAGTTTCTGTCATACTTCTTATGCCTGTAGATGTGAGAAAGCATTCTCTGCTTAGGCGTTCAGTTCTGTTTTGAAGCTCCAGCAATTTTATAATTGATACAACTTCAAATTTATTTTTTAAGAGCTAGATGAGAACATCTAGATTGAATTTTCATTCATCACAAGCCAAGTGTGATGCAAGCAGCTTTCAGAGCCAGCCAAACTGAGCTTCATTTGAATCCACTGTGCAGCTCCTGAAAGTCAGTAATTCTCTGTCACAAGCTAGAAGGCAATTTAATTTTTTTTCTTTAGTTTAAAGAAAAGATTAGCATGTTGTGAATGTACAGCAGTTGTGCATCACTCTGAGCTGACCAACAGCTCCTGCCTCCACATGCCATCACTGTGATTTAAGGCAGTTGTAGCTCACCCAAGCCTGAGTGCAAGGATACCAAGTGTGGCAGTGCTGGATACTCCGAGTTGTTACCCATCATTCCACGAGATAGAGAAGCTCTCTCTGGAAAGCAAATGCTAGCAAGACAGGAGACATTGCTCCTTCTCCTCCTTGCTTTACAGAATTACCTGTAGGCACAGTGAAATAACCCATGCATGTTATATGGCACAAGCAAAGGGAACAATGACTATATTCAGGTTTCTACTGACTTGTAGCAATGAAAAGGGTAATAATTCTGTGAAAAAAATCAATACATTGGAAGCAAATGTGATGCTTTTGAGAAATTAATATTATGCTCTTCTACTTCAGATTCATCAGAATTTTTTTTATCACACAAAACTATTTTTGCTGTCTGTATTTGACAGCAGTCCATTGTCAGCATGGCCACCATCTGCACGGGCGTTCCTACTAGAGGTGGACTATCTGTACACCAGGCCATTTTAATAGGGTTGGGGTGAATCAGGAACAGCTGGAGAACATGCTATTTGATTATCCCAAAAAGCTGCCTCTTCCTATAGGAAGTTAGACCTGATAAAGGATGAGGAAGCTAGGTCTATAGCTACCGTCACTGTTAACACTTCTGTTACCACTGGGTAAGAATAGATTGAGAAAATGAAGAGCAGGAAAGACAGGGGAAAGTGTGTGAGACTTTCCAGCATGTTTGAACTGATATTACTGAAACATGATGCGTGACAGGATTGTTTCTATCGCTGTCTACAAACTATTTAGGAAAGACAACATGAGTAATAAAGTGTGAAGGAGTAAAACTACATCAACTAAAAACATTACTCCTTGTATAATATCTCAGAATTGCAGAATCCTGAGTGCCCATAAATAATCGCTAACAAAGCCTCCCCGGTACCTCTGTTACAGATCTTCACTCATCACTAAATCATGCCAGAGAAGAAAACATGGTTGTTGTTATGCACAGCTGCATAATGAAAAGCTGGAGTTCTATAACAGATTTATTATCTTATGCAAGCACTATTTAAATTACATTTCCAAAAGAAAACAGATCTATTCTGTAGCAGTTGTCAACATGGCAAAATCTATTGGAACTCACTACGAAGAAAAAACCAAGTCCTGGACTAAAAATCAATTGTTGTCTAGACCTAGTAAGGATGAATGAAACTAAGTAACATTCAGTTTGGGCAGGTAACAGATCCCATTATTATGTCTCCTTGGATCTGCAGTGCTTCAAAGAATTTAATATTTTTGTACTGAATACAATTACAGGAAAAATGATGGCTTTTTTTCAGCAGCATGTTGGCCCACTGTCAGCTCTGTCAGCTGATTTTTCCTGTTCATCCCATTATCATCCCACTGGAGCAGAGGTAGACCAAAAAATTTATAAGCATTTGCATGTAATACTACATTTTGAGAGGAATTTAAAAAATGGAACAGAAGTCTTACAGTAGGAAGCTAAAATGTATCAGTAAAGATTCCTTTGTCCCAAATCTCTGGAGTCTTTTTGCTATTAGTTTCACAGGTAATAAAAGAAAATTATGTGAGATGCTGTATGTGGAAGGTAATGACTGATTCACTGGGGATAATGCTGGTCCTGGCAGGGAAAGAATGAGTTACTGTGAAGGAATCCTGGCTTTCCAGAAGGTTCACTGCCTTCCCATGTATTTTCACATCAGACACTCCCATGAAGGCACAGTGTGACATGCATTTACAGCCAGCCTGTCCTACCACTGATGGATGCACTTGTTGTAGGACTATACAGTGGCGGTTTTTGCATGACAGGAGCGTTGTTTACACTGGAAACTAGTTCATTACAATATGTGTGTTTAATATTAATTCAGATACAGGAACTGAAAGCCTGGCTGATGAAATGTAGTTCCTTTATCAAGTATCTTCTATAAATGCAATGAAAATTTACTACTTCTGCTGTATTTAGGAAATAATTAAAAATAAGGTTTAAAAGTTTCAACTACCAAGTTTGAACAAAAGTATTCAAGGATCTTACAGAGGGACTCTTCCATTATTTCCAAGTGTGTGTTTCTGTGTCATTTTCACCAAACTTCTAATTCAGGAGAATTCATTCTGCACAGAATCCCAGGTTACTTGGCTGCAGACTTACAGCACCAAAATACACAAGGCTCCACCAAGTAGAATGTGAGCTGTTGGGGCTTTTTTTCCTTTCTCTGAAAGGAGATGCAGCCATGGAATTAGTGAGAGACTGGTTTCTTGATGGCTGAACACAAGCTGGAAGCAGAAATAGAAATCTGCTGGGTTAGATCCCGTATTATATACAAGTTCCGTAACTGTTATGTGAGAGGGGGTCTGGGTTTGCTTGGGTTTGATTTTTCTTTAAAAGGTCTCATGTTTTCTAAACATTAATTTGTCATTATGAATTAATTTCTACAGAAATAAAGTGTGGACAAAGCTCATTTTGTCTTCTTTTTTTTTAAGAACGTATGCAATGTATTTAATTTTCCTACATCCTAAAAGTAGTTTAAAAAATTACAGCAATGAAAAGGACTCCCAAATTAGGTATGTCATGCTATTTCTCCAGAATAGTTAATGCTTAACTGCATGTTGTATCTAAGTTATACACATTAGCCGAAGAGAATGAAGACACACATACACACCATCCAATTGTCCTTTTATATTTTTATTCGGTGTTAAGTAACTCCACAAGAAAACAAAATCAGTTACTCTGGTGTACGTGAAATCAGAACAATACAACCACTTGAAGCAAAAAGTAGAAACAAATTTCAGCCCAGGAATGGAAAACTGATAACTTCAATGCTATGGATATGCAATGCGCTTCATCCCACAGTGCGGTTCAGCGTATGCCAACCTTTAATGCTCTTGTTGTTATTGTTGTTCGTATGTGTTTCTATCCATATTGAAAAACTAAAAACCACACTTCAACTCTCACTGAAAGCCTCAGAGCTTTAGCCATTAAACTATGAAAACGAGTAAAGACAATTTGTTATTGCCCAAGCTCAATATCGGATTTTTTTTTCCCCAAAGGTGCTGGAATCATTACATGCCACAGTGTAACTCTGAGCAACACCTTTGTTACTTTTGAGCCCTTTCTTACCAACAAAGAAGCTCTAGCCAGAATTAACTGAGCTGAAGTTTGTGTTTGAAATATGTCCACTTGGTCACTTCCTGTTCTCAAATGAATTCTATTCCATTCTTCACTGTAGTGATTTGAAGAATTTGTGTGTAAAGTTCTTTTTTCCTTTCATGTTACAGTTAACTAGTTTCAGTGCAGGTGCTAAACAACCTCTCAAGGAAGCTTCAGAAGAAAGTAAAATATATAAAATCTATTAAAAGTCTGCAAATAAATTAAGAAAAGAAACTGTAAAGTGTCAAAAGATTTGCTGTATGAATACAAACCCTAAAACATAGTCTAAGAGGAGGACCAAAAGAAAGTCCTTGGATAAGGGCAACCAAGCCAGTTTTAGTAAGGATCTCACCAAAAGCGTTGCATGAAGACTGGCATGGTTTCCCAACCACGTATTTAAATTCTTACACTGTCAATTGAATAAAGGCAACAAAACCCAGTTACTCAGAAAGCATTTCTAGCGCAGAACATATTTCAAAGGCAGTTCAGCTCACATTTCAAACAGCTATGTTTAATGTGAGGTTTATTGCCTGTCAAAAATAATGGTGAAGCTTTTCAAGTCACTTTCTGCACTTCCTGGTGTTATAGATATGCTGCGATTGTGTAGACTAGTTAGTTGTCATTTTTTGAACTAGGAGTTGTTAAAAAGTCAGAATGTTTAGTTTTGCAAATATTGCTCCTCCTGGCTTATACATTTTGCATAATGTGTTAGAAGCAGAAGGAGTTGATAGTCTTGTACAGATGCAATGTATTGCAACTTGACAATGTATTGACTTTCTAAGTTAACAAAAGAAAATTTAAAAGCAAGTCACATAAAGCAACAATCACTACTGCAATCACACATGTATGTTTTAAGTCATCACCTTCCCTACCCCCACCCACCACACACATAACTTGCCCCACACATTCTCTCAGAAACACAAAATGAACTACAAGATTTACTAAATTACAGCCACAACAGCAGCTAACTGCAGCAGCCACAGGATTTCTTTCAAGTGAAGCACTGACCCTTTGCATTTAAAACATTGAACACTGAGCATTTTAGAGTTTCAGTCATTCAGGCTCAAGTTCAGTTACAGGATGCTTTTGCAGGTTACATGAATGCCTTCATCTGCAACAAGACAACATTCTCATTACTCATTAACAAAATTCACAACAATCCACACATCACCCCAGTGGTTTATTATTTTTGGTGTTACTTTTTGAACTTCTGCCCCACGTTGGCAAATTGCTAAAAAGGACAAAAAAAAAAAGAAAAAAAGGGAAAAAACCTCCACATTGCCTCCACACCTACAAAAAATCCTTGGCTTCTCCAGTTAGCAAAAATACAAACCATGGTATCCTCAGTGTTGGTTTGTGGGAGGGGGGAATCATAGGATAGAAAACACAGTTTCTGTAAGTCTCTAAAGCACAACCCTGTTGTTCCTACTTCAAAGTTATGAGATTTACTGAATGAAGACTGGACAAGTCATTCATGCTTTTCTCCTGCATTCAGAAAGGCACTGATAGATTACAGTGTTAAGTATTTATCTCCCAGTTCTTAAAGAACAAAGCCTAATGTGCAGAAAGCTGAAGTCTCTGAATAGCAGAAGTAGTTGTAGACACTGCGATGCTAAGAAGATCGTAATAGTGGTAGGGCTACAGTTACGAAAGAAAATAACTGCAATTAAGATGCAAAAAAGCAGTGGTACTACTAAGACAAGCACATGCACATCCATTCTTGATTTGACAACACAATCTAGTCTAGTTCAAATAGCCAAGAATTTAACAGTATTTTTTGGGAAAAAAATCTTCACCAGGACAACTGTGTCCTCATCTATAAAATAAGCAAGAAGAGAAAGATAAATACACATCTGAATCCATTAACTGAAGAGGAAACTCAAGTTGTTGTTTTAGAGCTACAGACCCTCACGAAAGATAGTTTTCCATCTCATGTTACTTTTCAATCATCTGCTCTACTCTGCAGTTTTTACAGTTGAGTTCGAGAAAAAAGCTCCTCCTCACATGGATCAGCCCATTCGCTTCCACCTTCTGAAGCTGTGTCTTCAGAGCTGGAGCTATCACTGGAGTAGATCTTCTTCCTGAAGCCATTTGGTTTTGCCTCATCATTTATATCATCTGCACATCTTGCTTCATAAACAGAAGAAACCTAAGGATTTAAACTGACAGTGTTGATGGGGAACAATAAAGAACATGCTTGCTTTTCTCTGGGCTGGGAGGGTTATATGGTTTTGTAGTTGTCCAAGAGAGATGCCACGATTACAGGGCAAGTCCTCCTCTTTCCTGACTTAGTCCATTATGTAGAAAGGACTGCAGAATAGCAGGGAAAAAAGGTGGTGCTTTTATTATTTTTTCCTATTCCTTAATTTTAGGATTTGCACAAAACAGCAAGAGAATCAAAAGTGAACTCAGGATGTATCTTTATCACATTTCATGTTAGAAAAATTACTGTAAAAGTTATCTCCAAAACCTGACAGTAAGTATTAAATACTAAGAAAACACAGCACAGATCTGAGTAAACTTCAAGCAAATGTATTTTAAATATGTTTTCATCTGAATGAGTAAAGCCACAGCAAGCATGTCACAATGTTAAACTAAGTGCTATCATCACTCTGAAGTTTAAAGGTATGTCAGTACATACATGTGTACATGAAATTTTTTTCCCTAGAGAAAAAACCCAGGGTTTTTTTGCTTGTAATGAGGACAGTATTCAGCATATATTATCCTTATGACTTGATTTGCTGGTCCTTTCTGCCCTCATAGTGCACTTCAGCTCACTCTACACTTACTGGAATTGGAAGTCGAAGGAAAAGACTCATGTTTAAGACTCATGACAAGCAAATGGCAAGCGTTCCCAAAGGAAACTGGCTTTGCTTATCTACTAGAAGCACAGCTGTTTGTACAAAGGGTTGTACTCCCCAAAGTACAACACCCAGAGGAATTTTCAGAAGGATGCTCAAGATGCAGAGGAGGTTAAAAAACAAAGTAAGAGAAGAGAAGCTTTTGAAGTTTTTTGCAGGAATTTAATTTGAGGGTAGACTGAGAACTGTGATGAAAGGAAAGATGCAGCAGCCCACCCTTATAAAATAAGTAAAAATCTTCCTCCCCAAAACCATTGACAAACTTACCATATTAAAATCTAAAAGATGTTCATCATCATTGGATACTTCCTTTACATCTGCAAGTTCTCCTACACCATTCTCTCCCTTGGCATTTGTATAGCACTCTATATTGTTTTTGTGGGGGTGTTTCAGATGCAGAGGAAACAAAAACAGAATTGAGGAACACTGTTATTTACATATACCATAAATTAAAGCATCCAGAGATGTATTCTTGGAATTCACACTCTATGCCATGTAAACTCTTTGCCTGTGGGGGTTTTTATGGTCTGACACCCAGAAAGAAATCAGTATAATACCTCATGGAAGCTTCATCAAATCCTACCTGGATAACTAATAGTAAAAGAAGAAGCTACTTAGTTAATGAAAACACCTAAAATACCAAAGAGCAAGAATTACTTTTTTTATCATAAATGGTTTAGTACATTTTTTAATTCTGATATTGCATTGTGTTCCACATCACTCCTATTTCTATACCCACACAGTATAGACTGAAACAGTAGCCTGCTCCTCACTGAAACTCAAGAACCCCAGCTGATGTGAATGGCTATGATTTGTGCTTACCAGAGTAAACTTTTATATATATAATATCAACATCTATCATGTAGATAGACACATATGGATCACATGCATCAGCACCCACATATAAAAAGTACCCACACTGACAGCTGGATACGGAAAAAGGTTTGTGGATGAGTAACGTCAGCTGTGAGGATCAAGTCCCGGTCTCGTTTAAAAACTGAGCCGCACAGAGCTGGCTCTGTTGTCCCTGACAGACATCCCGTTGTCCCCGGCCCTGCACCAGCAGCTGCTGGGCTCGGCCAGGGAAGCGCTGAGCAGTGATGCGCGCTCGCCGCCAGGGGGCGGCCCCGGCCCCGCGGCTTTGCGGGGGACCCCAGCCCCCGCTCGGGGAAGACTGACGGCTTTCGCCAGCGGGGCAGGCTCCGAGCGCCCCTCTGCTCCTGCATCGCCCAAACTGTCCTAAACACCAAAGTAAGGCTCTTTCGGAACCAAGAACACTGTTTAGCCCCCGCTCGGGGAAGACTGACGGCTTTCGCCAGCGGGGCAGGCTCCGAGCGCCCCTCTGCTCCTGCATCGCCCAAACTGTCCTAAACACCAAAGTAAGGCTCTTTCGGAACCAAGAACACTGTTTAGCTGGTTGCACTTAAAGGTGCGCTTCAAAAATAGTAACTGGCTAATCTACTTTCAAATTATTAAGGAACCAGGTCTCCAGTAAAAACTTTCTCACCCTGAGCCTGTACCAACAGAAAGCACCAGAGATCCTGTCAACTCAAGATACAGAATGGTCTTGTTCAGCTTCCTGCCTTCTAGACAGAAAAGGGGAATTGGTATGCAGGCAAAAAAGGCTGCCTGGATTCTTGGCGGTCCACTGAAAACCTGGGCTTGAGTCAGTTGTCAGAGGCTACAGACTCCTGGGAGTGCTGGAAGCACACGTGCTTCTGGTCACGAGCAGCCTGCCTGCTAAGACTGCACTTGCTCAGTGCAGGACAGAAGAATTCTGTCAGTGTGAAAGGAGTGGGCAAGTGGCAAATCCCTCTCCTTCCCAGCCTCAGAGAGATTCCACACATTCACTGAATAACTGGCATGTTATTTACGCACACCCATAAAAGGTAATCATCATGTTTTCACATTCCTATAGACTTACCTACCTAATAAGTATTTATCAGGATGAAACATTAAAATATGTAATAAAGTGTTTTCACAATCACAGATTTTCTGTTTATTTAATTGTAGGCTTTGGAATTAAGTAAATTTGTGTAAAGATTATTTTAAAATCACTTTCTTTTAAAACCAATTTAGAATCATGCTAGAGGTCTAATACAAGTACAACTGAAGCATCCCAGTTCTCTCTCAGATCAGAGAATTTTTTGTGGAAGCTTACTGGTGTGGTTTTTTTTTTAATACAGACAGCAAATCCAATTCATCTGCAGCAATTCCAATCCATAACAAGGAGCATTTCATTCTAACATGGGCGCAACAGCAAGTTAGTTCTAACAGGCAGAGGTGCTTACCTTCACACTGTGATGCAGGAAAAAGGGGAGAATAGAGCGCCTTTTCCCACCAGCATTGCTTTTCCTGGCTGCCACTCATTCTCTGCAGATTAGTATTCAATATAGGAAAGTGTTTAGACAATAATCACACTTCATTTTGCCATAAATAATATACTTACATGTAGAGGAGGAAATTCTGGTATTACAATGAATTTTCCTAAGTCTTACAGGTCACACTGCTCAATTTGTAACATTAATGGGAAATGATTGTCAAACTGCAGCGGAACATCCATTCTCTGAACTCTTTTAGCCAATATGAACTCCATGCTGTGGCTCAGACTGGGCCCATACAGAGTTATACAAATACAGAAAAAAAATTAATTCCAGCCCTACACTTTACAATCTAGAGAGAGCTATCCAAGGGATGGAAGTACAGTGAAATGTTAGCCAACATGACAAGCAGTTCAGTGTAACACAAAACAGAGAAGACAGCGAACAAAAAGTGGCAAAACTTCATATTTAAAGTTTGGGAGGATGAATTAGCAGTACCATTACTCAATGGAAAAACACAGAATTAGAGAATTATGTGTCAACATGAGGAAAAAGAGGTTATGAGGATGATCAATGATTTGTCTTTATGCTAGAAGTAATCCAATCACTAAGACTGCCCAAATTCTCTCCCTTTCCCCGTATTTGAATGCTAGTTTAATTTTACAGAGGCCTTTCCTTATGACATTGATGGATATGGCTAAAATAGCAAGAGCTTGTCACAACACACATGTCCCCAGTTTCATTGCTGCACCTGAGGTAACCCCATTAGCTTTCAAAAGGTTATGCCATTCTGCAACATCCTCTATAGATATTAGAATGACTCAAAAAGCAAACAACAGTGCAACTGCCTACAACAAACATTAACAAATGAGCTTCAACACTGGCTTTCTAGCCAGCTGTCTCCTCAGTAAACTTGAGAATGTTTAAACATGTTAGATTAATAAGCATCCTTTTGTTCCTCCTTAACCCGCTGGAGAACTACACACCCATAGAACTTAAACTGACAAACACTCATTCCTTAATAAAGAGAAGCCCCTCTCAAACCAAAGGAGTGACTCAAGAGTGCTGTATTTAGAAACATGTCCTAGATTCAACTTATTTGAACTTATCCATGCTGGTTTCCTGTCATCAGACCCAGGAACAGTTTTTTTGGAACAACCCTCCAAAAATTCAAACCCTTAATTCCAGAAAAGGGAGTTCTTAGAAACTGAAATCATCGGTTGGTGTCTTTTTTTAACATTAAAAAAAAAAGAAAAAAAAAAAAGAAGCAGCTCAAGGGTATAAGCAGGACATAGTAAGAAATATATGCATTTACTAATACAGTCAATCATGGAAGCTTCACTTTGTGCTGATTATAGATAGAGGCATCTAAACTCCACAGGCACAATGTGGAGTCAACAACTTCACAACTTCAAAGTCTCTCCCCTGCTGCTGTCACACCTGCACACGTGATAAGCTGGATGAACCCCAGCAGGTACTGGCAAAGCCAGTGTGAGTCTGGCAGGGCACAAGGAGCTGCAGCAGCCTTGCTTCCTGGGCTGAGGCACCAGCAGAGCTCAGCACCTGCTCTGGGATGGCTCCCTGACTGAACTGGCACTGGCTGCTTCAGCCCCCCTGTGCTTCCATACAGCCCCAACCCCTGGAGAGCTGGAGCAGGTCACAGAGAGCTCCCAGCACATTGCTGGATTTTTGTTTGGGAGGGGATAAGAGGACCCTTTTAATGTCCATTTTATACATTTGCAGAAGAAAAATTTGTTCCTACAGATGCTTAAGTGTTTCCTAGGAATACACAGTCTCACATTGTGATTTTTTTTGTGAATTAAAGAGACACCCCCAATCAGTAAATACAAAATACCAACTCCCAAATAGCACCATGAGTCTACCTTCCTTGGTTGGCAATCCTTCCCTTTTAAAAGAGGATTTTCAATGTATGTCTCCTTCTCCTCCTTTCATACACATACTCCTATAGACTTCCAGTGTTTTATGAAAAGTTTTATTAAGTTTTCCAACTAACCATCTAAATAGCAATTATTTAGAATGGTTCTGATATTAAATATTGTGACTGGAAGTCTCTCCTCTCTGAAACTATTCATATTTATTTTACTTTATTCTTAAGTTAAACTCATAGACAACGAGGCAAAAGCAGCTACAATGCTGTTTCACTCCCAGTTTTGCTGCAGCTTGGAGAGAAGACTGATGGGTTTCTTTTCTGGTTCTAAAGCTAGGCATAGGGTAACTGAGGCTTCTCCCAGACTATTAGGTACTAATTTGGAAACACCATCACTGACTAGTTGTACTGCTTCAGAACGCTTGCTGACAAGGGTCACGGCTGACAAGGGCAACAAGAGGCTTGAAGAATGTGAACAGAATAAGCACTAAAGCCTCAGTATGGTCTGAATGAATATTATCAGAAGTGTTACAACTGACAGAAAAAATCATATTAATCTGTAAGCAAATATTTCTTTGAACCTGCTCTGCAAGCCCTTACTATCAGGAAGAATACACCACATGAATAATTCAGAAGCCAAAGCAGCAATGAACTCCCATTCCAAAAAATCAGGTCCTAATTTTACTTCATCAGCCACCCAGTGAAGATACACTTGGCTCAAGAAGCCAGTCACAAACAAACAAAGGAAGCTGAGTCCAGACTTTATAATCTTAAAACCCATTTGGCAATAACCTCATTGCTGAATTTTACTGAAAATATATGTGGAAAGGACTCTGAGATAATCTAGCCTCTACTCTTGGACAAAGCTGGAATCAACTACAATGCACTATTCCTACATTCAGTCTCATCAAGGCAGAATTTCCACTGCTTCTCTAAAAAATAATTGAACCTTACAGTATGCTCCTTGTCTGGTTACAATTCTTATTCTTCTATTTTTCTTAGTGTGCTTTTTCATCACATCAAATTCCTTTGTGTTTACCGGAGCCTACAGAGAACACAGCTTTTCCCTTATCTAACTATGAACATGGCTTCTGCAAAACTGCTGCTTCTGCTCAGAGTCTCTCTTATTTAAGAAAAAACACCCCCAGTTCCTTCACTCTGTTTTCATAAGTAGTGACCTTCGTGTTTTCTCCTCAAGACATCATTCCAGATACAAGGAGCCCGGTACTCCAGCACAGCAACTTTTTTCAGGAGGGTATTCCTGTTCATGGATCTCCATGATGCTGTCTTTTGCAGTGTATTCCTGATTTACACTCAATTATGATGTATTTGAAGATGCTTTTCTGTTTCACATCTCTTCCTCACCTGTCACTCCTCCCATAGTGTTTGTACAAAGAGGGTTACTATTTTCCATAGAAATTTTAGTTGAACCTGCAGGATTGCATTTTGTTTCAGATGCAGTTCAGATTTAACAACTTTTTGATTCTAATCCTGTCTCCCAGTGTAACTGCAGACCTTCCCAGTTTGTTATTATCAGGTATTTTCATAAACATGCCACATACTAGAAAAAAGAATCATCTCTGTTGTCCTCCAGTAAACCACTGACTGTTATTTTGAGAGGGCAACCTTTCTCCTAAACTAATACTTAGAAACTTCCTGTTACTCACACATTTGGGCCATTTACAGTTTAAAGTACAGTTTAGCCAATTTAAGAGGATCATTAGTTCAATTTTCCTTGAGTTCTATTTTCCTCTTTAAAAACAAGATTTGCTTTTTATCTATTTTCTACCTTCCATGTGTTCTCAAACAAGTATTCTAGTAGGCTTTTCTCAAATTAGTTGCTGCTCTTTCATGATACTCAGGTTAATACTGCAGTGACTAACTGAAACAGTGTAATACCTGTATTTCCATTAACAATGACAATAGATGCACTAATCAATACTTTGGATATTACATTTTCATAGCTTTCCAAGCTTGTTAGTTCTGTTTATCAAATATATTTCTGTCATCTTTCTGTTACTGATTTACTTCTAGAACTTCCAGGTATACGAAATCTTTTTTGTTTGCTTTGTTTAAACCTTGGGGGTTTTAAACTGTTATTGCAAACTCTTTCTATAATCCTTTCGAGCCCTTCAATATCTTTGCAAAATAATGTTCTCATAATTAGAAGGTTAAAACTTAAGAGTCTTTGTAGGTATTTTCATCACCTGCCATGATCAGCACTTACCAAGGACTATCTGGCCCAGTCCTGTCTTAGGTAGCCCCCAAATAACTCACTATTTACAGTGAGTTCTTTGCTTTGTATGTGGATGACTCTACATGCTCTTTTTTCCATTTGATTTCCTTGATTTTAAGGCACACAGTAGACATCTCCAAATTTTGTCTCCCTCTTATCACTACCTGGATTTATGACAGCTGACCTTCTACACTGCTAACCTCAGAACCAATGTTTATAAAGCACCCCTCTTCCCCCTCTCTTGACAGCCCTTTCTAAAGAGGTTATGTTACTCCAGTCCAGCACAGAATCCCAAAATCTCAAGGACAATTCAGTCATGAGATACACAAACACGGTTTTTGTCAGTAAAATTTCCTCATCCCCAAAACCAGTGTCTCGGGCATGTTCACACCTTAAAACCCCAGAGATCCTTTTATTTATCTCAAGGACCCAACAGTATGAGCATTCTTTGAGCACACCTGCTGGATTGGAGCCCATATAAAATTTGTTGACAGGAGATGCAGTGTTGGTATATTCACAGGCCATTAACTGGTGCAGATTGTGTACTTACCCACGACTCCACAGCTAAACAGTAGGAGCATATACTCAGAAGAAAAAGGACTGTACTTTGCTGAGGGCAAGGGAGCTGTGTTTGTGGGGTTTTATGCAGCTGTTTGGGTGGCATGTGCTGGTGTTTTTTTGTAGAGGTTGTTTGGTTTGGACGTTTTAAAAAAAATTGTTTTGTTGGCTTCATTTTGTTGTTGGTTTTAGTTTTTTTTTAATCTTATGGCTAGATTATATAAATATCGCTCATGTTAAAAAAAAAAACCAGCAGAAATTCCTGCTGCAAAATACATTGTAATTCTAAAAGAAGTGCTCTAATATAGAAGGTAAGAGGGAGGAAAGTGAAGCAGATTCTCCCTACAGTCTTGTTCATAAATAGGAGGTACTCAAAGATGTGTGTTTCCACAGCACATATATAACTCAAGTTAAAGTGATGCAAAATAGAATGTGTTACTATTACACTGTGGTTTATATTAGTATTTTCACATCCATTATTTATGCAAAAATATTGGAGGTACCTAAGAACACAACTCAAACTTTACATTAGATGACTGAGTTAAACAATGACTTTAATTTCTGTCCAAAGTCAAGCACAGAAACACAGTTTCATTAAAAAAAAAAACAACTTACAAATACTGATCTATACTAATCAGTCCAGACCATAGTGCTTGCTTTGCCCCCATGCATGTACGTGTGGGGTGTCCATGAAAAAAGTTTCTCCTAGACTAAATCTAGGTATTTTATATTGATTTTGCTTAATGCTCATGAAAATAAATAATATCACTCTTAAAAAGAAAAAAGCTCATACACATCTTTTAGAGACATTTAAGCACAGTAAGAAATTTAAATAAATGCTCTGGAGCCCAAAAGCCAATTACATTCAGACTCCAACTACCAGTGCTTAGAAAAGCCTGGAGTGTGCACACACCTTTTTGAGACATGGTAGATAGAGGGGGACAAGTTAACCCAGGCTGTCTGAGCTTAGGGGGCAATAAAGCTCCCCAAGCCCCTCCAGGAAGAACTTAATCGCAAACCAAACTGGAGTCTAGACTGCTGAGAGTTGGCCCTTGGTACTTCTCAGTGGTTTATCACTTTGAAGTTATGAAAATGCCTACAAAATCATGTGACCTGAGCAAGGGAAGCAGTAAGTTTTCCTCTTTGCACTAAGGAACTCAAATAAAATGAAATACCAGAGCTTTCTGGGCACTGTTCACGACCAGAAGACCTTTTATAAGCCTCAGAGCTACCATAAACTATGGTACCACTGTATATACCAGCCACTTACTAGTTTCTTGAATGGATAAGTGGTTGAAGTGAAGATGAGAATAAGCAGCCTCACAGAGCACTGCACATCCAGAAAGAAGATCTGAAAAGAGCTGGAAGGAACTTCAGGCTCTTGCTGTCACAAATAACTATAATCACTCGTTCATTCATTATGCCCTACTGCATGATGGAGTTAGATTTCACTTACTCCTGGTAAAAGGCAATTCCAGAACCTGTTCTGACTTACAGTCTTAAGTTCATTAAGGTTTTTGATGACTCTTTCTGCAAGGCCTGGCACAAATATAGAAACTTCCCAGACTCCAGTAAAGATTTTTGAAGCCACTTCTTCTCTGTTAACTTAACAGAGCTGCAGGAACCAAGATGTCGAGAAAGGGTCTGGAAAAGTCACAAACTTGATTCTCTTGTGCAAGCAGCAGATATCAACTTAATGATGCTGGGAAAAGAAGCAATTAATTTAAAGGAGGATGAGAGAAGAAACAAATAAGGAAGAAGGAAAATAAGAAATCTGATTTTGTTAAACAAAAAGGTGAGCTATAGTTTTAGCAAGAGAAAGGTTAGCTTGCCTATGTATGAGTTAGTGTTTCAAACTTATAATTGAGAAATATGCAATTGCACAACACAAGCTGGGTGCAACTCTTCAGCTGAAAATGGAAAAGCTTCCTCCAAATGTAAATACTACAACTGCTGAGTATGTGCAAGAGGAGGCTGAAGAAGAAAAGAAAATGTACAATGTAAGGAAAAGAAAATGTAAGATGGAACTTATACCTATCCAGACAATATCTCTGGGCTGGTCACACATCTAATTTATTTTGATAGTTAAATGTTTCTACTCAAGAACAGAGGGAGCTAACAGCAAGAAAAACTCAGGGTATTTTTGGCTAGAAAGGATTTTTTTATCTTGATTATTACTTAACTTATGGCTACAATTATGAGAAAGAAACCTCTGAGCTTAACCCATAGTTATGCTGAGGCTTTCTTACGGTACTGTGGTAGCGCCGGATATTTTGCATCCACGTTTTATTTCTTTTTGGCTATATTCTGAAAAGAGGATGCTTTAATTTCCAGAAAATTAAGCCTTTTTACAAGTCTTTCTTTGCTGAAGCTTACATCCAATAGTTCAACTCCAAATTTTTCTACTTGGAAGAAACTATATTGAAAAGACTGACTTCAGATATTTTCCTTCAGAATTTTAAAATATGTTTGAATCAAAATCAGTAATATTTCATTACTCAAAATTTATGCACATTTTAACATTTTATATGTAAATCAGATAACCTAAAAACCTAAGGTAAACAGATTTTTATAGTCACATGAGTGTACACATGCATATATTTCTAAAGGTATGCAAGATGACACCAAAATACCTGAAGATGGCTAATTTTTCACAGAATCACAGAACAACTGAGGTTCAAAAGGAACTCTGGAGGTCATCACATCCAACTCCCCCTGCTCAAGCTGGGCCCAGTTGAGCAGGCTGCCCAGGACCTTGTCCGCATGTCTTTTGAAATCCCCAAGGATGGAGATTCTACAGCCTTCCTGGGCAACCAGCACCAGCACTCGGTCACCCTTACAATAAACAAGTTTATACTTATGTGCAGATGGAACCTCCAGTTTCTCTACAAAATAGTATTTTCTAGAGATCTATACAATCACGAACATTTAAACTGAACTGTCACATGACAAACTGCTGGTTATCAGCTGCCAGCTGCAAATTCTGTAATTTTATATATCCACATACCTCTTCATGCTCTCCTGAAGAAACAGGATTATCCTCGTACGTGGGGAAATGACACCCTGCTTTACAACTGCAAAACCTGCCAGTCTCCTCACGTGGCTCCACTATTCTGCAGTTTACTTTAGAGCTCTCCACCACTCTCCCTTCTAGAGATTCTTTCATACTGCATTCTAAACAGGGATCTTGGTTTCCTACTGGCAACATCCCGGCCGACTCTTCTTGGGAATCCAATGATGTCTGTGCACTCTTCTCCATTCCAGACTTTTTTAATCTGGGAAGGAATTTTCCAGATTCAAGCTCTGATTTTCCATAATAATGCCCTTCTTTTTCTGCATCTTCTTCCAGAGGTTTGAGATCTGCCTGTGGATCCTCAAATACATCTACTTGGGGAGGGACAGCAATACCTCCCTCATCTTTTTCTGACTCAAATTCTGACTCGCTTCCACCACCTGGAGAAAGTTCAGATGCAGAAATTGGGCGAAAGTGAGTCCTCGGAGAAATCCGTATAGCCCTGTACTGCGTTCGATCAACACCACATATCCTGGGGTGTAAAACCTCACTGTCCGAATCAGAGCACAGAATGGACTTAGGTTTAAAACTAGGGCTGAAAGATGCAATTCCTTCTGGCTCAAACGAACACTCTACATGAAGAACTTGTGAAAATGGATTGTTCAGGTCAAAGGAAGAGAATGAGTATTCAAGCCCCGGTTCTTCGACTTGAAAGTTACCACAAGCTCCCAGTAAGTCTTCATGGAAGATAAAAGAAAAACCCTTATTTAATCCGTTATCTCCGCTCTTTGATTGCTCGTTCTGTTCAAATGATACAAACGGCCTCCATAATTGCCTGTGGCCAGGGGCAAAGCTATTACCTGGAGTCATAAAAACATCTGTACCAGCTATTGTCACCACATCGGAAGCTGCACATTGCAGTAAGCTCCCCTTTGAGTGACCAGGTGGCACCACTGCCCATTCTCCATCACTGTTAAATGTTTTAAGCTCTCCATACACACCACCAAGTATAAATGAGTTTTCTTTATCCTGGTTAACATCCCAGGGTTTTGATGGTGTGGTATAGTCACCACCATCTACTTTTGATAAATCATTTGAGACAAAGGCTCTCTTCTCTACATTCTCCTTTTGACCTTCCCAAAGGTGATACTCTGACCTTTGCACTGCTTTATTGGGTTCCTGGAGGGTTTCAACTTTTGCTTCTGTATCCAAACAGCAGCAATAGTTATTTACATCAGTTGAAAACAATTCATCTTCTATTCCTTCTATTTCTACCATCGCTGCAGAATTTCTGTCTGTCATATTTGTCCAAATATCTTTAATAACCCCTGAGCTGTAGCCATCTCCATGTGGACTGCTTTCCCTACACCCTTGTGTAGTTTCATAGTCTTTACTTTCTGCTTTTTGTTCTAGCTGAATACCACAGACAGATTCTAGCTTAGATTTCTTTTTGAAAATCAAAGTGGGCATTTCTCCTAAACTTCTAGCTTGTTGCTGGCAGGTTTCTTCTGGCAGAAAATCTAGAATTTCTTCATCTACATAATTCGAAGACACTCTAGGAACTACATAATTAATATCTTCTGCATTAAATTGCGTGGATTCTTCATATGGAATATTTATAGTCTCATTGTCTGAACGTGTTTCTTCCGAGTGTGACCATGGACTACAGGTTCTTGTTGAAAGATTAGAACAGTGTTCATTTTCATCAAAGGCACTATTTTTGGTCCATATTAGCAATCTAGACTGTGTTTTTCCAAGAATATTAGCAGTGCTACTAGAATCTGCATTTTCATTTCCCAAGCTGAGTGTTTCAAAAGAAAATGGTAAAACAGAGTTACTGCATTGCACTTCAAACACTGAAAAACAAGAGTTTATACCAGACCCTTCATTAATATCTGAAAAGAGCTCTTGATTGCCAGCAAGCATGTGTGAATTAAGCATTGTGCTGTCTAGGATGGGGGAGAATCTGATCGGAGAATCTCCTCCAAAACTTTCCCCATCTGCATCACCAGAACTAGAAGATGAACAGCACTCCCAAAATTGAGCTAAATTACTAAGATCTTGCAAGAACCACCCTTCAGCACCAACAGAGCTGGTCGAATCAGTCCATATTGCACTTTCCCCTTGCAACTCCATTCCATCTAACACTATGCAACATTCTGCCTCAAAATCAGTTTTTTCTTTACTCTTCTGTCGAATCATATTTAAAATCCGACTCTCCCCTTGCATCGTATCTGAGGCACCAGGATCCAACATGGATTGATCAATATCCACTTCATAGAAGTGCGTTAGTTCTGACAGATGAACATCATCTAAATACTTGTCGTCCTCTGGTTGAGAACATATTGAGGTCCCAGCGAGGTCAATATCCTCATTTAGAACTGCAGGCATTTCTACAAAGTGACCATCGATGAAAGTACCTGCTGCGAGGTATGTTTTATGAGTATTATTGTTGCTAATACAAAGACCATGCACTGATTCAGACAACTCTTCTACAGCCTCTGATGTTACTCCACATATATCTTCTCTGTTGCGGTACGTAGTCTCCAGCTTGCTTTTTCTGCTAAGAGGAACAAAGTACTCCGTAATCGGCTCAGTATACCACAAGGGCTCTTCTTTATATTCCTTTTCATTTCTACTGTCTAAATACAAATCTTTTCCATCACTACCGCCAGCTTCTTTTCTTCCAATTTCTTTTAATGGCCTTTTACCTCTTTTGCACAGTTGTTTGATGGACCCGCTGCTGCTGCTGCTGCTGTTTCCGCTGTGGACTTTTCTATCAACCTTTTCACCAGATTTCACTGACAGCCTGCTCTGCCCATTCCGCCCTTTTTTACTCCGAACCTCTCTTGTTTTGTGTCTTACTTTAATACATTTCATTGATGCCTTGTATTCACCTTGATTACCACTAGAACTTGAGCCAGCCTCACTAGATCCTGATGACCAGGAGCGGGGACGCATCTTTCCTTCAGACTTATGTCGGACTTGCTTTTTGTACAAAACAGGCTTCTCTTCAACAGTGCTGTTACTAAACTTGTTTTCTTTCTCGTTTTTACTCTTCTTCTGCTGGGTTCTTTCCTGTACAGTGGCAGATACTTTATTACTTCTGTCTTTAGTTACTTCACTTTCACTATTGCAATCCTTTGGAGAAGATGTATCCGTGCTAGTTGGTGGAACAGTGGATGAAGATGAGGAGCTAGAGTAAGAGCATACTTTGGATTTATTCCATACAGTCATAATTTCCTGCAGGCAAACTGGCTTTTCAGAAAGAGGAGGAAATGCTTCATAGTACCTGAAAGCAAAACAAAAGGGACATTTGGATTGTAGAACTTCAGATAAGCATTAAGTTTAGAAAGCATTACTAAAAACACAGCAAAACACTACCAGACTAACTGCTAAAAATCTAGTTTGCAGTACATATGTACATGCCACTCACTGCACTATCTGAATGATACCAAAGGGAAAATTAAAATTACTTTAAAAGTGTTATAGTAACATATGTTTAGAAATATACTGCATACAAGTAAAACAATTTCCTTTTCGGAGACTACTAAACATCACTGTAGAAAGAAATTGTAGATGCTTACAAGAGTGGCTCCAGGTTTATTAGATAATGTAGTAATTCACTACAGGCTTCTTAAATGTTTGATTTAGATTATACATGAGGAAGTCCTGAATTTCAGTTAGGTCAGTCCTGAATTTCAGTTTTCAAAATTCTCGTTTATGAAATGAGACACTATCTGTCAAGTTCTATGTAATTTGATCATGAAGTTATTAAAAAAAACTATTAAAAAGGGTTAGTTTTTGAGTAGTTTAAGATGCTTAACAGCTTTATGCAAAAGGTACAAGATTAAAATACGGTTTTCTGCAATATTTATAGTAGTATGTGTTTGGTGGTAGAGAGATTTTTACTGAATCACATATATTTCAATGAAAACTTACTCAAAATTTTTAGAAGTCAGTTAAATGAAATGCACATTGGCACAATCAGTTCCCTGAAGGTTCATCAACCATTTAGTAACATTTCTACTAGGCTGCTGCTACTATTAAAAGATACAGAAGCAGGTGTACCTCCAAGAGAGGTCAATGACAAAATTCCTGGGTAGTTCAGTAACACTGGACTCAGGTACTTACTAACTAGGAGATCACTTTGGTTATCAAGAGTTTAAAGGTTATAAGATAGTTTGTTTGCCATTTCTGCAATAGAAGACAGTGAGATATGAATCCAGGAAACAGATTATTCCCTCCTTGTAAATCTACATGTCAATTAATTGTTTTAAAGGTTTTTGTCTGGTTGACTCAGTCTTCAGGAAACTAAAATAAAGTATAGCTTGAGTTCTGTATATAGTCAAATGAAAGCAGTCTGGGCTTTGATAGAAATTAAACTAAACAAGTGCTTTTATTTAAATATACAAGATTAACAAAAGAAGATGGCATGAAAAGAAATGTATTTCTTAATATCCACAAAACTCCAGATTTCTTCCTAAGTTAACTTCACTCTGTTAAAATATGGGAATAAAAAGAGAAAAGCATCTCAGATAATAATAAGAAAAAAATGCATACATTTCTACTTGATCCTTTGCTGTGGGAGATAAATCAGTCTCAGGAGTCAAAGAGCCTTCTAACTTTTTGTGAATCTTCTCCTCTGTTTTGGAAGAAAATTCCAAATGCTTAACAGAAAAACTCAAAAAATCCAGTGTACTTATAACAGTATTTAAAAAAAGCACCAGGATGTATAACTGTAATAGTAGTAAAATTTCCATACAACACTGTAAATAACATTAAGAAATCATGAATTACTACCCAAGATTCAAGTTTTTCACAGTTGTCCAGTCCTGCAAATCTGACCAAACACAACTGGCCAGCAGCTCCATGCAACCTCATGGCTAGCAATGCCCCACTGGGAAGATTCCTGCTGAATGTTTAATTGTTCCATATCCAAATCCTTATCTCATTCTTGCATTGCTACAGACAGAAGAAAATATTTCTTAAAAATCAACTATTTTACTAAATGTTTTTATCATTGGCCACATCTAACTTCTCATGTGTTTCACTGAAAGGAAATATCCTTGTAGTAATTTTTGAGCTTTGAGTAGATGTAAAGGCATATTTCCTGTGTGAGAGGTGACTGAAGATTTTCTAATTCTTTATATTCAAACCTTTAAAATAAAAAAAAGTGAGACATACGTTTTTTAATTTTATTTTTTTCAAAATAAATGCTCAACATCACCTTGGCTCAGGAAGAAATTCACAGCATTTGAAGTACTAAGAGCTGAGTAAGGATTACTGTTTAAAAACAAAAACAGGGAATGGAAACTGCTAAAACCATGCTTTAAGCAGGTACATGTTTCTCTTATTTACAGCTACTTATACTACATAATAAGCATATTAATTTTACTCTAACTGTCCAAGGCTGCTGCTGTGTGCCTGAGCAAACATTTATGTGCGACGAACTTTCACTGGAGACAACACAAATTTACATTATGCTTCCTCCCCCCTAAGCTTGACATCATAAAGTGCCCATTATCATTCCCCTATAGCCCAAAAATTTTAAGTAGTGGTAGTTATTTGGATGCTTTTCACACAAATAGTTTCCACATAATTATTTTGAGGCAAACCTGCACTTTGCAAGCGTCAATACACAAAAGGAATAGAATCAAGCCTACTTTATTTTCATTACTTTTGGTAGGGAGGGGGGATGCTGAATTTGGAATATTTACTAAAAAAGCAGGCACAGCTGGATATGAATAGTTATACCTTTCCATGAAGAAAGCTCCATTTGTGACTGGCTATTTCTTAGTAAATAAAGCATACCAATACAAAATTGCTTAAATTATTTGAATGAAATTATTCAAATGTATTTTAAAATTGCATGGCCTGTACTAAAAGCTACTGAAAAACAGCCTACCCCCTCACACCCACCCCCATCTCGGAATGTTGCAGAATTGATAAATACAATACATGGCCTCAGAAGTTTTAAACATTTTTTCCTCACCTTGCTTACTCTGAAGGTCTTTCAGTTTGGAGCAAAGCTCCTCCACTAACGTTTCAATCCCAGAGCTCTGCACAACAACAAAACCACGTGGGAAAAAAAAGAAAAGAAAAACAGAAAACATAACTTACTAAAAATAATTTTAATGTCATAGAAATATACCAATACTGTAAACATATCTCAGCAGACATACTGTTGTTTTTGCACAGTAACTACACATGAAAAATCAACAAAAATTATTCCTAGTATAAATCCAATCCTATAAATACATTAGTTAGAGGTCAAAATGATTTCATGGAACACGAAGATACACTCACACAGAGGTTTCAAACTACAGGTCACATTGTTGCATCATTGGATATCCAAGGCTTTGCAAACACAGCATGTCACATTTACTGCATGGTATTCTGCAGATTTAGCCAGGAGTCTCAGCATAGAAGCTCAGTTGCTGCAGATTTAGGCAGGAGTCTCAGGATAGACCCACTGATCACTAGGAAGCATTTCAGAAAGCTAGGCCTGATCCTTTTGGCTGCACAATTTTTACCTGTGGGAATGGGACTGTTAAAAGGATACAGAAAATCAGGCATGAAGGTGGAAAGGAGAACAGTAGGAAGGTGTACCCACATATGTGGCAGAGAGGGAGAGGAAATGCTTCCACAGTATTTTTATGCAAAACCCATCCCATAGTCTTGCCAATTTAAAATGACCAGCTATTTTTTTCTTTTTAAACATTGTGTTATTAACAACACAAGACAGGAGAGGGAAAAATAAACACCTTCTTCATATTTCTATAAGCCTCCATTTTCTTCCTATATTCCTCCCCATAAATATTGAAATACTGAAAATAAACAATACACACAAAACAGTCCGATATATTACCCACAGAGGAAAACCTCATGTCATTCCAATGGAATAAAATTTAAACTCCAGTCAGTGAAATACTAAGCACCAACTTAAAGCCTGAAAAGACCATTCTTGTTGGAAGGAAAACTAGGTGAGGTGGGTACTGTGTGGATATTTGTATTGTCATTATTCAATGGTCAGGAATTGTGCCTGGAGACTGCACTTCACACTTTCCCTAACAGCAAACAGAGCTGGAATCACAGCTAAACACAGCAACCTGGAACTAGTGAGGAAGATACAAGAGGTCCCCTGCACACCACCCTACAGCTGGGAGTGGTAATAAGGGAGGACCACGCAGCTTTTTGTATCCCATGCACAGTTTCCTCAATATCAACTCCATCATTGTTGGAAGTCTAGTTCCACTCATACTTGGAGAAACTTACACAAGCCCCCAAGAAAATTATCTCATCTTCTGAATTTAACATGGTCTTATTGTGCATATAGTTATGGGACATGTTTTTTCTCCAAAGGCAACTCTGATCAAATATCAAGTTACAGAAATACACAGAAAAGAGTTTGACTTGCTGTGTCACCCGGGTGGTATAAAGATTTCATTTTTCCAAGATCTAAGAGTTTCTGATTTAAAGTCCAGAAATTGCTGAGAAATGTGAATATATGTTGCTAAAGCACAAGCAAATATTATGAAAAAGAGAGTACTGATTTATTCAGTCAGACTAGCTTGTTTAATTCACTGTCAGAAAAACACATTTGAAAAATCATACACTGAAGCAATGATTTATATGCTAACTCTAATTATTTGCAGCCAAGTGAGAAAGAAAGCAATGTTCTATTCCTAATTGTATTGCTGCACTGAAGTGCTAAATATAAACCTTTACTCTGCATACTTAACTGAGGATGACTTAGCAATATCAAACTTCAGAAGGCATCTCCCGTATCAGTAAATTTACCAGTATAAATTGAATCATTTAGCAAGGACCAAGCAGGAGAGTAATATGGACAAAGCTATGTAGTTGTAATAATTTGTCACTTTATGCCTATACCACTCTTGACTCCCCCCTCCTCCCTCAAAAAGGTCAACAGAGGAGGAGCTGGCTTTGGTTTTCCTTAGCTCCCCAAACTGTCTAATCGAACAGACACCTGCAGCAAACACTCCAAGGAATACAGATTCACTTCCTTAACTTAATATAACATCATGCTAAAAAAATGCCCCAAACCAGCAGCAATATGCTTACCATTACACCGAAGAAGTGAAAACTTTTGCAATCAAACGCTTCATTTCCTCCTGGACCATGAAACTAATACTTGAGTCAGCTGACGTGCGCCCGCTCTCCTGAGCGGCGCTGAAGGAGACAGCGCTCGCTTTGAAAAAGGGGGGTGGGACCCACTGTGCAGAACACCAGGACTCCAGAGACCCCTGCTCAACTTCTGACTGCAGCACATGGAAACGTGCTGCAGACTTAGTGCAACAAATGCCGTGGCAGTTCTTTCATATATGACACTGGTGTTCACAGAATATGAGATTTACTTACTTTTTTCATTGTTTACCTTAATGCGTTGTAGCTGTAACAGCCCCATGGCCTGAAAGTAACACGTTCCAGGCACTGGCTTGGTTCAGTAGGACACAGTTAGCTAACAAAACTAGGTGATCTGCTTGAATTACTTTGCTTATGTTTAAATTTAAAGACAGTCCCCGTACAGTATAAATACTGGAGCACCTTATAAACATTTTGAAATATGGAAGTTTTGGTGCCCAATTATGTTTGCTTTTGTAATTCCATCATGAAAGGCTTAAATCTCAAAATTGTCTGGCCCAGATTTCTACCAACCTATTTCTCTCATTCGAATTACAAAGAACAGTGCATATTTTTTTTAATTCATATTTTTAATTTTAAATAACAATAATTCCTGCATACCAAACACATTTTATTCTCTTCTACTATTTTTAACATATTTTTCTTCCCTTCCCCTACTTTACATCCAGTTTCACCAAAAGTTGTTCGTTTTGGCTTTTTATCAGCTGGCTGCAGCAAGGGAAGGATTACATAAAGGATAGGTGTTATGTTACTGGCATAGGAGAGATGGTGCTAACAGATAAATTAAGCTTCTGAACTCACCCAGCATGAACAAGAACAGTCAATCTGACTGCTGGAGTTACAGGACTCCAATAACCACTGTCTTCCCTACTGACCACCATGACACTATTCAGAGCCTAATTAATGCAGTTCTGCATAATGAAGAATAAGACCAATTAAAAAAAAAAAAAAGCAAAAAACAGCAAAGCTCACTCACATTTTTATACATATTTGTAAATATGTTTGGTACTTTTGACTGCTTTTTGAGGTTGGATTTTTTTTTTTCCTAAACATATGAGCACATACATATATATAATGACAAATATTAAATCAAAGACCTTTTGAACACACTCTACTTTGGAAGTAGAGCAGTCAAAAATGACAAGTGGTAACTCATTAGCCTCAAGCATCCCAATTGCTTTTGTATGTACATTCACACCTCTGTACAGCTGCAGAAAATGTCCCCAGAAGATATTAAATCTATAAGTGTAGTTATTTCTGAAATATTTTTATAAATTTAAAATATTCAGTTATATTGTGAACCATGGAGACACCCTGTATTATGTGCACCAAACTGAAATCACTAAAAACTGTTGCCTATGTTAGCAGTGGGCAATGGTTTCGATGTGTTCACAGTTTTGAGTAAGAATTTGTGAAACATTAGCTCCTCTCATATGCTTGACAAATCACTTGAATTCTTAACTGATATTCACCTCTGCTAGCAGGTTTCTTCTGAATGTTGCAAACAAGCACAACACAGTCACCATCCGAAAATCTGAAGTTTTTCCTGAATTTGATCACAACCAGCACCACTATTATTTCACATAGTTATACTATGGAAATGAGAAGGGGATTGTTCAACAAAATTTTTCATTTTCACTGAGCTTTCATCTCTTCCCATCACTCAGTAATGATATCTGGTTATGGGTCTCATATTTCTAACAAAAAAAATGCCATGTAAACATATACTTTGTCCTGCAGGTCTGCACATATGCAATAGCCAAGCCTTCTGGACAAAACAAAGGAAAACAAAATTCTGATAGTCAGTACTTAGAAGGAGATTTTCCACATCGGACAGACCATGAATAAAGACACAGAAACTGAAAAATCCATCAGACTGTACAACTCAAAGGAAGTGTTGTTTTAGGGAGATGCTGTTTGGCTTTAAGTTTTTGGCAGGTTCAGTTTTTTTGTCTTTAGTCTAACATAAGTTAAAAGCTTCCTCCAGATGCTTTGAAATGTGCAGTGCAAATATTTACTAAATATGGCTTGTGACTTCAGGCCTTCAAGGTACAGGGAAGGGTCCTTGCCCCTCTTCAATCATTTTGAAAAGCAAAAGCATTACAATTCCTTCTACTTGAACAATTAAAATAATCACTCATTTGCTATTAGGCTTTTGAGAGCTTTCTAGCTTACACTTTCAAAACAAATCCTCATTTCCTTTTCCCAAACATAGAGAATTTGTTTAGGTTGGAAAGTACCACAGGAGATCATCTAGTGCAAGCCCCTGTTGAAAGAGGATAACCTAGAGAACACTGACACTCCTTTCACAAAATACAAGTTCAAGCAATTGAGAAATTAAATCAATATATTCATAGTTTCAAATCATTGATTTAACAGGCCATAGGGCTCTCCAGAGAAGATGGTATTCTGACTGTACCAGGACTGTTTTCTTGGCATGTGTCCTGTCACCAAGTGCAGGATTAGACAGCTTTTCTATATGAATCAGCTGTTAAGCCACGTGAACTGAGTAAGGCACAAAATGTGATTCACTGCAACCACACATCTATTTCTATATTTTGTAGGATGATGAGAGAAAGTTAGAAGTCTAACTTTTCATTTTTTAACATTCTGACACAGTATAATTCATCTGATTACAAGTACTCTCAAAAGAGGTACTCAAGACAGACTGAAAAAAAGACTAAAAAAAATCTTGGCCCAAGATCGGCACTATGCGAATGAATAAATGAATAAATAAATCAATCCATTAAAACAGTAGCTTCTCTCGGGTGTTCAACCCAGGTGGAGTTCATGGGAATAAAGTAAGGTTCCAGCTTGCATTATGGAATTTTTTTCCACCATAATAAGGTGGATGACACTAAGAAACATTTAAGAATATGTACTCGTACAACCTTTTTGACCCTTTAGAAGTAAGAACACAATTAAATCTTTATCTGTTCACTTCAATACATAATGATTTACAACAAAGATATTGGACCAGTCAGAAAAACAGATTCTATTTATTAACTTCTTTTTTTGGGGCTCATGAATACTTGATCCAAAGTAATCTTCAATCAATGTGTGACCTCATAATATCAATTTCCAAGCAAGCTGACTTAATAACACAAAAATGCAAGCTATTTTAAGAAATACGAGAGCAATAGCTCTCCAACAAGGAAATAAAATACTTCCTTGCAGCTCTTTTAATTCTGTCTTTGGTATTAAAACAACATTAGGAAAGGTAAATTACATATCTAGCACACAGCTAGGATCAGGCTCAGATTTCAGAGCTATGATTCACCACTTCACACAACACCTTCTAAGAGAGAGATAATAAATAGCACATGTTATTTACTAATTCTAGATAAAAGAGATCATCTGCCAGCTCAAATTAACTTCAAATGAACATGCTATCCCTAAATGTAGGTTACTAGAACAGCTAATCTGACTTCTGTTATTTAAAACTTAATTCTTTTAGATCCCTCCCATAGCAGGCTACCCTGAAATAGAAGTTATCCCCCCAAGAAAGGATAATTCCTCACTAGAGGCTGTTCTTCCTGATTATTATTCATCACATATAAACAAACATGTTGACTTCAAAGCCACAACAGACTTGCTATCCTTGTATGCAGTGCTGCTGAGATTTCACTTAATCACAGTACTTCAGCTAGCCCATGCTAAAATGTTCTTATCTGTATTATCAATGAAATGGGAGAAACTTGTGAAGTATGTTCCCACCAATTATGCAAAGGCTCTTTTCTGCATGAAGTGAATTGCAGAAAGGACACTTGAATTTTCCCCAGCAGGTGCTCTGCCAAATTTGTTCGAGTTTGCTTGTGTGTATGATAAAAATTCATATTGGATCCCCAACTCAAATTTTTGATGAAAATGATTGTTCTGCATTAAGGAAAATTATAATAACACTCCTCTGTGAGGGAACACAGGGCATTATTCAGGAGAGCTCTGTAACCAACTCTGGCCACTCCTTTGTGCCTGAAAGACTGTGCTGCTCCTCCCTCCAAGAAATGCATATGCCAACTTCACTCCTGTCCCAGGCTTAGCAGAGAAGCTGCTGTGAGGACAGATCTGCCATGCCCCAGTTTGTTCCCATTTTCACCGGAAGCACACACAAGGTGAAATAACTTTCCATCACACTGAACACATACTTTCAGCCTTCACGACAGTCATCTGTACTATTGGAAATAATACTTATGAAGCCATTTTTGTGTAGACTAAGCTCCCACAACGAACTTATCCAGTTCAATATGTATCTTTCCTTTATTGAGAAAACGCATACAAAAACTGGAATAATTAAAACTTTTGTCAAATTCAACTAATGTTACTATCACAGACAGCAAAGTGGCTTCAGTAACATGACTGAAAATGAGATACATGGTACTATGAATATCTGTTTAATGCCATAGTCATAAAGGAAAAGAAATTGATTTATTGTAATTAATTTATTCTGTGATGGTTACCTTGGTGAGACAAATTACTTTCACTTCCTATATGGTATCTGAAGTTATTTTTAAAATTCTTTCCTAAATAACACTGCATGTTCTGGAAACTGCTAGTATATCCCTTTCAGAAAGGGTAACTGGATACAACTCAAAAGAAAGATAATATTCATTGACTTTGTGAAGTGCTTTGGCATTTTCCAGTAAAAGACTACGAACAGAAGAGTCAGACACACAGAAATGCTTACTACTGAGCTAGTCAGCACATATGCTTCAAGAACCATTAAGACTCTTTTGGAATCTTAACTTCAGTTTTTTGCTTTAATAAAATCGAATTTTCAACATACACTTCACTTTTCTGATTTGTTAAGATGGTTTTTACACAACTTGATTCATTCTTGTGATGTCCCATATCTTTACACCAACACTCTTGTTCATGTCACTTTTAGTTATACAAAAATGTGCAATTTAAATCACTTAAGAAATCACCTGATGTTTACAGATTCCCTGGTACCCCAGTGTAGTGGTCTGTGTGTATCATCTACTTAATATTGGCTTACGTTAGAGAAGCAGGGAACAGCAGGAATAAATGAGTGATTAAAATTAATTTTAAATAATTTAGTTAGGTGCCATTCTACTTAAGAGGAAAAGAAAGATTGTTCCCTTGCTACAAACACCAGAAGTCCTTTTTTCTCAGTTCTTGCCTATCACTATTGCAAAGTGTAAGGCAGATTACGCAATAGTGCCTCAGGCCAAATGTCACACAGATACCATAATCTCTGGAGGCAGCAATAGCTGGCCAAAGTAACCCATCAATAAAAACATGCTCAGATGTGCAATCATAACCAATTCATTCATTTGGCCTGGATTAGCAGATTATTTCTTCAAAGAAGGTTTATGTGCAGAACTGGAGTAACTGTATGGATGCCCCACCCCTACAAATGTTGAAGGCCAGGTTGGATGGGGTTCCAAGGAAACTGGTCTAGTGGGAGGTGTCCATGCCCATGGCAAGAGGTTGGAACAAGATGATCTTCAAGGTTCCTTCCAAACCATTCTAGGATTCTATGATGCTACGAAAGTTTGACAGTTCTGCACTTCGAATAAGAAAGATGACAAATACTAAGTGAATTTCAACAAAATCTTATTTTAGACACATCTCAAGTTTGTGCTGAAAGCAAGGCACATTTGAGAATAAAATTATCATTTTAAATTTTTAACAAAACTGTTCACTAGAGCCACACTTGCTCCTCTATGTGGTCCCATATGATAACACAAGTATCAGAAGAGTTACATTTCCCCCTCATGACTCAAGGTAAGCAAAGCCAATGCTCTATGCTGTTAGCATGCCCACACCTGAGTAATTTAAAAGAAATTACTGTTACAAAGTTTCACCAATTATGTTTCTATGTTATCCCCAAGAAGTAATTTCTTAGAACAGTGGGATGGAAGGCACTGTGTGTTCTTGTTAAATATATTAGAGGAGTTAGCTTTCAAAATTCCTCTCAGAATCTATCAACCAAGACTAGCTCTTGCTTTAACAGTTTGAACAGTTTCATGTTAGCAGATTTTGAGAGCTTGGTTAGTTCAGAATGGACCACATTGCCTGAACCCATTATGGCAGGCCTTGGGAGATCAGCAGCACAGGACACTAGGAATGCCTGAGGATGTGCTGTGGACCCTGCACTGGGAGAAGGAAAGAGTCTTGGAGCACTGGTTTCATCTGTGCAGAAAGTAAGATCACAGGAAATTGTCTCCTTTGCTCATTCTTAAAAAGTCCCCACACATTTCAGCAGAAGGACACAGCAACTGGTTTAACTGAAACTCTGGCACCATCTTGGGGTGCAGCTTCACGCGTCACACCGCAAATGTTTGACTGAACTCACTCCACAGGAACTGCAGTAGCACAGCTGGAGACCTGCTTGCTCTATTGGACAATGCAAATTTTAGCAGAAATGTAGTCAGGTACAAGCAAATTAAGCCTGGATTTGTGATCAATGGACAGGCACATAAGTAATTTCAATATTATTACTAGGAAATATACATATTGAAAAGTCTTATATGTATCAGTCTCCCTAAGTAACCTCTAATTCCAACCTTGCCCACAGTATCCACCTTGTAAAAAGAAACACACATGAATTTCTAAACTTATTTATTTAATAAATTTCCGAGTCTCAAAGATACTGCTTTCTGTCTTTTTACAAAAACAAGACAAGTAATGACAAGTTTCATTATTCAACTACAAAATAATGTACTTTCAGAATTAGAAGGTTTAAAAAACAGAAAAAAAGAACCTCCACTTGCACCTGAACAAACTGACCCATGTTTCTACAAACAGCAAAAACAAAACTAATCACCAAGCTATTTAATGTTGACAAATCAGCTGTTTTTACTTAAAATTCGAGGCAGTAACTCCAGTATAACATTTCTTATTTTCATCAAAGGTCTTTTATATAAATATTCCCCAATCCTAAACATTAGGATTTTTTACCCAATGTTTCATTAGAATGGACATCCCCACTTGAGCAGTTAATTGCAAAACAACCTTTTAAAATTTCTTCCATACTTTAGCAGGATAAAAATTAAAATAAAATCTCTACTCAAGGTCAATATTAACATGCTTTTTAAAATTTGAGCAATTCTTTATCATGTCTTTAAACTGCTATTTATTCAAGTGTTTCAGAAAAAATAAACTTTAGAACTACAGTAAGAATAGCAATTGATTGCTACATTAAAGTACTTGTCTTAAGTCTTTCTCACCATCATTCTGTCTCCATTTTCTGGCAAGTTGCAATGTACTTACATTTCCTCTGCTCCTGACTGCATCAAGAGCATCTGCAGCCAAAGACTCATTCATACAAATATAGACAATTTGAGACACCAAAATGCTTGTCACACAAAAAATACTGTCCTCAGAATGTACATACATTAACAATTTGCATTCCTACGTATACCAGATGGTGTCTGTCAGAATCAGGCCACCCCCCACAAACACACTTAGTCCACAACATTCAAAGACACTGTGAGGCAGAGCAGCTTCTCTGACTCTTCATTCTCTACAATGTAGGAAATGTTTAAGAAATAAACACCAAACTTAGGCTTCTTCAAGTCAGATGTTTGTTTTCAGCACTGTGAAATTAAAACTAGAACCCTGGATTTCTGTCTCTGATTAGTGGTTTATGGCATTACTCTTTTTAACACAAGAGGAAGAACAGAAGTCAAGCAAAACTAAGCTACCAAATGAAGCACCTAAGTATGAATGTAAAATATAAATTAAGTATAAATGTATAAATGAAGTATTCTCAGAATGGAAATGAAAATCCACAAGAGGTGATTTCAAAATACTTGTTTCAACCACAAAATGAAAGTCTGACAAAAAAAGTACTTACTGCTATCAAGCCAATTTTCATATAATCTATTTTATGACTTTCTCTCTCCATCAAGCATCTTTTTGAAGTGATCACCCAGTTTTAAGGCTTTTGGTTACTGGTAGGGGAGGAGGCAGACTGTCTGACATTTCTTAACATGTTATTAGTTTAAATAGTTAAATGCAAAAATCAAAATTACATTAACCATATCTCTGAAATTTCCTATGAGAAATTACTACTGACTCTCATTACCTTTTCATCCTCTGCACACTTTTCTCTCTAAAACAATCAGGCTGCAAAATCCTAAAGTCTTCATTGAATTGTCACCCTGTTTTGGCTCTTTTGTGTGTGTTTGTTTGTGTGTGCCTATACACACATGTATATATATATATATACTCTGTCTACAAACACACACAGGGTAAACACTATAATCACTTCACTTAAATACAATTTTATTTAAATATATTTAAGTTGAAATCCACTAAGACTTTTCCAATTTCCCCTTTCCCAATAAAGGAGCTCAAACTTGCTTGTTTTACTTCAATACTAAGGTTGAAAGAAGAGGTTAGGCTGGAAGAGCAAGTGTTCCATATCCATGTGAGCAGACTGGCATTTCTGCATCCACCTACTTTGAAAAAGGGATCACAGAAGGTAAGCAAAACTATAAACAAGCTCCATAACTGCCCATGTGGATTATTTATCAGGCCACTTGCAAAAAGAGAACATCCTAATGAACATATCTACCTCATCTGACAACAAAAAAAATCACTGGTAAACATTTCTCAGATTATTCAAAAAAACTATTTTAAAAAATTCAAGTGGCACTGGAAAAAAAGTATTTATTTGTATCTCAACAATTTTTATAAATACTCCTTACACACAACTGATCTACAATTTCAACAAAATTCACAGAGTTTTTATCTTTTTGTAGAGATGAAACTGTGAAATTATATGGACCAGCCTGAATGCCTCAGCAGAAATATTATTTCAACATTATCTTTCACATCTATTCATTATTCCCATCAGATCAGCGCACAAACTTAAATACAATAACTCAACAACATGAGAAATGTGTTTCAAAAATCAGAAATAAAATATATCTTACAAGTTACTCTAAAGTATTACTAGCATTTAAGCAGGATCACCCTTCCCTTTAATTCTGGGGGAAAAAATAAAAAGCCTGTATTTCTTTCATGCAATGCATGTGTTAAACTACCTACAAAGCAACTTTAAGTAAAAACTTTTAAAAAAGGTTTAAAGGTTCAATTCTGTGTTTGAATATACATTATAAAAATTATGACCTGCAATTTCATTAATGACAAAAAATGTGCAAGCTTAATTGTCTGAGCAGGCAACAGAAGTCAAAATAGCTCTGAAATAAGTCTACAGGTTGCAGATCATAGGTTAATGTTGAACACTAAAAATTTGACAAGGTGACAGAGGTCAAAGGTGAAGTTCTTTTTCAACCTTTCAGATCTCATGTATTTTTATTCTTTCAAAAATGTAGTTGCATAGCTTCTTCTCTTCTCTATTAAAGATTATTTATAAATTCACCTCCTTCCTTTTGCTCTGCAACTGAATTTCTCTATATAAAATAAATTTAATTCTAAGTGATGATTCTTGATTTTCAGCTGTGTGGAGGTGTATCCATGTAAATTCTGAAGTTAAGAATCGATCATCAGTATTCCTGTATGAGAGCTACATTTTACTGTTCATAAAATGAGTATACAAAGAAAAACGTATCCTCAAGAAAGACATTGCTTCTTGCAATTATTTCTCTGTATTTGCTTCATATTCAAATTAACTTCTATGGTAGTTGGAGTGCTGACCCGAATATTCTGTAATTATGAGAGCAGAGCAAATTACCAATAAAATTGTACTTACTATCACTTTGTTAGGATAATAAGTAATGGGAAAATGGGAGGTCAGAAATCTCCCAGTAAGTCATTTAGCAATTTGGTAACTGAACAAATACTCAAGCAGCTTCACAGTGAGCCACAACATGATGGTAATGCTGCTGAAGGTGGTGGGAATAACCACCAAATCTTCCCCACTTCCTTCATTACTTTTCCATAGCCTTGCTGGCACAAGTGTCTGTGCCACAAATCTGACCAGGAAACCTCTCTGGGTTAACATTTCCTCCACCCCAACCAGGTTAATATCAAAAAACTGATTCACTTTCCCAAACCAGTTGTCCATTTGGGTGGTTACCCAAATGCTTGTGCAAGCACAAGCTATGACTAGGAAGGTGTGTAGAGCAGTAATGCAACCAGGCTGCATGGGTGAGGTAGTTTCTTCTTACAACAATGACAGATCAGAGTATTTATAGTTCTGTAAACTAAAAAAAACAGTTTCACATTTTTGCTGTCTGAAAAATCTCCCTGGAGAGCTTCCTTTAACTTGTGCTACAGATAATTCTTTCTTTTTAAGCATTGACTTCAACTGCCTCTCCCTTTGTCCACTTTTCTGCTCAACTACATGACATCTGCTGCCTCTGCTATCTTCCTTCAACCTGCTGCCTTCACCTCTCCTCACCTGCTCTAGTCAGTGCACTTCAACTCCACTTCCACTCAATCATGTAACCTGGAAAGTGAACATTTGCTACTATACATGACTTTTTATTTAGGAATTCTGGATCACACATGTTGCATGCACTGAGCAAGATGGCTTCTCCCCACATACTCCAGTCCTTTCTATCCAGACACAACACAAAGTCAACTTAGAATTCTTAGAATTACCTTTATGCAAAGCTTTGTGGTAATTTCAACTCAAACTGGTTCCCCTGACAAGAATAGGGAAGGGTTTACAGAAAAGAAAGCATGACACTACATAGTACAGAATCTCTTGTGAAATTATTCAAACGTACACCAATTTCATAATTTACTACATAAAACCAAAGAATACTTGGAGAACTCTTGGCAAATTAAAATTAAAATATAAGGATCACAAGCAAAATATACCTAGCAAAAAGAAAGACATAAAGCCTTAAGAATCTATTAAATAGTCCAAACTTACTTCATCAGAAGCAGAGCGAAGACACTGGACAGCAGCCTGTTTTTTCATTTCCTCTAGTGTTAGATCAGAGCACTTTTTCTTACTCTTTCCCCATTTCTTGTAAGCTCCCTTTTCCCAGCCCAGGAAGATGTCATTCTCCTAAAATCAAATAAGAAATTACATTATTTAAATACATTAATATCTTGGTACTATAGCAGAGCAGGACTACAAATAACATACTGAGCAAAATGAAACCAACCCCTTTCTATCTGCTAAAAACTACTTTTTACCAAATTAAAGATTAGTTTGATTACATAGAACTTGCACTTACTATTCAGAAAAGCACATGCATCTTTCACAGGACATGGAGGCAACTCACACTTCACTGTAATATTTTCCAATTTTTGCAAAGTATATCCACAAAGGCAATTTTACGGCAAACTTATGGTTGAATGTATTACTGTAATTTACAGTATAATATGTTAGTTTCACTGATCTCTGAAATAATAAGAATGAAAAGCAAGTAGTTCTGAGTTAAGATCAAAGTTAAAAGAAAGTTAAACAAGCCAGAAGAAGGAAATGCAGTGTTAGATCCTGAAGCCTTCAATTC
This sequence comes from Anomalospiza imberbis, assembly GCF_031753505.1. Classification (NCBI taxonomy): domain Eukaryota; kingdom Metazoa; phylum Chordata; class Aves; order Passeriformes; family Viduidae; genus Anomalospiza; species Anomalospiza imberbis. Next base: position 54,357,522 of record NC_089684.1, read on the forward strand.
AGTGCTAAAATGAACATGATTATAACTAGAGATAGCAGTATCTATCACAAAATAAACCTAAACTATTTCAGAAGAAAATTCAAATAATTGAGAACTGAGGGTGAGTAGGTGGGGTTGGCTTCTAATACATGTAAGAACAATGAAGAACAATAACATCAAAGTAGAATGCTATTTTATTAAATGCAATCATCTGAAGATATGTAACATCCCTATTATATGGCTTTTCAGAATTTACAAAATTTATTACCAGACTTGCTTGTTCTTCACTGTCTGTTTACATACATATACATGATTTCCCATATTCATCTCATGAAATAAATATTTTGGCTATCAGTAAAATAGTCTTTAGTATCTTAAAATGTATGCTTGTCTAAAATTGTATTCTTCAGAGAGATCCACAAACATCTGATGCTTTTCAGCCTACCTGTTTCAACCTTTTCAATGTATCTGTTACTGCTTCCAAAGAAAACCAGGCTAAGGCCTACCCTCATTTAAAAGAATTCCCAATTCCCCATGGTTTTAAAACAAAGTAAAAACAAGTTGTCAGTGCAAATAATTGTCCCTGTGCAATCAAAGAATAAGATGGGAAAAACTGGGGGCCAAGAGAGATCAATCATCTTCAGAAGCAGCCACCGAAGGGCTGCCATTTGTGACTTCACGTGAAGGAGCAGAGCAATTTGCTGGATTTACTGCTTAAAGTCTTATTTGAGCGCCAAAACTGGAGAATTGCATTTAGTGCTGAAAGAACAAAAAGCTACCAGTCACTCTGATTTTCCTAGCACTTTTGCAAGGTGCCAGTGATTCACTTAAAACCAAAAATTTGAGCAGGCTGCTGTACTGTTATTAGAAGGACTAACAAAAGAAAAAATAGAAAAGAATATGAAAAAAAAATCAGAGAATAGGTTTAAAAGACTGTCCATATCTACAATTCATTAAAAAAAAAATTAGCCTTTTCCAAAATTGCAGTTTATATCTTTCTTTTTACAACAAGGCTGTAGAGCACTCTAATTCTTCCCAATATTCATGGGAAAGAAAACAAACTGATAAGAACCACCTACTCCCCACCAGCTCCCAAAACCCCTCCAGCTCATTCACATGGACACAGCTGCAAATAAGTAAATACTGGCCCATTTGTGTGGGTGAGGATCCAGGTATACCAGCAAATTTGCACTGGGTTAACATCATTTATTCTGATTTTACATGGAAAGTTCACAAAGACAACATCTGCAGTAGGAAAACATTCCCAGAATGCTATGTATTACTGTTTTTCTCTGTGCTAACAAAGGTTTGCTTTGTACTGATAGATCACAGCTTTACCAACTATCTGTCAGCAGAGCAGCAAGAACCTTCATGCTCACAGAAATTTATAATGCATTTCATTCAGTCCTTCACACATGTAATTTGAAAAATATCTGTCACTTGTCTACAAACTTTGACAGTTTTCAACTTTTAAAAACTGAAAAATCTCTTTCAAGAGATATGCAATTTTTTTAAAGGGGGAAGGGAAGCTAAATGGAATTCTCTCTCAGGCCCCCAGCCCAGAGCTGTGGTATCATGGTGTCATCCCTCGTTCCAAGTGCACGAGTCGTTTGTGCACTCTGGGAACAACATGGCTTGTCTTACAGGATGCAGTGATTGAGGACATAGCTCTGATAGAATTCTCATTTTCTTTCTACCTCTTTATACAATACACACAAAAAAAATTTTTGGACAGATGGTTTTCAGTCACACCTGGCTGCCAAGTTTAAGACTTGGGTTTGGATTTTTTTTTCCCAGACAAACTCATGTGTTTTATAGCCTCAGGTTTTACAAAACTAGCAAACACCATGGATTACAGCTATTCCATGCAAAGTTTTGCAGTTTAAAATCCTCATCTAAACTATAGTATTTATCAGCACTTTATATGTATTGGATATAGCCTATGTTACTGAAGATCTTGCACCCTCTGTACACAAATGAAACACCACACCCACAAATCTCTACAGAACAGTGAAGAAAAAAAAAATCCTTAGGCATAATTCTTGTGTATCAGAACTATTCTGGATCAAAGATAAAAAGGTTTTACAAAGCCCAACATTACAGTAAAATGCCTGAGAAACAAGGAAATTTAATACACCCTAGAGAGTGAGTTTGTACAATGATGAGACACAAACGGAGTGATCCTCTTCTTTTATGATTACTAAATTGACAAAAAAAAAAAAAAAAAAGACAGACAACCCAGTAGTTTCCAATGGTTTAGATTAGTTAAATAAGTTTCTTAATTTTTTTCCTCTTTTTCTCTCTGTCTTCAGCAGTCAGGAGCCCATCAGTAGGTTTACTCCTCAGACTGAAAAGTATCAAGTCCATAACAAACAGCAAAGAAAGCAGCTCAGCAAAACATTCTGTATGCATGAAGACAGGTAAACCACTTCCTCCACATGGAAAGAATAACCAAGGACTTCTGATCTCTTCACCTACTAGATGCCTTTATTTACCATGTTTCCTAACAGAACTAGAGATCATAAAATAATGCTTGTTTTAGTGGAAGTGCTCTACACTGGTCACTGAACTTTTCACAAAAGCAATGCCACTCTGAACTTATAGATTTTAGAAGTGTGCATATACACATAAGAAAAACTAAAATTTTGCTTACAGAGTTCAAATATTTAAACCAGACTACCATTACCTACATTTTCAAGAGATGACCATCCAATATTAAAGAGGTATCAACAGAAAGCCAATGCCCTCTGCATACTGAAAAAACTCCAAGTTCATATATCTAAACAACTATGTAAACGTCTACTCTTCAGAGTCCTGCTATCCCCTACCTACTATGTAACTAGATAATTTCATTAGAGATTTTCAATCATGAAGACACTGAAAGTGCAGTTTCCTGACAAGAATAACTTAATAACTATAAATATAACTAAAAAATCATTGATGAAGTATCTGTATTCTTCACACTATTTTAGGCACAAATTTTAGGAAGACTTTGAAATGGTTTATTCTATTCAACTATGCAAAAGCAGCAATTCCACCACTTCCCTCTAAACTATCAAGAAATTGGAGAAGGAAAAAAAAAAGGCAAGTTTGATAGTGATTGTCCTTTCATTTGCTGTAAAGAGAAATATCTACTATCCGTAAGAAAACAAACGTGACACCTTGTGATACAACTGAAATAAAAACATTATGAAGCTCATGATCCACATAAATGGCAGCATTAGAAAGGGAAACATAACCTGTTTTTAAAAAGGAAAAAAAAGGAAGACTTGGGGAAAAACTACAGGCTAGTCAGTGTCACTTCTGTGCCTGGCAAGATCATGGCACAGATCCTCCTGGAAAGTGTACTAAAGCACAGGGAAAATAAGGAGGTGACTGGTGACAGCCAACATGGCTTTACTGGGGACAGATCATGCCCAACAAATTTCATGGCCTTCTATGACAGGAAAACAGCTTTGGTGGGCAATGGAAGAGTAAATGATGTCAACTACCTGGACCTGTGCAAAGCTTGTGACACTGTCCTTGCTTCTGGAAAGACATGGATTTGACAGATGTACCACTCAGTGGATAAGGAACTGGTCACACTCAAAGAGTTGTGGTCAATGGCTTGATGTTCAAGGGAAGACCAGTGACAAGTGTTTCTCTGGGTCTGTATTGGTACTGATGCTGTTTAACACCTTTGTCAGTGACATGGACATTGGGATCAAGTGCTCCCTCAGTGAGTTTGCCAATGACACCGAACTGTGCGGTGTGGTTGGCACACTGGAGGGAACAGATGCTGTCCAGAGGAATCTTGACAGGCTTGAGAGGTGGGCCTGTGTGAACCTCATGAAGTTCAGCAAGGCCAAGAGCAAGGTACTCCATCCAAGTTGAGGCATTTCCAAACACAAATCCAGGCTGGGCAGAGAAGGGATCAAGAGGAGCCCCAAAGAAAAGGGCTGTTGGTTGACAAGAAGTTGAACATGAGCTGGCAACGTGTAGTCACAGCCCAGAAGGACAACTGTGTCCTGGGCTGCATCCAAAGCAGTGTGGCCAGCAGGCAAAGGAAGGTGATTCTGGCCCTCTCACTCTCATGAGACCCCACAAATAGTACTACATCCCAGGTCTACTCCCAACATGAGAGGGACATGTTGAACTGAGTCCACAGAAGGGCCACAAGCAGGCTGGAACACCTCTGCTATGAACACAGGCGGACAGAGTTCTCTATGTTGTTCAGCCTAGAGAAGAGAAGGCTCCAGGGAGACTTACAGCACCCTCCGGTACATGAAAAGCCTACAGGAGAGCTCAGGAGGGACTTCTGACAAGAGCATGGAGAGACAGCATAAGGGGGGATGTCTTTAAAAATAAGGCAGGCAAGTTTAGGTTAGATATTAGGAAAAAATTCTTTACTCTGAGGGTTTTAAGACACTTAAAAGGTTGCCCAGAGAAGTTGTGGCTGCCCCTTCCTGGAGGTATTCAAGGCTAGGCCAGATGGGGCTCTGATCGATCCAGTCTTGTAGAAGGAATCCCTGCCCATGGCCAGGGGCTAGGAACTAGATGGTCTTAAGATCCCTTCCAAACAAAACCATTCAATGATTCCATGACAAATTATATCCAAAATGGAATACCACTGCCTCTTAGAGGATTTCACAATTGAGATTTGGGGAATATTGCAACAGACCAGAAGTGTACTTAACATTTAAGATTATTCAACAATGTATAAAGACCTTCAGTCATCTTGCCTGAAAAATTGCTTCCCCTGAACTGAGATTCAGGAAAAACTCTAATAGATTGCTTAAAGCCACAGTGATGGATAACATTCACAATGAAATTTATTATAAATACTGAGAAAGATCTAGTGGGCTAGGATCAGCTTAGACATTCCTTACAGGCTGCCTCAGACTGAGACAAAGATAAAGAGATTATACATAGGTGAGACAGTTTAGAAGAAAATATAAGAACATTGGCTCAAACTCAGCTAATATGCCCCAAAGGAAATGCAGACAAAGAGTACATTTCAGAGAGCAGCATAAGTTTTCTCCATTGCAAAAAAACACTGCTAAACACAGAATAGAGAGGACTGGGAAACATTCTATAATGTTAGATAATAACTCCAAATCCAGGTATTGTCATGGAAAGAATTAATCTTAGACTTACAGTGAAAAACCAGGGAACCATCTAGCCACTACAGTCACCTCTTTCCCAGATGTCCCAACCAGGACATTGTAACCCTGCAGCCAGACTGTAACAGAACAGTTGATAATGTAGCAGATCACAACATGCACTGCTATGACCTCAGGGTATTTGGGACTTAGGGCAGGCAGGGAAGAATTCTACTTATCCAAACTAATAAATCCAAGTATAAAATCCTGTAATCTGAGTTTCTGTCAATTATAAACTTTTGCTTACAATCCTACCAGTTTGAAAGGGCAGTCTATGTGATGTTCACTAATTAGAAGTTACTTCTAGGCTAAAACTAAGGAAAAGAAATTTGTCACACCTACTCCAAAGAATGAGAGAATATGCAAATGGTGCATCTGTTAAAATCTTATGCTTGTTGAGCAGACTGCCTTTAGACTTTTCCCATTAAAGTAAAAGCAGAAAAGAAGAAAATTTAGCAAGGCTATAGCTAGAGCTACAAAGGCATCATTTTACTTACACGTCTGAAAGGGGCATGTCATCACTGGAGAAGTTATTTCATAACACTTATGGCTGCTTTCTTGGCTTTAGAGATAAAGTTGTGTGGCAAGTATCACAGACCACTGTAATCATCTGATTTCAGAGAATACAGGCAGCACATGTCTATGCTTGGAGAAATGTGGCAAGTGTACTGTCAGGCAATGACATATACCCGAAGAACACCAAGGAAGTATCTCAATTATGCCCAGGAATCCAAACAGTACAATTGTATCAGCACAGAGATGGCTGCAAAGAAATCCTGACTGTTAGGAGGACTCACCAACCTGGCACTTGAGCTTCCATCTCTGCTTTGTATTATGTAAGCCTTTGTGAGACTACATTAGCAGTCACAACTTCATGAACAAGCAGCTCAACATGATCACTCACACCAATATAAACGCAGTAGACATTGTGGAAATAAAGTTTCTCAGCTAAGCACAGTCCTTGAGAATGAATGCTTTTCTTCTGCACTAACACACAAGCTGAAGCTGACTGCCCTGTAACCTGTACAGTTTGCACAAACACAAAACCCCTGTGAGCCTACTGCTGAGCTCCAATCCCTGCCACCGCAATTCCCACCTCTAAAACCGAGTACAGACTGCAAACTCACAGTCCATGATACTCCAAACCTGTCCTGTATCTAACAGTCACTGGACAGAGAAATACAGAACAGATCAGTTACTGCACAATTAACAAGACAAATGCCAACTAAAAATCAATAAATAAGTTTCCTGAGCCACATGCTTTTACAGTGAAGACATTTCAGCCATTTTCCATTGCTTAAGTGAAGAAGAATCCACTTTTAAACTTAGTTATCTGAGCTTTTAGACAGTGGTTTTACCTTTTGCATGAATAAGCTTTATGGGCATATTAATTTCAAGATATAGTACCATTTTCTAAATATTATTAATTGGTCCTTTCTTTAGTTTACATATTTATGTATGGGAAGAAGAAGGGGGTTATTCCCATTGCTGTAAACATACATTTCAGTAATCTAAGGATTTCAAATCAGTAATATTAAAAAGTAGAGGTAAAAGTCTTGGTCCCCCTCCTACCTATTCTTTTCTTCATACACTGATTCCCACAATTTGAAATCTACATACTTCGTTGGGGTACTGACTAAAAAACTATGGTTAGAAATTTTAAAAATTGTTCCTACAGGACTGTTATACAGCTTAATAAGCAGTAACACAAATACAAACTAAACAGAAAATGCTTTGCATTCAAGAAATTTATTTCTACATGTTGCTGGTGAACTTTGAAATTTACTGACACTTGTGTACAGCAGTCACACTGTGTTTCCCTACTGTAGCTGAACCCACTCTGCATATTGTAATGCAGGATCAAAACATGTGTTTGAGTGACCCAAAAGTATTTTTTAGGGATGATAAAAGAATAGGTGTAATCATACTAGAAGCAGCATTGTTATTTTTGTCAAAGAGGTGTACCAGCCAGACTAACATTTAACACATGGTTAGTGGAGTGTACAGGACCAATCTTCATTTCTCCTCTCTTTAGGTTATGGATGAGACATACAAAACCACAAGACACATACAAAACCCCACATCCTCTTCCACCCAAAATATACATGGGGAAAAACTAGTATCTATTACTAGAATATAAATCCAGACATCAGGTCCCTCTACTGGGTTAATATGGGATGGCAGGAGAACTAACAGCACATTCCACTGGATCTGGAACCCAGCAAGTGCATCCCAAGTTCAGTCACCAAAGTGTCCTGTGTCATTAGCACATGCAAGCCAAACACAGACTAAATTTAGCAATGATAACCCCATCCCAGGGCAGAGGGATAGGCCAAAATCATTTATGGACTTAAAACCACAAGGTAAAGCCCTGAAATATATCACATACGGGCTGAGGCCTCTCTTCTGCTGCTCTCTTCTTAATAAATAAAAGAAAACTACATTCTGGACTTTAAATATGTAAGTGACAATGATGAAAAAGCAAGAATAAAAATTATGATCAGTCAGCAGAAGTGTAACTATCATTCTGAAGACTTTTTATGCCTCCATATAAATGATTACCGGAATGGAACTACTTCAAATCAGTCTATAAATAATTAGTCTTCCTGCAAAATGCCTCCTTGTTAAAAATTGAAAAATCAAAAGCAAAATTCTCAACCTGGTCACAAAAGTACATAGTTTGCACTGCAATAGCCAATTAATTCTGAGAGTTAGGAAAACATCATCTTAATAAAAAAAAAAAAGGATTTTTACTTTTGAGGTTCAGAAAAAAACTGCTAACTTCCAAAAACAAGTTGAAAGAAGTAGATCAAAAGCAACAGAAGAACTTGATATGGAAAGTCTGCATAACAAATGCATTTTGATCGTCCTGCTGCATGACCAAAGGCTTACAAACAAAGCCTTTATCTCACAGAGTGTCTAGCTGTTGGGGTTAGGTTTTGGGTTTTTTTAAATACAGGCTCTATCCCTTCAAAAGGGAGAACAGTCTACAGGAACAAATCTATAGCCCTAAACCATAAATTTGTTACAGTCAAAATCAGTTAGGCTTACAATTAGTATGTGAAAGATACAACATAGAACACTGATTTTAATACTGTATAAAGAATGATCAATGAAATAATGTTTCACACAAAGTATATTTTAAGGCAATGCCTTCTGCTTCACACAGATTATACTATCTTAATACGATATTTACTGCATCATAAACTGGTTTGAGAACACAGGCATCGACAAATATATTTTTAATCAGTATTGACACAACAATCAAATCTTAAAAGCACCTAGTTGATTTGCCACTAGGAAACCAAAAGCAAGGTATTTTGATCAAAAATTAGTCTAGCGTGAAGTCAAAAGGCTGTCTCACAATGTTCAGATCTCCACCAGCAATTCTGTGGGTCCCCAAAAGTTAAAAACTTGACATGATTTTCTGCTTTATTTGTCCAAAGTAAGTAAATTCAGTAATAAAATGCAAATGGTGAAAACATGTATATTTGATGGAAACATTCTGCATTTTAGTTACATTAAACAGTCTGTAAATCCACACTAATTTTATGAGGTTTTCCTTAATGGACCAAAAGTGACTAAAAAGTCATCTATCTCAGCACAAAATACCAGTGATTTACACACATTTTGAAGAGACCATTGATAGGCCTCAAAAAAAACCAAACCAAACTGAACCAAGTTAACTCCCTAACACATCTAAATAACTAATATCTTAAACAGCATGGTTCAAGAGATTTCTTCAGTAATCTTTAGGCCCTGTAGACATCTATTATATGTGTAAATCAATTTGAGAATTGTTCTCTAGAAAGATGGTACACAAGCAACATCTTCGATTGTAGGGAAAAATAGGGCAAGTCTGCCACTGAAATCCTTACTTGTCTTCTGATATGACAAACCTCAACTAGCCACAAAACCCTCAAAACTATTTCTATTAACTGTATCACAGGAATCAAGCAAAATGTACAAACCCAATTCATACTATCTTTGTATTTTCTACTCCATCAGTCAATACTGGGAAAAAAAATCCCTAAGAGCCACCTACTTCCACCCACTTAAGCCCTCCCATCAGCAATATCATTGCTGCCAACAAAACCTGAGGGGAGAAGGAAAAAAAAAAAAAAAAGAAAAAAAGAGTACACAGTCAGAACGAAGTACTTCTTAAGAAATTTTACATCTTGAGCTCTTAGACTCACTTCCAAAAGTAGCAAGTATGGCTTGGATAAGAATTGTGCTCTAGATGCCAACAATAACTAAGTTACCTTCAGTACTTGAGTATTTCAAAACAAACCAACATGCATTTAAAGTGTGTATATTTAGAGAATTTTACAGTAATTCTTGATAGGTATGAATAACACATCTATAACCACAGCAGACCTGAAGACCCTTGTGCCACAGTACAATTTACCATAAACAAGATTCCTTTCTTGGAAATTCTCTATTCCTTTAAAATACAGCTGGGCAAAACATACTGGCTTATAAATTTTCCCAATATTTTAATAGCTATTTCAGTTTAAGCCAATGAGCCAGAATAGAAACTGCAAACATTCCAGTAAAATTTGGTTGCAGTGTATTAGGGTTTTACTTCCACCTACGTTTTCTGTAGTTGCAAAAATCTGCTATGAACTCTCTGGAAACTCATGACTTACAGTCTAACATTTTGTGACACTGAGCCTGAATCCATATAACAATACTCAGCAAAGACCGTTCTAATTGGGCAAGGCATAGATGTAACACCAGTAACAAACCCAAACAAAACCCAAAGCCACCCTGACATACATACAAATAAAGAGGAATGAAAACCAACACAACCCCCCCCCACACACACATCCTGAATCTTATCTTCTATCTAGACATCAAACTAGCTCACTGTACAAAAAAAGATAATATTGGAGAAAGCCACACAAAGCTGCACCAGAGTAAAACTGGAGAAACCCACAAAAGACTGCATCAGAATCAAGACCAAAACCCACATATTAAATATTACTAACAGAGCAGAAGGGAACATCCTGCTTATTTGCAAAAATAACCCTGAAGAGCTAATCAATCAAGACTCTCATAGTCAATCAAGATTCCCATATTCCTTTGAAATTCTTATTTTAACTGTAAACAGAAGTGACCGATAATGTGACAAAAATGATATCTTAAATAGCTGTGTATGCCTAGTAAGGTTGGGAATGGGTTTTATTACTAATTTTTGATACTAAATCTTTTTGTACTTACCTGACAGAACCTCAGTCCAGACTTCAGAGTTCCATTTCCCTGCTACACTTGATGACACCAGAACACTATAAAGCAAGCACTGAAGGAGGCTCCCTGAAGCAACTAAAACAGTGCTAATGATACCATCAACACTCTGAGGTGGAAAGATCTTAATGACCACCTGAACTTCAGTCTGTAACATTTCTAATGAAGATGACAGTATCCATAAGATTAAGACTTCCTAAATTAGTCCTCTTCACTCCCACCCCCCAAAAAAGCAAACTGCAATGGATTGTTCCTATGTATAATCCCATTGTGAGACTACACATTCCTTGTAACCTGATCTAAAGAGAAGCCACTGCTATATTTTGAGGAAAAAGGAACTGCTACTCACTATCCCCAAAAACAGAGTTCTAAAAGCAGAGAATCACAGAATCACATAACAGCTCAGGCTGGAAGGGACCTCAAAAAACCATGTGGTCTACCCTTCCAAGGGAAAAGGAAACTAGACAAGACTATCTAGCATCCTACTGCATCTCAAAAACCTCCAGCAACAGGGATTCTATCACATTCCTGAGGAGGTTGTTCCAGTGCATGACTGTTCTCACTACAAGAAAACAGAAAAAGAAAAAAATTCTCATATCAAGATGAAACTGCTCCCAGTGCAACATGTACCTATTGTCCCTTGTCTTCTCCATGTGAATAGACTGCTTCAGTCCTTTTTGTAGCTGTCCTCTAAGTTGGAGAGAAATCACTGCAATAAGCCCACTATTGAGAATAGCTCTTTCTGCGGAAATTCTCTTATCTTTCTTAAGAATTAAAGGAATCACATGGGAGAAAAAATTCCTGAGATGCCAAGGACCAAATCTTCAATGGGAATTAATCTGGGTTAAAGAAGCTCAGCAACTCTAAGTATTTTACTCCTAAATTACTCCTCATTTATGAATTTAATTCCTGTTCTCTATATTGATTTCTCCTTGTAAACAACACTAGTATATGTTTTTCCCCTTTCCCCTTTGTCCCCATCCTTTCCTCTTTGTCTTAATGCTGTACCCATCACCAAAATTGGATTGAAATTGCTTATATGTAAATACATGTTTTAGAGTAAAGATTTTCTTGTTTCTGAATAACTTCACCAAACCAAAACTAATTTAAAATGTCAGGCGATACAAAGCACCAGTAAATAACAAGCAAAATAAAAATTAAAATCAGTAATAAATAAATAACAAAACACATGTATTTAAATATTTCCTCAATTTTCTATGTTAGAAATTTGTACTTGCAGGCTTTACAGACTAAGGTATTTGAAAAAGGAATTAAGGAGCAGTACGTTTTGTAACAGGAGCATCTAAGCATTACTACAGAATATAATCCCAAAACTAAATTGATATTAAGTCTCAAAACTTAGAAAATAGTTATTTGAAGTAGGGCAAACAAATGCAGTAAAAGTACATTATAAACAGGATCAAATTGGAGGAGGTGGAAAAAAATCTTCCAGATTTAAAGCCCAATGTTGTTCAGAAGACATCCTGTACATTGGTGCCACAGCACCCGCTCAGCAACACAGGTTTTGGCAACCCTGTCAGCATGTGGTATTCTTCTTCCTTTGGCTCATTAGATTCAGATAATCAACTTGGAAAAAGAACAGACACATTCCTAAAAGCTCTGTTATCAAACCCACAAAGGATCCAGTTAAAGTATCAAAATGAGAAATAAACTGAATGAAATTTTCATAACATAGTTACCCTGCTTATTGAAAAGCCTGATTAAAAGCAAACTAATTTTGATACTTCAGTAATTTGAAGTATCACAGTAGTAACTTCAAAGTTATGACTGTGGTCTGAAATGGACTGAAAAGAAACACATCTTCATTTCCCCCAAGGCCACTGGCCTATCTCTAAAGCTCCTCAAGTTCTCATGTGGTTTCAATTGGTTTCATTTTTAATGTCCTCATCCCACATGCTCCTTTCAAACAGGTTTTGGAATCGTTTTCTGCCCCCTTCTAAAATACAGCTATTCATGTCTGACCAAGACCTACATGTTAAGATACATTCCAGAAAGTGCTTACAGTGGGTTTAAAAAAAAAAATTATTATTATTATTATTATTATTATTATTATTATTATTAATTGTAGGGTTGTTGCTGATGTCACCTACTGCTGCCAGATACACTTTTGAAAAAAAAAGAAAAAAAAAGTTTTACAGATACAAGTTTTCTGGTTTGCACAAGGGAAGCGTGAAGGCTCTTATGCATGGTAATGATTGCTAAGTGCTCAAACACTGACAGCGTCTGACATGAATTTTTTTGTTCTTCAGTTACACTTACATCTATCTCACAATAACCTGCTCTGCTCCTGCTGGATTTTTAAAAAGATAAACTAAGTGACAATGGGATTTCTGAAGCAGTTAGGCAGCAATGCTTGAAGTATAACCAAAACAAAAGTAATGAAAAAGGACTAATAATTAAGCTATCAAATAATAGGTATTTGCTTTTCTTCCTTCCCACTGTCACCACAGCCACCTTCTAAGACAACGTCTATGTTTAACAGCATCATCAGCCTTTTCTGAAAACACTGTAATTTCTCTGAGTCCTGAATCCATAAAACTCCACTATTAAAAGTATTTCTATACACGTTCATGATGCAGACAAATAAAAAAAGAAAAGAAAAAAGGTATTGAGACTGAACAGTATGTTCTAGGGTCACAACTCTCTTGCATGCTTTTTATCAGCATACAGCATTAACATTATTTTAGAAGACATGAATAATGTATGTATAATAATGTATTTCAAATACCTGAAGACTAAAAGATATTTGGAGGGTATTTATTCTTTACTGAAAATAGCACAACATGAAATCCATGGGAAGTGATAGGGGGGGTCTGCAGACTACCGTAAAGCTGGGCAATTTGACACAGTTTACAAGAATTACATTCATTTACTAATGTTCCAATATTAAATAAAGCTTCTAATCACAAGCAGTGATGGTCTCCATTTAGGACACAGATATTCCAGTGTTAACAATTCTGATACCAATTGTAGCCATGTGAAAACATTGTTTAATGTAATTGCCCATACAGCAACCTAAGTACTTTAATCTCAGTTCACCCATCAAATCTGACTCCTGTGTGGTTTATACCCTCCTTCCACCCACACACTTAAAGACAACCACCCCCCCAACTGAAGCATACCCAGGTATAATACACAAAACATAACTGGTACAAAAACTCACTTTCACTGGACAACATCTAAAATATGTAAATACCTGTTCCTGCAGGTCGTAGTCATAGCTATCATGCAGCAGAAGACTGAGGACATACCGAGTATAAATCATGGCATCAATGCCACACTTCTCTAGCTCTTGTCCCAGCCAGGTCTGCACTGGACCCAAAGCATGTAGCAGAGACATTTCAGAAACAGATACAGGGCCTGGATAAGAGCTTGAGGAGCTTTCAGATGGCAAACCATCCACAACAACTGTACAGATAGGGCGCATGAATCTAGGTGGTTGGCATCCTTATAAGGTGAAGCATTTTCTGTAGTTGATTTTCCGTCGATATCTGGAGGTGATTTTCACTCCAGTAAATAGGAGAGAGGCTTGACTTCTAGGACAATCATTTATATTTCCTGGCTGTTAGCCGACTAGAGACGAACATCACTCTTCAGGCATGACCAGTGAATAAACTAAATCCTAATAGCAAACACATATGTAGATGTGTTTTTCTACCTTAATTTCACATTGAGGCCAGATGCAAGTCCCCAGCAGGACCTATAAAGAGGAAAAAATGATAAGTTGTGACAATATGTATCCATACATGAATAATATTAAACAGTGAAAAAAACCACCCAAAGTAGAAAGCAGTCATTTACACACTGCTTACTCCAAACATATCGTACATCTACTCAGTGTCATTTTGAAGAGTGACAGGAATTATTACAAGTTTAAGGGTGACTTCTAGAAAAGGTACTTTTTACTGTAGGAAGAGAGACTCTTTCATCAAAGACTTCACAATTAATCTGTCAATTAAAACATATGTCTGATCTAACTTTATGGGAAAGCAGAGATTTTATTACTTTCACTATCAGCTAAAATAACCCCATTCTTACTAAAAAAATCTATGTTAGTTTAACTAAAGACTGCATATTTTGCATCATTAGAAGACAATATATTCCTACTGTTTTGCAGTGATACCCATTTCTGGAATAGAAGTGTTTTGTTTATAAAACACTGAATTAATGAAATTCATCTGCTCAGGAGTTTCATAAATCCTACTACTAAATAGGTTCTACTACCTTCAGATTCAGTTTTTTTGGTGGTGGTGGTTTTTGGGTTGATTTTCCTTCGTTTCAATTATTTGCCTTGTTCCAGGACAGTAAAACATTTTATCATCCTAAATCTGTCCTTATAAAAATGTAAATCCTTGGAATAACTTCAAAAAATTTGAGCAGAGCATAATTTATCTGTGCCAAAAATTAACATTTAACCCTCTTTACACAAAGCATGCACCTATCCTACCTGAGAGCTTAAACTCTAAACCATGTCCTAAAATAGACAAACTATCCTAAGACTTATACCACCCACAATCACAAATCAATCTTGATAAGCCAGGGGCAGAAGGTGCAAGCACTACACACGTCAGCATTCTGCTCTTGAATGCAGAAAATGTCAGCCCAAAAAAGGCATTTTTGGATTGGTCTACTTATCAACCACATGCCAATCTGGCATTTGTGTAGGCCTTCTTTCTCCTCTCCAGCTTCTTAGCATGAGAAAACAAAGCTCAACTCCAAGCAGGAAATATCCCTTCACTGAAAGGAAACAAAATAGACTCAAGTGACTAAGCACAATCTGCTGTTTTGTTTCAAGCCCAGTGCAAGACAACCAACACACAACAGGCACCACCTAATGCAACTATCTGAACTAGATACTGGGGGCTGCATTTCATGTGGGCAGCATGTGTTCAGTGGCCAAACAAAACTGAAAGTCGATACGCATCAACACAACAAAAGATGATAGTTTTTAGGAGCTTTCTTTATACCACCACACAGGTACAAATGTATATTCCAGATTTTTCAAAGCCAATTGCAACATCACCACATAGAAACCCATTACGATCAGTTGCTACCAGGTTCACAAAACCCCTTCCCTCTCCTAAAGTGACCTTACTGCTCTGTCTGCAGTATTCATTTCGAGAAAGGGGATAACATGAGATTATTCAATATTGCTCAGCAGCATGTTTCAGTTAGTCAAAATCTTTTAAGTAAGCACAAATAACAGTAGGTAGAACCATGCTGCAAGGCACTGGAGATTACTGCTTTTTCACATAATTAGAGAACAGAAAATACAAGAAAAGTCTAGTATTGTGACCCAAGGTAGTCCAAATCCAAGAACCACAGGTCCAAACTCTTAAGAAGTCCATATTGTCTTAATTGTTGAAGAACAACATTCCAAAAAATCTGTTCAGTCCTGTTGGCTGTCCACAGCACACCGTGTGATGAATGTTCTCCCCAATTCAATGCCACAGTCCTTGTTGGCCACACAAATCCTACATTTCACAGATACAGGAAAACTGACACTCTTCATTTATCTTTTTTGATACATGGTGCAGAACCATCTAGAGGTTCAAGGGAACGGGAGCCTCAGTCCATCCCACTGCTACCAGTTTGATGCTCGAGCCACCAAAGGATGCTCAGAGCCTGGAAAGGGATCATAGGTCATCAGGAAAGCACCTGAAGAGCAGCACAAAGGAACTTCTGCCACTCCAGCCAGTAAGTCAGCTCCACTGGGAGCTCAGCTAAAATGCCTCTATGGAAACACACACAGCAAAGACAATTAAAAAAAACAAGTTAGAGACATGCACATGCCTGCATGGCTATCATCTTACCAGCATCACTAAGACATGGTGGGATGACTCCTATTACTGGAGTGTTGGAATGGAAGGATACAGGGTGTTTAGGAAAGACAGGCACGGGAGACAAGGAGAGGATGTTACCTTCTATGTCAGTGACTGCCTGGAGTGCACAGAGCTCTGCCTCGGAACAAAAGAGGAACTGACTGAAAGGTTAAGGGTCAGGATGAAAGGGAGGGCAGCGACAGGCCATGTTATACTGGGGGTCTGCTGCAGGCTCTATGAAGTCCTCTATAGACAGACAGGAGCAGCCTCATGTTCACAAGCTCTGGTTCTCATGGGGGACTTCAACCACCCCCATATCTGTTAGAGGGACAACACAGCAGAGCATAAGCAATCCAGGACCAGAAGGTGCCTGGAATGTGATAATGGTGATACCTTCCTTCCCTGAGAAGCCAACAAGGAGAGGTGCTATGCTGGGTCTCCTCACTAAAATGTTTAGTCTGCTAGGGAATGTGAAGCTCAAGGACAGCCTGGGCTGCAGTGACCATGAAACAGTAGAGTTCAGTACCCTTCCTCAGGGCAGCAAGGGTGCACAGGAAGCTCATTGTCCTGGACTTCAGGAGAGCACAGTTTGGCCTTCTCGGGGATCTGCTTGGTGGAAGGGGCCAAGAAAACTGGCTAATATTGAAGGATCACCTCCTCCAGGCTCAGGAGTGATGCATGCCTACCAAAGGAAGTCAAGCAAAACACCAGCCAGTTGCATGGTTGAACAAGGAACTCCTGGATAAACACAAACAGAAAAATGAAGCCTACAGAGGGTGGAAGCAAGGACAGGTAGCTTGGGAGGAATACAGAGAAATTGTCCAAGCAGCCAGGAATCAAAATAGGAAAGCTAAAACTGTGACAGAATTAAATCTGGCCAGGGACATCATGCTTGATGAAGCTTCTATAGAAGAAAAAGCTTCTATAGGTACATCAGTGATAAAAGGGCCCCTCTCTCAAAGGAGACCCAGGACATGGACAAGACTGAGGTACTTAATGACTTCTTTATCCTGGTCTTCACCAGTAAGTGCTCCAGACACACTGCCCCACTCCGTGGAGGCAAACATGGGGACTGGGAGAATGAAGAACTGCCCGCTGCAGCACAGGGTCAGATTTGAGACCATCTAAGGAAACCTGAAGGTACATGACTCCATGGAACCTGATTAAATACATCCCCAGGTACTTAGGAAACTTAGAAGTTGCTTAGAAGAAAAATGGGGACAGATTTTTTATCAGGATCTGCAGTGACAGGGTTTTAAACTAAAAACTGGTAGATTTAGATTGGACATGAGAACGGTATTTTTTACATTGAAAGGGTGAGATGCTGAACAACTTGCCCAGAGAAGTTGTGCATGATCTGTTCCAAGTATTCAAGGTCAGGCTGGGCAGGGTTTTGAGCAATCTTATCTAATGAAACATGTCCCTGTCCACAGAAGTGAGCATTGATGATCTTGAAAGATTGCTTTCAACTCAAACCATTCTGATTCTATATGGCAAAGCTTCTGGCTACTGAGTCACTTGAATCAAAACTTTTGACACATTGTTTAGCTCCTTAGCTAAACCTAGCAAGGACTGAGTTTATGTTTCAGCGTTTCCCTGACCGATTTGGTAATAGGGCCTCTCTTTTCTATCTTAACATTTACTTAAGTGAAACATTTGAGAAATTCAGTTCTTGAGACCTAAGCTAACAAAATTTGATAGACTTCAGCTGACCAGTTAAAGTGTGTCTTGCTTTTATTAGATGTGGAGGAGCGGGAAAAGACAGCAAGAGAGAGACAGATTATAAGAGAAATTATGAAATCAGATAACAAAATTTTTGTAAACTGTTTTGCACTCCAGCTTTTTTGAATATAATATTCCACTACCTCCTTTAACATTCAGTTACATGATATAAAACCTGGAAATCTAAACAAATGTATAAATATTATTTAAGAGTTCTCATTTTACAGCTCTCAAGTACTTTGTTTTACAGATGGTCTTAAACATTTCCATTATGTTTTAGAGTTAACAACATTTTAAAGAGTATTTTTCTATCCCAGTACTAGAGAGACTTTCCATATTAAATTAATACAAGTCACTCAAAGAGCAAACATTTCTGCTGATAGATGTGAAGCTTGATTTTAGAGATACACTTTCTGACAAATAAGTTATTATCCCTCTTAAATCTATTTCACACAGTCTCACTAAAATAATTTTGCCATCCTCACAAGGCCAGGACTAATCTGAACAGAAGGAGTACATTACACCTTAAATAATTAGTGGAAGCCTAGTTATTTTAAGTAATTCAGAAAGAATTCTCCATTTCCAGCTATAAAATATGACAGATGAACATGCCTTATAACAAGAATTACCAAATACAAATTTAAACATCTGTATCAATACTTTCTGAAAACTAATTTTTATTTACAAAGTAAAAAATACATGTTAAAATTATTTCAAAATAGTTTCTCCTTACTCCACTTCTTAGTATTTTTTTCCTTTAAAGTAACCTTCAGTTTTTATCTAGTGTGACCTTAACAAGGTCACACTAGATAAACTGTCAGCAGCTTAACCAGTAGAGGCACAAGAGCCAATTTATGAAGCATCTACTAAAGGAGTGAGAACACAATATTGCATAAACACTCAGATTTTTCAACTCAGACTGTCTTAGAATACATGTATTTCTCAAAATTCTATTCAGCATGATAAGACACTAAATACTCTCTTGATCTGCAATAGACAACAGAAGAAAATAACTGAGCCTTAGTCTCCTTACATCCAGCTATGGCAAAGCAACAACTTTAAATAACCTATAGCAAGCACCAGAAAGGAGGATCAATGAATGGAAAGTGATGCTGGAGCTCTCCAGGTTTGTTCCCTACAATACAGTTGCTCTGTCATGGTAAATAACCTTTTTTGAAGGCAAAGTAATCTAGTCTTCCCCATAAAATAACTGGAATATAGGTACTATAATAACAAATACACAGAACATTTTTTAAAAGTGTCTTGGTACTACAATAATAAAAGTAACATGACAAATTCTTGTGGCAGTTGTGTCTACGGGATACAGGATGACAGCATAAAATCAGAGAATACCAAAGAACGCAGTAAAAGAAATGTACAATTAAATCACTCTTCCATGAAGCTTGATACAAGCACACCAAGAAACTGCTAATGCATGGATTATCAACAGAAAGATTAACTAAAAGTTCATGCCAAGCAAGACAATTCCACATCTCTAACAGCTTTTTTCCTCCATATTCTCCTTCATACTGTTAGAAAACAGTAACGAATGCCAAACCACAAAATCCACTGAATTAATCTAAGGTAACCTAATCTCTATTTCATCAGTACCAAGAGGCCTCTAAAAATCGTGTATCCATGCAGCAAGGTCCCAAATAAACCTTTTTTTTCTAAATTACAAAACCCGAAAGCAATACAGTGATTTAACACTCTTTCAAGTTTTCCTAAATATCAACTTTTAAAGCAGTAGAAGATATTGGAATAAGAAAGTAAAAACTACCCTTACAATTGTCCTATCAGGTAAACTAAAGGTCCACAGACAATGTCTTGGGGAATCATAAAAGGTAACTTCAAAAGGAAGCAAATTGTCTGCAGGCTTAAATTCACTACATTGCGGTCTATACCATCATTAGAAAAAAAATGTTACTCGATTACATATTGAAAGAGGTTGAAAACTAATATGCTGTTTACTTATACAACCTGCAAGTGAGTCTCTAAAAACTCAAATTTACTCTTTACACATTTTGATACATTTCCACAGAGAAGCCAATCTCTTAGATAATCCATAGATACTACTTTTCCTTCCTCCAGCTCTCAAAAGGGAAAACATGTGTTTCCAGTGTTTCATGCTGCCTACTGCTACATGTTAACAATTAGACCAAACACATTCTCACACAATAGTTAAGTCAAAACTGCTGTTTTATACAAAGTTTCCTCTATTAGTCTTTGAAATACACCAGTGCAATACACAGTTTAAATTAACAACTCTCATTTAAAAAAAACTTTTTTCTCCACTTTGACACTGTTAATTTATTCAATGAACAGAGGAAAAAAATATTTTATATATATATTTTTTTTTTCTTTTTTTTTTTTTTTAATGTGGATATAACACATTTTTGTGGATAGTCCACATTTTTTAACCAGGACAATGTTTTTCAAATTAATGTTTTTTTCCCAGAATTGTTTCATTAAAAGCAAACAATATGTCCTCTCTCTGGCAACTACAGGTAGGGAAAAATATGAAAATTCTAATTAATATTTTTAAAAGTAAAAACTTTATGAAGTTTGGTCAACAACATACTAAAATCACATACAGAGCGCAGTAAATTTCAGTCCCCTTTAGAAAACTGATAGTCAAAAGCATGACCACATTATATAATGGCAACAGAATTCCAAATTGTTCTTATATATTGTGGAAGAATCTGCAATTTTACCCTAATTTCTCTTGTTTCTTTCCACAAAAATGCTGAACAAATCCTTAATAGACAAACCAAGCAACTACACACTGGGAAAGGCACTGTCAAAGCCCAAAACCAAAGCTTATTTAAAGTCTAGCAAACAATGGAATTTCTGTGCTTCATTTCACACTATATTTAAAAGACATGTGAATTCAGGATTAAGAGAAGTTGTTATTTTTTAACCACATTCCTTGATAATCTAAGAAATTTGGCTGTGTAGTCTTCAGAGCAAGGACAGCTTTTTATGCACTGATGTTTGATGTTATTGCACAGCAAACAGCAAGAGCAGCAGCTTGATTCATGACCAAGGCACTGAAACACTACAGAAATATTGTCCTGCCATGAGAAACAGAGATTAAACACCTGGCTGGAATCAAAGCACTAAAAGTGGTCAGAAGCATAAAAGCAGCTCTGTGAATCAACTTTATATATACATAAAACCATCTTTTTTACGAAGCATTACCAAGAGGTGCAAGAGCGACACAGACTTATTTGTAATGGGTTTATGCTGTATAGGGAACTGATGTCTAACAAGGCTAGGCTTATGGTTCTAGGGTAACTCAAGACAAAGAACCCACAGGAGAGACAGAAACCAGTGTGTGGGTGTTACTGCTAGATTTTTTTCCTTGCAAATCTGCAATCTTATTTTCATAACACTTATCCATATGAAAATCTGAAGCTCCTAATCCTGTATAAAAGCTTAATGGAATTACTCAAAGGATTCAAGAGCTACCATTTAATCCCTAGTTACTTAGGTTAGCAAAGAAAAAGAACAGATATAATCAAGATGACACCAGGGGAAGTCACCAGCACAGCTCTGAAAGATTCTGCTCTGGGACCTGCAATACCTGATAAAGTCCTAAGTGGCCTGGAAGATGAGATGAGTGACACAGTTTAGAAGCTACCAAAGGACAGCAAGTGATCAGGAATAGTGACTTCAGAGCAACTGAAAAAACACAGAAGGCCATTATGAAAGTGGACTGGGCAATAAAAAGATAATCAAAATATAGCATAGGCAAACTTGAAATGAGGCAGAGGGGCAATAAGCACCTGATGATATTTAGTGAATTGTGAGCTATTAATCCATGTCTCTCTACAGATAGAGACTGACTGTTCAACATCTATTTTTTGTTACTAGAAAGTACTCATGAGTTAGTAAGAGCTACATACAAAACTTCACACAACAGCTAGTAGAATTTCTTGCAAGAGATACCAAAGACTCAAAAAGAAAAAAAATTAGAAGGCCTTCAATGGAAATCGAGTTCCCTTGAGAGTTTTCAACTAGACAAACTATATCAGGGTCAGGAAATCCCCTAGGCTGAAAACAGTGTGTGGCTGAGGGAGAATTTAGAGGAGGTATCATTGTCCCTGTTCTGTTTTTGTCCCTAACTGCTCCTTTAGAGATGATGTTGCAGACAAGAGTAGGGTTTATCAAGGCCTTTGTCTGAACCAGGACAGCTGTTCTTGTAAAAGATTTATGTTTACCATCATACAAGAACAACAATTCAAAAAAACAGTTGCTGGAGGAGTGCAACAAGCTGATCCACTCACAGGCTGCACATTATTAACACACAGGACCTTTGTTTAAAGATGTCAAAACATCAATCCTGTCAGGGAGCAAAAACTGAGCTATGGGAAACAGCTGTTAAACGATGGCAGAACTAGCAGGTGAGACACTTGCACTAGGGGGTCAGCTGCATATCAAAGACCCCAAATTCTTGTCATCTGTGTATTCTTCACTTCTGCAAAACAAATGTGTATGTAAGCTGGAAAATGTAAAACTTTTAAGCTAAGGAAAAAAGGCAAGACAGAAAGGGGAAATGCATGACCTAACAACAAAACCTGCAGACACTGCATACACCCCAAAACTTCATCATTTCATAGAATTGAAAGGTTTGAATGTGCCTTCATAAACAAGACTCTTTTGGAAAGGTTCTCGTTACATACAGCAGGCTTGTAAAGAATCATCTCTGCAGAGTGGAGACTTATCAAGTGGTCCTTCAGTATATATAATACAATTTTAAAAAATTAATTAATAAGTCTAATAGTTGGCAAGTTTTGCAGATCATAGTTCAGTGGGAGTCTTGATAATTTGGGAAGCAAATTTTATCTTCAAGATGGAAGTCCTTTTATTTCACAGCATCACTCAAGAAACTGCTTCAGGAGGTCAACTCAGTATTAAAGCTGTATTTAAAAAAACCCAAAAGCAAGCATGCCATTATGCAGCACATAGATACCACTTCAATAAACAGAACAGAGCTCAGAGCATTTCTGACAAAATAAAACATGACAAATAAAACAATCTCTGATAGCACAGATTATGCAATTGCACCAGATAAATTTAAGTACAGCACATCTGTAACCTGCAACCACCTCAACCCCAAGAACTAGATCTCCAAAAATTTTCCTATTTAAGGACTTAAAATTGTTAAAAATACCTCCATTGATCAGATTTAAGAAAAATTGCCTGAATCTAGAGAAGTGAAATGCTGCCTATTATCAAATGCCCAGCTGCCATTAACAATGGCAACAATTACATTATTTAAGAATTTCTCCAAAAGGTTATTCAGCTAGCAATACAGTACTAATAATTCCATTCTATCCTTAAAAAACAACAAACATAAACTGACATGAGAATTTTTTTTTCCAATTTAGTTTGTTACTGTCAACACTGGTGTTTGAACCAATTTTTACTTTGTTTAAACATGACTACTTTTTTTTTTTTTTAAATCTTAGCTGAAAAGGAAAAAATGTACATATACAGCATAACTTAGATGTATGGTAACTTCTTAGAAGTTTAAAAAAACAAATCAGCATCTAATGACAAAGAATCTTAGTAAATATTTTTCACATTAAAAATTAATTAAAACAATGTCACACAAAAACTTAAAGGAATTACTATTGCTGCTAGCACAAGTACCAGTCTGCAAAAACCAGAAGTGATAATTTTTATAGCAGTAGTAACTAACTTCCAAGAGAACAGCAGCAGCATTTTGACAGAGAAACTCCTGTGGATGACTTGAAGGTGAGTTAGTATAAAAGGAACTGCACCACAACTGCACACTGCCACCAAGAGAGGACAAGGCATTCCACTGCTTCTCTCATCCTCCCCTCCATGCTCCCATGCTCTTGTCCTTGTATTTAACACATCCACTGTGTGGCTGCAGAGATGAACTGTATCAATTTTTTGTTCCAAATGGAAAGATTTCATCTCTGGCAACCCAGTCTTCAAAAAATACAAATCAGTGATCAACTCACTCTCTCACCACGAAATTTCTACATGTGGCATAAGAAAGGAAGTGGGCTTGCCCCTTTCAGCAGCAACCTGCTATTAGATCCACTTAAGAATAACAAGAAAACATTAGGAAGGCAGAATGCAGAAGCTACATTTTAGCTAATTCAAATCCAAGTCTTTCAGACAACAATTATTCTTAGGAATGTGAAGTGTGGAAGCCAATTCAGGTACTTCAATAGGTATGATATTTACTTCCAATATTTTTACAGAAATTCACTAGGCACCCATGCAACCATACCCTGTACTTGTAATATCCAGCAGACTCAGTCTCAAATGGTAGCCTGGTTATGACAAAGAAATTACTGGTTCCTTCAGATTTGCTGGGAGAGGCAGGTGTTGCTCTGTAACTAACTGAGAATAGAATGGATCACCCAAGTGTGGAGAATCCAAGAGAATGAGAATGTGTAGTAGTGCAGAAGACAACATGTGCAGGCTTCAAACACTGAGGCATTGCCTCACCTCACACATTACCCTCCAACCATCAGTGTAATTTCAGTACCACTGATCTCAGCTTTCAGACCTTCCTGCTACATTTCTTTTACCACTGAAGACAGTTGTATGATTTAAGTTTTTCAGTTTAAACTTGCAGATCTTAACAGTGTACCAGGGCAATGCCAGAGACACACATCTTGCTCTCCCTTGTTTACCTTAGTTTATTACACAGGGATTGCCCGGATGGGCTGCTGCTGCACCTGAGAGATCCTGGGGAGAAATACTTTTCTAGATGCAACTTCAAGGAGAAGAAAGCTACAGTCTTTTCTGTTCAGTCCCACGGGAATCTTCACATGGACAGTATTCATCAAAAGCAGTACCTTTTACTATGTACACAAGCAACAGACTACACATCATTGATTACCATCATCATACTTCAATAACACTTCCTCAGATTTAGGGAAACCTTAATGGAGTTAACAGACAAAAAAACAAAGAGAACTGCAATCACACAGATGCACATATTTTGAGTTCACCAAGACACTTATCTTCAGGATTTTTGGCAGGTGAACTCTGTAAGCTTTCTCCTATTTGTGTCTAACTATATTTACTAGCCTTAGTATCACTTAGAATATATGAAGGACTTAAAAACACAACACAGGATAGAGTCAAGTAATGGAAAGACTAGATATATGCTCTTGACTATTGGATCATTTTCTTTCCTGCCCTCTTGAGGTCCTTTATTTACATAACTTTTAGAGCAGTTCAAACTATCTGCTACCAACAGGTACTTGCCCGTGTTTGAACTCCATTCCCAAGTGGGATGCTAATGCTTTGAGTGGGATGCTAATGCACCAAGTTACAAGTGTGCATTAAAACAGATGTGGCCCCAGTTCTGAACACCTCAGTGAGTAGACACAGGCACCCACCCATGTACCCCAACACGTGCTGCAGACTCCCCCAAGGCACAGGCAGCCAGCAGGTGGAATCAGCCTCCAGGCCACCAGCAGGACCACCCCGGTAATATTCAGTGCTCTTCATATCAGCTGGAATCCAGGGACCACTCTTGTAGTGCAACCATACAGGATTTAGTTCAATTAATACACAATTTACTCTCAGGCACACACTGCATCTTTCAGTCGGGCAAGGAAAAGGAGAATGAATTATGAATGCCAAAGATCCAACCACTAGTGTTCATTTAAAGGCTACGATATTTGTCCTGCTATTTATACTTGCAAGGTTAATAATCCATCTGTATATGAACAGCTAAATCATTAAAGACCACACTGTGTATTTTACTCCGGTTTATTAATTTCTTTAATTTGTATGAAGGTATTTTCTGAATACTTACTATTGATGTTTTCTATACTTGGTCTGCAGCTCAGGGAGTTAATTACTATCTTGCTGAAAAGCTTTAAATAGCCTCATAAAGAGTTTAAAAAATGTAACTTCACCTAACTATATAGCCTTTTCAACAGTTATTTTAATAAAAAAAGTTTCTATAAATTCAGTTGGAAGTCATATATAGACAATGTTTTCATTAATAAGAGTGTAAGAACTTACAGGATGTGTCAGCCACAGGAGGCTCAGTAAACACAAAGAGTCCTGACAAGTTGAATTTGCAAGTTCTACAACTTAACCAGCAGAGAAGATACTGACTTTACAGTACTTAAAATATGGTAGGCCTACAAAGGAAATAGTCTCAAATACTCTTCCCCTGCCACTCTACCACCCCAGATTTTTATTTTAAAGTATTAGTAAATTAACTTCTATCTATTTATGAAATTGAGATCCAAAGTAGGATCCTCTGCAATTTTGAAGAGAATAGCAAGTCAACATGAAATAATTTCTATTTTAGCATTTGAATGAATTTGCATAGGCTTTTATTGTTCAGTTTATGTTGTAAGGCTGCCAGGCTGTCTTTTTCCATTAAAATAGTGATGATATTTGTTACCGTATCTCTACTTCTATAAGTATGTTGCTTAAAAACAATACTTATTAAAAATATTACTAACTGAATAATTAGGACAGTTTAATATTGTTCTTAAAATAATACATTTGTTGCTTGATACAACAATGAGAGCTGATACTTCAAATGACAGCTGAAAAGGTCATTTTACTAAAATGCAACCAGAAAACCTCTTACAAAAACAGCAGGTCAGCATTACATTAATTCTCTTGAAGGAAGTTACTGTACTGTTAACCAAGGCATTTCTTTCACAATTCAAGAACAAAGTTACTAAAAACTGGAACTCTGAGGTTTCTCTGAAGTCAGTAAGACATTCAGCTCAGAGAGGCCAGTGAAAAAATCATCTCTATATGATAAACTAATATCTGAACTTACAGAGGCATTTTAAAACTTTTGTGTCACCTCACACAATTCAACATGACTTCCATCAAAACTGCTATAAAAAACATCAGTAAAACAAAAATTACTAAAGGTAATTCAGTTTCACTGTCAAATGCAGTGGATTGAACTTCTACCCCAGAAAACAGAACCAGAAGAGGAATTCACTGAACAGTAGTCTTTAGCTAATTAGTAGCAGTAATTAGCTCAAAATCTTCAGAGAGCAGAATCAAATATCATGAAACAGTAAAAGTTTTTCCTGTGCTTTTAAAAGTAAAGATATGAACCCAACAAATAACTGGAAGCTGGTTCCATTTCTTTCAGGACATTCCAGTATCCTAAATACAATGCAATATTTAAAGTTGCACATCCACTCAGCCACAGTCTTCAACTTTGGTTCAAGTTCATAATAACACATTACAGTGTCACAAGGATCTAGTGAGAATTAATTACTCATCCAGTGGCAGCAATATGCATTACTAATTTCTTCATTAGTGATTCTTCAAGCAGACCTTTTCCTTTAGGCTAATAAAACACACTCTTCTCTTAAAAAGTACATATGACACAAGCTAAATTAACAAAATAACTCCTTGAATCAATCTGTGTGTGTTTTAGCATGTCTTCCCATTTTACTGTTGATGATTATTATCTCAATCTAAGTCCTGACTATGCTAACACTACCTGGAATAACCCTGCAGAGGATACGGATCTTGCAACTCCGCTCTGCTGCTCTGATGTTAAAGCTGTGCCATTTTATGTCAGGTTGCTTTATTTTTTCTGGCCTTCAGCTACCCACAGTCTCTTACTCCCTATCTCTCTCTCTGTACTTTCTTCCACAGTATATATATATGCAAAATCTCACCAGCAAGGCAACCATGTCTACCTTCAGAATTCTTCTACAACCAAGCTAGTCCATAAAAACAAACTCACACAATTTAACAACCTACTCAAGGAATAACAGCTACTCCTTTCCATACAGCACCTTAAACACAAGCACATGAAAATGAAATTTCACTTGAATTCATTCAGTGGTACAGCTGATAGAAAACTTCATGCAGGTCTCTTTTCTTAAGCCTAGCCCAGCACTCTATCCAGCAGACCTTATTCCTTTGGTAAATTGAATAATAACTAGAGAAAGATTTTTAAAAGCTGTAAAAACACCACAAAATTATTCAGATTTCATCCCTATTACAATTTATTTTTATTTATTAACAAACCTTTGTGCAGAGAGTATAAATTTTAACATGCAATCCTTCCTAGAGCAAGGCCCAGAAAGTTACAGCCACAAGTAACATTAGCATGGACTGCATATCTGAAATTTCCTCCTCAATACAGCATAACCCAGAAATTTAAACATTCCCCAAACTGTATTAAAAATGAAAATCACTACAGCAAGCCTGAACACAGACTTAGCAGGATATAATTAAACTTACATGTAATATCAGAACTGAAAAAATGAATTTAAATACATCATAATTTATATTCCCACATTAATAAAATTAAAATATTACATATAATATCACAAGAGTGAAAAATGAATTTAAATACTTCATTATTTAAATTTCCACACTACTGCCTCATAAATAAATCTCTTGGAAAGACAGGTTCCATATGACCTCTTTGGTATCAAAGTTATGAATGAATTTAGATGCAGAAACAAAACAAACAATGTATAGTATTATGCAGGTAGATCCAAACCTCCTGCATATGAAATTATAAAGGAAGTAGATAATTGATTTTTTTAAATACTCAGCAGCTTCCAATAAAGCTACAGAAATAGCTGCTAGTAAGATGTCTGTGAAAGAATAATCTTTGTAGTGAATGTTTAAGCTACTGAACCCTTGCCCCCAACCACCTCTATGGGCCAATAAAATACACATTCAATCTCTTAATATCCATTAAAAATGTACCCAACCAACTTTAGGAAAGTAGAGCAAGATACTTTTTAGTAAAAATATTATAACTAGCCCATCTAGATATTTTTCTACTAAAACATTCTGACAGTCCCGCAGTTATATGGTACTTCTGACTAGAAAAATCTGGTAAATTATTTCCAAATTAACAAAAACCCCATAATTTTCCTTCCAATCAGACAATTTTCCTTTTGTCTGTGTACTGAAATGTAACTAAGCACATCAATACTCATTTGAACATTTTTCTTTTGTAACATGAGATTGACATTAGCTGGAAAAAATTCCTGGAGCAGGACTATGGGAATGGACAACACAACTCATTTCAGCAATTCAATTTACAAATTATCCAACCAGCCTGTCACTTTTATTGGACAAAAATCAAGGATACCAATCTCTGTTCCACGAGACAGAAGAATATCCTAAAAACAGACTATCCCAATAAACGGAACATATTAAATAGCTTCTACAAGATCATTTGTATTCCAAGCTCCATTAGCAATGCAGATAATGGGAATATTTCCTGCTAACTCTCCAGCTCCACAGGAATTCAAAGTCTTACTGCCTTCACCACATTCTGCTCTACCAGAAATTGTTGCCTATCCTATTATAGTACTAAATTGTTACTTTTAGTTATTAGCTATTGCTTAAAGAAGCAGCAAACTAAGACATGATTTTGCTAGGATTCCAGCTAAGCATATAAAGTGTCTGTTCCAGCTCTACAACACTATGCCTAAAACTCAGTAAAATCCTTCAAGAAAATTCACCTGTGCAACCTCTTCGTTGCTTTATTCCCCCTATATGCCTAGAAACAAGATGTTCAAGATGAACAAATAATGAGGTTTTGAACAGTATCTAGATCTTCCTCTGATCCTATTCCTGCTAGAATGCACAGCAAATGAGCAAAGGAAAATGCTGACATCATTTTACCCCTATGGAATTTCTCTTACTTGGAAGAATAACAAATAGCAACAACAAAAGCAGTGGGGAATGCTGAAATATGCCCATGAAACAGGCATAATAAGGTAAGTTCAGGGCCTCCATTTTTTCTTCTTGGGTTATATAGATCTCTTTGACCCTTATTTTCCTTCCAATTCCACTGCTCATGAGCAGAAAAGCTGGAGGGTCATATACCCAATCCAAATTTGCAGAATCTGTGCACTCAAAGGGTCTTAATCCCAATGGTGCTCCAAACAGATGGATAAAGTTCTGTCACTGTACACATGTAAATATCTGTCAAGCAGAACATGGTGGGGACATACGCTGCTGAGGCTTTTAATGGCCTGTCTCAGGATTTCCCCTATAATTGTCAAGTCTTTGAAAATAAATAACATTATGAACATATAACATACTACTCATTTTATTCAAGTCACTTACATCCCCTCTTATATCCCAATGATGAAAAGAGAAGATTTTGATACCTATATGATATGCTTTATTGACTAGAAGAGAATGATTGTTCACTACCATTTTAGCATATCCATACTAACAAGAAACAGCAGATGGAGGATTAGTACAAAATAAAATCTGTACAGTTACATGTCAAGTAACAATCAAGTTCCATGTAATTTACTTTTCTAAGGCATATTTTTCTCTTAAATAGTAAAGAAAAAGTTAATTACAGACTTCCATGGATTGTGAGGAGTTTGCAATACCTAGGGTCTAAGCACTGCGGTGAAGTACTTTTACACCATTATCTACTGAATCATCATGAGCTCACTTTTGACAGCTAAGAAACCAAAGTCAATTAGCAATTCCCACTTCATTCCAGGAATACAGAAGAAATATATGGTGTACAAGAGAAACCATAAACATTTTAAAGGTTTTGAATGAAGAAAAGCACCTATACACCCCACAGAGGCCTCTGATCCCAAGCTTATAAATTACCGCCCAAATCACTTATACACAGAAAACACCAGAATACAGGAATGTGTTTTATTTGAAAGGAAGGACAAGCATTTTCACCCTTCAGATCAGTATCAGGTACTGCAATGAGTAATTAAAACAAAGACAAGACAGAAAAAAAAGCACCGCAGTTTCGCTTTTCTCAAAGTTTCATAACACGATTCAATACGTGTATACTTTTAATCGAGACGACACGAGGAGAAGATGGAAAGGAGTTTGCTGGAGCGAAGTGTCAGTTTGTGTCACTTCTGCATTCAGCTGTAACCTTCGCCAAACCTTGTCCCCCACCCCGCCCATCGCCCGCGAGAGGCCGCGGCCGGCGGTCCCGCCCCAGCGGCGCCCGGCTCCCAGCGCCCATAGGATGCGGCTCCCGTCAGTCTTCCATCAGCCCAGCTCCGCCTCCTCAAACAGCAGCAGCCCTAGCCTTCCTATCCGCCTTTTGCCTTCAATAGGCCCTAAAGGACAATGCTGCTGGAAGGGGAAAAAAGAAGGAAAAAAAAAAAAAAAAAAAAAAAAAAAAAAAAAAAAAAAAAAAGAGGGGAGCGAGGCCCGCTAGATCGGCCCCCGGGGCAGCGCTATGAGCCGCGGCTCAGCCGGGGCGGTTTCCATCGGCCCCAGCCCGTCCCCAGCTCCCCCTCCCCGGTGCGCGGCCGCCGCTGCGCTCTGAACGCCCGCACAGGATGAAAGGTCACGGCGTGAGCACCAGCCGGGCCCGGCAGCGGTGCAACCCCGTCACCTCAACCTCGGGGTCAGGCGGGGCAGGCGAGGCGCTGCCCGGATCAGGATCTCCCTACTCCGACCCGAACAGCCGCATCCTCCGCTTTGCCGTCTGCTGGCGCCGGATGACACCGGCGCGGGCCGGCACCCGCGGCGGGTGGGTTCTGGGTGCCGCCTTTCCCTCCCTCCTTCTCCTCCTCTGCCCCCGAGTGTGACCCAGCCCGAGGGCACCGAGCCGCTGCTCCCGCTCCAGGCTGGCGCCTCCCTCCCGGCCGCGGCACAAGCCGCACACCTGGCGCCAGGTCCGGCCGGGATGGAAGAGCGCGGAGTCGGCGGCAGCCACGGAGGGCTCAGCTCCCCTCCCGGGCAGCGCTCTGACCGGGGCACCCCGGCCGGGCCCCCGGCCCCGCCCCCGAGCCCTGCCCGCCGCCGGCCGGCAGCCGCCCCCCGCCCGGCCCCCGGCGCTCCTGTCACCCCCTCCCCGGCCCCTTCCTCCCGCGCCCCCCGGCACGCTCCCGCCGCGTTGCGTCGGGCGCAGCCCAGGAGCGGGACGCGCCGTCCCGGGAAACCGTCCTCTCGGCGGGACCAGGCCCGGCCCCGCAACTCCTCCTCTTCCCGGGCTGTTAGCGGAGCGGGCAGGGATGCGCGGGCCTTCCCGGCCGGGCCCCGAGCCACCGGCCCGGCGCTCCCGGGGGTCCAGCCCGCCTGTCCCAGCGCAGCGCTGGGAGGGAAGCGGGGGAGGGGAAGGGCGCCCGCCGCCGCCTCCCGGCTCCGTCCCCCCGTTCCACGGGCAGAGCGGCTGCCACTCTCCCTCCCTCCCTTCAGCCCTGCCCCTCCCTCTGCTCCCCGGGCCCACGGCGGGCATTTACCTGCCGTGGTGGCGCAGAGCGGGGCCCTGGGGCCTCTGGCAGCCGGAGGAGGCAGCGGACTCCGTCCCGCTGCTGCCGTCCCCGAGTGAGGCGGGCGGGACGGAGCCGGGACCTGCCCCGGGAGGCGTTACGTAAACCGGCGGCGGCGGCGGTTCCAGCGCCACGGGGAGGGAGGAGGGTGGGAGGGGGCCGGGCCGGCCGCTCCGTCACCCGGCAACGGGACTCAGCGCCCCGGCGGACCGCGCCGCCGGCCCCGCCCCGTATCCCTCCGCCCAGAGGGCGGCCCGGATCCCTGATCCCAGAGCCGTGGGGCTGCGCCGGGCGGGTGGGAAGGGGCTAGCGACCATCGCGCCGGATGGGCGGGAGGCGGGGGACTACGGGACCAGTCCGGTCCGTCCCGTACCCGTCCTTGTCCCTATCTCTGTCGTCGTCCTTAGGGCCCGGGCGCCGGCGAGCCGCCTTCATGTCGGGGCCGCGGCGCAGGAAGGGCGGGGGGAGGAGGGGAAGTGTCCTTTGCCCTGGTTGTACAGCCTCCCGCCCGCGGCAGAGCGCCGGGCTGTCCGCCGGCCGCCTGAGGAGGGAAGCGGCGGGCGAGGCGCTCGGAAGTCACCGGGCGGGCGGCGGGAGCGGCGCCGGCCCCCGGGGCCGCCGCTCGGGCGGGAGAGCCCCCGGCCGGAAGCACCCGCGCCCCCCGGGAGGGCTGTGCCGCCGGGTGGGGAACACCCGGCAGGGCCGGCGCAGGAATGCGAGGGAGGGAGCGGGGGATGGTGATGGAGCGTAGCGGTGTTTGTCATGTGAGGTCCTTTTGAAATCCTGAACGACTCCGAGAGCAAGGCTAGCAAATAAAAGTTTATTTTACTGCGCAATGAAAGCCCGTCTGGAAGGGAAGTCGTCTGTTAGAAGATTCTTGCCATTGAAAGTCGGGTTTAGTAGGTGAACTCCTCGGGAGCCACGGGGATTTTGTTCCAATTGATTAAATGCCAGTTTAATCGCAACTGTTTACACAACTGTGGAGTAATGAAAGGGCAACATTTTTAGCATAGTGAATGGGTGAAAATGGGCCACTGTAAGGCTGAAAATATGACAAGACACACCAAAGTACTCATTAAGCTTCTTAATTGGGAAAATAATGATGCTCTTTTCAGGTGTACACTACCACCCCGCATTTCTCAAATGCATGAACGCATACCGGCCTAAGGAAAGTCAATATTATGTAAGATGTCAAAGTAAGTCTTCTGTCTGTGTAATCCTGAGGTTTTCTTCCTTTTGTTCACTGCTCAACGTGTGGCTCCTAGAGTTCCAAATTGCAGTATGTCATCCATGTTGGCTCACACTGCTTCTTTTGTGCACAGCATCTTCAGTAACTGGAACCAAGACTGCCTTTGAAAACGTGATCCCCCAGTACCGGATGTGCTCCCATTTAGGCCTTTCAACAAGTTAAGTCTGTATATAAAAAATACATCTCATAAGAAGCTTGAATGCAAACACTGCCTCCCAGCCTGTATACTCATTTTCTGATACAGAGCAACATTATTCTTATTTTTGTTTTAGCTAGGGTTTGCCAATTTTGAACATCCTTAGCGCCTAATTTAGTCATAAATCTGACTTAGGCTAGCCAAAAGTTAAGTATGCAAATTGTGTAGCTACATGAACTACCAGCATTCTCTTAATTGTTGCTGAGGCAGTAATTGATGTTGTATGAACGTGCAGTTAATCAGTTACTTTCTCCAAACCTTGCAGGAGCATTTTGGGAGAAATCTAAAGATAAAGTAGTGCTTTAAACTGTGTGATAAAAGGACAGAATTGTTATTTGAACTATTTAATTACTGTTCAAGTTATTTTCGTGTTATGAAAAGCTGAAACTGAAAAGCTGTGGGAGAAAAATCCTGCTGAGTGTTTTCTGCTGAGTCATTCCCTGGGTTTATCAGAAGCATTTCACCACCCCTGTAACACAACTCGCGCCAATCACAATCAAATCTGCTTTTGTTCAGGAGTTCAGGATTTGAATTCCCCTTTTCAAGGTAGAATAAGATACACTAAAATATGAGGCACCTGGGATCTGTCTGTAGTAACAATTGGCACCAATTTAAATCAATCTCCATATAGTCCTCTGCACATATCCTTAATGTATTAGTAATGTATATCATCAATATGAATCCACTTACTCTATTTCACCCTTTCTAAACATTTTTTCTCTGAAGGTTTGTAGATGGAACAGATGTTCAGAACATTAGTGTTCTAATGGAGCAAGTCAGAGCATGGAGGCCAATGACAGATTATTCTGAATATTCACGTAGTTGCTGTGTGACATTTCAAATTGACAGTTCTGGTTTTGTGGTCAGATCTCAGGAATCCCGACAGTAGAACTTTTTTGTTTGTTTGTTGGTTTTTGTTGGGTTTTATTTTCCTAACAACCAACCCAGTTCTGATCTCCATTTGGCAAGCATTTCAGAAACAGCTGGTACATGACCATATGCCGTGCTGGCACTGCTGTGAGCTTATTTCCCACTTGTCCTCCTGGTCAATCAGAGTAGCTCCATGTGCTGAAGGACAGCTGGTCCCTTGGCATGCAAAGCAGCTAATGAACTTTTCCTCCAAAAAGATGTAGGGATAGAGCATGTGAGCTGCAATCAGTGGTTTTTTGCTTTCTGAAGTGGTATCAAAGATGGAAGTTTTCTATGGGAACCCTGTTTATTGCCTCTGTGGGACAACCTTCACCCTGGGAACAACTATGTGGGTGTGCACTGTAGGTGACAGCACTTGTTTGGAAAATGAAGGCTAAATGATCTGTGTTGAAAAGAATGCTAAACGACAACTGAGTGACTGATGGACTTGTGCCTTTAGCTGTCAGCCTCAGCAAGTAGCACCGTTTCCCTTTTTCAATGTGATCCCTGCTGAAAGGGTCTCCAACAAATCTCTAAAAATGTATCCATTGCATAATATGTAATTTTTTCCATTAAGTAACCTACTGAAGGAGAAATTGCACAGCAGTTCAGTATTAGATAGCCACAGCTTGTAAGCATTTTATTGTCAGCCTCCTCTTACTTCCTTAAAATCAGTCAGTTCATAATATTCCCTAAAATTTCCTTGTAGGTGCAGTAAAAATCCCCTGATTTTCCCTGAGCAGGGATTATGTATCCGTTAGTTTTGAAAGTCATGATAACCAATCAGTAGACAATTCTTTTGTTCACAGTTCATAAACCGTTCATATGAAATGCTTGATAAAAACAATCTGCCCATTCAGCATTTCAGAAACAGAGCTACAGTACCATTCATGAGGGAATATACATAGTCCAAGAACTTAAAAGATCATTTAAATGTGCAGGATCTAAATAGATACATAAAGTCATAATGTGTTTTTAAAATCTAGAAAATGGATGGACATTAATGTAAGCTGAAACAGGGAATATCCAACAGACTCATGATGAGTTTTATTTGAAATCTTGATGCACAGATTCAAAATTATATCTATCTCTTTGAAACTATTCTTAATTCCGTGAAGGCTTGCCTAACTTTTTTACTTCTTTTCAGGATCCATTTCAGGCTTTAAGCAAAGACGTTCACACCTCCCAGAAGTAATAATTCGGTTCAAATGACACATTCAAAAGGCATTCCTCAGCACTAGATCAGGTTTCAGATTCCTTTTTACTGATCCCTATTTCCTAATAATATCCCTGTGCAGTGAAAAACTATGCTGAACATACCCACAGAATCAGAGGACCACTCTGTTGTCACCATCAAGGACCTCATCTACTGCAGTGAATGGAATGTGACACTGAATTTTAGTGGGGCTTTCATGAGGCCACAGTTCAACCCTTTTCCTTTCAGATTCCTCTCAAAGAAGTTTCATAGGAGCACACTAGCGTGGTGAGCTTGGAAGATCTGAGTCACTTGAAAAATCAATTACATAATTCAAAGTAAATTTATTTTCTGTTCAATCCAACTTGATCACTATAACCTTAAAATGTATTTTTGTTTTCTTTGAACAGAAACTGCATGTACAAAACTGTCACAGAAACTGTAGGCCAGGCAGTGCTGTTCTGTAACAAGTGTCTGGGCTCAGTGTTGGTATTTCTTTATGACTCTACTTTAAAAAAAAAAATTACTTCAGTGTTACTCTTACCCTTTTTCATCCTGCATCACTAACAATTGAGAAACCCTAATAATACCTTGAGAAACCCTTGGACAGCCCAAAGTAATACATGAACAAGACTCTTTCTCAACATAGTGCTGTGTGCCTAAAACAGACCACCTGAGGTCTACTGTTAAAAGTACTTAGAGAAAATTATAAAGAACCATGATAATTTTCTGTAGCCATTTGGACAAACTGCCAAGCAGTACAAAAAGATTAAAAAATTAAAATGTTACACTACATAATGAATATTAAGGTCCAAGTACTAGATACAGCATTTGAAACCATACACCAATGAGTAGCTTTCACTTGGGGCGTAATGAAAAGACTACAGGAAGTACAGTGTTACAAAAATAAAATCATTTTGACAAGTGATGAAATACAAAGCAAGTATTACAAGCAATTGCATTTTAAGGACAATTAGTCACCATTAAATATACCAGTGTCTCAAAATCTGATCTTTTTTGTAATGCACATATATAAGAATTTTATATCATAATGAGGTATGAATTTCATTGCATTATATTTGTTGCTACATCAGCTATTGTCAAGCTATTAAGTTAATTACATGTTAAGTTTTAAACTAGATGAAACACATCATGACGCCTGTTTTTTCCTGTATACTACAGCCATTCCAGAATTACCATGTTGGAAATGTCTGAGGTTTTGGCACCTCACTGTCTTACAAATAGTTCATGAATACAATTACACATCCTTGAGTAGCCTGCAGCATCAGCATCCAATCCTTGTCCTGCTCATCAGAGATATGATATTGTTCTACACTAATTCCACCTTTTTTTTTCCCAGATATTGACTGTTTTCTCAGTCAGTGAAAATGCTGAAAACAGAGTTGAATGCATTCTCATAGCTGACAATCTGGCCACAGATTTTGGAATTAATGTACTACCATCTTTTTTAATGATCTGTAAACAATGAAAGGTGAAAGAAACACTTGAAATTTTATTGAGTTCTTAAAGCAATTGCACTGAAGGTATTATTATTTTCCTTAGCATTTTCTTAACAAGATATGCTGTGGCAGATCCTGGTAGTAGAAAAGTATTCCTTTGTGTATTAATGGCTTGTTGTCCTGGCACTTTGACATTATGTTTTGGTTGATCAAGAAGTTTTCTTATCTGATCCCATAATAAAAAACTGCAAAGGAAAAAGGTTACATGTTTTCAAATGCTTAAAAACAAAACAAAAAAAACCCTCAAACTTGGTTTGAAAGCTGAGACTTGAAAGTGAAGGAATCTGTATACATGACTTACAGACTGTAAGATTATAATTGTTATTCTTAATAACAAAAATGTTGATATTTTTACTTATGCGATCTTTTTTTGTCTGTGTGGGAGCAAAAGGCAAAATGGCCATAGCTGCTTTCTGATAGAAATGATAGGCTGGGAAGTGCTGCCATTAGAAATAACTCATTCTGTAGATACCAAAGGATTGTTAAGAGTGGCTGATTAATACCAGTAGCTATTACAATGAGGGGAAAATTCAAGTTTGAAAAAACAGCAATTTAAAAATGTATATTGAATCCCAACCAAATATACTACTATTTTGATATTAAGGGAAAAAAAAAATTGGCAGTACATGCGGAGCTCTAGTATCTGCATTTCCAAAGCTGCTCTAGGAAAAGATTTCTAGCTGGTGTGATTGACTACAAGGCTGTCAGCCTGAAATAGAAACCATTTGAGCAGCACGAGAGAAGGAGAGGGTATTTTTCTGTCAAGAAGTAGCTAATATTTCAATATTTTCCAACTAGACTGATATGCTCTCAAAAGTATATTTCTTGATATTTTGGCTTGTAATTCTAACTGAATTAGATTAGATGCTCATTTGAAGAGTTACTTATTGGAACTTATTAATGGGAAGAAAACTACCTCATTCTCCAAGGCTGGTTTATGTGTTTATGCTAAAAAGATGTTTTCTCTCAATAGAGTTATTGCTGTTGTGATGAAAATTTCTTGTTTTCTGGTTTCATTAGGATTTCTTCTGTTAAAATAGGGTTGCCTTTTGAGTTTGATACTATTTCAATATCAACTGTGAAGAAACAAAAAAGCAGGCATAGCTTTAACTGGCTGAACAAAAATTGCTATCTTGGTGTTAAAACACCCCCACACATTTTGGCAGTTGAAGAGGTCATGAAATAAATGAACATTTAAATGCATAAACCCAGCCAGCTTTTCCAGGTGTAGGGGTCATTTCCCCTAAGAAAGTAATGTTTTTTTTTTCTCTGAGGCTGACTGCAGGCCATACTGTGTTACACTACATAGGGAGGAGGTACTAAAGACCAAGCTAATCAAGCTATGCAGGGTGGTATAGCAGAGGAGAATATTAGATGGCAGGATTGGGCCACAAGTACAGATCACAGATGGGACTGTAATCCTACAAGATGGATTGTTTGAACATTATTTGTTAAAGGGGTAAAATGAATGCAGTAATATTAAATAAGAGAATAGTTTATTTCTCAGAATAAATATTTTCCTCCTAAAAATAAATGTCAATATTCATGGCATTGAATAAGAATTGATAGCCAAAGGCATCACTTTCTGGCTTATTGCAATGTTTTGATTTCATAGATTTTTTTTTTTTCCTGGGAGCATACTTTCACAGATGCATGTGCTTCTGTACAATGAGCAGTATTTGAACTTTTCCAGGTAGGAAATCATATCCTTAAGAAACCAGATGAAAATTCCATGCTTCACTGTTGTGCACAAAAGTGATTTCTGTATTTGGAATTGAAGTATTGCTGTGGCAAAAAATATTATGACAACATTTCTTCCATAGTCAATGAAAAACTATAAGGCCCTGTAAAAAGGAATTCAGGGCACCTGTGTGAGGCACCAGCTCCTCTGCTCTGACTGCCTACGTCTGCCAGCTGATCCAGCACTCCCACATGCTGAAACGGAGCACTGCTTAGAGCTCATCAGTGCAAAACATTTTTGAAAATCATCTGAAGAGTCAGCAGGTTTGGCTTTGCCAGAACAAACTTTTGACACTAAGACATTTTTACAAGTAAGTAGGAGCCATGAGAGGCTCCCACTTCACATCCACATGACTGTTCTTCCCACTCCTTGAAGCCAGTGTGGTTCCATGCAGTTTTCCTGTCAGGGAAGGTTCTTGGCTTGTGCTACCTCCTGATGATGCTAGGCTGCTGTTGTTGGCCAGCTGTGCTAACAGTTAAGTACTATGTAGTCCTGTGCAAAGGTACCTGCTAATTTGGGCATTTGTCCTGGAAGACAGAAATGTGTTTTCTGTTTTGAGCGAGCTGAACCCACCAATTCTGATTTTTGCAAAGAATAAGCAAATGGTAGAAAGCCTAAGGATACAGGCTACTCTCCATCCCTCTTGTTGCAGCTAGGTTATTGCTCAGAAAGGAAAGACAGAAGCAAGAAGAATATAAAACCAGACCCAAACTCCCTTTATCTTGTTGCTGAAGATCCTCCTTTGAAATGACAAGTCTAATAGTCTTGGTATTCAAACGCTGTTTCCATTTGTATGCAGTTTACCCAGTTCTGCAGTGCAAACTGTGAATACTGTCTCTATCTCATGAGCGAGTTACTCAGAATTGAAAGGAGGGAGATGTGAACCTCATCCCAAAGTATTCTCTACACTACTGGTTAGAGCAGACTTCTGGAAGAGCTCACTCCACATGCAGGATAAGAGTGCTAATGTCAGCTGGGAGTACTAAATGGAATTTAGGCTAAATTCAGAGCTACTCATGGATGTTAGGTGTGGGAATGGCCTCTCTGGGGATTAACTTAGGCATTTCTTTCTCAGTTACAACTTAAAGAGTTCAGTTTGGGACACTTTTAAGTATCTGGGGGAATGGGGTCTATATAGAAAATTTTGAAGTCCAATATGGAGAATCTAGTAAATTTTCAGCACTTCCATGGATATTAGGTGACCTGAATAACTCTCTTGGATTTTAGACACTGTGCAGACTGGAACTATTACAAAACTGACAAGAAGACCAATGAGCAGAAATAGGCTCTTATGACTGAAACATGTTTTTTGCCCTCTCATCTTCAAGACATGCACATTTGGGAAAGTAAAGAAGGCAGTTTCCCTGCTTTTAATCACCCAATTTTAAATGAGGGAGTAAATTTGTGTAGGTTGGATTCAACTCCTTAAGATATTTGATACATTTTCTGTGTGTTTGTGCAGTTTTCCTTTTGTGAATTAAATTATCGCTATATATCCAGATACTATAGTCCATGTTCCTTGTTTCATAGATTTACCACCAACTGCCTGGTAATGTATCATGCAGTGAAAGTGAGGTATTCAGCTGCAATTTCTTTTCAGCAAACTCGTTAGCTGACTTTTCTAGACAGTTGCTTCTTGTCATTATTTGTGACAAGGGAGTTTTGAAAACTGTTCTGTGAGCTAGTGGTAGAAAGTACTTCCAATGTACATTAAAAGTACCTCCTCATTTGTTTTACAAAGAAAATCCTAGCAATAGCTCAGCTGAAATTTAATAACTGCCTGGTTTCACTGCTGCTGCTGGTCTCATCCAAAGTCAATGATAAGTGCTTACATTTTTTCTGTGATTGATCTCAAATTTGTGATTGTTTGCATTAACTATTCTGCTTTGTACAGAATTATGTACAGTAATGATACAGATGTACAGATGATAACAAGCTCCCATGACTTGGTAATTATTTTTTCTTAACTGTAAATGCAGAGAACATTTTAATTGCTTACCAACCCATTTCAGGTGTTCACCTGAGTCATGTCTCACTGGGGGCAGGCAGGTTTTGAGTTTATGCAGTTGTATGTTAAATCAACATTCTTCTTTTCTTGTGATGTGGATTTAGAAAGATTTTTCTTTTTATTCCATAATGATTAGATTCTCCAGTGCGCTGCTCTTTTTTTTTTCACGGTGGTAGATTTTGTAATGTCAGCTGAGATTATATTCCTTTGGCACACCTATCATTTGCATGCACATAAGGCACTGAAGGTGCCTGTTATTTTCAGGTAGCAAGTAATCTTGTTCCCACTTAACTTGAAATACATTGTTCTTTGTATCCTAATTTTGGCTTTTGCAGTTACTCGCTTAATTGCTTTTGGATTACTCTGCGCCGTGTTTTAATACATTATATTTAAAATCCACAAGATAAAACATCACCATAAATAGATGTATAGATATAGTCACAATGGAAACATTATGGCAGCTGTAGAGGTTGACATGATTTACCACCTGTCAGGAGTATGTCATCACTGGCACAGTGGACAGTGTGGTGCTGCTCTGCTGGTAAAAGCTCTGTCTTTCCTCTCATCCTACCAGGCTCTCAGACTACCCAGGGCTGAATGGAAAGGTTGTACCAAAACATTTCTGCACTTACTGGAACAGTGGCAGAACTCTCCACAGACAGGGTCTTGTGATAATAGCACTGCAGCAGCAACCCATTCTTAATAGGGGAAAAGATTTATGAAGGCTCATGCTGCATTCTTCACTTTTTTAACCCTTGAGCTGCTGGACAAATATTCCAGTGTCTCCTTGCAAAGCAATGGCAAATCACACCTTCCTGTGGGAACAGCAACTTCTTCTGAGATTCATGCACCTCTTGAGTTAGTAATTTCCTTCTATCTCCAGTCCAA
The DNA here is from genome assembly GCF_031753505.1 of Anomalospiza imberbis. NCBI lineage: Eukaryota > Metazoa > Chordata > Aves > Passeriformes > Viduidae > Anomalospiza > Anomalospiza imberbis. The sequence goes on from NC_089684.1 coordinate 54,399,403, forward strand.
GATTGTACAAGATGGTAATGGTGGTATGACAGGAATCGTCTTTTTTTGGCTGGAACAACACCCATGGTAGTGTATGATAATTGCAGACAGTATCAGTTGCTCTTTGCAGTGGCTGAATGTCTTGGTAAGAAGTTAATGTAATGCCAATGAAAAAAATAAGTTATCTCTTATCTCTTAAAATAATTTATCTCTTTGGGAAGATTTTATCACATACAACTGTGAATGCTCCTTTCATCTTGCATTAGGGTCGTTTCTTTCACTTTCAGTCCCTTTTCCATGTCATAAGATAATCAAAATAGACATTTGTACACCTACAACATGAGGCACTTCACAAGAAGCCACCACAGAATATTTCCATTTATATGACATTGGAAAACCTGCTTTTGAAGATTAAGCATTAGTTAAAATATTTAGGTTGCATTAAACAACGTGGTGTACATTTGGTTTTATCAGATTAGAATGCACCCTGTAAATCCCTATACCTGGAAGGTCTCTGTGGCAGGACCATATGAGCTCTGCCATATTTTGACAGAATATAGCATATATAGAATGTTCTAATAGTCTCCCACCTTCATCATGCTGACAACTTAGTTAAGGACTTCTAGAAAGCACAGAATAACATTGATGCAGCCAATTTGCAGTTCAGAAAGATGTCAGATGAGGTGCTACACAGAGATGAATCTATGTTTACTTGGTAAATATACACAAAGTCCTTATTTCCCTAGAAAGAAGAAAATACTGGTGTTTCAAAGTTTGTTGCAGAGGTGCATAAAAGTGAAAGCAGAAATCCATAAATATACATGCATATGCTACAGTATATTAATGTCTATAAATTATATGGGTTTTTCAGCAAGGAGCAGTGAATGGTACATCCCTGCATTTCTCAGCATAAGTGTATATCATTTCCATGCATGTTTCAAGAGATAAACGGAATTCTTGAAGGTGAATGATAAGGGAGTGGGGGTTGTGGAGGACTGAGATAACGCCAGGAGTCACCTGCAGGGTATGGAAAGGGTGGAGCTACAAAACTTACTACGTCAGACCTCACAAAAATTGAATATTCAAGTGGTCTTAGTGTTATATAATATATTTTCAAGTGTCTCATGATCTCATCGATTTTTTTAGTGGATTGCCTGTGTTTTCCAATCACAGCTTACTATGATAAACATTCTTTCAGGAATGCATGCTATTAATCTGCCCCTTTAAGAACTGAAGTGTAGGCTGAGTCTTGAACTCTGTGCTGAAGTCTTGATTTCACTGGGATTTAATCACAGGTTAAAGTGGTTTCCTGAGTTAGAGCCAGAAAGATAGACAGTTTAGAACTAAAGGACAGGAAGAAAACCTGTTTAGCTCCTAGACTGCTCTTGTCATCCATATATGCATGTTTACAAATCCATTTTCATACAAATCTGGGCAGAATTAGAGCTTGGTAAGAGAAGGGAGTACATCAGAGCCTGCCTCTGAACTTAATTGAACTGAGAAGTCATCAAGTATGGAGAATTGCTTCAAACCCATCTCTTGCAAACATGATTTGGAATGACCAGAAGATGTTGGGATGATATCCTGGAAAGATTTACCAGGAATTGTGTAATGAACCATTTTCATACCAACAAAGTTTCTATATTACAGAAAATAATGTATTATTATAATGCATAGATTTGATGGCATATAAAGAGAATTTCTTGCACTTACCAAAAACACAGAAAATAAAAAAAGTCAAGGAGTGGACCATTATGAAATAAATTCAATAATTTGACAGAGAATGCATTAAAATGTATGCCCTCGATTATTTTCTGTGCTGTATCAACAAAAAAACAGAAATATTTCAAATGTAAAATGTGGGATCAATGTGCATAAATTTAACTATTATATACAAAATAGAGACAACAGTAAAAAAAATAGAGACCATTTCAATTAAGCAGGAGGGACTTGGACAAGCTCAAGAAGTGGGCACGTGGCAATCTCATGAGGTTCAACGTGGTCAAGTGCAAGGTCCTGCATCTGCTTTGGAGCAACCCCTGGTGTCATTACAGGCTGGGGGATGAATGGATTGAGAGAAGCCCTGTGGAGAAGAACTTGGGGGTGCTGGTGGATGAAAATTTGGACATGAGCAGGCAGTGTGTGCTTGGAACTTAGGAAGTATCCTAGGCTGCATCCAAAGCAGTGTGGGTGGCAAGTCAAGGGAGCTGATTCTGCTCCTGTGCTCTCCGCTCCAGTGAGACTCCACCTTGAGTACTGCATCTTGCTTGGGATCCTCAGTAGAAGAAAACCATGGACCTGTTGGTTTGAAATGAACAAATTCTGTACAATTCAGACTAGTTGTAAGGGAGAAATTTTTTATTAGGGTGGTGAAACACTGGAACGGGTTGTTCAGCGAGGCAGTGGATGCCACATCTCTGGAAACATTCAAGGTCGGGCTGGACTGGGCTCTGGGCAACCTGGTCTAATGTAAAGTATCCCTGCTCATTGCAGGAGGGTTGGACTAGACAAGCTTTAAGGGTCCCTTCCAACCCAAACTAGTCTATGATTCCATGACTGTATATCATTTCTCACCCTGAAAATATTTTGACATGTGAAGTTTTATTTCCATATTCTAGAGTTTATGTAAAACATGTGCCACATTACAGGTAACTGTGCAAATCAAAACTTTTTTGTTGTTGTCAATGTAATTATAGTAAGTTTACTAGTAAGATACAGCAAGGAACAATGGGCTCCAAATCCTTGCTTAGTTTGTTAGATCTCATTTTTTTGTGCTATTTTCCTAACTTTCAGTATATCTTCCTCAGCATGATGCATCCAGTTCACTACTTTCATGTGATATATCTGGTTATAGTGTCAGAAACAAGGTTACTCAGTGATTCAACCTAATGGAATTACTGGTAGTGTTTGGATCAATTCTCTATAAATGCACAATGAGGGGAATCTTCAAAAAGAGGTAGCACTGCTGAACAGATTTATTCTCTATTTTGATACTCATAATGATAAGAAGGAACAAAATGTGTTTTATTGAAATATTCTGTATGAACATTTGCATTTTATTTAACATGAAACTGAAAAAACACATTCAATATTTTGAAACTTTGATCTTTACTTGAAATCTGAATTCAGATTTAGATCCAAAATTAGTAAATTATCGAATAAGCAAAACTGAAGTTTTTGTCTGTAATGATGGCTCTTGCACAAGAAAGGGCGTAGAAGTGAGTAAGAATTCCACCCAACTAATGTAGAGCAGTTGTTTGCCATTGTTATTTATGAAATTGCTTTGCAAATTGACTTTCTCTCATTTTGTGAAGGAGAAAACTGAGACACACAGAGAGAAGATGGTTTACCAAAGGTTTTACAGCAGGCCAGAGTCAGGGGCCCAAGCAGAAGCCCATTTTTGGCTGCCTGGTTCTGCCATGTGCCCAGCAGCACCATGGTGCTCATCAGTGATCACTGGGAAACAGAAATCTTCAGAGAGTATTAGTCAGCTTTTGCCGTAGCAAAGGCCTTTTCTTATTCATATATAGGCATTACTTTATCTGACTGGAAAAATGAAAATGGAAGAAAAAAATGAAAGGAAAGTCTCTTCAATTTTCAAGATGAGAAACTGGAATATTATAGTAGAATTTATGCTACCAGAAACATTTATTCCTCTGTGATCTTTTACTGTTTTCTTAAATGAGCAGCTTGACTCCATCCAGCCAAAGTGATTCCCTCTTCATTCCTATGCAAAGAATCAGTTTAGATTGATTCAAGTACTTTTACAGGCAGCCGCCAAATTAATACATTGCATTTCACTGACTTTGCAAATGCTGGTTAGGTCACAAGTTGCTCAGACAAAAAGGTTCTATCATAAACACTGGTTATTTTCACTTCTCCTCCTTCTCACATGCAAGAGGAGTGAGACTCATCCATTGACATTTATTTGTGAAATGGAGAGTCTTTCTCTTCATATATCATATACCAAATTAACTATGTTACCTCAGCTACATGAATTTTTTCACCCCATTTAATTATACTGTTTAAAATGATGTATGCTTATACTGGTATGAAGGTGTTTTACACTGACACTGGTTTTACTTCTGCTAGGGAAAAATAAGCTATTCGTACACAGCTCCTGAGCTGGAGATGTACAGCTTTAACTGCACTAATGTAGTTAGGTCAGCACAACTCTATTGTAAACAAGGTCTATATTGCACAGTTAAGGCTAGATTACTTGGGTTTGCAAAAGCTCTGCCTACAGAATATGCACAACCAGTGTGACTGGTTGTGCTTTAATAAATACTAATAACACGTGTCCAATTACGACAGTTCATCTCGACATTTCCTGCCTGCCTCTCGCAGAATGACTAAGCGCTTCTCTCTCACCACCGAGCCAATTGCTGCCTGCACACTATTATTAGGGGCAGTCCTGTATCATTTTCACAATTATAGTATATGTCATTTCATACTTGTGGACTGCCAACAAGAGAGCACTGTCCATCCAGAAGAAAAATACTGCCTGCAATCGGGCTGAAAGAGGCAAATGTTTACTCACAGGCACAGCTTTTCTGACCATGAATAGTCCCTGTGCTTCCAAAGGGATTAAGCCTGGTAGTAAGTATTTGCAGAATCAATGCCTTGATTAGTATGCTCAAATGGTTAATTTTGCTCTTTGCAAACATGTTTGAAGGATGCTGAAGTAGGCTTATGTTGGTACACATGCAGGCTAGGTCCTGGTTTGGAATTGCATTTCAATTTTTAAAAAGCTTTGGCAAACAAACCCCCACTGTCACATTTACTCTGAAGTGTGTTTTGTGATGAATGTAGTGGTCAGAATGTCACACAGACAAGTACTTCAGTAGAAATGTGCAAATAATCAGATATGCAAGTAATCAAATTACAATGTTACAAAATCTCATTAAATAATGTGATCTAGAAACTATGAGTTAGATTTATTGCTGGAATGAACAGATACTGTTCATGGAAATTGTAGGATAATTGAAAAAAATTGTAGAATATGTGGATTTTATGGAAAGAAAATTTACATTTGCCTGCTTTTCCATCTCCTCTTAATATGCAGCCAGCTCCTACTCTCTGTTTTTGCTCTGTGGTCTTGCTGTCATTTTTTCCTGTCTACACCCTTTCCATAACTCAGTGCAGCACTAGATCCAAGAAATCAGTTTTGCCTGCTAGTACGAAATCTGTACTGTTTTTGAGTGCTTCTCTCAGCCAAAAATCAATTCCTCAACTTTGGCTCTTCTTATTTCACCCTACAATTAATCCTTCATAGGTCACCCGGGAGTTTAGCCACAGAGGAGCTCACTTTCTCTCTTGTAAGAGGAAATGCCCTTGTAGGTGCCTTGAGCCTTTTCCAAGGAGCTTTGGGAAGATAAATAGCATGTCTGTGCTGTCCACATTGATCAGCTGCAAACTTTGCAACTACTTCTTATCTTCACTTGCCCACAAAGCCTGCCTGTCACTGTGCACATGCAAATGCAGCCTCAATAGCTGACTCTGTGATTGAGAAATTCAGATGTACGTGATAGCTGCACACATACCTCAGCTTCACCTCTTTCCAAGCATGGCTGATGACCCTCCACTCCAAAAAGTTGTTGAGATCCCCGCACTGAAGATGTACTTGGTGTTCAGCACTTGAATCATGAAGAGTTCTATATTTTGTCAGTGTGATTAAAACCAGTCACGTCATAGGGAACTGGATTTGTAGAAGATTTTGCAAAGAAGGTTAAGTTATCCTACAGCAGTTGTGCATTGCATGAACTTAATGATGTCTTTGCTCTATGAACTGTAATAATTAAAATCTAATCCACAGTAGAATCAATAGTTGTTGCCATTATTTTCATTAATGCATGCACATAAATAAGAGTATTGGGAGAAGCTCTAAGTATATGTGATGAAGCCTTTGATGGTACTTCACCTGGTATTTCCATAGTTTAGGTACATTTAGGTACTGATAAACATAATTTAATGTTACTAAATTAAAATTAATAATCCAAAAATGAAAAGTGCTTACCAAAAGTAGTTCAGTATAAAAATATTTTAAGAATGGAAAAAGAGCACATATAGGTAAGCAATGTCATACTGCTGCACAAAAATAAACATCCTATGAGGATGTCATAGAAGAAATGTTGTATGTAAATAAAACCAAATAATCCTTCCACACTACTTAGCTTTCTGAACGTTTAAACTTCAAAATTGATCATGTTCTTGTTTTTTTTTTTTTCCACATCAATGAGAGCATGAGTCCAAGGACAAGCAACAAGATTGATTGATTCCCTTCCTTGGTCGCTCAGGACCAGAACCACTAACAGATGTTGCAGAGAAGCTCACTGTGTACATTTTTGATCCACATCATGTACATCAGTGTAGCATGTTCATAGACTAAGGGAGTAGGATATTGTTGAGCTGAATGCCACTGAAAGCATTTGCACTCACAAAAAAATATATTGATCTCTGTTTATTAAAGCAACACATGACTTGCATAAACTGGGGCTGAAAATTTAGGATTGTAAAATTCTAGAATATCCTGAATTGAAAGGGTCCCACACAAGGATCATCCAGTCCAACTCCTGGCCCTTCACAGAACTATCCCCAAGAGTTACACCATATGCCTGAGAGTGTTGTCCAGAACCTTCTTGAGCTCTGTCAGGTTTGGTGTTGTGACCACTTCCCTGGGGAGCTGTTCCAGTGCTCAACCACCCTCTGAATGATGAGCCTTTTTCTAATATCCAACCTAGACCTCCCCTGACACAACTTCAGGCCATTCCCTGGAGTCCTGTCACTGTCACCACAGAGAAGATGTCTGCCCCTCCTCTTCCCCTCACGAGGAAATTGTAACTGCAGTGAGGTCTCCCCTCAATCTCCTCCAGGCTGACCAGACCAAGTGACCTCAGCCACTCCTCACACAGCTTCCCTCGAAGGCCCTTCACCATCTTCTCATTTGGACATTTTCTAATAGTTTAATGTCTTCCTTTTATTGCGGCACCCAAAACTGCCCCCAAGACTTGAGGTGAGGCCACCCCAGTGCAGAGCAGAGCTGGAGAATTCCCTCCCTTGCCCAGCGGGCGATGTTATGCCTGAAAGGGCAGGAAGGGATGTCGTTCTGGCTGCCAGGGCACTGCTGGCTCTTGTTCAATTTTCTGTTGACCAGGACCCCAAGGTCCCTTTCCATGGTGCTGCTTTCCAGCATCTCATTCCCCAGGCTGTCTGTATATACGGAGTTGCCCCATCCCAGGTGAAGAATCTAGAACTTTTCCTTGTTCCGTTCATATGGTTGGTGATTTCTCAGTCCTCTCATTTCTCGAGGTCTCTCTGCAGGGCCTTTCTGCCTTCAAGAGAGTCAACAGCTCTTCCCAATTTAGTGTCATCTGTACTAGGGGTATATAAGGGTCTGCATAGCAAAAACAACTTAAAAAGAGATTATTTGGAGCAATACTGAAAGAGTAAGGCATGTCCCTCCTGACGAAGACTGTCACAAGCTGCAGTACACAATAGAAGACTAGACTAGGAGCCCACAGCCTGAGTTCAAATCTTTCTGTTCTTGATCTGCTCAGCAGAGTGAAGAGGTCAGCATTTCTCTTTGTTTTCCTCCCCACTGAAGTTCTTGGTTTCTCCTTTCTGTGTTTTGACCTTTTTGCCACCTTTGACTTTTATCTCTTCGGAGCCAGACCATCTTTCCCACATTTAGTAGAATGTGTCTCTGGGTCTTTGTGCGTGACTTCAGACACGGCCACAATTATAATTTGGCAGGAAGGAAATTAATTTCTTTCTTAGGCAGGGAAACGATCCCAAATATATGTTAACATCTGAAACTTAAATTTCAACAAATGGCTGTTTGCTTCTGTGGCATCTACTTCAGCATACCATTGACTTCGCAGGACGTGTGCTGGGGACTGGAGCTGTGCATATGCTGCAGACAGCTTTCCTTTGGCTGAAGACTACAGAAAGCTAGAATGGCATTAGCAGCTGCCTGAAGCACAGGTTACAGCAAAGTATATCATGTTCATATCATCATTACATACCTTGGATTCCACTGTAAGCCTGAAGTGTGGGAGTGAGGAGAACTCTTTGGACCATAAATACATTAGCTCGGCGTGATGAACTATGTGAATTTGTCCTTCAGTTAAGGGTAAGGAAGAAAGCACTTTTATTCCACAGTCATATTCTTGAGACTGCTGTAGTGCAAATTAAGACAGGATTTTTTCTCTTGTCCCAGAAAACTTCAAGACATTTCTGTCTGTAACATATACTACTGAAATTCTCAATATATGTATATATCTGAAGCAAAGTATAAATCTTCATTCACAATCAAACTTAAATAATAATTTATGAGTGTGCTTACAGCTATGCCTGCAATAATAGTTCTTTATTATTCAATATGCATTTTGTAGAGTTGGCAATTTTTTTAAGGGGGAATAGAAGAAAAATTGTATAAACAAATAAGAGATAATTATTAGAAACCCAGGGAAAAGAGAATTTTGGCTTTTATGATGCTTGGACACTCTGGAGAGGAAATGGAACAAAGACATGGAGGATCAAAGATGAGGAAAAAAAAGTCATTATGCTTTTATAAGGGAAGCACTTGGCAGCAAAAGAAATGTTGCACCTTCCCTAATACTGAATTTTTCATATGGCCAAAATAAGCATAAGGAGAAAAATTAAGCCAGAGGTAGAAATCCATCTGACTGAGAATGGATCCAAGAGATTCTTCCATTGTTGTTGTTGTTGAAATTCAATACATAATTGGATGATAGAGATTTTTTTAAATAATGCATATTTTAAAGTACTTGTATTCACAACTACCAGAAGCAAGTCCACCATAAGCAGAAATGCTTCACTGCTTTCCCTAATAAGGAAAAAAATGGTATAATATGATGTCTCTGATTGAAAACATGTCCTCTTTTCTCTCTCATTTGCTGTCAAAGTCTAACAAACTTATTTGCATTCACTTGTCCCAAAATTTCTGATAATTTTGTCACTTGCAGCCAAGCCTCTGTGCCTTGAAACATAACATTGTCAGATCATCCAATCAAAGTCTTAGCTGCACCATTAACTATACAAAAAATCGAGACCAAAAAAATTGTACAAAAAATAGGGCGTTAGGGTGTTTATTTGCACTTGGAAATCACAGTTGTTTTTTATCTTACCAGAAAAAATGCCCCACAAAGCGATTTCTGACCCTTGATTCAGCACACTGCTTCGGCATCGTTCCCAATCCCTGTTAATCCTGGGCATAAAAACAACCTGAGGCTACTGCGTGCTGCTGCAGAGCACTACACTATGAGTCAAAGGGACAGCCCTTCTCACCTTTCTTTACTGCACTCTATCAAACAGATAATTTGGAGATGTTGAAAACATTTGGAGTTAATAGAAGAGACCCTATCCCCACATGCAGAGCGTTTCCAGTGAGCGGCACGGGGCTGTGCAAGTTTCACCTGTGCATTTGCTCGTCCATGGGCAGTTCCAGCAAGGCTCAGAACATGAGGCCGCTCTAGCAGGGCTTGCAAAAGCTAATCCACAAAATGTTTCTGCTAACTGAGTCATGTGCTTGAACATGTGGAAATCAGAAACTAGCTGAACCTTTTTATCTAATTGCTAAATTGAGCTTTGTGTACTTCGACTGAAAGTAGCAGAGGGGACCTTCCCACTGCACAACGTAGTTGGACTGTGTGTGGGCTGAATGGGCAATTTAAACCAGGTATTTCTTTAGTGCATTTCTCTGATAGAGTATATCGAGTGTATTTCTTTTCTTTAAGTCCCATACTGTATTTCTCTTGTAAATTTATATATGTATTTGTGCATGTTTCAGTGATGTTTGGGCATGAGTATCTTGAGGATATTTTTATACAATGCAGGAGCACACATATTGATTCAAAGGAATGTTGGAAAAAAAGGAAATATTACTGGAATTTTTTTTCTGTAAATACAAGTAATTTACAGAAAGATCCTCTGTAAGTGTTATCAGTTTGTGCTACTGTAACTATTACTATCAAATTAAGAGGAACACTGCAGTAGCTCCTGAGGGCAGTAGTCATAAATCTGGAAAACTGTAAAGTCTGTGATACTTGCTGCAAGAGTATCAGTGGCTCTGGAAAAATGTGTTCTGTTGGGGAATGGGGGAGGCCGCCAGAGATAGCTGCTTGCTCTTTCTGCTTGATTAGACGCCCAGACCCTGACGAGTACAGCTGGCCTTGTCAAATCAACATGCCAAGGCCAAACATGGCTGAGCATGGAGAGCTGTTCTTAACTCATGAAGTATGGCCCTAGCCCTGCAAGGACTGCGAGCACAAGCTTTCTGAGCTGTACCAGAGTATATGAGTAATGCCCAAGTTATCTAGCAATAGACACAGAGCTGGATGAAACATTTAGGTGCCCACATGCAACTTTTTTATCTGTTGACAAATCTCTAAAATTTGAGCAGGAATTAAGGATTAAATGTGGAAACCCTTTTATAACAAAAAAAAAAAAAAAAAAAGCCATTGACATAGTCTGAAACAGAGCTACCCAGAGTCCTGCCAAGGCACCTGGTAGGGCTTAAGCTGAAAGATCAGCCCAAGCACAGAGGAAACTGCTCAGTGAAGCCCCACGCACTTTCCCAGTGAGTTATCACTGTGCTGCAGCATTATAACTGTAGACAAAAATACCACCCTGCAGCAAGCATGCGATGAGTGAAGCAACACAGTTATTGATGCAATCTTGGAAGTGCCAGCCGTGCCTGAGGTTTTCCTCTTGGTTTCTCTGTGCAGAATCCAGGTTTCAGAGATCCTGACATTCAGTTTTGGAACTCCCCCAGTGACATTCATGCACTTCCCTAAACTGGATATTGCACATACTGAAACAAGTGTCTGTGCTTCACTGATCATTCTGTGGGAAAATGTGTCTGGTAAAAAAGTTTAGCTCCTTTTCCCCCACCAATTCCTTCTGTTTGTACCAATTTTGCATAAACAAAATCCCAAACACCACATTCCTTTGAAAATATTTTCACCCCAATCAGACCTTAAATTTCTACTCATGGCCCCTGTGATTCCTGTTCAAATATTCTATGAGGAATTAAGTATCTAAAGTGCTGAAGCTGTTAAAATCAGACTACGAAACACTGACAGTTTTCACAGCTGTTTTTGCAGCTCTGGGCTGCGTCCTTTCCATGCTCACGAAAACATGCTTTATCTTGTTTTATTGTGGCTAAACTCTTGCAGCTTGCGCGCTTCAGGGAAATATTGCCCCGTGACCTGGCAGGAGTCCCCGGCGGCGATAACCCCGTCCCTGCCGGGGGCCCCGCTAATCGCACCTCCCACGCTGCCGGGCCCCCAGCCACCACATCTGTATTCGCTGTTTCACAGGGCTCTTCTGCACAGCAGCCTGTTCCCAATATCTCCTTGCAGTGCCGCTGGACTGTGAAGCTCTCCGCGGTTACTTCGCATCAGCGCAGAGCTGTTTCTGTAAATATGCAGCCTGAAAATACTTGGTTACTAACTCCCATCCATGCGGAGCTATGACCGGATTTGCAAAAATGTGTGGAAAAAAGAGATGAACATTTTCAAGATTCCTTTACTGCTGCTGAAAATGAATCATCTATACATGAAAATTATGAAAATGCAAAAAATGACACATTAACATACATCTAAAGAAGAACTGGATAACAATTACATAAATACCAAGTCTCTACCAAGATCTAAAATGTAATTACAGGCTCCGTTTTCTGACAGATGAAAGAGACAATTTCACAGAAATTTGGTTCTGTCTATGCCTCAAAGATACTGAATAAAACCTTTCTTTCTTTTTTCTTTTGTTTTTGGTCCTGCTACACTGCTTCTACTAATCAGTAAAATTCCATATTTTTTTCATTATGTCTTTAGTAATACAGTTGCTACTTGGAGAAGTATGGCAATAACATGATATTTCAACCTTGATGACTAGGTAAAATTAAAATATGGGTATGGTATAATAATTCAGGTTATTGCACATATAATGAGAAATTTTCCTATGGTGTTTTAAAATTTTAACTCTTTCTTTGTTTAAGTTATGTCTTTATGGTAAAGGCCTACTAAATTTCTTTGCTACCACTGCCTTGAGCCTTGTGACTTTGAGCCCAGTGTAAGGGAATTTATTTTGAAAGTAAAACTGAAGACAATCACCTCATTTAAAATGTCTTCTTGAAGGCTTTATATACAACTTTTAAGTGTTAGTTTCCTCCCTCATGAGCAAGTGAGGGAGACAGAACAGGATTTCAGTCTTCAAATAAATGTAATCAGTTCTCTGGACTTGTCACTAAACTTAAGATTTTCCTGTGGATTTTCAGCCTTCTAGGTGTCCTTCTGTCTGGACATTCTTGTTGTCCCCCCCTCATGTGAACTAGTAGGCTGGTGATCACTGAAATTTTAATTTGATAATTGTATTCTATGCTACATTTTGGTTTCTTTTGTGATAGATACAGCAAAAAATGTGTCAGTCCAGGTTTTGCATGAAGCAGCAATTAGCCATTCCCAGGTTGGCATTAAATGGCTGTGTGGGCTGGATTCCTGAAACACCTGAGAAGTGTGCTGGTGCCTGATGTTTAAAATGTATTTATGTGTAGCTTTGCTGAGTATGACAAAGCTCAAATGAACTAGAGGACTAAGTGGCATTTCTGAAGCACTATGGATGCTGCCAGGTCTGAGGATGTAGTGTGACAACAAGGTACCCAAATTAGAGGCAAACAAGGTCACAACTAGGAAACAAGCCAGTGCTGCAACCGAATTAACCCCTCCATCCTCCCCAGACTAATTGGCCCTGCTGAGAGTGAGTGCTCATTAGCCCAGGAGCAGCAGCAGCCTCGTACCCTGTGCAAACCAAAGGTGCTGTTTGGGACAGGCAGATCTCAGCCATGCACAGACGTAGTCATTTGCACAGAGACTCCTGCTGCAGCATGGCGTGGCTGAAGGGGACAGTGCTGCGGATCCCCGCTGGCCCCGGGGGACACTGAGGCTCCTCAGTGCCTGCACTGCTTCAGCCACAGAGGCACACCTTGGTGGCAGGGCACGCCAGCCCCAGAGGGATTCAAGACCTGCTGCTGGCAGATCCTGAGCTGATAAACTCCACCAAGGCTGCCTGGCTTGGCTCCAGCCCTGGCTGCAGGAGATCCAGGCGGCAGCAGGAGAGGTGTGGGACAAGGCAACGTGGCAGATGTCAGCAAGAGGCTCAGAGCAAGGAGGCAGCAGAAAGGTGCAGAGGAGGGTGTGGAGACAGAGAGGTGACAGTGATGGAGCCTGAGTTTAAAAAGTAAAATCTTAGAGGCTTTTCAAAGAAATGAAACCCGCTGGTCAATCTCCAGGAGTACCTGGTGAACTCTGCATGGACTATCAGGCTTCATCTTCTCTGTTCATCAAAACCAGGACTGGGTTCTTTTGAAAATCTGTCCATGCTGCACTGGGATGGGGTTTTCTGCTCAGCAAAAATATGCTTTGATAATTCATCTAATCAGATGGAGAAAGGCAGAAGGTAGTGAAATCTGAGAGATAAAATGGAAAGGTAGATCTGCTCAGGAATGGGGCTAATCTGACAGACCACCTGGACAGTGGACTTTAACCTGGGAGGAAAGGCTGTAATCTTAAAATTATCTTGGTTCAGTCCCCAAACAAAGTGTCACAGAGCTGGGGCCGATCATCACCTTGACTAGCAGCTCTGCTTCTTCATTAGATGCTTTTAAAAATAAATAATTCATTCTAAACCCCGTCCTAATATATTAGGAAACAGTGTTGGAAACTTTTCAACAGCATTATATTGTGTTGTGAAAGCACATAGTAACCATCCAACTATGAATAAGACATTAGTTTGGGCCTCCTCTGACAAAAGCATCCTTGTACTTCTCAACAGAGAACTTTTGAATACCTTAATATCCTTTATTTCATGGTATCAGGCTATAATTTACATTTTTAAAAATTAACTAAGCTCTTCATTCCTTTGAAGGATGTATCTGTTTTAAATACACTCTGATGGTCTCTTATAGCTTGTCCTTTAAATCTGGATTACATCTGTGGCCAGAATGATCCTCTGAAGGTTGAATTCCACAGTTCCCTGTTTGTGCCACACAACCTTTACCATTATAGGGGTTTGCTGATATTCCTTAGAAGCTCTGTGATTTCTCTAAAGTTATGCTAAACTATTGCAACCCAGTGAATATGCCACTGCTAGAGGTGCAACCTTGAGACACTGGACAGGATCTTAGTGTAAATGAGATGCTTGTGCCTGAGAATGTCTAGGACAACATGCTGCCCTGAGTTTCATGATTACATGAGATGTGATAAAAGGATTTTCCTTTGCACTTTAAGACAAATATATTTTGAGCCTTATAATTTTAGATTGGTCTTGGTGCAGAAGAGACTGTGGGAAGGATTTAAGAAATATACGAATCTGTTCAATAATATTTCATTTGTTTTTAATACCCCTTTTATGACATGTAAAAATCCTATATTTTTTTTATAAGTCACACTCTCTGTGTAAGAGGTAAAAAGCATCTGTAGCACGTTGCACGACCATTCTGTCTGTACAGTTGGCTGTTTCCAAAGGAGAAAAATTACCACGGCAAGTCTTGGGCTGCCTTTACCCCTACACACTTTGGAACTCTAAGCCTTGGTAAGTTCAGTGGGGTGAGAATAGGACTTTTGTGCAAAAGATACTGCTTTGGCCAAGCATCTTTCCCACATAGAAACAGGAACACAGATGGAAGGTGTGCTTTGGAAAAGATTTGTGCATGCAATAAGACATGCACATAGGGCAGCGTGTCAGCATGACTTCCTACCTGCTAAAGAAGCTTTTCCTGCCCTTTTGTAAATTTGCATTTGAGTGGTGTATGTTTTCTAAGCTGAGGCATAACAAGACAAAGCAGTCCCTGGGTGATTCTTTTTTTCCTGGTTTTGTAGGGAACCTTCTGTCTGCTTGTTCATCTTTCTCTCTCAATTCTCATTGGCTTGTGAAGCCGTGTGTCAGATTTGATTGAAATTAGCCAGAATTGGGTTTGTTAAATTTAAATTTAACAGATTATTCCAGTCTTACCATATTCCTACAGTACCTGGAATTTATGCCATTTAATTTGACTTGAGACTTCCTCAGTTTCTTTCTTTGTCTTGCACAGATGTGAACACTGAATGCAGGACCAGCACTGGTAGTGCCTGTTCTGCAGAAAAGATGCTGGTATGTGCTGGGGAGACAAATGGGGAGATTTTTGTTAGAAGAAATGGACTTGGTATGTGCCCACAGCTAAACCTGCTTGGAGCTGAAGTGCTCTTGTGCAGTATAAAGGCAGCACTTTGACACTGGCTTCTGTAGTTCAAGAATTGTCTGGACCGCAGACACACAACAAGAGTCAAATCAGAGTGGAAACCTTGATGCTGATCAGCCATTTACTCTTGTTAGCTTCTTAGAGCACGGGTGGCTTTTTTCAGCTTAAAATGATGAGATTATTATAGATTCTTTGGCTTCATTTTTCAACCAGCAAAAGAGCAATATATTTACCTTGAAGGAAGAAAATATATTGGTTGTGAAAAATACTCACTGGAGAGTCTTGGAAAAAGAAAAAGAAAATGCTGTTGCTTCTTGTTCTTTTATTAAAGGTGGTAAAGCAAAGGCTTCCTTGCTTCCCTGTCACCAAAAACAAAGGGTTTACCTCTACTTTTAAGAACTATACTTATGCAGAATGTTCTCAGCTAATCCATCCAGCCACCAGCAAAGGAATTTCATGAGGTTTGGATGCTATTGGATTTGAACAGGTAATTTATTTGCATCTGCATGATATATGTGCACTTTTGTTTAACTCTGACAGTTTATTAACTGTCTTGGAAAGTGTAATTAATTGAAAGAGACATCAGTAATCAGGCTTTTATAAAGATCTCCAGCAATGGAGCTATACCACAACTGTTTTCCCAAAATGGAACCCCAAAATTTTCAGCCTAAAGGAATTGAGTCTTAGATGTCTCAAAGGTAGTTTGCTTCCACAGCCTTGCAAAACTTCATCAGGGAAGCAGATGAAAATAAGCACTCCTCACAGAAAGGCAGATTATACTGTGAAAGCAAATGTGTTAGTGAGTACCAGGGAGCTCACACGAGGGAGGAGAGAGCTGCAGGAAATGTTTCAATCACTGCCTGCACCTTATTACACACATAATAACCCAGTCAAGAACACAAAGCCCTCTGAAATCAACCTTCGTATGATCTGTCATTTAAAAACTCTTCATTTGTCAAACAGACCTCGATCTCTGCTCATAGGCCAGGGAAGCTGAAGCATCCTCTGGAGCACAGATGTATTATTGTGTTGTATTCTGCAGGCACACATGGAGCACCTGCTCTGTGAGCAGCAGGGAGTGATGACAGGCTGCCCAGGGACCAGCAGCCTGCTGTGCAAACACAGCATGTCTCCTGCATTTTCAGCACTGTCCCCCTTCCTCGATGTATTTTTCCATGGGGTTTCAGTGCTACCACAGTCAGTTAAGTCCAGATATTTTCAAGCTACCTAAGAATTATTTTAGTTCTCCAGGTGACACTGGAAGCAATTTGATGAGTTTCCTTTCCCAGCAGCTGGCCAGCAGTTTGCTGTTGAGAGAGAAAATGCCAGGCAATGACTCCTCTTTCTAATCTGCTGTGCAGCTTTGAGAATTGGAGCTTTCTGTCCTCTGCTGAAGACACTCACTCCCCCCAGGTCCCAGTCTCCCTCTTTCTTCCAGCAGCAGGACCCATCACTGTACTCACTGGGAGCTTTGCCCCTTCCCCACGGCCCTCTGCCCCATGGGGTTTTGTCTCTGGCCTCAAAAATGGGCATGCAGAGGATGTGCAGCTTTCCAACTCTTCTCAGACAATGTTAAATAATGGTGACTGGGATCATTGTGAATTAACTTCGACCTGTGAGCAGTCCATAATTTGGGTAGAGTTAGCTGAGCAAGGACCACAGGCGCCTTGAGTTCCAGATCATAATATTGTGTAAGTTCATCTGTTCACCTCCACTCCTCTACTCCTCCCTGTGTTTGTGTGTGTGTGTTTGTGTTTCAGGGTAGAGGCATGTCAATGTGAAAAACCCCACAACTCGTAGAAGGGAGAAGGGTTGGTCAGATGCATCGCTGGGATGGAGGGGTAAGCCAAAAGAGCACTAGCTGATTCACACACAAATCAGCAGAGCCCACTATCACCCAGCCAGATTACTGAATTATCCATCCTGAACCTGGACAGTTTCCAAATTCTACATTGCAGATTCAGCCTATCTAATTAAATGTGTTTCAGAGGCTTGCCTTACTGCATGCCTTTATTTTGCAAAAAATGTAGGAAAAGAGGCAGCTACCGTGCACACCAGAAATCCTGATTCTGCTGTATTTGGGAAGGTTGTATAACCCTGGCTGATAATCAGTTAACAGATACCTCTGCTAAATAGAAAAGCCAAGAATATATTCAAAGCAAGGTGTTTGTCATCTCTGTTTGAGACTTGGCTGCAGATGCCATGTAAGATTGCAGTTATTTCTAGTTACCCCTTTCAGGGAACAGCTCCATGTCCCCCAAAGCCAGGCAGGAGTCCCCTTAGGCAGAATGTTCCTGGAAATTTCTTTAGCTCCTTTCTTATACACCCACCCCTCAGCAGAAGCAATTATCTAAATATCTTGAATCAAAAGGCTTTAAGAGCAGGTCACAACTGCTGTACATGTTCTGTAGGGGTCTTACAGCACAAGCAAGGGCTCTCACCTGCCGTGGGCTATTCTCAGAACCATGTTAGAGTGGGAGACTTTGACAGTCCTTTTCCCAAGGTCGGGAAGGCTTGGGCAGACCTCTGTCCTGCATTAGCCAGCTGAGCCTGCAAGCTGTATAATGGCTTGCTCCTTGCAGAATCTTCAGCAAAGCCCATGGATGTCCTTTGAACATATCCTGTGCTTCCACCAGCAGCAACCTGCACAGAAACCCTCTTTTGCACTTCTGCATCACCCCTTTACACAGAAATGGGGCTGCTACGATGTATTCTGAGGAGAGAAATATTCCATAGTTGTGGCCTCCCAGGAGAAAAAGCATGTTCTTTAAATATAAAAGCAGATTTATTACATGAGAAAAAAATGCAGGGTGCATTTTGTCACTATGTTTTTATTGCTTTCTGATCCAGAGGGAAAATATTTTATTACAGCAGCTGTTGCCAAGTCAATTGTTGGATCCCAGTCATCCCCATGGAGGGGGCAGCATGTCACCTGGTTGTGGGCACACAGTCTGAGGGGAAAAAGAGCTTTTTATAATCACATATCACCGATTTTAATACAGCTCAGGTTTTCAGCACTTATTTACAGGCTGGTTCATGACCTGTTGTGACATTGCTCTGGATTTACTCCAGTTTTTAGTAGGCAGGAACTCACATGTTTCACTTTTTTTTTTTTTTTTATTGTCAACAACAAGGTCTGAAAAAGCAGTGAAGGTGGACTCACAAATTATCACAGCATGGCCTGTGCCTGTAAGTGATAGGAAAAGACTTGTCGGCCCTTCCTCATTGTCTTGGAAAGAAATCCTGGTCATTAAGTTATTGTATCCTCTCAGATTTCAGGATGTATTCACCAGGATTTCTGGCACATGTTATGTGCCAGAAATGTTCCTGCTTAGCAAGGTAGCAGTAGGTACAGGCATTTGCTGGAGCTTTATTGTGTGCCTTCTTATTTATGACCTTGTCCTCATGCTCAGCACTGGAAATTCTATCTCTGACTCTTCCATACATCAACCTGAAACAAGTACTTTAAAAATGTCTGATCTAATTTCTGTTAGCACAGCCTGGCTCTGCAAGAATAAACCTCTTCCATTCCCAGATGACTACAGAGTGTATGTCCAGGGCCCTCCTGGGAGGTCCCCAAGCATCCAGGTTTAGGATTTGTTGCCTTAGTATCCTTGCTTTGTTATTTCTTAGCACAGGCATTGTAGATGCACCTCCATTGCTTCAGCACTGTTTCTGCACTCACATCTGTTGGCAGCAGTGCACCTGCAGCAGGTGAACTTGGCCCAGGGAATGAGGCACTTCAGTGCCTTTCCTCTCAGCTGGGGCCATGGAGGGATGAGGACAGCTATGTCCTGCTAAGCATTCTGCAGCCTCCACAGCTGTGCTACTCCTGTTCTTGCGTTTGATGAGGCCCCAGCAGCAGCAGCAGCAATGATATTGTGGTTTTAAGGCGTCCATAGCTTGTCTGGATGAACTGAGGACAGAAATGCAGGGTGATCAGTGTCTCTTATTGTTCTGACTAGGATACTGCTGTGATGCTACCAGTAAGCCATTCCCCCACCATCCTGTGGCATCAGTTTACTGAGCCCAGCATTTATAAGCATGACTTTGTAATTCTTTCCCCACTTTATTGAAAAAAAAAAATCCCAGACTGTCTTCTTAAACTTAATAATGAATGAAAGCACTAAGTTGGGTCTCCTCAATTTCTCTGGAAATCTCTGCATGAACGAGGAGAATCACTGAGAATTTGTTTTTATCCAACTTCTTTTAGCACTAGAGTTTGCTCAGTATATATTGCTCTGTAGTGAATATGCCTGCTTATTACCAGATATTTCCTTTCCCTCTCCTTCTTTTTATAAAAGCAGAGTCTAATCCTATCTGCTACTAGAGAAAAAAGTCATCCTTGCCCCTGGATTACAGGCTTTATTCTGGGCTGAGATAAGCAGGCTGGAGAGAGCCTTGTGTGAGGAGAAAGGTATAGCCAACAGCTTTTGGGTAATATCAGTATCAGAACTGCTAGTATCCAAGTTTGTTTAATTCTCTAGTCTTTCTTTTGGTTTTAAAATCACACAGATCACACAGGGGGATCCTAGAGGATGGGCTCCATTTGGGAAAATAATCAGCTATTGCTCAAAGTAGGCACGATTACACACTGTTCCAGCAGGTACCTGTTTGGAAAAAAAGGTGTGTGCAAGTGCAAATACCAAAACCAGATAAGTATAGGGTCTGGGAGTTAGGGCAGGAAGGGAAGGAGCTCATGGATGGTTAGACTTTCTGATTGTAACAGTCACTTCAAGTCCTATTTGCTCATTAATTGACAAAAGGGAGAAGAGCTTGAGGAAAAAGTTGAAGTATCCCATCAAGGCACTGGGAGCCACAACATTCAAAGAAGTCCTGTGGTCCATAGTGCTGGGAGCAGCTTCTGGTTTGGGTTGGGAAAGAAACAGTGGGATGGCTGAGCAGAGAGCACAGCTGCTGACCAGGGAAGGGACTCCTGCCCTTTCTGATTAATTTTAACATTCTATTCCGAATATTAGAAAGTACATTTGCAACAGATGTTTAATGGGGAGAAACCTCTTTAATCCCTTCCTTCAGGCTAAATAGCTTTACAAAATCCTCCCCATGGCTTTGAAACCCCAGTAAAAATAACAGCTGAGCTACAGATGATGACTAATCTTGCTGTATGTGTTCGATCACAAAATGGATGGCCAGTAATATGTCACATGTAAGGGCTTTTTTGCTGAGATATGTCATGATTTGCACTTCTAAAATCTCTTGATACAAATAAAGAAGTTATAAGATTGACTAAGTGCTTGGGTCATCAAGCATCAACCACTTTCAACAAGAACAAGATGAACATAGGGTCTACCAAGATAGATTATGAGGGATGACAAAAGATTGACTTAATCTGATTTAAGCATCAAAATATTACTCCATAAGAATAGAAATAAATTTACTTCCACATCCCAAATTATATATTCGTATTGGGATCTATTTTGAATGAATCCTTCAATCACTAGAAGCAACAATGATGGAGTTAGACCAACATTGAGGAGTTTGGAAGATTCCAGCTCTGAAAACTGTTAAAAAGACTTGTAAGCAACTAGAGACATAATGAGAGATATTATTAACACTTTTTAGTTATCTTGTCGTACTGCCTGGGGACCTACATCAGGAATTTGAACTTCCTTTGAGCTGGGCATCATGCATAAATTAGAGCAGATCTCTTTAAATTAATATAAAATACTATGTTTAGAAACTCTTACATATTAAGAAGTATGGTTGCTTTGTGCCTCCCTTTATGTCTGTGCGACTCAGAACTAGTAACTCCTTAAATAGGGATTTTTTTAGCTGGAAAATCAGCAGCAGAACACTACATCAGCATCTAAATTGTTTCTAAACTTAGATTATTTTTAAAAAGGAAGTCTGGCTTTTCCATTTATTTCATTGAGCTTTGCTGCTCTATGTAGGTCAGTGGCCAGCCTGTTGGAGCAAATAGTCCTTGATCTTGCAGAAGCCAGTCTGGGAAGAAAATGAAGGCTCAAGCCTTGGTTGGAGGGATCATGTTAAATGGAGCCAAAACCTGTTGCCACAGCTGTTAATTATAATTTTAATTCCTGAGAATTTAGAAGGTCAAAGCCATTGTGTGATGTGTCTGCTAACATTGCCTGTCTTTTGCAGAATCTTCACTTTTCTCCAAGCCTCAAATTTCTCCATATGCTCCAAAATGTTTGCTTTCAAGATTTCCCAGGCCGGACTGGGAAGACAGGGTCTGCTCCTGTCCAGTGCAAGGGGCTAGAACTGATTGCAGAGCAACACAGACATCACTGTTAGTCCTTTGGCTGCTGGTTCATTGCATTTCTTTTCCCATGGCAAATGGAAATTATTACATCTGGTTTTATCTGGACAATAGTGAAGGGTTTGGATCCTTTCTGCACTGAAAGAGTAACTTGAGGCTTAGTTTAATGCCCTGAGAGGTGATTTCTCCTCATCCCCCTCCCCGCCCCCTGCCATCACCATCCTGTCCCCATGCTCTCTATAAGAGTACTTATTTGTCTTCCCACATCATCTTCTGCTGTCTTCCTGGGGGCTGCTGTGATTCCCAGCCCAGCTGAGACTGTCCCACCCCAGCAGAGGCAGATAAGCGCTCGATGCCACATGGAGAGCATGGAGGGGAGAGCAGCAGTTCCAACTCTCACAGTGGAGGTTGGATAATGACAAGGGCGAGGCAGAATCTCTTTGTGGAAGAGGAGGGCAAAGGGCATGAGCAATTTGGCTGTTTGAGGGACAAAAACAAAGCTAAAATGATTTTGCTAAGTACTTCAATGCTTCTCAGAAGACCAGATAAATCAGTGCAAGGTAGGCATACTCTAGATAATCCAAAATTTGTGGCAGCCATTCCAATGGGGTATTGCAGACTTAGGCACTGTCATGAGCAAAGCAGAACACTAGAAGAGGTCTAAAAGAAAGGTAGACATGGTCTCTGCTTCTTCCCTCAAGGAGATGCAGCAAAAATGTATTTCTTTATCATTCACAATTTCAGCTATAAATACAGTCATAGGAATCTATTTCCACCATTTTATGCTGCTTCTCCCACTGTCTTTATCTTTTCCTCTGTAAGCCCAATCTATTGTTTTTGCTTGAGGTCCAGAGCTGGTGACTTGTTTACTTTCATTGTCAAGTATTGCTTTCTGTTTCTCTACTGTTATCCTTCACTTGTACTTTGAAACAAAGGCACTATGCAAACAGAGAACAAACCATGTCCTATAGTAAAGCATTTAAGGCTCTTTTGTGTGTTATCATGAATTGTCTTCTATCAGCCCGTATTGTTGACAAACTGTGAAACTTAGTACTCTTTGCTATCCACTGGATTTGGGGACCCAGCACTATTTTTTCAAATCACATTAAGGACTTTTCCAGCCAAAAATCTTAATCCCCACATATTTATGCCAAGGTCCAAAGTTTGATGACCAGATATCAGCATTCCTGTAGCCAGGCAGGAGGAGGGTCACCACTTCTGGTCCAAGTACAGCTGACTTTTGATGCTGTTTGGAAAGATCCTGTGGCTATGAGTTGTGACACATTTACCAGGTCTGTACTTCTGTTTTTCTTTTCATGTTCTTTTCTAGATGTGCTTCAGTACTATGTACATTTTCAGAGATAAAAAAAAAAACTTTCAAAAAATTTTTATTTTTAAGTTATTTTACAACACTATATGAAACCCAAGTCTTTAACAGATAATAATTTTTTTTAATTTTTAAAAATTTGAAATAAATTTTTTTATTTTAAAAAATTTTTAAAATAAAAATACAATAATAGTAAAAGGTATATACCACAGGATGGTAAAATATACTAATAATTGGTTTATTTTAATTTGAAGATTATTCTTTCCAAGAACAGGTAGATTTAGAAGAAGGGGTGAGGTCATACCAGCACCTACCAAGTGCAGCAGCTAGTGACCACCATTAAAGCATTTATATTATAGATGACCTCCTGGAGTTACAGGTGGGACAGCTGCTGAGTCTCAGTCCAGGCATGGGGCCAGTTTACAGCAGGCTCTGGGCATCATCTCTCAGGACAGCAGCCTTGCAGAGTGTCTGTGATTCTACAGCTCTGTGTCTTCTACTGCTCCATATGAGATGGTCCTGCCTGTGCTGATTCTACAGGAAACATTTCCAAGCCCAGTTCGTGTGAAAGCCCAGAGATGCTCTCATTTCTGAGAGGCAAAGTATTATTGTGGCCAAAATTATGCTTTGCAATAGTAGAAACCTATGTAAACCTACCTCCTCTTACTGTCATCCTGTTTGGACTCAGACCTCATATGTGAGGTGGGTGGTGGGGGTGGTTCCTCTCTCCCCTTCCTGTCCAGCATTGGCAGCCTTGCTCAGCTTTTTCCGAAGCACGTGGTTATCACTACCTGCATGTTGCTGTCAGCAGCTCTGTTCCCAATCCTCAGAGAACTGGTCCAGAGCTTCCCTGGATCTCTCTAAAAAGCCTTTCCCCATCTTTCCTGATTACCTAAACTTTCCTGTGGAGGAAAACTTAATCCAAAAGCATAATTGCAGGAGGAGAGAGAGCCAAATGGACTCTGGACTTGCTTGGCACCGCACTTCCCAAAATAAAGATTAAACAGCTATTTAATACTGTTGAACTGTCTCTTGAAGACCCTTCATTTCCTAATTAAAGGTGTCAGGAAAATAAAATTATTTGTCCTTCTGCTGTCATTAGCACTGAACTCTGCAGAGGACAAGCTGCCCATGGAGAAATCTTTAGCTCATGCTTCTATAGACAATATCCTTCAGAAAGAAGGTTAACATTGCTTCACTTTTATTGCTCTAAAACTGAGAGGGCTGCAAAACCCAGCCTAAACCACAGCTTTGTTGTATCTGAACCCTGTTGCAAACCAGCCCATTAATAAAGTAATTTTGCATAGCCTGAGCAAATTGGAATCACACATTGCTTATATTCAGCTCCTAATGTGCTCATTCTCTGAGGGCTGAAAGACTGAGCTGCCATGCAGCAGGGTGGGACTCACCAGAAAGGACTACATTGTGCAGGATGGACTGTGAGCAAAAATAGCAGCCGCCTCTGTCGAGAAGAGGACAGCTCATTTGCTTGTCTTTGGGGGACTTTGCAGGACAGAAATGCTTTGGTTTGTAATTTACAGAGTAAACCACAGAGTGGCTTTCTGCTGAAAGGCTCCTTCATATTTGGGCTGGAAGAAAATAGGAAGGAAAAGAAGAAGGAAAGCATGAAAAGCAGGGAAAAACAAGGATATAGGGGAAATGTCCTGTCCTGCAGGTCTGCCTGACCCCACTCCACTGCCTTTGGCCCTTTGCTGTGTTCCCTGCCTCTCCAGCTCACAGAGCTGAGGTGATGTGCCTGCAGCCTGCGTGCAGGGGCAGGCTGTCAGCAAGGATCTGCTGCTGCCTCAGCACGAGGGAGAGCCAGCAGAATCTCCCCATCGAAAGATTCAGTACCTGGATTTGCAGGAGCTGCACTTATCCCTGTCAAAACCAGACTAAAAAGAACCTGCCCCTGAAATGATGGCTGGAGGCACTACCAGCCTAAGGAGTGTGTGTCTTTCAGCATGCCAGTGAATTTGGAAGGTAAGGTGGCATAAGGCTGGGCACCCAGCTACATGTTCAGATCAAACATTCCAGCATCAGCCCCAGATTGGCTCTGGAAGGTGCTTTCTAGCACCCTAAAACTGCAGCCTGGGCTTTCCCTTTCTCCTAGCCCCAGTCCTAGCTGAGTCCCAGGCTGAGCCTTAGGCAAAGCACACATGTTCACCACCTACTAGAGAGCCCTCCAAGACAAGCCTAGCATCATCCCTGCCTTACTTGGGATTTTTATTTACTTTTGATCCTTTCCAGTTCCCCTACAACTGCAACTCTGGGTTTTCTCTTTCTCTCATCCATTTCTTTTGGGAAGTCAGTGATAGGAAGGAAGAAGTTGGTTTTCTCATGGAAAATTAAAAACTCACTTCAGACAGCCCTCTTAGTACCTGCAGAAAGAACAAGAGAGGGCACTGGGTCTTTGACCTTTTGCCTGGTCTGTAGATTTTACTGTTCAGTATTTTAAACACATTAATTTGGCACTGACAGATAGGAAATCTCACAGAGAGTATGGGGAGACTGAGGTCAGCACAGGTGGGGAAGTTAATTCAGAAACACTAAATTGACTTTTGTGATGTATTGGTGGCTTCCAGAACATCTCCATCTGAAACCACTTGGTCAAAGCATCACAGACTTAAATTACAGAGCAGGGTTTGGCAATGAGGAGAAAGGAAGGAGTTAGAATCACTACAACAAGGATTTTACAGGCTAAGGGAAATAAATACTTGGACATTAAAATGCTTGCAAAACAAACCCACAATCCTGGGTCTTCAAGCCTTCATCAGGTTTAAACCATTTTAGGTAGCATGGCTAAAACTGTAGCAGGGACCTGCAGGTTGCTTCAGTCTCTGTGTTCACGTACTTTACCCCTGGAAATGAAGTTTCTGGCTCTCAGAGCAGATCTCTGCTCAGCTTTCTTATCCATTTCTTTCCAGGAACCTTTTCTTCTTTCTGAAGGCAACAGTCAATAGTTACCTAATACTACAGAGACCTTCTTCTTCTTGTCATGAAACAAAAGAAAATACTATTGGCAATTGCATCTAAATAGAAAGTTATAAAATCACGAGGAAAAGAAAATAAGTACATTTATTTGGATACAATGGAAAAGTTTAAAAGACAAACTCAAACTCATTTATAAAATATTCTGGTGCCTAGTCCTGCAGTGTAATATAGTGTATGCATCTATTGATCACCTGCTGGAGAGTAGCAGAGCTGTATTCTTTAAAAAATGGATTTTTCTCTCCTTTCAGACAATGAACAGCTTCCAGAATGCAGCTGTGACCCATAGGTTTAGAGGCTGGCACAGGATTAAGAAAAAATTATTGACTAGGAAGGAAAAGGAAAGGAATTTTTCTGGGGAAGAAAATGGCCTGTAAAAGCTGTACAAAAGTATAGTCAATTAGCTGCTGGAATGACTAATTTCTAGGTGGGTGGATCTGAGCAGACTGCAGAAACCTGTGTTAAGCCCCAAGGCTCTGCTCCCAGCATGCGGGAGAAGTACCTCAGCAAGGGACCCAAAAGCATGAGCTCTGCTGGGGAGTTTTATGACACAGGCAATAGGGCATGGCCCAGAGGAGGCCAGACAAGCTCTCCTGGGCTGCAGTCATGAACCTTTTTTAGCAAAATAGAGACCTCAATCCTCCCCTCCAGGTACCTGAGCAGGAGTCAGCTTTTAATTTTTATTTAAAAGCTTCTCTGAGAGCTGCTGAGTGGTTAAGGCAGGGGAGATGTACCAGCAGGACTTTTCCTCTGCTGGTGGTGGGCTGAGCATTACCTGCTATTTCACAGGGCAGGAGGAGGAGATGCTCCCTCAGGGAAGAATATGAAGGCAAGAGGGAGGAGGAGGAGGAGAAGGAGGAGGAGAAAATGATGGAGGAGATGCTCCCTCTCATCCTCTGCTGTCACCTTTTCAGCCTGTTGCAGAGAACGTTGTCCAAGAGAGAGGACCAGAGCAGTGACCATACTTCTACTGTTCAGTGGTTTGGGAACTCACCTGGCAAGAAACATCTTTTCAACTATGCCAGGTCTGTGTTTTGTATTAAAGAGTCTGTATTAAAAGACTAAAATACAGAATGTGCTCTTACCGTGTCTCTGGGACACAGACACCTGCAGGACTGGCCAGAGAGATGTGCTGCTTCTCATGCAGCCTTTTCCAGGCCTCCTCAGCCCCACGAGCATCTGCCACAGTGGAGGGAGTCACTGTCAGGTGCCCTGGGCTTCCCGCTGTTTGGTGCACGCAGCTGGCGTGGGTGGGTTTCACTCAAGGAAAGGTTTGAACACAATTTCCCAGCTCTTACAGGAGCGTTTCACAGTGAGGCTGTTACATAAAAGACAGGTAATATCTCCTCCTCCTCCCCTGCCCACCTTCTGTGAGGAAACCAGCAGCTAAAATGTATTTTGTGAAAAGCTTAATCTTGACACTCCAGGTCAAGTGTTGAAAGTGCTCTTTGCTAGTGTAGGATGCTCAGAGGATTTGGGGAAAGAAATCTTCCTGTTTTCAGTCCCAGACTGGGATTACTGGGGAGATAAACAGTGTACTTAACTGGATGATTTTTTTTCAGTTTTTTTCCTTGAACTTTAAGGTAAAATAATGAGGAATATACCTAGTCAAAACTGCAGCATAAGTGGCCACGAGTGACTTAAGGGTTAGGTGACATTATGCCTGTTTTCTCCTGTATTCACACTCAAATATCAGATTTCAAGATGTCACTTTAAAAATTGAAGAGTGTTGACAGTAGCCCACTAGATTTCAAAACAGCGACTACAGATACTGGAGTATTTTAATCCATAGAATTGATGATCTGATATGGATCATCAATTGAATTGAATAGATCTGATGTTGAATATAAATTTATATTTTTTTCTGTATTACAAAAATATCTATTGGCTGATTTGCTGCTTAGCTGACTTTCTCACCTCTGCCTTTAAGACTTGCTTAATTTGGAAATCATCGCAAGTGATGATTTCCCATATTGTCATTTGCTGGTAATATATTTTCCTATCTATTTTTTTCCTTTCAGATAGCTAGGTCAAATCTGCATGAGCCACAGCTGTTAGTTTATATATCCCAGGATGCCTTTTATGTTCTTTTCCTTTCCCCTACAGCTGCCTATACAGTTACTTAAATTATCTCGTCGTACATGAGATGTTGAGGCCTAAAAGTTGAAATTAAATGATAGGTTTAAAACCAGGTCTACCATCTCCATAGCTTGAACTTTGAGTTACAAAAGTTTACTGAGGGAATGAAATACACAGTATATTCTGGGTAAACTGTAGGTTCATAGTGAAAATCAATAATACTGGGAAAGAAAATTAATGGATTGAAAGATACTGAAGCGACTCTGTTCAGATGCTTTTAGGTTAAATAATATATTCTGAAAAGTCACTTTTGTTCTATGGTAAGGTGGGAGCTATATGTTAATTTCTTTTATTCCTGGATCATTTTCTCTCTGAGGTGTCATCAAGTTGAGTTTTCAGTACTACATTGAAATGAATATTCATCACAGAGTTACAGCTTTTGAAAAATCTGTAGGGAAAAAGAAAAAAGCCCCGAACCCCTTTTCTTCCCCCCTTCATGCAGCTTGGAACAGGCACCGCTCCCTTGGGTTAACAAAGCAGCACACAGCATCCGTGTGCTTCTGGGCACGGGCTTTGAGCTCTCCAGGTGTCCCCTCATGTGGGACCAAGAGGTCAAGACAAATGGAAGAGTTTTGAGGGTTGGGGCTGTAGGAACAATGAGAACAGTGAGGGGCAGCCCTGGTAGTCCCTCAAGGAGATAAAAGTACTTGAGCTCATCACGGTCAGTCAGAACCCTTTGGGGAAGTGGAGCAGTTACCAAGCAGCTTTGGGCTGCTGGGACCAGGACTGCTGTGAGCAGTCCTCCAGCACTGAAAAAACCTACAGATTTTCAGGAAAATGGACAAAATGGCATTAATGGGTGAGTGAAATGGTGTGGGCATTGGACTGGGGGCAGGAAGTTTAGGAAACAAGAGTGAAATGTGGGATATGTCACTGCTCTCACTGGTCAATAATGTGGTTTTAAAGATCTGATTGATAAAATGGAGTAACAAGGTGAATTCCTTAGCTCACAAGACAGGTAGAGCTTTTCACCAACATTCACTTTGAAAGCTATGTTCTAAAAGCAATTTCAATGCTGTGGAGAACAATGCAATTTCAATGCAACGGAGAACAATGCTGCAATAAATTGCACAGGAGGTTTGCAATTTACAAGTAAGAGGAAACACTTGCACAAGGGTGAGATTGGGATGGTGCAGCTAAATCCTTCCAAAAGGTCAGGAGATGGAGCCTCTGCCTGGCCATCAGCTCCTGCTGCTTCCACTGCAATCAGTAAATGCCTTTGATAGGACATATGGAATTTGTCCAGACATACAATTGCAATTTTATTGACATGTTATGAACACTACTGATTTTTTTTTCCTAATCTTAATGCAGATTCTTTTAATTCTATATTGACACATGCACTTTTGGGTTCAATGAGCAATAAAAAGGCTGCATTTAGTGCCACATAGTGGTAAAAACCAAAAAAATCAGTGACACTGGATATTCTGAAGCAATGCAGAACATCAGGTGTTAATGCTAAACTTGTAAAAGTACAAATACATTTCAAAAAAAAATAGGATATACCCATCAATTTGTGATACGTATCACCAAGATTTGGTTGTCTGAGAATGGTTTATACCACTCGCTAGATAAATGTCCAATATAGGAAATGTTTGACTCTGTATTTAGAATTAGCTTGCTTTGCAACAAGCAGAGTATTGTGCTCATTTTTAGCTTGACAAAATGGTGAGGGATGTGATAGTGGAATCAGCCCTTGCAAGTGGCACAGAGTCACAGGGCAGAGCCATCCTGGATTAGAGCTGTAAAGATATCTCAAAAATGGCAATAATATGGAGCAGTCCCTGAAGAAAAGGCTAATTTGGGATCTCTGGATTGGGAAGAATTTTGCACATTTCGGTGATGAGTGGTTTTCTTGCTCAGGCAATGCAGAAAAATATTACTGTTGTCAGTAACACAAGTAATGGTACTTCTGCAAGTGTAATGGATGTGTTGCAATTCATCTCCAGCCATCCAGCACCAGGGCAAGTTAGATGAAACAAAACCTGTAATGGTTAAAACAGGCTGAAACAAACTAATAAGACCAAAATTTCCCATCGAGCTCCCCAAAAGATGAATACACCTAAACAAGGCATGTTTGTATAGGGTTATGAATGGGTCAAACCTGTGATGTAATTTCAGATTCAGGAAACACAGTGAAACTGAGCTCCTGTTCCTTCTTTTGCTGTGCTGCACGATCTTTCAGGGGCTCCAGAGGGACTTGTGACACCTCTACCTACACAACACATTTGCACACGCGGTAGGACAGGGTATTTCCCTTGGCTGCTGGCATAGCATACCATTGAACAGTACTGTTCTTTAGAAAAAGGAACTGAATTTAATGTTTTTGCAGTTTGTGTTGGGACATGCACCGGCAAAGTGCTTCAAAATATAGATTTGATTCTGTTTACAGTCTTGCTTCAGTTGCAGAGTTCAGCTGATGTCTGTTGCCTGCTCCTCTGAAAGCAATTTCTTCCACTTCCCTATACAGACATTTTTCAGGTAAGGAAGCAACAATTGCTGCCATTTTTGCTTCAGGCAAAAATACTATGGCACACTATTTGGGAGGGTATTTAAATTTATTTTAGAGCAATATCAATATATTGGTACAAAATTCATGGTGTCATAGAAAATAAATCTATGTGATCTGGGTGAGATGGCTCACTAGCACACAAAACTGCACAGAATCCTCCATGCTGAAAAAAACCAGAAAAGGTGTTTGGGATTGTTTTGTTGTTTTAACCAAGGAAGAACCTACAAGGCAGCCCTGCAAAAACCACACGGCTGAGGATACCAAATAGGCTCAAAGGTAGTGCCAGTGAGGCCTGTCCTGTACAGCTGTGGTGGCACACGTGTGGGTTTGGGATGCATCCCAGAGATGCTGGTGTATAAAAACAGCCTCCAACTGATTCATGGCTCCAGCAGCCCTTATCCTTGTGCAGCTTCTGCACTGGTATGAATATTGAACCTTTTGACTAAGGAAAGAATTTTAAAACCAAAGAAAGGGAGAAACTACTCAGTGTGAGTAAGTGGGAGTTATTAAACCCAGGCTGTTCCACAAATGAGAAGAAATTAGCATTCAGGATGGGGAATAAGCTCAGTAGGGTTTATTTTTACAGTCCAGCGTGCTTGCAAACTTCACGGCAGTACATGGAAGGAGTGAAGGGATCCATATCACTAGCATATGGAGCACAGGCAAAGACAGCTTTTGTGAGTAGTTTGACAGCTATTTGGCTGCATTCTGCTCAAAATATTTGTGACAGCAGCAAGTCAGAGCTGCCACAAAGATGACAAATTCTTTGAAATCCACTTGGGAATCTCCATTTTCATCCAGGTTCTTGAAGACTTTATCAATAGCATTCTTGTCCTTCCCGGACTACAAAAGAAAAAGAGCAGGTTGAGGTGAGAGGATGCACAACCCCAGTGCAGCAACTTCACCAAACAAGGTCCTTGGCTGGGCTCTGGGCACTTGGTAAGGTGCTGTGTGTTCCCACTGTCTGCACAGCAGCAGTGAGTACCAAAAGCATGTGATTCTGTGTTTATTACACCTGAGAGCTGCAGTCATGCACTGTCACAGACAGGCACGTTTGCTACATTTAAAACAGCATTTATCATTATTAAAGCTGTGTAGCACAAAGCCCTGAGGACAATCCCCAGATGAATTAACTGCTGTGAGTTCCCCATCCATTCCCCTGGAAAGACTCGGAGCACAGGCAGTTTGCAGTTTTGCAAAAGGATGCTTTCCTGGGTCAAATGTAAAATTTAAGCTTCATTGAATACTTCCACCCCAGAAAATATGCAAACAGCCTCAAAAGTGCTTTGAGTGCTGCCACTGGCCTTATGGCCCAGCAGAAGCTGCTCACAGGAGCTGGTGGCTGGGAAGATGCCTCCTGAAGGCTGTGGGATTCTGAGCTTGAGTTAACACAGTAAATCTTTTTCTAAATTGTCATTATTCTTCTAAGTTGCCACTAGTTTGATGGAATGACTGAACACCATCAGCCACAGCCAGTGTGGCTCCATGAGAGGGAAGTCCTCCTTATCAAACCTGACTCCCTTTTATGATAAAGTAACCCACCTAGTTGATCAAGGGAAGCCAGTTGATGTCTTCTTTTTGGATTTCAGTAAAGTTTTCAATACTGTCACAGGATCCTTCTGGACAAAATGTCCAGCACACAGCTGGATAAACACATCATGGCATGGCTGAGCAACTGGCTCATGGGTGGGGCATGACAGGGGGACATCAGACCGGGGACCTGTCACTAGTGGGGCTCCACAGGGCTCCATCCTTGTCCCTGTGCTCTTCAACATCTTCATAAATGACTTGGGCATAGGACTGGAAGGGATTCAGAGCAAGTTTGCAGATGATACAAAACTGAGTGGTGTCACCAGAGGACACAAGGAAAAACAACGCACCACAGCTTTGGTCACGATGAAGAGACTAATTTATTTCTTCTGACTCCAATCATTTATAGTTCTCAAAAGGTGCCAGTGGATTGGAAGGTGAACGTGCCACCTCTCCAACAACACTGGACAAACTACCAGTCTGTCAAATTTCTCCACCTCTATGAAAGAATGCAAAACAATAGGTTGTTTACAGAAAGTTGCGTGAGAAAGTTCTCTACAAGAATGTAAACTCAGAAGGCTTTAGAAAATCCTAAGAAATCAGGGCGACATAGAGGAGCTGCTGACTCTGTTGAAGGTAGAGGCCCTGTGGAGACACCGCAACAAATGAGAGGGCTGGGCAATCACCAACCATATGAAGGGAACAAGGAAAAGTTCTGAATTCTGTACCTGGGATGGGGCAATCCTGGATGTACGGACATAATGGGGAATGAGATGCTGGAGTGCAGCCCCATGGAATGGGGCCTGGGGGTCCTGGTCAGTGGCAAGTTGAACAAGAGTCAGCAGTGCTTGGGCAGCCAGGAGGGCCAGTCCTGTCCTGAGGGGCATCAGGCACAGCATGGCCAGCTGGGCCAGGAAAGGGTTTGTCCCACTGTGCTCTGGGCTGGGGCAGCCTCACCTCAAGCGCTGAGGGCAGTTTGGGCACCACAATATAGGAAACATTAGAAAGTGTCCAAAGGAGGGCAGTGGAGATGGTGAAGGGCCTTCGGGACCGTGTGAGGAGTGGCTGAGGTCACTGAGGTCACTTCATCTGTTCAAGTGGAAAAGGAGACCTAGGGGAGACCTCACTGCAGTCTGTAACTTCCTCATGAGGGGAAGAGGAGGGGCAGACACTGATCTCTCCCAGGGAGAGGATCCCAGGGAATGGCCTGAAGTTGTGTCAGGAGAGGTTTAGGTTGGATACTGGGGAAAGGTTCTTCACCCAGAGGGTGGCTGGGCACTGGCCCAGCTCCCCAGGGAAGGGATCACAGCACCAGCCCGACGGAGCTCAGGAGGTGTTTGGACAATGCCCTTGGGCACACGGTGTGACTCTTGGGGATGTCCTGTGTAGGGCCAGAGGTTTGACTCAGTGATCTTCCTGAGTCCCTTCTAACTCAGAATATTCTGTGCTTCTGTGACTCTGTGAACCACTACATTTCAAGGCTGATGTTAAGAATTGCATAATCAAATTTAAAAGTGTTTGTTTGTTTCTGTCTTTTTGTTGGTTTTTTTTTTTTTTTTGGTGGGTTTTGTTTATTTTTTTTTTTTTTTTTTAATTTTGCCAAAATAGAGTAAAAAAAGAAAAGAAGCTTACAGGAGGGCTTTTTGGCGCTGATAATCTACATGGATCTTCGAAGCTGCAATTTTGATATTAAACAGGGGATGGCAGTACAGACCTGTTAAAGCTAGGAAACAATCGTCCGGCTTTCGTAGAAGGTTAAAATAAATCTCATCTAATACTAGAAAGAAATTATATAAACTTTTGAAAAATTTCCAACTATTTAAAACTATTACTACCTAAATTTAAATCTGAAGGCATTTTTTATCATTTTCTAATTAAAAAAAATTTGTCATCCTGCAATTTAATGTTTCACTTTAAATGCAGGTATTTTAAAATCACTAATAATTGAACCATTTCCTTAGATTTGACAGATGAATGTGTATGGAAGGTTTAATTAATTTTAAATTTGTAAATTACAGTGTTTTAATTTTATAAGTGAATATTTCAAATTCTTTAGTGAACTATATGAACTAGTTGTGAGATACAAAAATAGAAATTCTTTTTTGGAAATTCTTTATAACTGCATCCAGTCCTTCAGTCCTGTGATATTTATGCCTGACTGACTCAGACCTTTCCAGGAAGTGGTGATCTGTGCCAGCTATAACCAATTCTAAGGCCAAAAGTAAAAACAAGCATAAGTATCACAGGACTGAAGGACTGGACTCAGTTATAGAGAATTTCAAAACAGTGCAAATAGGGAAACATTACTCCAATGTGGAAAGAACAATA
This sequence comes from Anomalospiza imberbis, assembly GCF_031753505.1. Taxonomy (NCBI): domain Eukaryota; kingdom Metazoa; phylum Chordata; class Aves; order Passeriformes; family Viduidae; genus Anomalospiza; species Anomalospiza imberbis. The sequence goes on from NC_089684.1 coordinate 54,433,709, forward strand.
TATTTAAAAGTATTTTCTGTATTTTTAGTGAAGGGAGACAAATTTTTAAAAAAATATTGAAATTGTCTCCCTGGCAGCTAAAGCTTTTACTAGAACATACTAAGCACTTTGAATACCTACTGAAATGCATTTTATTATTACATACAAATCTATGTTGTACAATACAAAACATGTCTTTCTTTTGCTGTTAAAGACAAATGCCAAACAGTTTGCTTTGAGTTCATCTGTTGTTCTGGTTTATGCATCATTTTGATGAGCATACTGAGTATGCAATATAAATACCTAAAAAAGGTAAATGTATAAATATTTAGAGAGATTCCACATCTGCAATCAAGATCCTCAATTGCTGACAGCACAACTACCTTCACAGAAGTTGTGACATGAAGTGAGATGATAAATCCAGGGATAAACAGAAGTAAGTGAACTCTGAAATTGAAACGAAATCTATTTCAAAGCCATTGTCCTGATAACTCAAGTGATGAATTTAGCAAATAGGGAATGGTCCTGCATATTAAAACCAGTTTTACAGTTTGTGCAAAATCTTTTTTAAATTTCATATTTTCCTACAAGCCATTGCCTATTTTTGGATATAATTTCCCCAAAAATGTACTAAAAACTGTTTCTGCAGGCTGCTCTTGCACCTGCTACACAGAAACGGTACCGCGCTGTTCTCTTACCGCAAGGAAATTTGGGAGCTCCTTTTCCAGCAGAGTCTTTAGCTCTGTTTTGCTGAGGGTTTGCCTGTTGCCATCAGTCCTTGCATACTGGTCAAAGACAGCAATGGTCATTCCCATTGCAGTTTCCAGCTGAGACATGTTGCTTCTGGAGCCTGGCTTTCTCCTGAGCAGGCGCAGCCTCAGGGCTCTCTTGGAGGATGGAGCCTGCTCTGCTTCTGGGGTTCTTTATGCATCTGTCCCCTCCAATCAGTGGCTGCACACCCAGGGGCAGTTATCCTTTAGCAAACACCTGTATCTGGAGTACACACCTCCATGCCAACACCTTTTCAAAACTAAAGATGTTTTGTATTGCCCTGGCATGACTGGTACAACCAGTTGCTCACCAGTAGAACCAGCCTCTCCTTCAAGGTACACAGCGTGACTAACAATCAAAAATCAGATTTTGTTACCGGCTGTTTGTTCAAGATTTGTTCTTTCAGATATCACTAAGGGAGCAGAGTGTTGGCGGCCCAGTTTTGGTGCAGTATCAGCCTCCTTCAGGAGGAAGATGAGCATCTCACCTCTCACTCACCACCACAGTTAGGGACTGTGAGGGGCTGCAGGCTTGGACTGCCCTCTCTGCCACACCGAGGATCTTGTTAGAAACTACATAAATCACTAGCACACACTTGGGGTGGGATTCTCTGGACGAAAAGCAGAAATCTGCCATGCAGACAGCTAATACAGTCCTCCTGGGCTTGTGCTCAGTCCATAGCAGATATCTCAAACAGGTCTTCTGAACCAGCATCTCTACACAGCCAGCAAAAGGAGCCCTGTATCTGTCCAGGGCCAGCAAAGGGAGCCTTGCAGAGTTGCTCCACAAAGAACTTGCTCAGCTAGAGATATCTGAAGCAGCAAATCTGATACATGAGCAAACAGCCAGTATCAAAATCCATCTTCATCTGCAGTAAAATTACTTGCTATTTACTGTATGCAGTACAAATTTTGCAATAAAATGACTTGTACTGAAAACAAAAGGTCAGTCTCCAGTCCTGTGCTCCTCTATGGCCTTTGATGAACCTTGTGTTTTGCTTGGATACCGAGGTCCTCCATCATTAGACACCAAACTGGCTGGGCTCACACCTACCCAGAGCAGAGCTGTATGAGGGTCTGTGCTGGGAGCTGGGTGGCACCTGGACAGTGGGAGCACAGCTGGTGGAAGCTACAGCCATGCTGAGTTTTGAACAAGTTCTGATTTCTGGCCAAGCACAGGGTATACTTGGTCTCTGCCAACTCCAGGTGCTTAAACCAGACCTGGAGGAGCTCATTTAAGGTAAGTGACATCTAGAGTATGCAGAATGGACACACTCTGAGCAAATTATTTCAGGAAACTCATCAAAACTAGGGCACTGTGCATGGATATTGCTGATGCACCCCAGGGTGCAGTGTTCTCGGCAGAAGACCCTGATTGTGGAGTCCCAGAATTAAACCTGAGTTTGGATGTCTTTGGACATCCTTGAAGATGCTTGCAGATAACTTTCCACTCACAATATACTAGAGATGAATTAGCAAAAAGTGGTTTTTATTTAAACAAAAATTAAAAAATTAAATTCCTTTCTCTCAAATGCTTATAGCCACCTGTTCCCCAGGCAAAATCTGTCCTCTAACATCAACAATATCTCAGAGCAAGACTACACATCCCATGTAGGTAGAAATCTAGAACTGTTCTGAAACAAAGCCCCTATGATTTTCCATCTTACATTTTCCAACAAGTGATTTTGCATTTCCCAAAAATCACAGCAGCACCTCAGGTTGTATGCTTTATTGAAAGAGTTCATGAGAATTATTTGCTCCTGACTTCAACCTTATGACATAGTTGAAACTGATTTGCATTACAGGGATAATGGTTTTAAGTGAAGTTTGAATTTTTTACATTTACATTTTTCACATTTTACAAAATGCATGTTGAAACCTATGGGGTTTCTTCTTCAGAAGAAGCAAGAATAGAGCAAACAACTGGCGCTTGTCAGCTATGAACATGATCTGGTCTCTGCACACACCCACACAGTGGCACTCTCTGGTGTGTCAAGTGCCAGGAACTTTTCTTTTTCCTTTTCTGACATGTGTCTGCAAAATGAATATTAAACATGACCAGTAAAGAAAAAGAAATTCCTGCATCTAAAGGAAAAAGAATTTAAAATTAAAATGTGTATTTTATGCATTTTTATGACTTTGAATCATGAACATCATTGTTAGCTATACAGAAGGAAGAAAGTGTTCCCAAAAGGGCAGAGAGGGAGATCAACTTCAGTCAACAGGATGTGTCAATATGTCCACAACTCTCCCATGTAACGTGGCAGAAAAGGTGTTCTCACACATTTTCCTCTGCAAACATAGGTGACTCACAGTTTTTGATAGTGTGGCTGCAAACGTGCTAAAATGCAGAATAAACCACAGAGCTTGAATTTCTACTAACGGAAAGGTCACCATGGTAGTGCTGCCTGGTTGTGTTTGTTTATTTTTGATGTCTATTTTATCTATATTCATGCATGTGCACACACATCAGTACTGCTCAGAGTTTTCAATTCACACTTTCTGTACTGTTTAAATATTTTCTTATGATTTGTTTGTCATTAAAAATAGCAGCTTTGTGCACACAGCACAGACTATTACAGTTGTTTGCAAAACCAAAACAGAATACAAATAGAAGACCCACATAGGAGACCTGGCAGTATTTCGATGCCAACCCATCTGTCCAGCTCCCCAGTGAGAGAAGCTATTTCTGTGGGCTTGTTTAAATTTTGTATTATAATTATAAATAATACTCATTATTTGTTTCTTTCAGGTTTCTTTCTTTGAAGAATGGTATAGGCAACAGTTTGGATGAGCATTTATTGAGTGTTTATACAGAATTACGTCTTAATGTTCCTGACTTGGACCAAAACTTTAAATTATATATGTGATACAAACGTGGACTGTCACATGCATAATTTTCAAAAACCATTCAGGTGTACCCCAATTTTATGGCATTTGGTTAGATATTCAGGCTTACATGAGATTTGTGTGACTGTGCTGATATTCTCTTAGATAATAAATTTTATTCCATTCTTTTTGCAGCAGTGTCTGTTTTGGAAAAGTCTGAAGAAATAATTTTTTCAGTTCTACTGCAAAGGCCCAATTGTGTCACAGCCAGATGAACAGTTGAAATGAGATAGTTTAAATGGTAAACTTCTACTAGAGCTTTTCATCCCTTACACCTTATCTTATTCCTAAAGGTGCAGGAAGGTACATGAGAAGGACTTCTTGACAATTTCCACAACTGTGTTACGTATCTGGGTGGAAGAAGCACAGGAGGAAGAAAATAACTTGAAATTATGAACTTGTTATTTTTCTGGTTTCTTAGCAGCAATATGATAAGCAATTTATTTTCCTCTTAGCTAAAGAGTAACATTTGAACAATAAACAAACATTTCAAATTCCACATTGAGCTAAAATTTTCAAACTCCCTGAATTTTCCGGTGTCCTGGACAGTCCATTGAACTTCAAGCATAAACACACTTCATTTACTTTGCATTGCTTCTCAAAATTTTCTGTAAGTCTGGTTAACAGTCTTTAAAGATCATTTCATTTCTGCAATACACAGTGAATTTATTTATGTCTAGTGAGCAGATGATGCCACTACTGCATTGCTAAGCAGAAAAAGTAAAAAAAGGTCAGAATAACAGAGTCACTGGTGGGGCACAGGCAGAAGAGGAATTTGTACAAGCACACTGTGCTGTTCAGTGACACACTGGATAGGTTCTGTTAATTATAGACAGATCAGTTTTCATTGTTTTATTATCATTTACTTCTCATTGCATTAAAAAATGCAATTAATAAGCTCACATGTCATTTCAGTGAAGTTTAAAGGCAGGTGAAATGGATAAGATTGAGGTCAGTTAACTGGCTGTGTGATTTCCTGGGTTGAGAGCTGGAGTAATAACACTGTCATCTGGCAAAGCTGTGCCATGGGAAACACATTTGCAGCACTGCATATTGACTCTAATCACACACATTTATTAGTGCACGAGACATAGTCACATTAGACTGTAAAATCAATGAATATATTTACAGCCAATAAATTAATATTTGCAGGGTAAATACTTCTGTCTAGTTTTCACTCCTTGTTTGAATAATTTCCTGGATGCCATTCTTTGCAAGGTTCTTTTATACTTCAGTTTTAAGGTTCTTGATATTAAGTCTTCCAAGAATACTTTTTATTTTTAGTTGTAATGACAGAAAAAGAGGTCACACCCTAAGGTAGCCGAATGTTGTCCACACAAGTGCTGTAGTTTCTAAATCCATGATTCCTCAGCCAGTCTCTCACCAGCAGCTCAAGTGCCATTTGCTCCACTTTAACACTTATGTAAAATCCCACTCAGCTGTCAGCCAATCCTGCTGAGCTGCGGTGAGCATAGTAAAAAGCTGGTCTATGGCATGGTCAGAAAAATGGGGGAAAAAGAAGAAAAGAGAAAGAAAAAGAAGAACAAAGAGGAAAAGAAAAAGGAAAAGAAAAAGGGAAGAAAAATCAGAAAGGCTCAAAAAGAGCTATGAGGGAGGATGGTTGCTTTGTAAAAATTAAAGCAACTGAGTAAACCTTTTAAAGGAAGTTCCTAGTTGTTACAGAGAGGTACAACATGCAAAAATGAATAAGCCAATTCCAAGAAAGCTCTCAAGACTTCTGTTTGCAGGGAGGAATATTTTGGCTCTGTTAGCTGTCATGCTTAATTATGAATTAAGCAATACAATTTTTCCTTCATTGTACAAAAAAAAAAAATCTGAGAGGAATACCTAAGAGAAAGTTGTTTAGTGTTGAGTGTCAATGCAGGAAACATATCAAACACCTATGCATTCCCCTTTTTAAAAAACTTTTTTTTTTTCATTTTGAAAAATTAATTTATGTGTGCTCTGAGGATATGGGGTAGGACTGACCTATTATCTCAGAACTGTGTGTAAAGTGAGGCGATACCCACAGATGCCACCAGGAAGATTTACAAGGCAAATTGCTGGAGTGGAAGTTCCCCAGGCACACACATTTTACAGAGCTGGCTGCTTTCAGTTTCCTGATAGCAATCACAGAGTGTAGTGCAACTGATAAGGAGTGGGACTTTTTTAGCAGTTCTGTCACTGCTATTGGCAGGAAAACACTGGGCTCAGAAATACTGGAAGCTGGGGTGAGAAATGGAATTAGAGCCTGCTTTTGTAACAGATCATTTAATATCAGATTTCACTTATCAGAAAAAAAGAAGGCTTTCAACAAATAGGAAAATAAAAAAATTATCTGCACAGAAGTGGGAGAATCCTTGCTTTAGAGAGGGGAATCCAACCATGAATAGAGTCTCACCTAGAAGAGAGGATGCTTGACTGTGTTGAAGAAATGTGGTCACAAATACCAATACAGGAGCTGCATTATTTTGGCCAGGATTTATCCTTTGAATGTGCTTATACCTATCTAGATGTCCTGCCTGGTATGTGTCTTAACTAGAGTAGCCATGGCTGTGCCAGGACACTGGCTATGGTGTCTTGGGAGCAGCCTGCATCTGTGTGATGTGCCCGTGCTCAGCACCCAGACACAGCGCTCACACAGCTCTGCAGCCACCCTGCTCATCTGAAGGTGAGGTGAGAAAGCAGCTGCGACTCTTCCTACCCAGGGGCAATCGGTTTGAATTAAATGGCAACTACTCTTTCCATTTTCTTTCTTGCTTGATAGCGGCCCCTCTTTGAGATTAGATCTGAAGTTTAGATTAAGCTTAGTCTATATTTAAAAAGAAACTCGAAATGACAACTTTTAATATTGTACAGTTGCTAAACTGAAAAAGCAGAGGTTTTTATCTGAGAAAAGAAAAAATTTGGTATTTTGGAGTGTCTTTCACCCTACTACCCGACCATTTTGTGCTGTCTTTGTTAGAGAAGTTTATGACTTTTTTCCTCTCTCCAGATTTAAAAGCTAAAAAGTAAAGGAGGGCGCAACACCTATTAGTTGCTTTCATGATTTATTTTCACAGCAGTACCAGAAACCCTAACCATGGACTGCATTTGTGTTAGGCCTGGCAACTTACAGATACGGCATTCCTGGCTTCTGGAGCTGAGCATTCAAATTTAGGGCAAGACAAGAACATCAACAGATAAAAGAATAGACAACATTTCAGAGTAAATGTACATGACAGGCCCAGTTCCTTGTTATGATTTCAAACCCTTAAGTTGTTCAGTTATACCTCTGATCTCTGCCTGTCTTAAGTCCATTAATAATACCTAACACAGACCCTGCTCTTGTTGCCTATCTGCATTACCCTTTTTTTACTCCTCCACCTCTGTGGAGTTGAATACTTCCTGAAACAAGGTTAGTAAGGGCAGCTTTGGCTGTATAAGATATTGCCAGGCCCTGCCAACAGACTCTGCTCTGGAAAAAAAGACAAGGAACTAATTTTTGTCACATTATCTCAGCCAACAAAATTCACTGGCACGCAGCACCAGATCACAGCAACTTAGCCAAAACTGTTTTATTTGAATGTTCATAAAAATCCTTCCTCCATCTCAGCATTTCACATTATGCAGAAAACAAGAAACACGGCCAGATGATCACCTGCCTTTCTCTTTGTCAGAGAAACTGCTTCACATTCTCTTGATCCGCGTATCTGTTTGTCAGTTGTATTTGCAGTTTCCTGTTTACACAGAACTGACAGAAGAGCACTTAGCAGGAACAATGATATAAAAAGCCCTTTTCAGCTGCCCTGGTCGTAGGGGATGCAGGAGCGAGGAGTGGCTGTGCAGAGTTCAGCTGCCAGGGTTAATCCACGGCATCGCTGCTGTTCTGACAGCCCCGTTATCGGGCACAGGAACACCAGTCACAACACCACACACAAACAGGGCTGTTCTGCAAATACATTCATTGGGACACCTCATCACCCTGCCTGCCACTGAGGGTCCTTGGTGTCATGGGGCCAGGAATGCCTGCTCCATAGTCCTCTTCCATGGATCCAATGAGAAGAAGGAACCCCATTCCAGGGCTTGGAAGAAAATGTGCAGGTCAGGCTAGGTCGTACTCCATCACTAAGAGTAGCTACCTAAGTGCTAGGAAGGGTAAATAAGATGCGACTCCTTGCATGGTTTTGCGATGGACTGGGAAGAGAGCTCAGGCTCAAGTTGACTGTAACTAGCTCTCCAAAGCAGGGTCAGGAGCGTGACAGAAGCAGAGAGGGAGCCTCATTTGTAGGACTATGACAAAGCCAAGTACATTGGTGAGACATTAAAAGCATAGAACACACACAAGGCTTTTGAATTCATTGTGCCAGACTTGCCCCTAAATCAGCGTGTTTCAGCCTGTGCCCAACACAGGACTTTGGACATCAAATTAAATGGAATGGAAGCATCATTTTTCAGCAGCTTGTTCAAAAGGGAATAAGCAATAAAATGGCTAAAAGCAAAGGCCCAGGACTCTCTTCTATTATTAGACAGATGCCTTCATTATATACTCATCAGCTAAACAGACAGTTAAAACTGAGGTCATACTGCATGCTAGAGCGTGACCTGTGGTTAATTACAGAGCGCTCTTTTGTTTTAAAGCTAACAAAACAGCCAAGAAAAAGTAGAACACAGAAGGATTTATTGCTTCCCAAGTGGCTTCCCAAGAAGCAGAGAAGTTAATATATTTGAGGCAGAGGTGCCAAAAGCTGGAGCTCTAAAATGCTCTGCTGGCTCATAGCCACCACTGTCGGCCACAGATAAAAATAGGTCATGATAAATTGGGTGTAGGCTTCTACAGATGTTGGAAACGACCATGTTAACATACAAAATGTGAGCAGCTGTTAAGAAGGCAGCATTCTTTGCTGTTAGGAGCCACATTTAATCAAAATGTAAAGAAAATGGGGTTTGGAGACTATTAAGCTGTGTTTTTCTTTAACATTTTCCTGAACTCATTGTGATAAAACAGAGAAGTAGCAGCAGTATATAGAAAACTCAAAATTTACTGAACCCACTTACAGCTCTGGTGCATAACTGAGAGCTTCCTTGAACAGGGACTTGGGCTGAAGGTCAGCATTTTGCAGATTATCACTTTCTTGTGTGGCAAACAAAGTTACAGGGTTTGGGGGAATCCACAGCAGCCCCATCTCTGATCCTTAAAGGAATATGGCACATGACAGAGTTTCACCATGCAGTAAAGCAAATGGATCTGAAATAGTGAGTTTCAGGAAAAATCCCAACAGGATTTTAATATATTTGAACTTTAGGAAGAAAAAAAGAATATTCTTTTGCTTTATTCAATTTACACATAAATAGCATGAGATGTATTATAACAGTCTCTCTCATACAAGACATAATCACAGAGCACTGATTACAATCTAGTTCAGACAGCAGCACATTTACTGCAGTAGGGAATTCAGGGCAGGTTACAGAACAACCCAGGAAAGAGGATCCACAGCACAGTGTGAGACACAGCTGAGTTACCGTAATTTGAGTGGTAGCTTTGTGAACTGCAGTCAGTACAGCACAAACTGAGCCTCACCATGAGCTGTGCTGTATGGTCACAAAGATTTCATTAACAGTATTTAGTAGGAAGCCAGTCATGCCTTTCGACTACACAAGCAGTTTTTAAGGGCTCTGGGAAAGCTGGTTTGTGTCTATTGCACTGCCCAGGTACAAGCTGGACAAAAATCTCGAGTGAAGTTGTTTCTACCTGCACTGATGGCAAGATGTTCTAACCTCCAGCTAAGCTCTGAAAAAAAACATTAGCAGAAAATGACATAATCCTGGTACATAAACATATTCACATTTCAGATATCCACTCTTGGCATTCAGCAGCCCTTGGACAACTGCCTTTAGCTTTGTTGTCAAAACTTTTCCACTGTGTTCTGACCTTGGAAGCCAGGTTCTCCTTCATTTTTTCAACTTTGGTTTTTCTTCAGTGATTTTTTAAAAAAGTTTTAAAGCTGGCAAAAGTGGAACAAGCATTATCACCCCTATCTCCTCCAAGCAGCCTTCCTCAACAAGTTAGACAATAATTATACATTTTATATATATATTATAGATATAGATATATATCTTAATTTAAATCTAGTATTCCACTGTGTGTAGGAGACCTCTTTCTCTGGAAGAATTTTGTGACTTTAGTTCGTGAATGAATTAACACTAATAGCCCCTTTTTCACAGGAATATAATCCTCTCTGGCATGCCTCTCTTTCTATAATGTGGTCAGAACTGATGACAATTTCAGAGCTCAGACTCCATGCATTGTTTTCTCTACCATCTCCTATTCATATATGGGCTTCCTGAAGAAATGCTTGTGTTGGAGAATGTTGCTCAGTTCAGAAGTTTTTTTCAAAGTATGGTAAACACAGTTTTTCTGGACACCAGAGGAAGAGCTGAAGACAGTCTTCTAAATTACATATCCTTCAGAGACTCCTTAGAATGTTTTGTTAGTGACAAAACAGTCCAAAACTGCTTAGAGCCAACTGTTTTTCTTGTATATTGTCCCACTGACAAGCTTTTGACAGGAAACACATAATCCATCTTGCAGCAGCAAATGATCATATTTTTCAGTTTCATAGTTATTTAGCCATATTTTGTTTAGTTCTGAATGTCAAGGTAGGGGGCAGATCTACCTTGGCAGATCTAGATGGCAGATCCTTTTCTCATTCTAGACTTCTCAGCTGCCCTAGTTTGTGGGATTTGCTCATCTTCTCCATTAGATACAATAGTTGCAGTGGATTTGTCATCTTTTCCTCTTGATTCATTGCAAAAAATTTTAAGTGATTCATAAAGTATAGACACAGCCTTAAAAAGCAAAGAAAATGCCAGTCAAGATTTATACCCATAAAGTAGATGCAAAATGAACTTTTACCCACGACACAGCACAGCCCCAGGAAACACAAAGAAACACAAGTCATGAAGTTAAAATTACAGAGGAAAAGAATGTCTTGGTAGTAATGTTGAAAGGCAAAGCCTTCCTATGTTCAGATTCAACTCTCTTAGTTAATTAGGCAGCAGGCACAAAATACTTTTTTAGAATACTAAAGATGTCAAGTTCCAGTGTAGCTCAGATTCTATGAAATCTGAAATGGAAATCATTTTTACGCCCTTAATATTTTAACTCTGATATTTCCAAAAAACTTCATCATACTCTTCCCTCTGGATGGATACACTTTTGATGCAGTAAACTAGCACACTGCTGTGGTATTCAGATGCTCTTCTGGACAGTGCAAAAGTCATTCTATTCCTAAACATACATAGATAAGTCCTTTAGCAAAATATGAGAACTAAAGATCTGTCTGAAATGTAAACAAAGACCTATTCCCACAGACATATAAAATCAAAATTTCAAGCTGAGATGGCATAAATGAATAAATGGGTGGAAGTAATGAAGCAGCTTTCTGTCTTCACACTTACACGCTGCTGTGGGGGCTTGCTGTCTGTGCTCTGATGAACCATGTTCAGCACAGAGAGGTACCTGCCAGACAAATGTCAAACAGGAGGCATGGTAGGGATGGCCAAGTAAGCTGCATCACAACTCTGTGCAAAATTTGCAGTCAAGAGTGAGCATTATGCATGCTACCATGAGCTGGAAGTTTGTATTAATGCTACAAAAGTGCTTAGATTTTGGCTGGAACCTGCAGTAATTGATGAAAAAGTCATCAGCTGCACTGGGAATTCCCTCAAAAGCCAAATTCCCCTGCAGCTGGCAGAGCTGTCTGGAAAACACTCCCTGAGCATCTCAGCTGAGGAAACATGGGATAATTCTCCAGAGACAGAGATAAGTGCTACATACTGAAAGCACAGCTACAGGAGCCAGCTTTGCCATGAGGATATTCACGCCCAGGTTAAGTTACCTTGGGTACTTGCACCTATGTGTTGTCACCTGATCTAATTGCTCAGTGTTGCTGTGACATATAATACAGGTGAGAATAAAATCCATGGCTTGATTCAATTTCTGTGTTACAAGATTGCCTTTTAAACACCAAGAACTGTAAGAAAAGCATGAGACTGTAAATAGTCTTGCAGAGGCAGATAGAACCTTCATGTTCACTGTTGTAGAAATGATGCCCAAGCCGACACAGAATATTCACCAAATTTCCAAACTTAAAAAGAAAAGTGTAAGTTATGTTAAAAACCAGTGTGAGACTAGTTTTTCCCAAGAAAGTTGAGACTTTGTCACAGTCAAAAAAAATTAAATTAAGGTGATTACATTCTGCAATACAATTGAAAGGCAGTAAGTGCAATTCCAGAGATACCATAATATTTTCTTATCACTACTGGCTTAATTTGTTTGAAATGTGGTGTCCATACACATTGTATGTACTGGCTTTACTCACCTACCAGATCTCTTGAGTGATTTATAACATCCAATTATGCTTGAACATTTAAAAAGATGACACTATGAAACCACTCTTTCTACTTTCACTAAGATAGCAAAAAGGTCTGTTACAGGAAGGAAAATACTGAACCTATGTCATGACACATCACCGTGGCTGGTAGGTGCTAAATTATAAAGCAGCTGCAAAAGATCATAATTGCATTCACACATCCTCTGGAGTAGTCTTATCCACAAATCCTGAGCAGTAACTGGCTACTAATGAACTTTTCACTCAGCACCCCCTAGGATGCTTGTTTTCTCATTCTCAACCTCGTTTTCCTACATCTTCATTAAATATTAACAAGCAGAAGAGTAATCCCTTCATAGCTAGTAATTAGAATAATTTATTACTATGACCAGACCACATTATGACTTGTATTCTCATTATTTTCTACTATGCTATCTCCAGTTAAAGCAAGCCTCTTAGCTTCAGTGGCAACCTACTTACAGAGAATGAATTTTCCCAGGTATTTTCTTTTTCTTAGAGCAATGACTATTGCTCAATAAAAGATAGATATTACTGTTTCACTACCTGCATGCTGATATTTTCTCTTGCCATGGCCACAGTACCAATGTGACCAAATCATGGCTGCAGCCAGGTTCTCTTACAGGAGAATCTGGGAATCTGTAAGCCCAGTAACTGCAGTTGTGACCACGGGCTTGAACATTTTTCATCTCTTCTGTGTGACTTTCCCAAGCCTGTCTAGCTGATTGCAATGAAAACTGTGCTTGTCTATACAAGGGTTAAATTAGGGCTTCTTTCCCTTGCCTAATTTATGTTTCAATGTAATTAAAAGATGAATAATTGCATGGGAAAAGGAGCTTGCCAGAAATCTGCTACCTGCTCTAAAGACCCTATGAGCTGAAGCTGGTCCAAGCCCCTTGAGCTTGGTACACAATTACACATAAAAGGACATTTTGGACACTTTTTACTTCTCCTATGTTTCTTTCTTTCACTCAGTCTCTATATTGATATTCTCCACTTTTGCTGCCCTCTTCTCCAGACAATCTTAGAGTGTTATTAACCATAAGAGATTTCAATATTTTCCTACTACATAAATAATCCTCTTCTTATTTCTGAGTGTGGGTTTTTTTTTTTTTTTTTTTTTTTTTGTTTGTTTGGTTTTTTTTTTTGCTTTAAACCTTTTTCATGTGTAGAAAGATGCTGTCCTAGAACAGCAGGTTGTTGTGTGTTTTCTGTTCCGTCCACTCCCCAGTGCCTCATTTTGAAAACCCTCTCATAGCAAGAGTCTTTTTATTAACCTCTTACCCATTCAGCAGAATTAGATGATGAGTTTTCCTCAGCTGCTTCCCTGGTGGATTCATTTCTCCTGCGAATCTCTTCCACCTCAAGCCTCTGCTCCTGCTCTTGCCTTCCTGTCAGCACAGGAATCTGTGCAGCGCCTTATAAAACCCAAGCTCCAGTCAGTGCTTGCTTGTTGTCCATGCCCAGAGTCACACCTGTACTCTACCAGAGTTTGGTAAGCACCAAAATGGAGAGTGCAGAAACTAGCAAGAAATTATCAGAACCAATATCCTTGAATACCCTAGCCAGGTCAATATCTTCAGTTTAAGTGATGACTCTCCTTAAAGGGAAGGACACTGCAAGAACACTCACCTGAACAAGCTGTGCCTCGGATTCCTCCTGTCAGCTCGAGATGCCTCAGCAGACCAGGACCAGGTGAGCAAAATCACACACTGAAATACCTCTTAAGTGAACCTCTCCAGCCATCTCAAACCAAACCCATAATTTATATGTGCTAATGGAAATATTGTAACTCACCAGATAGGGTGGAGAGCTTTTTCTTTTTGTAGCAAAGATACAAGCTTCCCACTGCCACTAAGAAAGGAACCATGGCCCATGCTTCCAAACATCTCCTTTCCATTGAGTGAGCTTCTGCAATTATAAATGTTAAATAAAGTGACGTACTGGTAAAAGATAAAATAGAAAAGGCAAGTAAAATTAAAAATTATTTCAAGAGTGAATCAGGTGCAAGGTCACTTTCCTGTCCTAAGGGATGCCTCCTGATGAACAGTAATGTCAGTACCTCCTACAGCTCCTGCAGATTGACATTCCCCCTCCCCCAGTATTTAACACAAGTCTTTTCTGCTTGTATTTGACCAAGTAAGAGATCAGATTCCTTAACTCATTTTAAGACATTAAAACACTGTTAAAGGGTTAAAATAATCTACATTCATTTCCCACATTTTGAACACTATTTCATTGATTCTCTGGCATTGATATTTTCTAAATCTTTGATAATTTTTGTGCTTTCCTCTAAACCAGCTGACCCACAGTATAAAATACTGTACAAAACTGGAGTGCACTGCATGATTGGAAAGGCTTTCTGTGACTTGACCAGTCAGCAAGTGAGTGATGTTTGATGATGCTAAAGGTCCAGTCATAGCTAGTCCCCTAGTCCTTCTCTGCATTTGAAAGATCAGCATCTTCCAGAACTGGTGCATAATGTCCTGAGTTAGTTGTATAACAAAAATGAAGTAAATTGTCTTCTGGGTGTCTCACATTATATTAATAATTTAAGGTTAAACAGATCTCACTCCTATTGCTGAAAATTGTAATCGTGTGAGAATATTAATTGTATTCATGCTTTTCAATGTTTAACTCAGAATTGGGATCTTAAATTGCTCTCCTGTAGAAGTTAGCATATGACTTTGGTAAAACAGGGAGACACAGCACATATAAAACAATTAGCTACAACAACTTTACAGACACAAATCCATATAGGGCCCATTCTGCTCTATCGTCCGTATTGATTCATTTCTTACTTTTCATTAAGAACTTGTAATAAAAAAATAAAACGGTTAGAAAAGCTTACAGATTACTGAGCAGAGTAACCATGTGATCACTGCAGCCCCCTGTAACCACACAGCAGAGTCACTCAGTGTCTCACACCTATCCTCCTCCCCTGAGGAGCAGCTGTGGTTGGGTCTTGTGTGAAACACACAGCATTTTTGTAAACCTTAGGTAATAATTCCTACTAGCAAATCCTTATGGAGGAAAACAAACACTACAGAGGCGATATTAAGGCAGAGAGTTTAAGTCAATTGTCATCAAAAGTTGTTCAGGCCCTCTTTGTGTTTGTCTCTTTCACCCAGAGATCCAAGCATTGAGGAAAGAAGGTGGGAGGGGCAGGAAATGCATAACATAGTTCAAACTGAAGAATCTTTCTGATGACAAGTGATATGGCACACACATGTTCCTGCCAGCCTACCTTTCTCTTCAACAATCACTGTTGTCCCATTTCCAGGCAGTTTCTTAAAGAAAGGTATTTCAATAATTATCTCACAGTAGTAAAATCCAGTGTCATTTACGCTGGCAGATTTGATGACTAGCACATCCTTGTTTTCATGGGTGATGTCGGATGAATAAGAAGTTTTGACGATATACTTGTGGTGATGTTCACTTTATTAACAAAAAAACAGCTTGCTCTACACCTCTCAATAGCTTTTTACCAAATACAAGCGATTTCAGTGTAGTCTCCAACTGATAGATTTATATTTGTTGGTGTTTGGATGACTCTTAAATTATTGGGACCTGTAGCCATGGAGAAATACACATAGATTTTAAAGGTAAAGCAACAAAGAAATGTCATTAAATCTGCATTTAAAATAAATAATTTAACATTAAAGAAGTGTTTAAATATTAAAATAAGCACTTAAAATAACAACTAATACTGTAAAATCATTATGACATTAATTTTCAAGCTTACTACTCACTTCTCCCTTGAATGATGGCAATTGTTTTCTGGCTAAAGTAAATTTTTAATCTGATGCTTGTTGGTTAAAGTCCTCCATCATTGTTTGTGTGCAATAAATGAATATTTTCTGCATGCTTGCTGATAAACATATTTTTATTTTCAAGAAAAAGCTTTATAGAAAGAGATCGAGTCTGAAGCATATGAAACACTCTCTGCCAGATAAAGAAGGAACAAAAGGAATAATTCAGAATGATTCATTAGTCAATAGTGAAAAACTCATCAAGGTTAAAGAAAAAGACACTGCAACTTTTGTCCCCATGTAGGAGTTCTTGTCCAGCACTTCTTCTAATGAATGACAAGTGTACAGCATTTTAGAGGTGAGTTTTTTCATTTGGTTTCAACTTCTTCCATTAAGTACTTGCTGACAAGCAGTTTACAACATCAAATTCACCTCCTTCATTTAATAAGAGGTTAAATGTTCTGTTACCCTGTTCTCTCATCGGGTCTCTTGTCTGGCTTTTAAGGAAAGGCTGACTTGGACAGTATCAGTAGAAATCAAACTTTTTGTTTCTTCCTGCTTTCAAAACATTTTTCTCTCACTGCCAGCATACAAAGTGAGTGATACATGAGACATTGTGCAATACATGTACAAAATATTTTCTTCTAAAGTGAAACCACTATGTGGGTATCAGAGAACTCTTTTTACATTCTAATGGCATTGATGTTCATTGCAAAAGTGCTAATCCTATAAAATCTATTCCCATGACTGCTGAGACAATTATTTTCTTATGCTATATGAAGAATTGTAATTCCTTTTTCCTATCCTTTACAACATTAAAGTGAAGAACTAATAATAAGAGTAAACTGCATGATTTTCTTTTTAATTTTATCCTGTTTATCATTCAGGCTCATTTCACAGCAAGACATAACTAATTAGACTTTTTTCTTTCATATCTCACCCTAAAATGGCATCTGATCAGTTTTATCAAAATATGCAAATAATTTTTCTGGTTTTTTCAATAGAAAAAGCCACACATTCATCACAAGTAAAGGAGTCAGGCACCTGCATCTTTACACTGCAACACTTAAAAACTTGTAGAAAACAATATGGACAGTATAGGGATAATATAAGCAGCAGAAAAATTAAGGGAAATAATTGATGTAGTGTATAAATTACAACCTAACAGAATAGCTAGAACAGCTTCTCAGTTGCTCAAGTTAAAGAAATAATCACCAATTTCAGGTTTTCTGTTCATTTGATTAGTTGTTTAAGACACAGTTGTGCTATTGAGTGTGCTATAATTCTATCTTTACTGTTTTTCTGAAAAAGATCACTGAAAATAATTATTTTGCTAATTTTTAAATTCATATGGAATACTTTCAGCATTATCCACTGCGATTTGTATTGAATAAGAATCATGAATCCTTTACTGCTTTGTACTTCAGTACCTATGTGATCGAGAATAAATCTTCCTTAACATTTTAAAATTCTACAACTAGCATGTTTCACAATAAATATTAAAGTCAGAAGTCCTAAAAAGGTGGTGCATACATTAACCTAACATCACTTTGGGTGTTGAAGAGTTCAATTTATTCTTCTATGCTTTCCCTGAAACAATTTCTTTGTGAAAAAAACCTTTTGATTTCTCATGCTTTTTAATCTTGCTTTCAGCATTATGAAAAAACAGTTAATATTCTCCTTGTCTCACATGTGTATTTGAGGTGGATATACCATAAGTTTTTTTAAATCCAGCTCAAGAATTACAGGCAACTAACTAAAAACAAAACAACTACAAAAAAAAAAATAAAAAAAAAAAAAACCCAACATTTACCTAAGCAGCCAAAACACATTGTTAAAAGTAGTTTCATTGAAATTATGATCATCACGCAGAATTATTAGCATTTGCATCAGCCTTGGTTGCAGATCAGCAAAATATGAAATGAAAGCATGTCAAATTTGTTGCTTAACTTCTTTTCCCCTCATGTGGTGATGATGATACAACCTAAATGGAACCCAATATTTCCCTACACTCTGTGAAACTGCTGTTTCAAAACTCAGCCATCCTACTTGAAATTAAATAATTTCTTCTTTAACATTTAAAGTGTGTTGTAACTGGTTGCTGTTCAACCTAGATTAGTCTCTCTTTTGGTATGACATAAAGAAGAACTGGTTTTCCATATGTAGTTTCATGACAGCATTTGCCATTGTCTTTCTAAAATCCTTCATTTAAAAGCACTTTTGTGGCAAGCACATTTCTCTCTCTCTCAGGATTTTTCATAGAAGTACACAGAGAGAAAGAAAGAGAAAACAATTTCTATTTCTGCTCCTTGTTTTTCCTATGTGGAATGTGCTTGGAGAATTGTTTACCTGGGGTGATTCCTTGATTGGATTCTGGTGAGGATTGTTTGAGTCTGGTGGCCAGTCGGATCCACCTGTGTCTGGACTCTGAGAAGAGGGTCACGAGTTGTGAGTAGTTAGATATGGTAGTTAGAGAAATGTGAAAAATGCATATTTTATGATTGGCTTTTCGCAAATATTAAATTGAATACTATATGTATTATGTTATATTGATTAGAAGTGCTGTATTAACATTTTAATAATATAGTAAATGTAGTTTTGTAATTGAAACTAAGCTTTAGTAGTTAAAATAGAAAATATGTGTGTGTGGTACTCTTTTTGCTCAAGAGAAGGAGAAGATAATCAAGAAATTCTTCACACAGAGATAACAATTACAGAAACCCCTAAATCTTCCAGAGGAGAGGAATTTATGGCTCTCCTTATCAACAAAAAACCGAACTTCTCCAAACTCGACTTAGACTTCAAGGCGCCTGGGATTAACAGGAATTTCTCAACAAGTACCAGACGAATTTTTAAATAAAAAATATGCATATTCATGAAGTGCTTTGTGTATGCAACAGGTTACCCCTCTTAAGGAGGGAATTCTCTTTTATCGGGGTCCTTCTCCTGGCTCACTTTTGTCCAGAAAGAGGTACCCAGCCCGGGCTGTAATTTTTTTTTGCTGTTATTGTCTCTTTAATTGTCCTAACTCTAATTGTTTAATCTTTATTTCTATACTTGTATTAATTTTTTTCCATTTTATTTTTATTAAACTTTTATAAATTTTTAAAACAAGTGATTGGCGTTTATTACAAGAAAGCAGCATGTAGATTTAGTATTCTCCTTTATATAGTATATTAATGTATTATAGCACAGTTATAATAAAGAAATCATTCAGCCTTCTGAAGTGGAGTCAGACATCATCATTCTTCCCATTGGGTTCGCCTGCATTTTACAACACACTTTACAATGGTGAGGTTTCTTCAGCTGCTGTGCACGTCCTTGTCATCATGCTCTTCCAGGCAACCAGATGAATCTTATCCAAAGCCAGAGACAGTGATTGCACATGGGTTACACTGAAGTCAAGCATTGCTCCTACCTTTCTTTATCATACATTTCATTGCCTCCTTGCTGAAATGTTGCCTGAATTCTTCCCTCCTGTGAGAAACATTTTTGTACTTTTACCTTAACAGCAGCAGAACTCTTCTGGCAGGAGCAGCAGAGGAAGGCTGAGTTCCGTGATCACACTCAAAGTGGCCCCAGCATCCTGCAACACCAGTGGGAACCTTGTGCTGTGCATGCAACGCATCAACCATCACCTCTAGGGGTGCAGCTGCATTAATGCAATACCAGTGCCATGTACATTAACTAAAGCTCATTTCAGGAAGATTATAAACATGGCTTAAAAGAAAATGATCTACACTTACATCATCAAGGTATGAGTAAAATTTATTTGCCATCAACAATTAAAAATTTTCTGCAACTACAGGTAACTGTATGCTGCTTAATATTCTCCAGCACTGATTTTGGCTACAACCCAGAAAGACTTATATGGCCTGGCCAGAGACATTCCCTAGAAGACAAAACATTGCATTTTTTTCTTAACTTAACCATCTTATTCCATGTTTCAAAGGCAGTTTACTAGGCCAGAAAAAATTGTCCCACAAGCATGTTCAGTTGGATAATGTCAAAATTGCAATGACAGGAAAAAAAAAAAGATAAAAAAATAAATCAAATAGAACATGCTGAGAATACAAATCAGTTACATTAAAAACTTGATTAAGAATCTGCCAGCCACTAATTTCCTAGAACTAAAACCAGGTTTTAGTAGCACTGGGCAGGTGCCCAGAAACAAATGAACAACATTTTATAATGATGACACAGTCACATTTAGAAACTAAGGCACTGTTCCTTTCCAGTTATCAGCAACAAAGGCACAGTGCACTAGCTCATCTTCTTCTCTGTATGTACCTTACAGATATAGTTTCAGTGATATTTAGATTGCCATGAAAATTTAAAAGGAAGATAGCAAAGATAAATGTCACAAAGTGCTGCAGGCTAGCCCCATTTCTGATGGCATCCAGCTGACTTGTTTATCATCTTTTAGAACTAGTGAGGACACCAAAAATCCCTTTAAATTCAAATAAATAAAATGATTTATTAAAGCAAATAATTTACATTTAAGGATATTATTTTATTATGTAAATCTGCTCACATTCATGCTTTGGCAATACTGATCAAAGATGTAGATTGCACTAAAATTTTACATACACAAAGATGCATGTCTAAATACAAAGGAAAAAGTATTTTATTTTGCATTTAAATAACTGCATTTCTGAATTTAGTGTCAAGTTGTGCAGCTGGCAGCTCCAACATGCAGAATAATTTGTCTAGAAACTAGGTGAAGCTTCTTCCATAGTGCTGATAGCAGCTTGTATTTACTCTAAGAGATACTTTGGTTCTAGTCCAAACCATCTACTGTCAGAGATTAAATGAACTAGCACACAAAAAAGGGGTTAGCTGAAAGGTTTATTTTTAGCCCTGGTAACTTCTCGGTACCATTTTACAACACAACCTCACAAACTCTCATGACAGCACTACTGAGTGGGTGGAAAAATATGGTGTCAAAATTTCTTAAGTGACCTTTGCTGCCAGGAGAAGTGTAGCACACAAAATAACTCTGTGGGTCAGGAAAGCATCTACAACAGAAAGAAAATAAATACTAATGGGATCTTTCTGCAACTCTATCATATTTAACCTTGGAAACTGCACTGATGAATTTGGATTCTCTAAAGGTGTATGCTTACTCTACCTGTGTGCTGGGCATGATCGAAGAGCAGCTGCTCAGTGCAGAGTCAGTCTCCTCCAAATACTTTCCACAAATCTCTCTTCCCAAAACTTTTCTCTGTCACTTTTAAAGAGCACCAGTTGAGGCATACTGAAATTTACCTGAATCTTTTAAACAAAGAGGATCTAAACTCTCTTCTTTCTCTCTGACCTATATGTCAGACTTGTTTGAGAGCTTGTAATACAAGTATTAATGAAACAGCAGCTTTTTTGAGGTGTAACTGTTAGCTGGGAAAATTTGTTAATAGATAGCAACAGTGAGGAGAATGTATGTGGAACTGAAACTAACACCAAGGCTTCCCATAGCACAAATAGGCTGCACATGTGTGACTTTGTCCTCTGTTAGAACATTACCTCAACCCTCTTTCTTTTGTAGGTCCTGTCTGATGTATGGTTTGAAGTAGTATTTGAGAGATTTGATTTCTATCAATTTTTTATGTAGCACTGCAGTATTCTTTCTCACTAGATTCATATATATGAGGGAAGAAAAAGGATCATTAGTAAACAGGTCACTCTACTGAGATTTGAATGCCTGCAGGCTTCCATTTGCTTAGGCTGAGACTTCTCAGGAAAAAGAACATACAAAATATGGAATGACATCTTCTTCTAGCAGGAATGCCATGCTTTTTACAGACCACAGTCTGGGATGCCTCTGGTGCAATACAAGATTTGACTCTGGCAAATTATTCCCTGATGGCCAATTGCATTGCAGTAACTCCAGATAAAATATTCTTTTTTATGTTATTTTTCTTCCTTTAAATCAGAAAGCTTCCACTAATCAAAACAGAAATTCCCTCAAAGAGATAAATCAGCTGGTAATGAGGTATCCCTGCTTGTATTATCCTGTATAAGAAGGTTTCTGTAGGCCTAGTTCCATCTGCCACCTGGGAAAGCAGCAGCCAGAGGTAGCAGCTGTAGGATCCTTTGCTGCTTGGCCAGGACTGACCATGCAATTGCTCACTAAAGGAACAGCTCAGTTTTTTAGAATGTATCAACATGACTTGCTGTTACCATCACTTGTATTAGCAAACACCACTTCAGTCACACCTCTGTGTAATCATATCTCTGTGTAACCCATGTATTATATTCCACAGCAGAACCCAGCAGGAAATAAGGGAAGGTGTAGAATTAAGGAAAATGACCTAGTTGAACACATTTCATTCCCCAAATCCATATACAACATAAATGAAAACCAGCTGCCATCATGCTTTACTGCATCACAGTAACTGTTTTTATGTGCTTCCCCTTCCTATGTTGCAGGAAAATGGCTTCTACTGCAGTAGGACAGGTTTGATTGGCACATCTCACAAAATATTGACAGCCTGAAAATATTACAACTGAATGTGACAGTTTCTGCAGTCATTTCAATGAGATGCAAAACAGGCTGGCTGCACAGAAAAGTTGACCAACAGTGCCACAGAAGACCTGCACTGGTGGTCAACTTTTCTGCGTCATTATTCAGTGATTTGGGACTCATCTTCTCAAACAATAAAAACCTTAAGACAAGACTTCTGGCAGCACTATTAATTAGAAAGACAATTCAAGACTGTAGGACTAATATGATTTTGTTGCTGCTCCACAGTGAAGCATCACAGAAGCAATCACTTCAAAACCATTAATAGCTAACAAAATAATGTTCAATATGCTCACTCTGCAATACAGGTATTTTTTGCATTGAACAAGTTTCAGAAAAGAAAAGTTGCAAATAATTAACCAACAAAAGCACAGCTCAGGCCAGCAACTCAATTAAACTCAAAGTTTATTCCAAAATTAATTTTTCTTTCATTAACAGCAGTAGGATGTTTTTCAAGATCATCACTTGTACCTTGAAACAAAACTTCAAAGATGTTACATATTCACCTGAAATACATCAACAAACATTATTGAACTTGAAAGTATACAAAGAAAGTCCTTATTTCCTTTGGGTGAACAGTTACTATAAAGTCTTCTGGGGTCTCTGTGCTGTTGAAGAATCCTGTAAAACACAAAAGCATTGGTAATTTATTAAAACAGCTTTACTCAAATGGACATGTTATTCTATCACATCAGTTTTAACTCATCCCTCCCCTAAAAGCCAGAGTTTGAGCAGATTCTCCTCCCTAAAACTCAAAGTAGAATAGAGCCTAAGATGTACCCATTCATAATATTAAAATATACAACAATTTCTCTTCTTTTCATACATTGTCTCGCATAGAAAACGTGCAATGACTCTCCAAGCACCTTTTCTTCATCATGAATAAAGAGCAAGCATGCTCCAAGCTGCAGGTCAAATAGAGCTCTAAACTCTCACCTAGCCCATTCCAAAACCCCTGCAAGCTTTTTACAAGGCACAATATGTATGTAAGTGACAGTAAGGACATTGTCCAAGCAACTAGCTGGAATGAGAAATAAAATGAGGTCACCCACAGCATTGGATCTGAGTGTCAGCCCTAACTTGAAGCATATCCATAGAGTCCTTTAAGCTGATTACAGTAGAGATTGTTAACTGCATCTGTGTGTTTTTCTGCAGCACAGGCTTAAACTTATATAAACACAACTCATCAGCATCTGACAAAATCAATCTGTGTCACAAGTGTGAATTCATAAAGTAGCTACATCTATATGGACAAAGAAAACTCCAGAAAGATTCCAAGCTTCTTAACATTTCTAGGCAAAACAAGCTATCAGATAAATACAACAGTCTGATACTTGCAGGGAATCTTAGCTAAATGTTCCTACCTGCAGGCTGTGACAGGTACCAGGTCTGTCATACAAAACAATAATGCATTTCTCATCTTGAAATTTTAAAAAATATTTTTAAGTAAACTAATCATCAAGCTTCAACAGTCAACAACGTGGACACCAACCACCTTATTCCACCTACTTTTGCCTGGATATTGTGCAGTCTTCCATTTCCACCGCTCCAAAGTGTTCACATCCCAGGTGCCTGTGAGGGATCGCTCTTCCACTGCCATCACTGATCCCAATCCCTTTAGCAAAGACTGTGAGTAAAGAGAACACCAGGAATCAAACGAGGGCTCATAGACAATAGTACCAACTCACTAGCCTAGTACACAGTAAGACCAGATAGAATTTTCAGCTCTAGCATTGGCCTGTTAATTGGAGCAGAGAGACTTTAAAAATCTGCGAGGTCATGCAGCACAAGGGCAAATCCAGATTCATCAGGCTTCAAACTAAGAAGCTGAGGTGCTGAAAACTTCCTCTGTGTTGGAGTACAGAGACTATTAAAAGGGCTGAAATTCACACTTCCCTTTTTACTGAAACAGAGAATCCTACATATTGTTCCTAATGTTTCTGTCATGACCATCGAAATAATAAACTGCTGCCATGGAGTATAAAGTAATCTATTTCCATGGGAAAGACCAAATAAACATGAAACTGAAAAAAGCGAGTACATGATGGAAGTGACAAAGTTCAAACGACTCACAGAAATAAAGCAACAAAACCGAATTAAAAAAAAAACCTGCTCTCTGCACTGGTTACAGTACTGCAGGAAGTGTTACACTACCAACAGCTCAGCAGAACCATATTTAGCAGATCTTCATGCTGTGCCTATGGCAACTTCATCTGAAGTAATGGCTTCTGTGTTGCAAAGCCAAGTAAGAAAAAAAAGGCTCATTTCCCTCTGAGCTAAAGTTCTACTAATATAATTGTATCCATCTTTGTGTACTTTATAGTACACGGGATGAGGCATTCCAGAACCATTTCTCTCTGGAATAAAAATACCTTACTTGGTGTTCTGTCTTGAAGGGTTAGATTTACCTTTAGATCTATCATCACAGGCTGAGACAGCACAGGATCCTCTCCAACTTCATACAAGTGTCTAATTCTTAGCAGGACACGACTGAAATCTGCATCACCTTCCTTCTGTTCACCTTCAAAAGAAATAAAAATGCATATATTTTCTTACTTTAAAATTAAACTCAATCTTTAAACTTTTATTTTAAACTTTAAACTCTCATCATTTGAACTTAGTTCTTATTTTTTAAAGTTAGCAAGAGGGCTAGTATCAGGAAATACCCAGCTCCCACTTTGACAAGAATATCACTAACAGGCAGGACAAACAGGAGACATATTTTACTACTTGCGCAGAGAAATAATACAGCACAATTAGCTTCCTTGGTTCAGGAATTTAACACTTTGAATAAATAAAAATACTAGCCACAGAAGAGAGAAAAAAAAGAAAATCAGCTTATTTAAGTGTAAGATCCAGCCACCTTTTGGAAGGCACCTACCCATGTAGATGCTGCGGACCTGCTCTGCATGATTAGAGCTGTACCTCCACCCTGGAATGCTCAGAGTCTGGAGATGAAGATTGGGTGGCAGAGTTACAGGCAAATCATGGACTGAGTTCTGCTGAAGTTGTCTGAGTAGCTTTGGTTTATCTTCTCCATGCAAAATAAAACAAAACAAACATTAAACATCCATCAAACACACAAGCCTGGCTAGGGCACTGTGGTAGGATAAAGGGCTTTTTGCTTATGCTGCCAAGGCAGAGGCAAAGTACATGATATGCTTTCTCCTCCAAGGCCTTCCAAGATACTAAGCAGAAAGCAGCATGATTTTAGCTGCTAGAAAAGTGTATCAGAGCTTTCCACAAAACAAATTTCACTTCAGTTTGAAATTGCTATTTCATTACCAGGCTTCAGTTTTAGTTGATAAGGTGAACAAGTATTTTTAAAAGAATAACTCAAAAATGGTCATTAAGGACTCAGCATCCAGGAAGCTGATATATGGTGCACTACCTACCTACTAATTCCCTATGTGAACATTTTGTTCTCATTAGATGCTTTAAAATTTATTTTCCTCTGCAAGTAGAGATAATTATATAACAAGAGAAACATTTCATATACTTGGACAACATCCATGTTTGAAATTACTGCAAAGTAATTCGCAGGCTCTAAATCTGTCTCCTAATTCAGTATATACTAACTTTGCCTCACAGGAGGCTTGAAGTCTGCATTTAAAAACTCAACAGCATAAATCAAAGCAACATAAACAAGCCATTCATATGCTAAAGGTAGCACAGGAAACTGAATGATTACCTGATAATGCTCCAAACATTACTACTGGCCTATGCTCTAAAGCCAGTCCACTTGTCCGATACAAAGTATTGGTGACAGCCTTGGTTCCTAAAATAAGCCAAATTACAGGGCGAACCACTGAAGAGTCATTCAAAGTGAGATTGTTATTCAGGTCCCACTGAAGGTTGTTCCATAGTCTCCTGTGTAGCATCACCTGTATTGGGAAGGTAAATGTCACAACAGGAATCAGCCATCAGGCTTTACTTACATTATCAGCAGCCACGAAATTATGCCCACCTAGAAAAAGAAATAAAAATTTATACTTTACCTCAACTTGTCCATTCCCTTGACTGGATACACCATGAGCTCTTTCTGCAAGCAGCATCAGCCTTGTGTTATCATCTTCAATGTAGGCAGTCTGGACCATAGGGTAATAGTTCTGTAAACACACAGCAAACCATGCAGAGATAATAATAACAGAGGAAACAGTAACAGAGAACAAAGCTAAGACACAACTGACTTTGGATTACACATCTGTGCC
Source organism: Anomalospiza imberbis (assembly GCF_031753505.1). Lineage (NCBI taxonomy): Eukaryota > Metazoa > Chordata > Aves > Passeriformes > Viduidae > Anomalospiza > Anomalospiza imberbis. The sequence continues at coordinate 54,460,220 of NC_089684.1, forward strand.
TACCCGAGCCACTGTGTTATTCACATATGCCTTAAATGGTCTTTTCTGCATCTGATACCCATTGTTGTCAGTGTAGAGAAGTTGTCTGGTGTTCAAATTCGTGCTTGTTCTTAGAACAGCTTCACGATTTAATTCCAAAGGCCCAACACTGTATTCTTGCTCTATCCTACGGCAAAGCAGCTTCCCATCGTAGCCTTCTGGTACTGAATATAGCCTGGTGTACACTGCATATATATAGTCCTGAGAAGTAACATTGCTATAAAAATGAGAGGAAGGATGCAGAGTTTATAAGGTGGAGCACTTGACTGGTTATGATAAAACTTGCAAGGCACTCATGATGTCATCCTACACAGACAACTTTCTTGCACATTTTCTATTTATTTCATGTACAATTATTTTTAATTTCAATTTAACTTTCAAATATACACATATTCAATCAGAGTAAGTGATATCCTGTAAGTTTCCTTCACATTAAACATGTCAGGAGGATTCCTGATTTGATTACAAAGGCTCTGTTTTTCTCAAAATTAACAACAAATTAAAAAATTATTATGACTCTCTAAGCAACATATTTACATTGTACAGAATATATGCATTTTTTCAATCTGCGTGACATCAACTTTGATGCAAGAATTCCACACTACTTTCCAAAGGTCCTTTTCAAATACAATCCTTGAGCAATGCCATGTAAAGCAAAAGACTTCAACCAAACAACCAGATTTAAAAGGAGGTGAAGGGGTTATAGACTGATACAATTTTACCAAAGAGAATAGTTAGTTAATCAGAGGTCAGAGTGACCTTATAAAAGATTATTTTCTCCTTTCTCAAATTTGTTTTCAAGATAGATATTGACAGTTATGAAAATGTATCATTACATCCAATTTCCATCCATGTAAGATATTAGCTGCAATATTCATTGAGTTGTACAGAACCAGTTTCTCAACTGAAGTTGCAGTAAAAAATGTACCACAGAGGATCACCCTAAACAATCTCCACATCCCTCCCTCCCTCCTGCAGCAATATGTGCTTCAGAAGAGGGCCCATGTGAACCTCATGAAGTTCAACACGACCAAGTGCAAGGTCCTGCACCTGTGTCAGGGCAATCCCAAGCACAACCAGGCTGGGCAGAGAAGGGCTGGAGAGCAGCCCTGAGGAGAAGGAATTGGGGGTGTTGGTTAATAAGAAACTCAACATGAGCTGGCAAATGTGTGCTCACAGTCCAGTAACCCAAGCTTGTCCTGGGCTGCCTCCAAAGCAGCACAGCCAGCAGGTCCAGGGGGGGCATTCTGCCCCTCTGCTTCCCCTTCGTGCGACCCCACCCACAGAACTGCATCCAGCTCTGGGGCCCTCAACGTGGGAAACACAAGGACCTGCTGGAATGAGTCCAGAGGAGGGCTACAAAGGTGATCAGAGGGCTGGAACATCTCTCCTATGAAGACAGTTTAAGATTGTTCAGCCTGGAGAAGAGAAGGCTCTGGAGAGACCTTAGGGCAGCCTTCCAGTACCTGAAGGGTACCTACAAGGGAGCTGGAGAGGTACTTTTGACAAGGGCATGTAGTGATAGGACAAGGGGAAATGGCTTTAAACTTAAGAAGAGTAAGTTTAGACAAGATGTTAGGAAGAAATTCCTTGCTCTGAGGGTAGCAAGACACTGTTGCAGAGAAACTGTGGATGCTCCATCCCTGGAGGCTCTGGCTCTGGCCCTGAAGGTGTGATGGGACTTTGAGCAACCTGGTCTAGTGGAAGGTGTCCCTGCAGGGGGCTTGGAACTGACTCTTTACAGTCCTTCTAACACTAACAATTTTATGATTCTGTGATTTACAAGAGGTGCTTCCTCAGCAGTACATTTAGCAGATGTAAGATAGTTCTTTTCTCTAAATCCTAAATAGTACAAATACACAGAGCTCACTGTTTAGGAGCAATTGTACAGAAGTAACCTAATACATATCCAAACATTCCAGTGAAGCTGTAATGGTGCTGTACCTGTAGAAATACTGCCGTATCTCTGTCATCAAGTTTCCAGACATCACTTCCAACCCCACTGCTTTTGATACTGGAACAGCTGAAGCATTTGGAGCAAATAAGTAGTTATCTGAAATAGGTCCTTTCTTTGTGTCTCCATTTACGTGATACTCAAGGAACTCCTGGGTGAACTGGACAGTCTGGTTAGTCTCCCTGAGAATCCACAGAAGAGTAAAAATTATATAACTTACAAACACATTTTGTACATGACAAATGCAAAGCTGAACAGCAACAGGAATGAGGCTGGAAATGTAAGGACAAAAAACTGTTTCTTCACAATGGATTGACTTTGTGAGACTGAGTAAATGAGGACAGCAAAGAATTAAAGTGCTTCCCATTAAGATATATGTCAGTTTGTAAGCAAATGGAATTTCTATGTAATTCTCTATTTCTGTAGAAGAGAAACATCTTAAGATTAAATATCTATACTACCTCATTGTTTTGATGCCAGAGTTGCTACAGGATTACAACTACCCATTTCACAAGAATGAGGTACACTGCACTGTTCCAATGAATAATTAGGTTCACTGAACTTTGTAGCTCAGCAAAATCAGCATTATGCAAATTTCCATGTCTAACACTGGTAACAACACAATCAACAGGATGGCAACATTTACAATCACTCACTACCCACTGTATCTCCTCCTCTCTCCACTGAAGCTTACAGTTTGGTTATTCATAACTTATTATCACAATTTTTAGAAAGTCATATGAAGGCAATTTAAGATGCTGCTCTCTGCTACCTGCTCTGCCTTTGGCAACTTGCTGTGAAAACAAGAAAAATCACTTCATCTAGCATATAAATTTATACTGTTCAACATTTTATCTTGTGTTAATACAGCTACCCACAATTTGTAATAACTGAGGAGACTATCCAAGTGTTTTCTACTACTTATAAGGCAGTTTTAGTGCAGGGGCAGGATCTAGAAGTTCTAACTGTTGCAGTTGAATGTAAAAGGCTTCCTAATTGAAGATCCCAATTTTTTTCAACCTTTCCTCCCATTCTGACCTGTGATGCCTCATTCTTTCCCATTATCCCACTGCAAACTTTCTGAAACACAAGCATTTTAAGCTTGTCTGAAGGCTTGTGAAGAAAGTGAATATCTCATTTCCCCTACATGCTAAATCTTGATAATGCTTCCATTTTTTTCTACCTGATGAAATGGAAATTCCTTAGTTAAAAGTTTCCTTTCAAACTTTCAAGCTTTCCTTTCTAGCTTTCTACCACAGAAAGAGTGATATGGGACTTGCAAAACACTACTTAGTATAAGTTAGCTCTTACTTTATCACTTAAGGCTCATTGTGCAGCCATAGTGTATGTGCTTCTTAGTAATTTTAAATAAAAATGGACATTCATAATCCTCTTTTGTTCTAAAGTACACTGAAACTCTGCTGATATACTGGTTATTCCTGTGATATGTCATCTCAGACCAACTGCAAAGTTGAACAGGGCAACACAGAATTAGTATGGAATCATGCCTGTGTTGAAGTGTCCTGCAAAAGAGGGCATGTGAAGTGGGGATAAAAAAGAATTTTAAAGACCGTAAAGAACATTTTGTTGAGTCTTGGAATTAAGACAAATAATACAAATCCTTGGACTAATTTCTATGAAGTGTTTTAAAAAATCTGAAATGCTACTGAAACAAGCAGGCAATCTCACCTGTCTGTAATGCTGTGCATCAGGTTTGTGTTTTGGTCAAACACGATCTGGTAGCAGCTGTTAACCACGGGAAACAGCTGTTGGCTTTGCTGCCCTGCACGAGACAAGTCTCTCCGCTTGTACTTGATTGGGCTCCCAATAAAGGCAGACTGTTTACCATCCAAGGGTTTAATACTGTATTTTCTGTAGCTCAGACCACTGATTGCAACTAGAATATACAGATCATAGGTAGATGGGGATTCCACAGAGCTTTGAACCTGTACATCAGCATACACAAAAATGCTTCATTACCAAAAATTAATTAGCAAGGCAATTACCTTCATGTGCTGTAAGCCCTAAATTATAAAAATTAGCTTCTACTTTAATAAGATTTTAAACATGCCTTTCTTGTAATTATAAATTGTAATGTAGATCCATGCTGCTTTTAATTGGGAGCCTGGTGAACTTGGATTAAGCTGAGCCTTTCTAGTGAAGCATGACCATGTGCCAACCCAGAGACTGATGGTTTCCAGATAAAGGCAGTATGGTCTTATGCCATCACATGTACAGGAACAAGGGACAGCTGCTGTGCCTCACCACCTGACTACAATGTGCCTTCATGCACGGTCACAGTCATAAGCCACAGGTCACAGAAACCGTGCAGCTGGCAGAATTTGCTGAACTATCTGCCATCCCAGGGACAGAGGGGAGCATCTGGAATTGTGTCAGGCCTCTTCAGGCCTTATGTGTAGGAAGCATTCCTGGAGATTTATGGTACATTCTGTACAGCAGATGCTCCTGAGAAAGGCCAGTGCTAGCTCTCACTTGAGGCCACTTTCTTCCCTCCCATGGAACAGCTGGCTTTGTCTTGGAGCTTGGCTATGACAGAATGAACCATCAAATGGCAGCTGACTGACACCAGTTTCTAAGACCTACATTTCTTAATTCTCTTCTTCTCCCTCCCCAAGGCAATCTGTCAATTGTACAAACAGGGCTGTCAATTGTAAGGCAGTGCTTCAACATAAAAGGATTTATTTGAAACAGTGTTTTTTACAGAAAGAAAAATAAGGTAAGAAGCACAAGGTCACAGACAGCAGACATGCAAAGGACAAACCAAACACACTACAAGAGCAGCAAGTCCTTTTGGAGAGTAAAAAAAGTCTCTCTGTTGAGACAACAGAAAAGTAAAAACAACCATTGAAGGACAAGTGGGAAAATCCCACTTCAACAGGAGGTAGAATTTAGTCTATGAAAACTGGCAAGTGAGAAAAAAGTAACAAAAAGAAACAATGTTGAAGTACCTGTGCTGGCACAGAATATCCCAGTTCATCATATACACTCATTGCCTCACTGCTGACAGAAACTGTGACAAAGGTAGTGATGTTCCATGCCAGTGGGTTATAGACAACGACATACAGGTCAACGTCTGCAGCACCTTTGTGCAAACAAACAAAACTTGAAGTCACTACATTATGTATTTTTAAAATGTGGTATTAAAATGTATTTAAGAAATCTGTCTAGGTAAAACTATCTTACAAAATTTTAACATAAAACCCTGCAGTAAAACTTCATGATTGAAAAAAGGAAAACATTTTATAGTCCTTCATTAAAACCTCTTCTGCTTTATTCTTCTATTCTCTGCCCAATCAAAAAAGGCCATGTATTCAGAAAATGACACCTGAGTTGAATGTAAATGCATCTAGTGAAGATAAGCTGCTTACAACCCATTGTTATGCAGTATTAACTTTATCAGAGTTATACAGAAGATCAAATGAGAAGCCTAATTTAAAAACAGCCCTGCAAAAATCCAAATCGGTCTGCTGCACGGCCCACGGCACTGCTTACATCTGACAGTTTAAAAAGTTTCCGAAGTCAAGATAAAAGGGATGTTAAGTCTTTAGAACAGACATCTTCAAAATACTTTCACATTTTTTACACAAGCGGGCAGTACATTATATCAAGAACATTTCTTGACTCTGACTGTGCTCTTTATCATGTAATACTCTGCTGCAGAGTAAAGTTTGTTTAGTGACTACTCTGACCAGCACCTCTTCCTCCCCTTGTTTTATATTTGAAGTCTGAATCTGAGAGCCAGGTCTAATATATGCACTGAGGTAGAGTTCTGTCTAACATCAGCTGAGAAATCTGGGTCTTATAAGGCAAACATGATTTTCTAGCCATGGTTCACAGAACTTAGATATACATAATATGCTGTTTTGGAGGAAAACATGATAGCTTTCATAAGGTAGCTTGAAAATTGGAAAAGCCATGCAAAAGGTACCTGGTTTTCCTGAGCCTTTAGTGTAAACAGAAGAATAGACCTCTCCATTCTTCTTTGCATTGTTGATATCAAATATTATGGAAGCCATTAGCTTCTTTACGTTGAACATTCCATACATCAAGTTATTCAAGTACATGTCCTTCACCTTGGGAGACTCTGTGCCTGTTATACCATCGTGGTGCTGGACCTTGTATTTAGAAGTAATTTGAAAAGTTCAACAGGATGACAACTTCAGGTTTGCAGTTGTATTAACATAATACCAACTCAATTATAATTAACTCAACTTCTGACACACAACTTAAAACAATAAGGGATGACAGCTATATTCAGAGGGAAAAACCAAACAAGTTACCAAAGCCAAAAATGCAGCAAATATACTGTAACAAGACAGATTTTTCATTTCATACTTAGATCTGGTCATTACCTTAGCAGACAAAAGAATTATTGACAGCAAAAGCACTGAGGACTGCAAATGGTTAATGATACAATGTTAATCACTTAGCTGCTGAACTTTGAAGAAACAAATCTGTCCTTCCTGTTCTAACTAGCAGAAGTAGAGATTTTCAGTAGTTTTCAATTAGTTCAATTTTTCTTTGGTTTTTATTTACTTTTAAGAATAATTTTGTAAATAACAAAACTAATACTAAGAAATGGAATTTCATATGCGAAGTTTGAAACCACATACTCTCACTGGTTGAAGAAAACATTTGCCAGTAACCATGATGCATGGTTAAGGGGCTGAAGTCATGTTTCAAGGCAGTTTTTTGAAAAATTGCTTTATTTTTACTTATAACTTGCAAAAGGGGGAAAGTCATTTCCAAAAATATAAAAGCAACTTTGACACACTCCAGGTGAAATGCTTATGCAAACTTTTCATTTGGAAAATAAACATTTTCATTTCAAGTACAAAATAAATCAATCTTTACCTCTGAAACTGCCCATCTAAGACTCTGAAGTTGCTTTAAGGCTTTACATTTGCAAATAGAACCTTCTGGGTGTTTCCAGACATACTGTGTGAAAAAGGACTCTCCAGCATAAAGCAGTGAACTTGCTCTCCTTGCAATTCCTTTTAACGTGCTCCGAGAAGTATAAAACCCAGTCCATGCTTGGAATGGCTCTGTTTAGAGTGGAACAGATCCAATACACATCAAAATACCACTTCATTTCATCTTCTTCTACTACTACTACTACTGTTCAGCTTCTTACATGAATCCTACTGGGGATTTACAGAGCAGCCACCAAGTAGAAAGGTCATAAAGCCTACAAAGAAACTCAGCCAGGAACATGCACTTTGAAGAACTATCATCTCTCCTACAGGCTTAGTAACATGCAAATTTGATACAGAGCCAGTACCAAGTTAACCTGCGTTTATGAAAATTTCTTCCTCCTGGATCTGCACAAAAAAAATTTCAAAGTTTTACTGAACCATATATTATAATTAGTTGTTAATAAAATACATGATAATCTTTGGTAATTGCTTGATACACACACGCTAAATTTCAACCTTTCAGTCAAAGGAATTTAGCTTAAATTTAATTTCTTCAAACTGGAGTAGAACTAGTGATGTGATGACTTCAAACTACTGCAGCACCTCAAACTACATCAAAAGATGCCATCAAGTGGTTACTAGAAAGTATTTCAACATTCTCTTTGTGTTAATGTTTCAGTAGCCCACAAAATGAACTAGGAAAACAATTTGTTTTTAAAACCTTCAAAACTCTCCTTAGGGGTGGGAGTGCGTGTTTCTTTGGGGGCAATTTAAAATGCATTAATGATAAATAGGTTTTCCAAAAAGAAGTTGCAGAAAGTGTTTTCCAAAGAGCATACATACAAATGTAATAATCTGCTATCAGCCCAAGACCAAAAGCAACAATTAGAAAATAGGATCTTTTGTTCAAAAACCTCCAGGACAAATTATTTTTGGACTGAAAGGTGCTAGAAGTTTCAACAGAATCACTTCAATTTTAGCTTTAAATGTTACAAAACACATACACATCAGCACAGCACAATGAATGCAGAGTTGAAGGAAATACTTATCTGGGACTTAAAACTTGAGTTTCCATATATCATAAGTGACACTGAGCTCAATAAGTGACTCACAAAAAAAAGGCATAGCAAGAATAAGAGAGGATTAATCATCAAGAAGCTAAACAGCATGTGGGAGAAAGTGCACTCAAATCTATACTGCAATTGCAAGGCAAGAAAGTAATTTGGGGAAGAAACTACATCTCTGTGTGGGCACCCACCTGGAACACTGAAGGTGCTGCTATTATGCAAGCTAATAGCAATTGAATCCTGCAGGTAAATTATGCCAAAAGATAAAGGAAAGAGCCCAGATGTAAAAGGATATTAGTGGTTAGAACTGGCAATGCTTTTATCAGTGAGTTGTTAGGTATGATCCCTAGAGGGAGGTGAGGGAGACAGGGATCAGTCCATGCCATGATTCACAGGAAGCAATGGTTATTTTTATTCATTGAAAAGTTAACAGACACATTACAGAACAGTCTGAAATATACGCGCACAGCCAAAAAATGTGATGAAGCAGTGATACAGAAAGGTGTTTTAATGAAATCAATGGTATTTTAATAATAAATCAGGCAATAAAATAAATTAATGAGTTTAGAAATTGAGAAATTGGCTGTGTCTTCTCTCTGCATACTTTGATATGAGGTCTAAAAGGGTATATTTATTGGGGAAAAGAATTAAAGGGATGCTGGGTATGGCATGAATTTTTTTGTATTTTCCTAGTACTTTTCAGCTCTGCTTGAAAAACTAAGTCAGTGCAGCATGTAAGATGCAAGTAAGCAACAAGGAGTAGCAAAGAACTTTTGTAACTCTGTATTACAAAATTTCAGATATACTGACCATATTTTTACTTGTTTAGACTTCAATTGTAAGAGAATTCTTTCCCACCCCAGAATTTCAAAGTGTTTTCTTTAATGAAAAAGGTAAGACTTTCTCCTACAGAAGACTTTAGGGGTTCATCTACATTAGCATTTTGTTTGGATCAGGTCATCCTTACCTAGTATGCTTTGCTTTATAGAAAAGATTGGATCTGGAGCTCATAAACTGGATTCTTGAAGGATGCAACAATCATTAATTGGTATTCAAGTCTATATGACCAGATTATATATTTCCTGCAATTACTTAGAGTGTGGACACCAAATCCTCAATATCAACTGTTTGACTGTGAGAAACCCCATCCCACTGTAGTAACTCAGAACTACCCCAAGAGCTTTCAGATTGCCTTGGTCCCTTGGCTACCTGTAGCTTCTCCAGACATTGACAGATCACTCCACATCACATTTTCCACCTCTGGTCTAAGCTATGCATAATCCAGCTCTTTTAAACAGAAAAAATGGGATATTGTTCTATTTGGCCACACACACATTTTTTTTACACAACTAAGTTGGGATCAACTCATCTGTTGATGACACCTCATAGAGTGAACAAATCAGAAGGATTTTTCTTCTTTATTTTACATATGTACATTTGAGGCAGACATTAGACAGCTGTGAACCTAATTACCTGTTGAATATGGAAGAAAGTCTTGAGAGTCACGAATTTCCCATGTAAGGTTCCTGCTATAAACTGCTTGGAAGTATTCACTGACAGTGGCGTACTGGACAGTCACTCCAAACTCAGCAGAATGCTTGTTAATATAATCCACCAACAGGTCCATGTTAGAGTACTGAACAGATGCATTAAAGAACTGCTTGTCACAGCCCTGAAATTCCAAACGTAGAACAGCCAAATCACTTTGGGTCACATAATTAAGGAGGATCACTTTTAACTCTAGTCTATGCTCCATGGGTATTTCTTTTGATTTTGACTGCCCATATAACTGATACTACTTACAAAAAAATCAAGACTGGGCAGGGTTACATGCACAGATTGTCTGTAATCATGAAAACATCATGAAAAAGCATAGAGTTTTAGAACCACTCTCTACTTCTTTACATACCATTATCTCAAGTACAGAAACCCCTACGTTTTTTTACACTACTGCAAAACTGTGGGTTTGCATCTAGTTTTAGTGATTTATTTGCACTATTAAAAATTTCTCCCCATTCCAAAAAATTTTCACTACAGCACAACTACAGAGTGTTATATTCTACTTCTCATTCTCTACAAAAATAATAAATACAATATAAGCAACAGTGTCATAAACAAAGGAGATAAACAAATCAGTGACTCATCAGCCAGAAAAAAATAATTTTGTAACAACTGATATTGTGGTGAAATAGTCCATAAAGAACACACATAATCCTTTAATACTGTAATTATGAGACCTACAGCATCCATCAAGATTAGAAACCAGACTGTACATTCAGTTTAGGCAAAGTTATTATTTCCTAAGGACTTGAAAAGAGCAAGAGCACATCAGTGCTATATGTATGTGTAGGATGTAATTAACACAGCATATTGCTGAAGAAAGTGTTTGGGTGACCAAGCTGGGATATGCTTGCTTATGGTTCTATCTAAAATACAAAGACTGTGAAAAAAAATGATTAGACATCTGTTTGGAAAGACCATGTATACCTTCTTTCCTATAATGCTATAAATTTGTTAACACTGAGTTTTGTTGAGCTAAGCAGGTAAAAAAGGAGATCATTTAAATAGACAAAGCAAGGGGTAAAAAAGGAAGCAATACTGTAAAATATAGTTATGCAAGAGGTTATCTTTACAGCTTTGTCACTTTTTTTCTATCTTGAGTAGGGTGGAAGACTCGATAGACAGCTGGCAGGCTATACAAGGAAATTTTATATTATACTAGTCAGTCATTTGGACCACAATTATTAGAAAAACATTTAATGCCATGTGGTTTGTCCAGCATTTCTGCAGTACCCACGGCAGCAAGAACCATCCACTTACACTCTGGTGTGTAGCTGTCTCTTGTAAAGCAAACACTGACCAGCACTTACCCATGGCCACAACACCTCCCCTGTCCGGAACCAGGCTGCTCTCTCCTTGATGTTCGCCACCATGGTTTGTGCATACAGGTGGAGGTTAGCATCTGTAACAGGGAGACTCATGTTTGGATAAACACCATCTTTTGGTGGATCTGGGAAAGTTGCAAATCCATTCCAGAAAAATCCCGACCTAAGCAGAAGCAGAAAGCAGTAAGCTGTAAACAGGATTTACTTAAAGGGGAAAAACACATCAAAAGGTGCTGGTATAAAATGGGAATAAGAGGCAAAAAAAATCAGTTAATATTCACTGCTACTATTTAGGTTTAAGTATTTATTTGGGGGCGGAGGTAGGGGGAAGAGTCTCCAGTTTTCTTTCAACACTGTGCAACTGTTCAAGTCCCTGCTGCTTGCTGGCAAAGAACAAAGAAACCATAGGACAAACCAGCAAGCTTTGTAACAATGAGGATGTTCCCCCAAGTAGACTTGATTTTCAAAGAGTATTTTACTGGATAAGCCAGTAAGCAAAATAAATTTTTCAAAAGTTCTCAAATTTCTTCACAAAATAAATGGCAATTTTCTGTTGCTTTAGTTTATACATGGACAACAGACACAATCTCAGCTCAAGATAATGCTGAAAATCTCCCATAGAAAATCAATTAGCAATAGCCAAGTCCCTGCTGAGCTTCCCGGAGCTTTCAAATCTTCCAGGCAGAGAAAATAGACCCAGTCCTGCTTTGGATATTTTCTATTTACAGTAATTAATTTGTTTCACATTTTTATTCTATTTTTTTTTAATAAGGACTGACATTGTAAGTCACTGTATTATAAGTAGATGAAAGCCATACCTATGTTTCAAGCCTCCTGGTGTAAGAAAACAAGTCTGCCAATATTTAGAGGTATTTTTAATGCTTGTCAGTACCAAGTATCACTTTCGAGAATTCAACTGTTAGGTAGTGAGCAAACTTCATTTATTATGGTGGGAAGCTGGGGATGCTTAATAATCCTTACTCAGATCTACAGAGTCTAGACATCTCCTTGACCTACCACAGGTGAAGAGAAAGCAGTAGGATACTTTTGAAAGAAAACAGTCAAAGAAAATGCTTAAACCCCAATAACATAAACTCTAAGAGGTGAACAACATTTCTGCATATTTGGGAAATCTTTAGACCTGTTTGAAAAAGGTAATTGTGATGGAGTACAGTAGCTGTACTGATCCATGACATGGGTGAAGATCTCCTGTCTTGCAGATAAGGAAGGAGAGCCCTGCCATACAAACTGGAGCTTCTGAAAAAAACAAACAAACAAAAAAGTAAGAAACCATTACCCTTGATGACATTCACAAAAAATACATCAACAGCATAAGACTTCAGAGTTCCCATCTTCCCTTCCACCACTTCTAATACTTTCAAGTGCTTTTTCTGAAGATCCAATGCCAATGGTACCCCAGGCGAGGTCCCACACTACATACAGGAAGCCACATCAGTGCCTCTTTCCATTAGAAGTGATGCAGGATGAGAGGAGGCAGCACACTGCCAGCACATTAAAATCCAGAAATAAGCCTGGGTTATCACAACCATTATACCCCAGTTGTTTCAATGGAAGCTAAATACCTATAAGCCAGAAAAGATCCAGATGCAGTCTGACTGGGAGTGGGAATCAATGTTTAACTGATGTTAATGTTTAAATTCTACTGAAGGAGAATTTTACTGTTTTGGAAGCCTTCAGACTGTTAAGGACCAGGAAAAAAAAAAAAAAAAAAAAGAACTAGCTGGGCAAAGATTGTCAAAAGGTCATAAAAGATTTTAACAGAAAGGCAGAACTGCAAATCATTGCAAATACAAGGTGGTAGATCCAGGCTTCACTAAATTCCACATGTTGTCTTCTTCAGAGACACCTGAGTTTTACCCAGGAGTCATAAAAACTGCCTAGTGCCCAGAACACAGTGGTGAGAGAGCCCCTTATTTTCACACAATGTAGTGAGTAAAACTCATGACAGATCCGGGTCCAACACAGTGATATGAAAAACATTTATTGTGTATGGGACACTCTGCAAGAGAAGGCAGAACAGGAAAGAAAACCTGAATTCAGCAAAACCATGACTAGCTGCCACTTGAACTGACCTAGTATCATTAATTTTACAGGCACAAATAAATGTTCCAAGCCTGACAAGACTGTGCCCAAAGGTTACACTTTAAAACCACTCACATAAAACCCAACAGATACAAGATTCTCTCAGGGAAAGCTGGAACTCCTGGATGTCTCTGCTTCAAACACTCCTAATTCAGTGTCCATTTAGACTTGCCCATTTGCTCACATTTTTTGTCTTCAGGCTAGACTACATTTTATCACTGACCACAAGTCATGAAGACATTAATTGACCATTTAACACAGATTTAATATGTTTCACCATTACCACATGCCATCAGAATGTCCTATTTAAACAAGAAATACCTACATTTTCTTGCCCAGATGACAGAGATTCTTATCTTAATGTCATGGTTTAGATAACTGTAACTAGAAGCCAGCAATGGTTTCATTCCTAAGGGTATTTTTACCTTGTTTTTCTGCATGTCAGCCTTCAGATCATAGTCAATACGAGAAATAAGATGAGCATTGAAACCAGCCAGAGCAAAAAGAGTTGGTGTTGTAGCTGAAGCTCCAAAAGGATCAACATGCCAAGAAAACTGAGGCCTGAAGCCAAAAGTTTCATACAAAAACCCATGGCCTTCTGCAAAGCAAAATTTGTTTAGGTTAGGAACACTTCTAAAAGTTAATTTTGTAAGTTTCATAGGCATATTGTGATACAGGTGAGCACTTGAAGGATAGCTTCTTGCTGCTGTTTCCCAAAGCATTCAAAGTTTTGGGAATTTAATAATTCACACCAAAAGGTTCAATACTGACAGTGTTTATATTATTATGCCAAGCATAACTTACTAACATTATAAAAGATTATAACAAAATGGAATTATTATTAGAGATAGGTCTCGGAAAAAGTACATAGCTACAGACTAGGTTAAGGCTAATAGCCAGGTTGGAATCTTCATGAAAACAACAACCTGGGGTTTAGTTTAAGTTTGCTTAAAAAAACTTAAAACCCATTCTCAGAAAATTTTAGTCTCATAATAATGACTAAGGGACAGGGAATCAAGCCATCCACTAAACAAAACTAGCATGAATATTAGTATCAGTCATATGAAAAGAAAAAAGCCAAAGGTTTATAGTGAACTTGATACTTGATGTTATTTACAACTAACGTTACTAATATAGAAATGAGTTTTGAAGAAAGAAACCCCCAAACTAGGAAAGCCCAGACAATAGCATGAACCCAGAAAAATAATTTGAATCAAAGTAAAACTATCAGGAAAGCAGTAGGTTTTATCTGAAACTCAGGTATATTGTACTTGGATACTCATCATTAAAGAAAAAAAAAAGAAAAAAGAAAAAAAATTGCAGATCACTATTTCATAGTTACAGAATTATGCTCAGAACTATCTGAAAATACAGTATCTTCCCTGGAATAACTTTATTTCAAATTGTAATATCACATTTGAATAAGTGAGGCTGCAAGGCCTCTTTTCACTTCATCTTTCCCATGGTTAATGTCTTCCCTAGCTAAAATATTCACGTGTTTCAGTATTCTGATAGAGACATATTTGAAACAGGGTTTTCTAAGCTCCTCCAAAACACTGGAATCCTGGAAGACAAGAGAAGACATGAAATCTAGACCACAAATGTCTGCACTGGCTTTGACGTCTCACCTTGAACTCCACACAATCAATTTTCTTTTATGTACTCAAGCTGAATAGAGGGTTCAAGACAAACAAATGAGAATTTTAAAATACATTAATACTTATGTTCCTGGTTAATAAATTACCAAACTTGAAAACAATGAATAGAAAAGCTGTGTTTGTGTTTAACAAAAGAACTCTTCAACCATTTTAGTACTGTATTTGGAGAAGTCCTAGGTACAGTGCTCTAAGCCCATAAAGCAATCTTTAAACATGGGAGTAAGATGAGAGAAAAAAAAAGGTCAGGTCCCCTCCTCCTCTTGGCCAGAGTGTACTGAGGTACAGAAGCAGCTGCTAATCCTGTGCTCCTGATAAACACTGACAAGCAAGGAACAAGGCCAGTGGTGCCATGCAGTCAGATGCAGAAAATAACAGAAGTGTTTTCTGTCCCTTCACTGTCCCATGTAGAAAGCTGCCCAGAGTGTAGCCCTGGCACAGGCAGAGTTTCCATCAGCCATGGCAGCTGGTGCTAACACATCCCCTCCCTCGTGGCATAAAGCAGACATCTCTAGCACAGTGGTGGCATCAGTTATCCTGTTTCTGTCTGCACTGACCAATGCAAACAAACCCAGGCACTACACGACTCCTTAAACCATCAAATGGACACGTGTAACATACAAATGTTAGCTGCAAAAGTTAGAAGATTAAAATGGCAAACAGTGCATCTCTTGGAAATAGGCACCTCTTTCTAAGAGAAAATGATAATGTTTACAAATGGGGGTTTCTTCAACAAGGAAGTCTTTCAACTAATTCCAGTTGACCTCAGTGACATTCCCTGTGCCCCATTCTGCAGAAGACCTTGCCTAAACAACTTCCCTGCATTCTGAATTGCTACCAGGTATTTTCTTGAGGAGTGTTTCATACCCTCAATTTCACCATAAATATCTTCCCAGGAACTCTGCTCTCAAACACAAACACACACAAAAGGCCTCTGCTCCAAACAAGTTTATACCTGACAAACCAGCTTTTGGTAACCTTTGTGCCTGCTGCAGAACTGTCATGTCAAAACTAATGGGTTTTTTAAGCAACGATTTTTATAAGAATAACACACTAGCTAGTAAAAAATAAGAAATGCTTAAATTAGCTCTTAAGTCAGAAATTAATAGCAATTTTGGAGTGAAAAAAATGAAAACCAAACAAAACCTCCAAGGTCATTATAATGAAAAATAAAAGTTAAATGGAAATATGCATACCCGTCAACTGTAAAATTTGATCATCAATTAGTGTCACAGCTTCATCATGCATCACTTGCCCTCCAATGACAAATTCCAGTCGTCCCTCCTGAAGCAAATGATGGACCTATGATATTGAAATTAAGACACAGAACATAAGCATCATTTCAGTCTTATCCAAGAAGGCTGCAAATTCATTTGATACCAAACCAGCACATTACCTAGACACAACATTTGTCAAGAAGGCATCCAGGACAAAAAGTGAGATAAAAGTGAGATACAGGGCTGTCTGTACTGAGGCTATTTAAAGGAGAATAACAGAGAAAAAAGTATTTCAATGTGCTGCAGAGCGCACTGATTTATCCAGCTTACACTGAAACCAGCTAACAGGAACAAAGGATGCCAGGTAGACATTGACCTTTTGGTGTATCTCAGTAGTGCTATTACTGTGCCTTTTTATACTGTCTGAACACCAGACACTGCACTGGCAGCAGCCTGTAATCCTGCCTCAAGGCAGCTAGAGCTGGAGGATTAAAACAGAAGATACTAATGCTTCTCCCAGAATCTTCTTCCTGCTGCATCCAGCTTGGCTTAGGGAAGGCACTTGGTGGCTGGATGAGGGAGCAATATGCAATTCCTTGCAAGAAGCAATGGAGCCCCAGGCAAGAAGTAATATGTGCAGGCTCCCAAGATTTTAGCTGGAAACTAGATCTGTGGGATCCAGGAGAGAGACATCCAGTGCCATCACACCATGGCCACAAACATCTCTCCTCTACTCCCTATGCATCTATCTTGCCTTTGGGGCACAGAAAAGTTGCTCAACTTGTGACTGACCGAATGCTTTATTAAGAAATAGTTATTCCACAGGTTTGCCTGCCTGAATAACCCACTGCTAACCTTAATGTCTGATCTTTTTCCTAGTTTAAAAAAATGTCAGTATATTACAACCTGCTCAACTTTTGGTGGTGGCTTTTTCTTGGGGGGGAGGGGAGAGTTTAATTTCAGCTCCTAGAAACAACAGGTATGCTGACAAGTACAGCCTTCTGCAAATGCTGGATGAAGTGGGGGGTGGGGTTTGGAGGGAGGAAGGAATAGTCTATGTCCCTTTCTAAAAGTGTTAGGAGTCTTCTGGTTTTATTTTAGTTACTTTAGAAATTCAGAGATATCTCAAACTTCCAATAAGTAAAGTTTATGCAAATACGTATTTTAATCTCAATTTTTTTTTAATCTGTCATGTAGGATGCCATTTTTAGAGCTATTATGTTTATTTTCCCAGGAACCTTCAGTGTCTACTCAGATAGGATGCCAGATTGTCAATTTTGATTATAATCATTTCTCTCCTCCACAATGTTGTGAAAATGCTTCAGGGCTCAGCATTCCTAAATTAGTTCCAGGCGACTGTGGTGACTGATTAGCATGCTGGGAGACCAGATAACTGATATCTGGTGTCAGCAGAGAACTGGCCCTGACCTACATGAAAAGAATCTGTAATTATTATTCCCCATTTGGATGGATGTCCAAAATATACCTCTGATCCAAACCTGGGGCCACAGAAATGTTTTTTCAATATAAGTTTTGTGGAACCACTGAGAGGCTGGAAACACAAGAAAAATAATTCAAGTAATTTAAGTAATATCCAATCTTCTGTTTCCCCAAAAAATAAAACAATATCTGTAAAGACAAGCACTTTTTCTGATCAGAAGGGGGCAAAAGGAAGAAGGAATGGAGGAAACAGCAGTAGTGCTATAAGCAGCAGGATGCTATGATGTTAGAACATATCTGTGATCCACACTACCATCATCTCATGCCTACCAACCAGACAGGAGTGGCTACACATCTTTTTATTCCTGTAGTTAAAGCACCCAGACATCAACCCACAGTAAGGAGGTAGGAATGGTTCACACAAGAAAATTCAGTGTAAATAACGTGCTAAGAACTACAAGGTTCCCATCTGGCTGAATACTGCTGCAGCACATTTCACTCTTACATATTCTCTTGTCTGAATTGAAAAACCAACTTCTGTACCTAGGTTTGGAGGAGGTTTTACAGCGACTTCTGTGAGCCAGACAGAAGTTTGATGAGAGGATCCATGTTTACTCCTGAAAGAATTTTCTACCAAGGTCGTTGACACAGAAACCAAGAAAGAAAGAAGGATAAATAAGAGAAAACTGCAACTGTCTGTTTCAATAAGCACCTTGTTTGTCTTTGGTGGCCAATGAGTAAAGTGTAAACTTATGAGTTTTGTAAGAATGTATAAAAAGCATGCATGCTACAATAAAAAACAGGTTTGAAGCCTTCTGAAAATGGAGTGTGTTGCTTTGTTTTGTGACCATCTCAACTATGACACCCAGGCTGTACCTTTTACTAATTTTTAATGCTGTAGTTCCAGTACAAAGCAGACACTTCAAAACAAATTAGAATTACATCCTGTATTCCACGTAAACCACTAAATGACAAAAAAAAGGGAAAATTAAAACCAGAGTGCCTATACAGAAAATCATTAATGCTAGAGTTCAAGTGGAAAAAGCAGGGCAGTAACCAGAGCGACCTAATTTCAGGGACCAATATTTGCAACTTGCTAATGTTAAAAACAGATCATTTATTTGCAAATTAGAGTTTCAAAGTTAGACACACAGGTTTAAGAGGACTTTAGTTTTAAACATTCTAATTTTGAGAGAAGAAATGATAAAGTAACTAGAGAACTGGCTATACAATGCGTAAAAGTAACAATTACAAATAATTAGGCTAAGAAACTAAAGCCTGAATCATACGTACTAAATTTTGCACTACCAAGGTCAAACATGATACACATTATTCTTCTGGATTCCACATAATAGCAGGAATAGATATTAGAAACATGGGCCTTGACTTTACATTTGGGTTACAGCAGCAGAACATACTTGAAATAAGATCAACTTACCTTTGAAAGTTGGAGGACTTTCCTGTCCTTCTACAAAGCAGTTCCTATGCTATTTTCTTCCCCACTTACAGTACAGTTTTCTAATTTAACAAATCTACAGGAAAATTGCCCTACAACAGGCAACTATGGGCAGAGTGCCCCACAAAAACTGCAAACTGCCTAAACCCAGCAAAATCTCTCCTGCAAAGATCAGCTGTGCACAGGCTGTTATTTGAATATGGAACATAACAGAAGATTCAGATTAGTGAAGAACTATGTGGAAAAAAACAGACAAGAGGTGTGTTTTTTGCATGATGCTTCCAACATCCAGAACTTTAAACAAACTGAAATGTAAAGAACTGTTGTTTGGACCCTGGTAACAAAACAGACCATGGAGTTCTAAGCACCCATGGGAAGCTGCACCTGTACACCCTTTGGTTTTAGGATCCAAAATAAACAACCAGCTGCTAGCCTATCAGTCCAGTCTTTGATTCAGCATGTTTGTTTCATGTCAGAGGAAAGAAGAAGTGACAAATAAAACTCCACAATGACGTTAGTGGAAAAAAATCACTACCATTAAATGTACAGTCACTGCTTTGCTGTACTATCTGTGCTTACACATGGCAGGTTTTTGAGCAGTACTTAACTGGAAAGAACAAAAAGTTCCTTCTTGTGAGCAGTGATAGGTTTCAGATGTTTTAATGGATATTGGAGCGGCCAGTTTCAGGTTCACCCACATCTTAAAGTAGCATGCCCCCAGATAAATAAGTTGCCAATGAAACAAGAACTGTAAAGTGTAAAAAATCTTCAGTGCAAAGGTTACTACCTCCTACTGCTCTAATCTATAGCTGGGGTTTAACCTCTTGCAACTGCCTTTAGAGTTAAGGTCCTTTAAGTACTAGATTCAGAGACAGCTTACACTAGACCTGGGTAAAAAGCAAATGGTGAAGGACTTTGCCCCTATTTATCCCCTGAAAAGAGTGTGAATTTTTTGTTAGTAGGAAGTATGGCTCTAGTGCAATTTACCTGCTGCTTCTGTGTATCTGTGGCTACCATATCCCACCAGAGTCGAAAGAATTCCTGCTCCACTGCAATAAATTTGCGCTGTTTTCCTTTCATTAGCTCTTCTATAACGGTAGTGTAGACATTTGCTGCGTAAGCGTGCATACTTTCCTGAAAGAAAAAAAAAGGCAAATAATCTCTGTTTTGCCTAAATTAAAAGGGCTGTTTTAAGCACTCATTGGGCTTGAAAAGAGATACCAAAAACCTCACATTTGTTGCATGCTTCCTCTGTAGCGTAAGAAAGGTCGAGTTCTGTCTACATACAGCCTTTGGCCCTTCTGCTTCAGAAAACATCCTCCTGACTGGGGACCTGACTAGATCAAGGTGCAACTTCTCCCAATACCAGCACCAATATAGGCTTTCTTTTAGACACACTGGGAACAGCTTACCCTATTCCTCACTGCTCACCTTTAATCACTGATGCCATGAACGATAATATTTCGCACCAACACAGTTAAAGGCCCCACATGCACACTTCACTCTCCCGTTCCAGCTCTTCTTTTGACGGCCTGAATTACCAGAATTGCTTCTTCAGAGCGAGTATGACTCTGTGCTGTGCATTACCAGTACAATGCAGTGATGCATCTACTGTAAATTATACTATTATGAAAAATAACTCTATTTTGCTTGATGTTTTAGAATAGAGTAAAACCAAGCTGGTAAAAGAATGAGTCCAACTGTTGACACAGAAAGTGTGAGATTTTATGCATCTACCCTATCTTGCTCCTAAAAACACCTCTATTCCAGAATGAGGCCTATGGACCTTTATTGCAATGCAAATATGACAGCTGTACCCATCAAATAATCTACCACAGTGTTATATCCTATGATATGGCATCAAATTAACAACGCCATGTTAATTTTTAAGTTGTGCACACAAAGAGATACTTTCTGTACCCTTACCTCGACCAGAACAACTTTTGTTGACCAGATCCAGTCTGCCACCTTTTACTTAATTTTAAAGAGATTGAGAATGTCTAAAGACAACAGCCAACATCCTAGGATTTCCTGAGATGTCTGTCTTTCCTTGTAACAAAGTTATCTGCATGTTATTGGACAGTTATTTTACACTGGCTATTTTAACACTTAACTAGTTAAACTACTGGTACTTAAGAACACTCACCACAAAATGTACATCCTAAAGTGGTTGACACATAGATCTCTCCCCATTGAAAAACTAATGGACACAATATGTAAAACATGAATGCAGAGTTTAGATTTAGGTAAATTTCCTACATGAAAATTACTATTTGAAACAAGGACATGAGGTAATCCAAATCAGAAATTAACTTTTCCTAGCCCCTTGCTTTCCACAACACAAACACACCTTTGTAAAAATGCTCATGCCACTAGAAAAAGAAAAACATTTGCGTGTAGGAGGAATGGCTGAAAATACTGCTGGGTTTATCTAAATAATTTCTTCTTCAATTATTTTCCCATTGGTTCATAAGGGTTTTTTGAAATCAATATTATTAAAACCTAAAACCATGTGAATTTTAACTAAGGACTTTTAAGTTTTAGTTTTGCGTTCTCTTATGCAATTTCTGAGTATGAGTTTGAAGTATTAAAGGGGAAATTCATTAATCTTTCCTAAAAAGGGGAGACAAAATATATGCACAGCAGAGATAGTGGGTGAGATGCTAGCTCTTTTTTATTCGTTAGGCCTAATGCCATTTCACTCTATTGAGTGAAGTATCCACAGCATCTTTCACACATAAATGAAAATAATTCATAGTAAGGAAGAAGAATTCAGGATTAGGATTTTGACTAACAAATGTAAAAGGTATCAGGCCCCACCTGATTAATTTTGCTCTGCATTTTATGTATTTAGCAAAAATTAGTTTGCTACTATACTTCAGAGGCTAGGCTCCAACCTCACCCCAGCCATCGAGGACCTGGGATCTTGCTCCCCTAAGAAATGACAGAAGGTTTTCCTGGGGTTTTGGCTTTGTAACAAGATAAACATAAAGACCATGAAAATCTGCCACATAATCAAAGCCCCATCACACAGAATCAAGACTTTCCTAAAAAAAAGCCCCAAAAAACCCCATCAGGAGCATCCTGCTGAACACAGGCGCACAGAAACCCACAGCTCAAGGGCAGGGCTCCTAGGCTGACCATGCCTCCTCCAAAGGAGGATCCCGAAACACCAGGGGATGGCGGACACACCAGGCCAGACACGGGGCAGGGGCTGCACCGGCCGGGGATTTGCGCGTTTCTCCGCCGGTGGCGCCCAGCCCCGGGAGCCCGGCCCCGTCGCACGGCTCCAGGCAGCCCAGCCCCGGGAGCCCGGCTCCGTCACACGGCTCCGGGCAGCCCTGCATGCGGCTCGGCCCCGTTACACGGCTCCGGGCAGCCCAGCCCCGGGAGCCCGGCCCCGTTACACGGCTCCGGGCAGCCCAGCCCCGGGAGCCCGGCCCCGTCACACGGCTCCAGGCAGCCCAGCCCCGGGAGCCCAGCCCCGGGAGCCCGGCTCCGTCACACGGCTCCGGCCAGTCCTGCATGCGGCTCGGCCCCGTCACACGGCTCCAGGCAGCCCAGCCCGGGGAGCCCGGCCCCGTCGCACGGCTCCGGGCAGCCCTGCATGCGGCTCGGCCCCGTCGCACGGCTCCGGGCAGCCCTGCATGCGGCTCGGCCCCGTCGCACGGCTCCGGGCAGCCCTGTATGCGGCTCGGCCCCGTCGCACGGCTCCGGGCAGCCCTGTATGCGGCTCGGCCCCGGCCGCAGCGAACCTCCCCCACCCGTGCGGCGGCCCGGCCGACCTGCACCGTGTACACCCAGCCGACGTCCATGTGGCTGTGGGCGACCACGAAGGCCCGCAGCTCGCCGCCGGCCCGCGGGAGGAGGGCGAGCAGCGGCAGCAGCGGCAGGAGCAGCATGCGCGGGGCAGCCATGGCTGCTGCGGCTCTCCCGCCGCACTTCCGCGTCCCGCGGCACCGCCTCCCCGCACGGAATTCAAAAAATAAATGAAGTAAGGGGCAGGAGTCTCCTGAGGAGCGGGAGGGTGCCGGAGTCTCCTGAGGAGCGGGAGGGTGCCGAGCCCCGAGGGCTGACTCGGCCTCGGCCCCGAGCGGCGCTGCGGGTGCGCGCTGCGGGTGCGCGCTGCGGGTGCGCGAGGTCGCCGTGGCGGGGGGCAGGGACGGAAAGCGCAGGCCCTGAGTGGGAATTCCGGAGCTGGTTTTTGGGTAACACTGGGCTGCTCAGGGAGAGCCTGAGTTCTGCATCTTGGACACCTATCAATCTTTTTTGTTTTCCTTTGAATTGAGCGCGAGTACTTGGTATGCTACTTCATTACGGATTGTTGTCCGCATCTCTGAAGTACTGAAATTGAAGAAGGGTTAAATTTTATGTGGTTGACCTTCTGGTCCCATTGAAATTGGTTTTGTTACTTGTTTTATCACTGCTAGGAACAGGTGGACCCTGTGCTGAGAACTGGAAAGGTAAACGCTTCTGTTTAATCTGCATAAAGTCCTAGTGAAAAAGGAAAAAATCCAACCTCAAACTAAAAATTTTGTCGTATAGTATCGTCCAGTCTCCTCAGAAGTTTTTTGTAAGCAGATGCACCAGTTTCTGCCTATTAAGTCATTTTGATATAGAAAGTCAAAACAGATAAAACTGTTTTTTTTAAACTTGGATTCTTTAAAAAACATACACTATAGTATAGATCAACTACTTTCCTTAAGTTTTAGTTTGACTAAATCACATGCTTTTAACAACAATACAATTCTGAAATGACAAAAAAAAATCATATCAAAGTCCTCACTCATTCCCAACAGTGCAAAAGTAAAGAACATCACATGGAGAAGGGTAACTGCTCCCACCTTCAAGTTTGGTATGGATTTAGCATTACTAGATCCCAAACCTAGTTAAACCAGTCATCCCTCTGTGATTGAAGGAAACAATCACAAATAGCTTAGCAGTGTCCATCTGTAGATTTTCATAAAAGATTAATTCATTCTGGACTAGCTGGCTCCTGGGTGCAAATTAAACCATCTCAATACTCAAGACACCTGTAAAAAAGGATCACACAATTTGTATTGATCTACTCATTTTAGAAAGAAAAAAAAACATGTGCTGCTTTTTTTTTTACAAAGTATTTTTTTTTTACAAAAATACTTTTTGTAAATCAGTAGTAATGAGTTGAACACAATAAAATGGCCGCATTCCATAAAACCTGAATCTAATATGATTAGATTCTCCCAGAACAGGGCCTTTGTTTACTAATTCATATGGTTTAGAGTTTTCTGTGAAAATAAGAGGCTAACACTTGAATGCTAGTATCAGTTTTATTTTTGATAATACATTGTCATGAAGAACAATCAAGGTATATAGGTAATTTTTAGGGGAATTTGTACCACTATAAGCAGCTGGATGAAGCTTTATTAATACAGCTCTATGATACATTTTTTCCCCTCAAATCATCAGCATAAACCTGTTCATTCCAAGAATGCTAGTGCACATCCAGCAAACATATGGCTTGGGGATATATATACACACACTGTCTAAACGAACTGGTGTTTTTACCTCAGAAGGCAGTATTATCTTTGTAATTTAGGCGAAGTTCCCAGAAAAGCTTAAGTATCAGTGTTTTGCTTTGTTTCTAAAAGTATCTGGGAATAATTGCTAAATGTTCCTCCCATTTTAAATCTATTTTCTTCAGAAACTGTAATTGTCCTCATCCTTTCACAAAGGCCGCAGTGTGCCACTGTCTTGGATGAAGTGGAGAAGAATGTGAATCAAACTGCCCGCAGTTTACACACCTGAAGGTATCAGGAGGGTTTCTACTTGCTGCAAGAAGGGATGAATGGTACATCAGGTGGAATTTATGCCAAAAACAATTCTTCCCTGCCACTGACATACTGCTTCACAAACAGCAAAAAGATAGATGGAGGAGCCAGTGTAGTCGTGCCATGTCAGCTGCCTATGTCGATACTTTATCCTCTTGTTGGCTCCTAATCTCATAGTATGACTTGATTATAGTCTTCCTCTCTTCTTTCTTAAGCTTTTCTCATTTGCCTATACGAAGTGTGGCTGCTCTTTTTGACACAAACTGTGCCATACGTGGGCCTCTGACACTGTTACCTTGATAAGACAGAAGACGTAGGCAGGATGCTGCCAGCTACAAGCTAAGAGTCACAATTGTCTTAAATTAGGTATCAAGAAAGTCACCTGGTGAACAGAACAATTAATGTACCTTTATATTTCCCTCCTGACATGTTTTTGGGGTGGAAGTCTCTAAGAATAAAGGCATTTATTTACATATATTTGCTCTAGCTGACTGTTTCAATGTTTTATAATTTGCCATTTCCCTAACCATTTCCTACTGAAGGCAAAGGTCACTGCAAAATCTAAAGAGCCCTTTAGACTTACTTGCTAACAGGTTTTCTTTCTTACTAAGCCCTCAGGGATGCTGTAAAGACACTTTGTGAATACACAGGGGCTCGTGGACCAAATGAAAACCACTCTCCAGCCTTGCAATACATATATAACCCCACAGGTCATGTGGCATTTGTAGCCTTAATCAGTAAGATAGCCCAAGTGACCTAGGGACGGTAAGAGAACTTAGGGGAATCTTGTGGGGCGAACGCAGCCGTGGTGAGGCGGGAGCGGCACTAGGGCCACGGGCAGTGGGTACCACTGGCAGTGGATGCCTGGTGTGTGGTGTCCCTCCCCAGGGATGCGCGTCCAGGCTTCGTGGACAGCCGGGATGCGCGCCCATGCTCGCACCGCAGACACGGGCGGCACCTGACGGGGAGCGCACACCGGAACGGGACGGGCAGCAGGGAGGGCTCTCCTGGCCGGGGCAAGGCCAGGCCGGGGCACCGCATCCCGCCCAAGCCGCCGTGGCCGGGCTCGGCTCGGACTGCGCGGCCGCCCGGCCCCGCCGCGCTGCCGGGGCTCTCTCGCACCTGCGGGGCCGCGGCGGGGCCGGCGCTGCCGGGCGCGGCGGGTCCTGGCGAGGCTGCGCCGCCTCCGCCGGGAGCTCCGGGCGGAGCCTTCCCTCCTTCCCGTCCTCCCTCCCCCGGCTCCCCGAGCACCCCGAGGCAGCGGAGGCTGCCTGCGCCCGCTCCGCTGGGAGAAGGAGGAGGCGCCCCGAGCCACGGGCGCTGGGAGCACAGCAAAGAACAGTTCAGAGCAGTGGGCGCATTCCGGAGGGCGACACCCATGTCCCACAAACAGGGTATCTGGAAACGCGCTCCTTCCCCCGGCACTCGCTGTCCCTCTCATCCCTCCGTTCCCTTCTCAGCCCCCTCCGTCTCTCCTCCCCGCTCTCTGCTTCTCCCCCTCGCCGCCACTTTCCCTTGTCCCTTCCTCAGCCCCGTGCCCCCGCTGGCCCCGTGCCCGACTGACTGTGCCTTTCCTCCTGCCCAGCCGGCGGCCCCCCCGGCGAGAGCGCGGCTGACTGGTGCCTCTACCAGCTCAATGGAGCGGCCGAGTTCGAGGTCTCTGAGGGTGAGTACAGGGATGCTGAGGGGGCGCGTCCCCTCGCCCGTTGTCCCGGCCCGCAGCCTGTGGAGAAACGGGGCTCGCTGGTGCCAGAGGCACCGTGGCAGCCGCCCCCGCGTGTGTGCCCAAGGGCAGGTGTGGAGGTGGGCTGGCAAAGGGATATCTGCCCGTGGTTTGCGTGTTCCAGGCCTGTTAAAGTGTCTTGGCTGGTTTTGTTTTGGCTTTTTATGGGGAGGAAAAGTTTGTTTTACGTGTTGGCAGCTTGGATGGCATGAGTCCTTCTGACCTTGGTGTCAGTGGGTGTTGGTGCAAAGTGGACTGGAAAGTTTTCTGGCCTTTTTTAACTTTTAACTTAGAAGAAAGAAGTCACCTGGAAAGTTTTATTTATTAATGTTCTGTGATCAGAAGAGGAACTGTCTTCGCGTGTCAGGGCAGGAAAGCCTCTCATGCCAACCATACCAAACTGTGTATGGTTTTGAACGTGCAGAGTATCTAAACTTAGGTGCGAACCTGAGTGCTCCAGGATGCCAGATGTGTAGTGTGCTGTGCCCATGAGCATCTTCCAGTATCTGTTGTCAATGAGTTAAGTGGCACTAAGACCTCATCTTGATGTTTTTGGTCTGCTGGGGTTATGGATTTCTAAGAAGAGTGTATTTACTCTTTGTAAATATTTAAAATGCATCAAAAGTTGAGTTAGACTGAAAAACTTTCCAATACTGAGGAAGGTGGCACCCTGTAGTAGATTGGCTTCAGATTCAACATTAAGGAAAGCTTGACAACAGGGAAGCACCGGAATATAGGAGTTAGGTAGATAATGAAATTCCATTCATTTGAGATATTTAATGTTTGTTTCACAAACATACATTGAATAGATAAAGCTCTTACCTTGGGGCAGGCAGAAAGATTGCCTGTTTGGTGCCTCTTCAACTGTTATCCACGATCCTTTGGGATTTGAAGTTTTGTGTCTTGTTTTTTGCTGTTTGGAGAAATTATTTAAACCCCAATGTACTAATAATAAGCTATAGCTTGTCCAAGGTTTTGGACTGTTTTTCCTTCCTATTATTCCACGGTGTGCGGTGTCTCTGTATTTCAAGGTGTACTTAATAGAGTGTGTAATTACACACAATTGCATACTAAAGCATTTATCAAAAGATGTGATTTTTTTTTGCCTACGTGATTTTTTTTGGTGAAACTGCATACCAAACCAGATGTGATGACGATAGATGGGGGTGGAAATTATATCCGTGTGAGGGAGTGTAATGAGTGAGTGACAGCATTTCTTAGGCATCACAGAATGCTGAAAATGAGCTTTAGGTTGGCATTTACTTTCATTTAAAGATTTGAATGAGTAGAATATGCTTCTTAACCTCATTTGTCTGGGTAAATACAAGTGTTTCAGCACTGCTTTGAGATGATAAAGTTTTTTCTCAACAGGTGTTTTATTCCTTTGATTTATTGGGTCATCTCTTTTCACAGGACATATTCTTTTAAATTACTTTGCTAATCCTGACTTCAATTCTCTTTAGTGCTGCCAATTTTTGGATTCCCAATTTTATTCCCCAACTTAAATAGGAATCTTACATGTTTTCTCTTTACTCATCATGGAAATATATGAAATTCAGAAACCAGGAAACAAACTGAAGCAATGTAATTTGATCACAAAACCTGTAGAATCAAAGTCATCTGCAGGTAGTAAACCCTGTTTATGTTAATATATTGTATATAAAAATGACATGTATTTTCCAGAGTACATGCTGGCTATTAATGCCAATTATATCTAGGAACACATAGAGTAAAATAATCAGCACACTATGCAGAAGTGAAAAGTAGTTCAAAGAAAAGTCCATGGTGGCAGGTGACTTGACCTCTTTTGCTTGACACTGTTTTTGGATGAAGTCCAAACCTTTTCCTTTGCTGAAGTATGCCTCTAAAATAAATTACATAGAGCTAGACAGAATCTTTGCTTTAAAATTGATTGTTCCTATGACTTCCATCACAGACTTTCTTTTCTCTCTTTATCCCAGTTCTTTTTTACTTTTCAGAAAGGCCACGACTTCTAATTGCTACTGCATTGGTTAGCTGCATTGTCCACCTAACTGATGGGCAAAGGGACTAGTTAATCTATATTAAATATTATAGTGTGATTTATATATCTAGATAGATATCTGTGTATATAAACATTTGCATATTAATGTTATAAGTTTGGTTAGTGTTCTGGGCATCTCTTGCTGCTTTTGCTATTGAATCCTTGTATTGACCTTGCGGTACTCTAAACTGTCAGTTAGACTTCAGAATTGGGTTCTGCAACATTTCTGTCTTAGCCTAGGAAAGAAATTTTTTTTTTCCAAAAATAGATGTGTTAGATGAAAAACATTCATTTACATAACAGAAAAGAAAAATTGCATATTTCAAATGCGAGGAAAATAGAGCATAGTAAGTAAAATACCACAATCAAAGCCAAGATAATCATGTTTGATTTAGTCTTGCTGCCTTGAAACAAAATCCTATTTCAAATATTGCTACTTCTATAATTAATGTCTAAGTGCAAAATATATTTTATTCATGCTAAAAATCTCAAAGCACTTTGCTCACAGTAAGTGCAGCCTCACAAAAGCTGTATGAAGAACAATATTAATGTATCCATTTACAGGCTTCAAGAATGAAATATAGAAGCTAAGGATGTGATTTTCTTTAGAAGCTGAATGTTAACTATTAAGCAGATAGCAACATGGGACTTCTGAAAAGTCAAATCTTTTGCTCTGTGTCCAGTGATCAACTGGACTGTTAACAGGATTGCTTAATCTAGAGCCTTTGTTTTAAGTTCCAAATCACATTAACTTCTTGCAAACTGTGTAAGTTAAAGCACGTTTGAAATATTTTAGGTTGTGAATTCTAAGCTGGCATTATGCTATTCTAGATATGAATGATAATATGTTAAATGAAAAGATTCAGTCAAAAATAATATTTTTAGTTTTTGCTCTTAAAATTACCTCATTAAAGACCTGAGATTGGTTTACAGTGTAAATTTTCTTTTCATCTATTTTGCAACTTTATGCTCTTGAGGGGTTGAAAGCTCTTTTAGCATCTGTTAGCCTTGTGAATTGCAATGTGAACCTTCCTATTACATACCTTATGCTGCTGTAACATTCTCTTTCATTTATGAGTAATTTGAAGTGAGATTTATTGAGAACACGGGTAATCTACTGTTTTGCTGTGAAAGTAAAATTGAACAATGTACCATGTTAAGGAACTAGAAGACTTGTGAACTCATTAATTGGAGTTTAATCACTGTCAGGTTTATCTCCAATAGCTTTTTGTTTACTGTAGTTTTCAAAGACAGTAAGTCTGTATTTGGTTCAATACAGTCTTTTCCATTATTTCACCAATTCCATAGAAAGCAATGTGATTGCAGAAGCTTACAACTAAAGTAATGTTCTTGTGAATTATGTGTTCATTAGAAAGGTCTAATTAAATAGGAAGTCTCTTCTGTAGATGTTTTCACATCCCAGTCCTTTTGTGGCAGAACCAAGTAAGTGATTTTTCATTAGTCTTACAAAAAGGCATGGTAGCAGTCCTTTTCTTACTACTTCACAGTTTGCCAAGATTTCTTTCAAAGGATCATCAACCATGAATGGATGCTGTATTTCCATCTTAGGTGGATGGTGTGCTTTACAGAACTGGACTTCCAGTTGTCCAGTTTGGAGAGCACAGAATCATAGAATATGCCAAGTTGGAAGGAAGGGACCCACAGGATCACTGAGTCCAACTCCTGACCCTGCACAGCAACATCCCCAAGAATCACAGCATGTGCTTGAGCATGTGCTTGTCCAAACACTTCCTGAATTCTGTCAGGCTTGGAGCACTGCCCTGGAGAGCCTTTTCCAGTGCCCAGCCACCAGCTGGTTGAAGAACCTTTTCCTAATATCCAACTTAAACCTCCCCTGACACAACTTTAGGCCATTCCCTGGGATCCTGTCATTGTCACCACCGAGAAGAGATCAGTGTCTGCCCCTCCTCTTCCCCTCATGAGGAAGTTACAGACTGCAGTGAGGTCTCCTCTCAGTCTCCTTTTCCACTTGAACAGACCAAATGACCTCAGCCACTCCTCCCACAGCTTCCCCTGAAGGCCCTTCACCATCTCCACTGCCCTCCTTTGGAAGCTTTCTAATAGCTTTTTATCTTTTTTACATCACAGTGCCCCAAACTGCCCTCAGCACTCAAGGTGAGGCCGCCCCAGTGCAGAGCAGAGCAGGACAATCCCCTCCCTTGCCTGGCTGACAGTGCTGTGCCCGATGTCCTCCAGGACAGGGACATCCCACCTGGCTGCCAGGGCAGGTTCATATCCAGCTTTCTGTTG
Source organism: Anomalospiza imberbis (assembly GCF_031753505.1). Taxonomy (NCBI): domain Eukaryota; kingdom Metazoa; phylum Chordata; class Aves; order Passeriformes; family Viduidae; genus Anomalospiza; species Anomalospiza imberbis. The sequence goes on from NC_089684.1 coordinate 54,490,800, forward strand.
ACCAGGACCCCAAGGTCCATTTCCATGGTGCTGCTCTCCAGCATCTCATTCCCCAGTATGTCTGTACATTCATGCCCCATCCCAGGTGCAGAATCTGGCACTTCCCCATGTTCCCTTCATATGGTTGGTGATTGCCCAGCCCTCTCATTTGCTGAGGTCCTTCTGCAGGGCCTCCCTGCCTTTGAGGGAGTCAGCATCTCTTCCCAGTTTTGTATCATCTGCAAACTTGCTCTGAATCCCTTCCAGTCCTATGCCCAAGTCATTTATGAAGATGTTGAAGAGCACAGGGACAAGGATGGAGCCCTGTGGAGCCCCACTAGTGACAGGTCCCCGGTCTGATGTCCCCCTGTCATGCCCCACCCATGAGCCAGTTGCTCAGCCATGCCATGATGTGTTTATCCAGCTGTGTGCTGGACATTTTGTCCAGAAGGATCCTGTGACAGTATTGAAAACTTTACTGAAATCCAAAAAGAAGACATCAACTGGCTTCCCTTGATCAACTAGGTGGGTTACTTTATCATAAAAGGGAGTCAGGTTTGAAAAGGAGGACTTCCCTCTCATGGAGCCATGCTGGCTGTGACTGATGACTGTGAGATACAGTGTGCTGAACTTTGATTTTTCTGCAGACCACAATTCTGTTTTTATTCAAAGGAAATAAAAATGCTTTGAAGAGATTGATACTCCCCTTTGCTCACCTCAGTGCATATTTACAGAATCACAGTATCAATTAGGTTGGAAAAGACCTCTGAAATTGAGTCCAACCTATGATTAAATACCCCTGTGTCACCTGGAACATGGCACTGAGTGCCTCATTCAGTCTCAAACACCTTAGGATGCTGCCAGTGTGCATACAGTGCTGTAAGGTGTGTCACGGGGCTTGTGTGTACCCTGATAGACCCTCCGGTGCCATGTATGTGGATAATGCAGTTATTCCAGTCCTACCTCACACGTTCCTGTTTATACACTCAGCAAATCCCTGTATTTCATCCATCCTTTATTTTGCACTGACTTATGTTGGTGTTTGGTTGGTTAACTATCAGTGATGTCGGAGAGCTGTTGAGGCACAGGGAAAGGGCTTCTGCTTGAAGTGGCGTCGTCATAATTTATTCCCATTATAACAGGGAATGTGGTTGTGTAAGACCAGACCAAATAAATGACTCATTACAAGAAAATGTGGGTATTTGATTATACTTCTGGTTGTTGCTGCACAATCTGACATTAAGTTTCAATATGAAATATTCAACATGATAGGCAAAGAGGAAGGGTTAGGATATATTGAAATTGTATTTATGACAGCTTTACTTCTAGTGATACTTTTCTACGGTAGTCCATTTGTGATATTTTTATATGTGGTTTATACATGGCATGCATTTTGTAAAAATCATTAATTCAGATATTTCTGTAGGCTATTATAAAAAAGACTGACAATAAAATACTGGAAAGTATATGTACTTGTTATGAAAAGGAAAAGGTGAGTGACTTATTTACATTTTTTATTTGTTGTTTCCTATTTTGTTGTTTTGATTAAGAGATGGTTTGAATTTATGGAATAAATTAATTTTTAAAGTACATTAAGATTATTTAATTACAATTATTCATAAAATCCTTGCCTACATAGTGTTTCCATTGGAACATAATATGAGTGCCAGAGTGTGTTTTCTCCTAAGAGTCATTAAATGTCATTTGACCATAAAACAAATACTTGTTAATTATTTTATTTTGCAAATGTCTCACCAAAGACTTTAGCTCCTTTTCAGTAACCTGAAAAGTGGTATTGCTGTTTGGATTAAGCTTGAAAAACAGACTAAGCTTTTTTTTTTAACTAGGTTTTCGGATTTTCCTTTTTCAAGGACTTCACACACTCCTCTAACATCCAGAGAATTCTTTAATTCTCTGGATCTTAAATGCCATAAGTTGCAGACTTCATCATCTCAGTTTCCAGAATGTTGTCTTCAGCAGGTTTCCTTTTTGCTTTCTAGTCATAGAGTGGCAGACTCATTTAGGTTAAAAATGACCTCTAAGATCATTGAGTCCAACCTTTGACCAAACATAACCATGGTGCCAGCTAAACCATAGCACTAAATTCCACATCCAGTCCTTTCTTGAATACTGGCTGTGACGGTGATGCCACCACTTCTCTGGGCAACCCATACCAATGCTTAACCACTCGTTCAGTGAAGAAATTCTTCTTGATGTCCAGTCTGGACCTCCCCTGGTGTGTCTTGAGGCCATTTCCTCCTGTCACTTGTTACCTAGGGGAAGAGACTGACCCCACCTGGCTACAACCTCCTTTTGGATAGTTTTAGGAAGCAGTAAAGTCCCTCCTGAGCTTCCTTTTCTCCAGACTAAACACACTCAGCTCCTTCAGCTACTTCTCCTAAGATTTACTCTCCAGATGCTTCAGCAGCTCTGTTTCCCTTCTCTGGACTCACTTCAGCACCTTGATGTCTTTCTTGCAGTGAGGGTCCAGAGCAGGAGACAGAACTCGAGGTCTGACCTCACCAGTACCAGGGAACAATCTGAGTACAGGGTGTCAGTCACTGCTCTGGTCCTGCTGGATAGAGATTTTGTTGATAATCTTCCTTATTTCATCAAGAATCAAAAACTTTTTATCATTTCATGGTCACTGTACCCAAGATGACCTATGACCACCACATCTCTCACCAAATCTTCTCTTCTTGTAAGCAGCAGGTCTAGTGGGGCACTGCTTTCCAGTCTGCCCCTTTACATACTCACTTGAATTTTCTAGTTTCTGTTGGTTTTACTTTTCCTTTGTTCTCTGTAACTCGCCCCTCCACAAAGGGAATTTCAGTCCACTGACTGTTGTACACTTTGACAAAGATGTCTCTCCTTTGTGTCATTGAAAGTCTGCCATTTGCAGCAGGTGCCTGCATTGCAAATCATAGCTCTTTTCCCTCTCTCTCACTCTTTCCAGGTCCATAAGGTTTTCCATTTTATATGATCCCTTCAGTTCCATCCAAATAACTCCTGGCAATTTTAGTTTTATCCATGCTTGAATGGTCAAAATTTCCTTGGTATTTCAGCTTGCCATATACTTTATGAGGCACTCAGTATACATATATTTCATGAAAGATGAAATCACATTGTTGTGGGCCTGATTATGCAATTATTAGCAAGTCAAAAATCATGCTTTCTAGTTACCTGGTCCAGAATTTAACAGACATCTTTTATGAACCCTCTTCCTCATTAAACACTCAATAATTTAATTCAGGTAATGATTTTGTTATCAATAATTACACTGATGAAGTAAACAGTGATTTCATTTGGGCTGTAAATTTGTCATTTAGAGTAATTTTTTATATTTAAGTCAAACATTGTCATTCAGCTTGAATAATGATGGACAATTTAGAGAGTATAGAATTGCCCGTGGCTCCAGCTGAGATACATAAAAATCACCAGGTCTTCAAAAATCCTCCTCTTCAATTATAGGTCAAGTCAGAAAGCCAGGGTACTTTTATGGAGATGAATTTTTGACAGGGGCAGAGAGTACCAATTTTCTGATTTTTCCAATTCCAGTTTAGAAATGTGTGCAGAAATTGCCCAAGCTGTCTTGCAGAGTGTCTGAAGAGCTGATGCACAGATAAGTTTTTTCTACTGTGCAAGGATTTTTTTATGTATGAACCTGTCAAAGGTGAAAGAAATTTCAAGATAGATTCTTCTGTTTCAGTCCAGAAGCTTTACTTCTGCAAATATGGATTCAGAAGTCATACTGCAGGCCACACAGTTTGAATTGTAATATTCTCATTGATCAGTTCTTTTCTGAAAAATGCATTTTTAAATAAAATTCTGAGAAATTGAAAGCAGAAGGTTTTTTTTTTCCTTGCATGTTTTTATTGGCTGATGAGAAAATTCCAAAAGTATTTCAAACTATTCAGGTATTTTCAACTACCTTTTCCTCACAGTATGCTTCTTGAATATAAACTAATTCAAAATAATGGGCAATAGCCCAGAAGTCTTTGTGGGATTGCCTAATGGTATATAACAAAACCCACCAACAGTGAAAAGGTTTATTTACTAGTCAGATTCTAGATCTTGCCATCTCAGCTGAGTTGTCAGGGTTTGGTGATCCAGAAGAGGGAGCTGCCACATAAATTTCTAGCAGTTTTGAACTTAGCAAAGTCTCTTTTAACCCCCCACCATGGATTTTTTTTTTTTTTTGACTGACTCCAGGGGTTTCATGTGATGCTTTTTTGGTCGCTCAGTTCATAGTTTGCTGATTTCCAGAGATAGCATTAGAGATTAGAGACTTAGTGCTTTAATTTCCTTCTATTTTCAGTATCAGTTCAGTGTGAGGTTTTAAATATTCTGCTTGAATACCACGCTAAAACCTTTGGTTGACTTGATGAATGCAGTCCCTTTTACTTAATCTGCAAAGTCTTTTTAAATGTAGATGTTTCTGACTAGCCCACCATGGATTTTTAACAGATGTTTTCTGTAGCATGGGGGAAGACCTTTGTGGTGGCTGGCCTTCCCCAGTGCAACTTCATGTGAGACAGAGGTGGCTTCTGAGTCATTGTAGTATTTTTTTCTGTGTAAGGAGTGGCTCTTCTGTCACAGTAAGAATATACAGCTGGTATTTTGAAAATAGCAATATATATGTAAAATAGCAAAACCAATGTGCACACTTCAGTGTGCTTCTAATGTGCTTTCTCTTACTTTTTTTTCTTTAGCACTGCAGAGCAATTTTTAGTGATTCCATCTATAATTTGTAGGTTATAAAGCTAAAGGATTTAGCTTTACTTTTTTTTCTTTAGCACTGCAGAGCAATTTTTAGTGATTCCATCTATAATTTGTAGGTTATAAAGCTAAAGGACAGTGAGGTACTGGGAGAAGGCATTAAAACTCGCACTTGTACTTGTGGACAGGAAGGAGACCAGATTTCCTGAGCATCCTGAGCATATTTTCAAGTGCATGATTTAACCTAGGCTCTGATATTGATGGGTGGAACCCTAGATTGCTGCTTGCTCTAATGATAGATCTTATCAAAGCTATTGTATCTTCAGATTCATTGTTAGTCATTTAGTGTTAAAAACTGATGCAGTGATGTGACTTCGTTTCATGAGGTAACTGGGGTATTGAGAAACAGGTGAGACTTTTTTTCAGCTGCCTAATATATTCCTTGGGTCTTTTTGTCATTAAAAGCTTAGGAGGATACTCAGTATTAGGAAGTTTATATTTGTTTCTCATGAAGAAGACTGAATACAGCCCTGTGTTGATGGTATGTTTGTGAGTGATCACCTAATTTATTTTGTGCAAATTTTGAGGTACTGGAACATGTTCAGAGAAGGGAAATTAAGCTGATGAAGGATCTGGAGCACAACTCTTGTGGAGGATTGCTGAGGGAACAGGGATTGTTTAGCCTGGGGAAGAGGAGGCTCAGGGTGGACCTTATTGCTCTCTACAACTACCTGAGAGGAGATTGCAGAGAGGGGGTTATTGGTCTCTTCTGCCAAGTAACAAGTAATAGGACAAGCAAAATGGCCTCAAGTTCCACAAGAGGAGGTTTAGATTGGATGTTAGGAAAACTTCTTTCACTAAAAGGATGTTCAGGCAGTGGAACAGGCTGTCAGGGAAGTGGTGGAGTCACCATTGCCGAAGATATCTAGATGTACCACTTCAGGATGTGGTTTAGTGGAGGACTTGGCAGTGTGGTGTTGGTAGTGGGAATGGGTGATCTTAAGGGTGTCTTCCAACCTAAGTGATCCTGTGATTCTCTTTCTGGAGATAAGTATAGGATAGGAAAAGACCTTTTGGTCCCAGTGAAGGGTGAGAATGGAGCATTTCATTTGTTATCAGCCTTGAATACTCCTGCATGTGGTAGTATCCTGCTGTTGACTTACTTCATATTTCCAAATACTAAATCTATAAATATGACTGCTTTCATAGAAGCGCTGGATTCCATTCATCTCTCTATATGGTATCATCATGTGGCCTTCAGAGTACGTATGCAAGCTGCTCTGTTAGACAGTTTAGACATTACATTGTGAAGTTGTGCACAACAGTCTAATATCGGAATTTGCCAACATGAGGAACTCTTATTTTTAGTTATTTTATAAAATAATTTTGAAATTCCTATTATTTTTTACATGCTCACAAATGTCCATACATACACCTTTTTCTTATATCTATGCAAGGTTCATATAAAGATCAAAAGAAAATTCTATAAGATCAGTGTAGATGTGTTTGACTTTTCCTCCAGGAGGCTTCAGAATAAGTACATAAATAAATACTGTTTTTTATATACATAATATTATGCAAATGGCTATTACAGTTGAAATATTTAATATTTAAAATTATTTGTATGTTCAAAAAACTGATGGCCTTTTCGTAAGTTTTTAAGTCTTCCATCAAATACAGTTTCTTTTCAGAATGCATACATTCCCTAGATGTTCTGGTTATGTTTATTTGCAGGCACATTTTGTGGTGGCTCATGTCACAGTGAATAGAGTTGACAGTTGGGCTGATTGCAGGAATATGCAAAATGTTAACCTCATAAATCTTTCTCCACCTATTATATTGTGTAATTTTTACAAAATATGCAGAAGTATGGTGCAAGCGACAGTTCCATTATTTTAGTTGGGACCATTTTGGTATTGCAGTTAACGCTGATGTATTCAATTCAGACACAATTATGTCTAGACACTAACAGTGGCTGTTGATTTGGCATTCTATTCATAGAGAGGGCATGTGTCATTCAAAAGTGAGTTGTAAAACTGTTCAGAATGGCTGCATTGTTAGTGATGTGTGTTTCCACTTCACACGACTACTTTAACTAATTACCATATTTAGTGATCTTGAGATCCTGATATGAAAATAACCCCCAATTTCTTTGGGAGATACAAGTTATGTTAATATTCCTTCTCTTTATACCCCGAATAAACTTCTGTGTTATGACTGGGCTCAAAGATGCAAAGTAGAAGTGTTATCCTTGCAAGACTAGATGGTTTCTTGTTAAATCTGTCTTACTGAGTAATCTTTGTGATCTTTGAAATTTTTAATACAGACTAGTTTTCGTCAATATATGGTTTTGTTTGTCAGATAACTGTTATTTTTGAAGTTTCTCTGATAATTTCTTGTGTTAACGTTGTAAACTCTGCTTTGAAATTGATTGTTTATTGTGGAAATACCCCATGCTTCAGATTTCATTTATTTGCAAGAAGCACTAACTTGGTGTCCTTTGTAACGGTATACAAAGTAGATGTAATAAATTTAAAGTAAGAAGAATTCTTATTTTTCACGCACTGCATCTTAAAATTGTAGGATTTTTTACCTTGAGATTTTTCATGTATGTTTTTTTTTCTCCCTTAATCTTGGCAGGTCGTTACTTTCTGCTGATTCCTCTATTCCAAACCAGGGCATCACAGCCGTATTTCAGTTTGATTGCTTTTTCTGGGTTGAGTTTTTTCTCCCAAAGAATACTTGCCCTAGTAGAATGTCCACCTTTCCAAGGTGAAAGCTAGAGAGACCTTGTGAGTCTGCTGAGTGCATTGAGAGTGTAGCTCTGCATTGGTGTTTCTTCAGAAAGGTGCCACCATGCCTCAGGATCTGTGACTTTCTCTCTCTCTTCATGTTCCTCCACATTAATCAAAAATCTTCCTTAAAGCATGACACCTGTGTTGACTTCTGGAAGTAGCAACTATGCATTAAAATTTATTTCAATTTAAGAATATTGCAAATTTAACTTGGTATTTCTGATTCCTAGTCTGATGATTTTAGAGGCACAATTGTTCAATGATAATTCCAAAAATGCACAGAGCTTTGTTAAAGGACTTGACTTCCCTTTTCTTGATGATGTCAAATCATAAAATATATCCATGCAGAAACAGTAAATAGACTATTTTGTGTCAAGAAAACAGACCTCAAAGTTTAAGCTTCTTGATTCTACTGTGTGACAAATCACCTCTGCTAGAGAACATCTCTAGAAACAGTAAGAAGATCTGTCTCTTTCCCCCCACCCCCCATGCTGAGCTGAGTCTCTAGAGCAGCTTGTGACCTGTATTGCACATCAAGTGTTAGACTTGTGCAGTCATTGCTTGCTTTAGCTGCAAGTTCAGAAAGTACCCAGAGCAATGCCTGTGCTGGCTGGGGCTGGGCAATGCTGACCTGGGCAATACTGACCCCTCACACTTGCTGGGATCACTCACTCACAAAGAAGCTCCAAAGCATCTGACAACTGTGTATCTCTCTCTCTCTCTCTTTCTCTTTCTCTCTCTCTCTATGTTCTTTCCCTTTCTAACTCTCTCACCAAATGGTTGAAAGAAAGCATGTATTTAAACCCTGTGGTTTAAAAGCTGAACAAATGAAGGAGGATTGCAAACCCCAAACTTTCAGTGACATCATCCCATATTGCTGTTTCTTTAGGTACCCTTCCACATTTGATTGCCAGGTTTTACATGTCTCTATTTTATTTTTTGTGTATGCAGTGTGACAGTGATTGGAGCTCTGTACTCCAGACACGGAGCTGTGTTGTTTCTTTGTAAGAATACTTAAGTATGTAACCATTCACGTAGATTCCTTTTCCACCAGCAAATGCTTACCTATGTAAATGTAACATTTGAGTTCAGATGAGAGCACAAGTCAAGAAATTCAAAGATATAGTTCCCACAGCAACCATAATTCAACCTGGTTGCTGTGAAAGCACAAAAGCTTGTACCAGATACCATGCAGAATACTGCATGTATGTGAGTTTATAAGACACAGTTGCTAGGAGAGACATAAATTTTAATTTCTAGAGGTATTTACATTCACATTTTATATCTCTTAGAATTAAAATCTGTATTTTTTGAAACAGAGCAGAAATGAAAAAATGGAATGGAGGCCATTTGGATTAGTGTATCTTTTTGCTTTCTTGCAATGTACAATTGATTATATTACTATCTCTTTCTGTCGACTTTTATTTTTAAGGGAGTAATATTGAATGTGAAATATAATCTGGTCTACTTCCTTATCTAACTCTATTTTTTCTCTTTGTTTACCCCTATTAGTAAACCTGCAGCTAAAAGGGTCTACTTGTTTGCCTACTAAGGATAAATAAATCAGATATTTATCTGCATGTAGCCATGCATCTTGCTATTCAACTTCATCTGTCACTTAAGGCTCCATTATAAAATATCCCAAAGCATATGGAATATATTTATTTTCAATATCTTATAGGTTACTTTTGGTTTCTTTGTTTGCCAGCTAAGTCTGCTGATTTGGTCATCTTAGACATGTTTAGTTATTATCATGGTTAGTGAAGAGGTGGAAGTGTCCTTGTTTTGAGTTTATATTTTTTATTGAGAAAAATGTAAGTATTTCAGTTATAGTACTTAATGAGCATAGCAAATGTTTATATATAATATCTACAGGATTTCCAGAAGCTGGTTGGCTGAAATATATATATTAACTTTCTTAGCCTTTCAGATATGGCCAGTGGAGAGAGAGACCATGATGTTTGAAGATTGGTATATTAAGTCCCATTCCCATGAGTGATTATTATATCTGTAGGCTGGATTGAGTATTCATGATTATTAAAAAAAAAATTCCCTTTGACTGTGGCATATGCTAATACCTCATAATTTATTTGGGAAAAAAATCACTGCATAGCTGTATCTCACCAATCATTTAAAATAAAAGAAAAAACGTGAAATTACACAAGGTAAAGAAGGTCCATGATAAGAGTTTCTCTTTAGTAAACTACAAAAAAATTAATTTAGACTTCACCTAGTTTCTACCAGACTAATTTTTCTCAGCCTTCCATCACATCTTAGCCTGCTATATGAACCTTTTTATGGACAGTCTGGGCAGAGCTGAAAGACTGATAGGATGTGAAAATGTTCTCCTTGGGAAATCTTTGGATCCTGCCCTTCCCAGATTGTTAGGCAATCTGCTCTAGGAAACCTGTTTTGACAGTGGCTGTTATCTCTGCTCAGCAGAGTCCTGTAGGGACCATCCCTGCCTACCTCAAAGCCAGGGTTAGGGGAATTCTCTCTGCAGCTCAGTGCCTTCCCAAAGCTTTATTGTTCTGTTTCATTGTGTTCAAAATCTAGTTAGGAACTGCACACATAGTACTGCACATGTGTCTAACATAAAGTTGTTTGTGTATATGAAATGCAGGTTTTCTGGTGTAAGAATTTATAACCTGAAATTTGAACTCCATCTGAAAATTAAAACGTTCACAGTGGCTCAACAATTTTTTTACTAGGTAAACACATGAAGATTAGTTAAATTCTGGCTGCCATCTGATCAAGAGCTGGTCTAGACTTTCCACAGTGATTTCACTGTGTCTGAATTCTATGAAATGAGGAAGGGGACTGGGAATTGTGAACCACGGCAGTTCTTCGAGGAGCAGGTGGTGTCCTGATGTTTGAGTGGAGTAACTGGATAAAACTTGATTCATAAGGCTTGATGTCCTGCTGAAACAAGAAGATGAATACTTTGGATGTAGGTTTTGGGTAAGAACTGTGTTGTGATCATAAGCTTCCATCAACATCCTTACGACGTTTCTTTTTCCAATGTACATAGCTAATATTTTGGAGCTTCTCTGTAGTGTGAATAGTTACAAGGATGGTTTTGTTTTCTCCTTTCTGTCCTCTTACATGTAGTAGTTGTGGTTTTAGTATTTGAAGTGAAATAAATAATGGCAAAGTTCAGTGGAAACTAAGAACTGTAGAGGGATGATTTGAGATAACTGGAAAACAGCAAAATGTTCCACTTGAAATTAATGTATTTGTAGTAAATAGAGATGCATAAATAGACAGAGGGTCTATAAAACACTAAGTTTACATTTGTGTTCATTACAAGCTGATCAATAACTGATGCTGGATAACTTGATGTAGTTATTTTATACAATTAATTACTGTGGATACAGGCCCAGGGAAGAAGAATGTACAGTCAATAGTGCCAGGGATTGCTGGTAATCATGACGAGCTCATTTGGTTTTGAGGTGATGGGGGTCCTGTGGGATGAAAATGCCTATATGGGAAACTGCTTTCTGTGTAGTTGCAAAAGTGCCTGGTGTTGGGAACAAGGTCATAGTTTCAACACTCACTGCCATCAGAGGAGAAAGCTGGTGTAACTCTACTTATGCTTGCGTTTTTCCTCCAGCATGTAACTTCCTCTGTGTGCATGTGTCCCCAGAGACATGGATTTCCTAATGGAACATAGAACTTTGGTGAAAGTGGATGGCCATGTCACCTCACAGTTCTCAAAGGAGAAGAAAATTTCCTTGGTGGGATTAAAACCATCTGCTTGCATCATGGGCTGTTAGGTATGAGATAGGATTTGATGTTAAATATGTTAGTCACTCTTAGTAATGGAGGGTTGGTATGTAGATTATACTGTCTTATATGTTAAAGATTTTTGTCCCTTTTCTTCATTTGAAAATAGGTTTTTTTTTGTCAATACAATGAGCTGGAAAGAGGTAATTTTTAAATTTTTTCAGTTTAATTTTTAAAGATTTTTCAGTATTTTCCATTTATATGCAAACATTTCTTTTGACATCCTGTCAAAATTACCATAAATATGTTTGAATTATATTTTTTAACTCTGATAGAAGTTGACTGTTCTCTGTTATTGAAGGTAATATAGTTCTTTTTGCATGATTGTATTTCCAGTTTCCAACTTTGACAAACTCCTAACCATTAAGGCTAACAATTTTTTCCCCCAGATTGGCTTCAGGCTGATTTTTCGCATAAAAATCTAGTTAAAACTGCCAACTTAGCTTTGACCCTAAGCTTCACCAGAAAATTCCTGGTATCCTTTTGCCCATTACAAAAAGGAAGAATTCCATCAACTCTCCTGGAGAAAGCTTTAGTACTTGAAACCTTGGAAGGAGGAACTTCAAATTGACAAGGTGAATATAATCAATTTGACTATATTCAAGAGTGTCTTTGACTGTCCCTGTGAATACCTACTCTTCTTTGACCAATGGTTGTTTAAATAATCTCATGTAAGTATTGGTAGACATGGGTAGATAGAATTTCCCCCCCCCTTTTCTGTCAGCTCAGCATACAGGGAACCTACCCTGATGCAGAGCTGAATTGACCTTTGTGCAATTGCAATTCTGGTCTGATTGGAATCAGAGATGCCTTTTGGTGTTGAAGTCTTACACGTTTTTTTTCTCTTTGAATTGCATTCTCTCTGTCTGCTAGAAAGGGGCTGAGTAGAGGAAGAATCACTGTTTGATTTGACATAGAGCAGGTACTAGCCATCAAGAGTACCTTGGAAAAGGATGCTGGAGTTGAAGGAACTGGCACAGGGACTGGCACTGTGGAGCTCAGGTGTAAAGGAAATCAGAGCTCTGAGTGTGTGGAGGACACTGGTAGTACTTGGTCATCGCAGTTACATGCTGAAGCTGCCTGAACAGAGACTGGGAATAAGGTGAAAACATGGGAGGAGGCATTATGATGGGGGGAGGAGAGACGTGGAGATGAGTCTCTTGCAGGGACTGGACAGTAACACAGCTTACTTGAGAACTGCTGCACTTGTGATGCTAGAAGGCTGCCTGGCATAATTGCTGGCATTGGGAGTGAAGCTGTACTCCACCAAGTGAGTTCTTGGTATGTACTTTTGGACCAGCTCTTCTTTAAAAGCACAGACTGATAAGTTTCTATAGCAAATAGTGACCTATTCGGTTCAAGGACCAGGGAATTTTCCAGTAGACCTTATGATTGCAAAGTTACAGAAGATCTGTGAAGGTATTAAGTTTCCTTTCATCTAATGGAATACGTTTCTTTTTTTTAAGAACTTGGAAATTTTTTTACCTTTGAAAACCTTCTCAGAAACACTTCAGAATTGCCATATCAAGTATGCAATTGCCTGTGGAGCCTAATTTAAATGCCTGACATGTATGCATTGTAGTATAATAATTATATTATGATGCTGGTTTAATTTTCACCCTGTTGAGCAGATGAATCAGAGTAGTGAAATGCAGAATACTGTTCTATGAGCCGTGTCTGATCTATTGCAAAAATTGGAAGACATGTTGTTAGCATTCTGGAGAGCTGGAATCTCTTTCTCTGTAGTGAGGTTTCTGTGCAAGGTAAGAAGCAGTGCACTTTATAATGTGCTGTCCCTAATGGTGTGGTTTTAGTTTTTAGGTTGGGATGCTGAATTGCTGGGGAGGCACTCTTGCACTCGGTCAGTGGAAGTCCCGTACAGAAAGCTATAAACTGTAGAAAATATAAAGGATTGGGCCACATTATGAGTAGTATGGAGAAAACAAGACAGCTACAGGCATGACATTGAGTTATATCCTTTTAGAGTGCTGAATAAAGTGAGGTTAAAATTTTGATGATCCCAGCATGCAGCAGTCATCAAATTACATACTGCAGATTTTAATTTCTGGTTATTTGCATTTGCACTGCTGGCAAATAACTTTTTAAGAATTGTGTGTATGAGGGAGAAGGAGAGACTTCATATAACTACAGAAATAAAAAATAATTTTGGATTAAAATGGCTTGCTTTACAGAAATATTTAGCATGAAAAAGAGTACATTAAGGAAATAAGTTGAGATAAGTACAGTATCTTCTCACATAGTCTCTTACTAATTAAAAAAAATACTGTTTAAGCATCTTAACATTTTTTTGAATTGCCTTTAGCTACTTCAAGGGTATGTACAAATGCAGAAAAACAACCGTGTGAACATAGAAAATGAAAATGAAAGGGACTGGAGGTTTTGGATAAATACTTACAAGTTGCTATAAAAGACAAAAGTAAATGAAAAGGACATAATTTTCACAGATTTCAAATGTAATTATGTTATGTCATAATTTTATAGGGTATTAGCCTTACAGAAGTATTTGTGAAAAATAAAGTCAAATTCAGAAACCATATTTCACTAGTAAACTATATTTGATAATAATAATAATATATAAAAATAATAATTATATGTGATATTTGAAGTTTAAAAAATCAAATTTGTGAAAGTTTAGCTGCTGTGACAGTCTTGTGGCATTGGAGTTCTAATTGACTGCAAAATGGAGGTGTTGTGAGCAATGAATCTGTGGATTTAGGTGAGAAACAAAACCTTATTACTGGGTTCAGGAGGTTGTCATACTTCCTTTGTATTCCTAGCATTAAGTATCATTTTGCAGTAATGATGCTTAATACATCCAGGAATGCAAGTGAAGGATCTGAAAACTAAGATGTAACATATCAGATTGACTAATACATTATGAAGTGGTATAAACAATTTTAACTAAACTCGGTAAATTTGTGTTGCTTTCCTATTGTGTTTTTTCAATTGGTTAATTTGCAAAATTCAGAAAGTCTCATCAAGTATCTCTATAATTGTTACAAAGTCACAAGGTTCTACTGTAACTGTCTGCAGGTGATAAAAATAATTAATATTTTAAAATGCAGTTACTTTGCTCTTTTTAAAAAGAGGAGAAAATAATTTAAAAAAGAATTCTATCCTAATGGGACTCAATTTAGAACCTATTGAATGCTACAGTAAAACTTTCATTGACTTCAGGAGGAACAGAAATCTGACTTTTCATATCAATTTTTACTGACGAGGTGATAGCTGTTTTTCTGCAGGGATCAGTTGTAAAGAATTGCTTGAAACCATGAAGTTGTAGCTGCTAGCTTTGTTCCCCTCTTGCAGGTGGGATTTGGGTATAGAACACAGATACCTCTCTTTTCTGAAAATCCTGAGACGTCTGCTAAATCACAGCTTTTCAAATCCTCCCAGAGGAGATTTGCTCAGGATTTTTTTTTTTAATACATGTAGTAGATGACAAGTAATAAAACCAGAAGGGTTATTTTTTGTGTTTTTATGGTTGAGTCTGTCATTTCACATTTGCAGACCTGTCAGAGGACGGTCAGCACCGCCTGCAGTCTCAGAGGTCAGTGTGTGAACGCTGTGGAAGGGCTGTTTATGCTACAAGTGCAGAAGGGACTGCATTATGGTGATTTACATTACTCAAACGGGAATTCTGATTGCTGCAGCTCAGATGACTTCTAACGTGACAGGCCTATCATGTATTTAATTATGAGATGTGCTGATGGGGAAAGAGCTGGGGTGGCTGGAGTGTGACACGGTGTGAGCGGCTCCGTGCTTGCTGGGACAAACTGTGTTGTTGTGCTGGCCCCTGGGCCCCTTGGCTACCCCTTTCTGGTGCAGTTGCTCAGCTTTTGTGAGATTGTTTTTCTCAGATCAGGTCCAGTAATTTGGCTTTTAGCAAAGTAACAATAGGTCATGTATAGAAGGAGAATCTAACTGGTAGGTGGCCAGTATTGGCTAAGGTTAAATTCTGTGTCCTTGAAATACTGAGAAAATACAGCAACAGATGTGTAGGATTTAAACTGGTTATGATTCCAGTCCTGTAGATATAAACAGATAATTAAAATGTCATTTTCACAGTGTCTTCATCAGCAAAAAGTTTGATCTTCTACAAATACTTTTGATACAGCTTTTGTTATTTGTTCACACATGCTGTTAGATTTTTGTATTCCTCAAAGCATTTATCTTCTGAATTATGTAAATATTTTTCTAGAATCTTACCTTTTTTTATTTCTCCATCTTCTTCATTCTTTATTTAAGATGGTTAGAACTGTGCCTGTAGCCACTTCTTATTTCCATGTAGTCATGTAGAGTGTGTTGTATTTTCTTAAATGCCTGATTCTCAACAATCAACATCGTTTCTTTTCTTTATTCCAAGAGCTATGGAAGTACATTTTCAGTGTTACAGGACTTACAGAAGATGGAAACTGCTGACTTAAGGCTGCAGTTATTATACATTTTAACTTAATATAAAAGAATTTGAACTTTTCTTGAAGACAGGACTTCTTGGCAGGAAGATAGGGTGATTAAAAACCTATATGCAGGCAGCACCCACAGAAATGTATCCAACTGTGTGAAGTCCTGTCAGTCTTTGGATCTAGTCAGAGTTTAGTTCTTGTCAGTCAATGACAGCTGTGGCCAGGTGAGATGGGCTTTGTGCATGTGGACCTGCAGAGATGTGAAGCAGCTGTGCTAACTCACCACCCGATCACCTCCGGCTGTTCAGTTGATTCAAGTTCTTGATGGAATAATGTGCAGTGAATTCTAAACTAATTGTAACTTTAATGAGCACTATTCTGACATTATTTAAAATTTCCCTTTCAGCATGATGCTGTGTAAATACATTAGTGTATATAGTCATTACAGTATGTAAATAAATTGGATTTTATGCAAAAACTCAAGGCTGAAGTCTTCCAACATTTCTGAGTACACTGGATTTCAAGAGCAGTTGTCTGCATTCACTATCATGGTGTTCTAAATATCAGGAAAAACCTTTAGGAGATGCAAAACAGTGACTGATTTTGAAAAGAAATAACACAGCCCTTATTTTACAGCTTTTTTATGTACACTGCACACCTCTGCAACTGTACAGTGTTTTGTTTGTTTAAAGAAGTGGCATTCGCCTTCAGCTTTTCTTGGTTGTACACAGAATAAAAGAAAGTGTTTGCCTTTTATGCTGGTAAGAAGAAGAAGGTGAACCCTTTATTCTTTGGGGAAAACTCTAGCTATGTCTAGCTTGAAGAGTCTTTTAGGTCTGTTTGTTTGTTGTGCTCACAGTGCCTTCCCTGGTACTGAAATGTGTGACAGAATCATCAGAGATCAGGCAGATGAAGATGTTGACAAAACCCCAGCCCTTTGTGGATGTGTACATTTCTTCCCATGTAAAAAACAAAGCAGTTCCTCTCTCAGGGCTAACAGTCTTAATAGCAATATTTTAACACTTTCTGTAGGCATTACCCAAGTCTTACACTAATTTGTGACATGCTTTTTTGTTACTTTTTATCATTCCTTTTATACAGCATAGTAATCTTCTGAGTATATATTTAATTGTGCAGTGTCTTACTTTTTTCTCCTAGTTCTGTCTCTTGTAGCTTGACTAGACGTGCAGTCTTTTACTGCACTGAATGCAGTTTTTCCATAGAGATATTAATGGGGAAAATTTAGAAAATATGCTATAACTGTAGATCAAATGTAGAGTATGAGAAGAATTGAAACATATTTTATACTTTTGATTTTGTAGTTTAGATTTCATGTATATATTTAGGAAATCACTTGTTAGTCTACCTAGGGGAGATACATATAAAATTAAAGAGTTGGAAACATTGCACTGATAGTAATTACAAGTTGTGACTATTTTAAAGTTAATGGGTTTTGTTAGACAAGTTGAAAAAACAACATGAAATTATTGTAGCTCACTGTTGTAGGGAGATATTCAGTAACTTCCAGGAAAATCAAAAAAACCCACACGCTGTTGCCATTCTGTTCTAGAGAAAATACATATTTAGAAAATACCAGTTACTCTGATACTTCTGTATGAAGTCTTGCTGACATTTTTAGGGTATGTAAAGTGAGTGATCTTTGATAAATTAGAGACTATAGCTGGACTTTTTTGATGAAAGCTGGTGTGCAATTGATCTATTTGATCTCTATTATTAAGTCAATACTAAGTTTAAAAATAGTTAATATTTGTAATATTTATTATTTTTGTTTCATTATTTCATTTATGAAAGCTTCTGTTGGCAAATGTTGTCACTTGTTGCTTTGATGTCACAGCATCAAGGACTCAGAGAGTCACTGATGATCAAAAAAAGGTGATTTCAGCAATTTAGTCTGGCCTGCTTCATAACGTAAACTGTGGATTTCCTCACAGTGATTCCAGCATTAAATTAATAATTCTTGACAGAACTAGGGAACAATTATCTTTTTATAAAGACAGCTTTTAGGCCCCACAGTCTCTTATTCTTTCTACTTTCAGTAAGAAACAGGGATCTTAATTTTATGAGGGGGCCTCTGTGGGGCCTGTGTCTGTCCTCCTGTAAGTTTTAAATTTTATAACTAAGGACCTTGATGAGTAAACTGTTGTTGGCTTTATTAGTAATTTGCTTGAGTAAAAATTTAAAAGATTTGGCTAATTTACTTTCAATACTGAAATGTAAGGACATAATTTTTGGTGTATTAAGATGCTTTTATCCTTTCTTTATATTCCATGCACATCTGTTCAGTACAATTGCACATCCTGGATGGCTGAGCCTGATTTAACACCCGTTGTTAACATTGAATTATCTATTTTCATTCATAAAAGGAGAAATTGTGTTTCATAAATCAAGAACACCACAGAATTTAAAATTCTTAAAAATTCCTTCTGAAAAAGGAAGGAATTCTTTAAAATTTCTTCTGCTGTAATGCCAACTTGTTACAGTGTGTAAATAGTGGTGGACAGTCCCCATGTGCCACACTCTGTTTCTATTTATTGCACACCACATCCTTGTGGACACAGCCTGGCTGCATTATGATTGCCTACTCTTCTTCATCCCATTGCTCTTTTCTTATATACTTGAAAAGTTAAAAATGTAACTCATACAACTGTGTTGTGGTCATGAAGTTAATTTGAAATATTGTTCTAGTAAAACCTAATAAAAATGGTTTTTAGTTCCATAGGGATTGAGTTGAAATATGAGACATATGTACAATGTAGGTTCAGGCTGAGGACTTTGGGAAAATGTCATGTGATTTTTGAATATGTTTGAGGCCAATTTGTAAAATAACCTAGGCTGTAGATCATACATGTTTATTCAGAAAACCTGTCAGATCTCAGTCAACAGAACTTGGAACTACAAATTATCATCTTCCCAAAAAAAAGCCCAAACAACCCTGGTGCCTCTGCCAGGTATCTCTGATTATCAGCTGAAACCATCATGTTTTTGCTAGGAAAGTCATAAAAGTCCTTTTATTGAAGGCTTTTGCCCACAGCCTGAGTGCTTCCACAAATGAGTACTGATTTACTTATTATTTTTCCTTACCAAATGCTCATTAAATCAATGAGCTATTTAATTACTGTGCACTGAAGCCCTCTGCCCTTGCCTTAACTTACAGAGGTATAGGTTGATTCTTATATCATGGAAAATGCTTTTACCAGTCTCATTTCTATTGCAGCTTTTCACTTCTGGTTCCAATTCCATGCATTATAGTATAAAAATTTTAGAAATACCACATGAATGAGACATCCGTCAAGATTTATCAAAGTTTGGTCTAGCTGATATTAAAGCCACAGTGGGCCAGTAGGGTGTTAAGAGAGAACTGTGCTGTTTTCTTTCCTCTAGTAACTTCTTCAATGCATTAGGTATTAATTATCAGACTCCTAAATTATTTTTTTAATAATCTGTTTAAAGGATGAAGAAGAAGAAGACCAGGCTTACTGTTGTGTTTCCATAACTGTTTGTTAGTTTGTATTTAGAGCCTACAGTTCTGTATTTGAACTTTAGAATCTGAGAATCAAGTTTTCTTAAAGTAGTGTTGGTTGTATTTTTCCTGGCCTAATGTATCAGTGCTAACTGAATCATGTGCTTAAATTAGCTTTTTTAAAACAAGGGGAGAAAAAAAGTGTATAATCTGACAGGGCTCATATTGCTATTCCTCAAGTGTGATAAAAGGAGAAATTATACTAACCTGTTTTTTATAGTTCAGTCTAGCTACTTTACGTTTCTACTCAGAAACCAATGAATAAATCATAAGTATTACATATGTGTTAATCTAACCAGATCCTCAAGGAAGAATGAGTAGAGCAGGTGTTATTTTTACAGCTGTATCTCATAATTTGAGTTCTTTCCATTTAGCTAAGTATCCAAATGCTGTCTTTTTAAATATAGTGCAGAATTTAGACTTGTGATAAGTGTATTGATACAATACATCAAACCTCTGTTTTTTCTAAAGCCCAAATTTAGCTTTTAAACTAGTTTAAAATTAACTTGTACCATGATCCCTTTGGAGAAGGCATGTCTTAAAATGTTCTGCAATGCCTAGTTAAGTTGTCAAGTTGAAGCGGAGTTATTCTCTCAGAACAAGTATTAAATAAAAATGTTAAGATCTGGTTTATGTAAAGCTCTCCCATCTAAGGGTGTGGCTTCACTGAATTCTCAAGCCTTTTTTCACTGAGTTGAATCTTTAGTTGTTCAAGATTTGACCTCATAGATATTATGGGAAGTCTCAGTTATTCTCCACTAGCTCATGGACAAATTTAGATACATGGAGCACTTGTTGTTTTGCATTAGGAAATGTTTGTGTTGATCATTTCTTTCACATAAAAAGTAAAGATTTTGGTGTTTTGGCTAGGCTTTTTTTTGTTTCAGGATTTAGATGGTGATCTATTTATGAAATCTGAAAATGAAATCTGTGTGTGCCATATATGGTAAGTAAATTTATTGTTTGATTCAGATGATTTATGTATAAAATATTGTTATTAATGTTTTGGCTGATATTTCATTTATCACAAGTAAAAGTTGTTTAAATTACACATAAAAAATCACTTTCTATTTGTGTCTG
The DNA here is from genome assembly GCF_031753505.1 of Anomalospiza imberbis. Classification (NCBI taxonomy): domain Eukaryota; kingdom Metazoa; phylum Chordata; class Aves; order Passeriformes; family Viduidae; genus Anomalospiza; species Anomalospiza imberbis. Next base: position 54,511,127 of record NC_089684.1, read on the forward strand.
TCCTCTCATAGATACTGCTGTTTTTTGGAAGTACATTCAAGGTTTTAAAGGAACTATCAGTAATTCTTCATGGTGGAGATAAAATGCTCCTGTGTGTTTGAACAAAAAAATAATAGGTTTTGGAACAATTATGGCAAACTAAAATTTTTTATTAATTAAAAAAGGAAACAATCCATTATCACAATGATGAAGTGGCCTGACAGAGAGACGCTAGAGAAATTTCTGTTTCATTTTGGTAGCTGGTGGCATTATGGTTATAATTCTATTAATAGTCAAAGAAAGGCTGGTAGCTATAAATAAAATCTAATTTGGTAGAAAATATTTCACTGAAGTACAAATGTTCTTTTTAATGTGTTGATTTGGTATTCCTCTGTTCAACTGTATATGTCATTTAAATATAATCAGTAGTTCTTCATTCTGCAGGAACTCTTTGTGTAATCAAAATGAAATATTGTCATGATTGCTCTTGAAAGATGAGGATTTAGAACTAGGAAGGAGGGAAAAGGCCCTAACATTTCCTGTGGCTTCTAATATTCAAACAAGTAGCACAAGAATTTGTGGATGAGTGATGCCCTGTGTAACGAAGGGAGGAGATGTAGCTGATTTCAGAGGGTTGGTACTGCACTCTGAATATCTTTAGAAGATATTTCTGTGCTGGGCCCATGAGTCAGTAGCCCCAGGAAGAGCTGCAGTGCTGACCAGGCTCTGTCTGTGACTCTGGCAGTGTGACACCATAAATCAGCTTTGTTGGCTGCAATGCTGTGCTCCCTTGGTTTCAGTGGGCTGGGGGAAGCTGGCCCTATCAGCTGTGCTGTCAGTGAGGGGAATGATCCCCCTGTGATCTTCCCTTTGCCTTTCTGTGTCAGACTGCGCACACAACAAAGCCCCCTCGTATCCTGGCATTCTCTAAGTATTTATTAGGGACAGATGTTCATGCTGCTGGAAGTCCTGGATTTTTAAAAATTAGTTGTTGAAAAAATCCTGTTAATCTTACATCTATCTTGTGTAGTTCTGCTTCCATTCTTCAGAGTGCTGTTTCTGTGCCCTTCAGTGATTGTGCAGTTCTTGGCTGCTTCTCAGCTGTTCACTTTGATTGAGCCTCTGTACTGAGAGCCTCATGGCTTTGAAGCATCAAAACACGTGAAGGAAAATTCAATGGATGAGAAAAACAAAGCTTGTTGAAAATATGCTGTTAGTTGTTTGTCCCTGTGTCTGAGTTGGTCCCTGATTATATCTGTGGGGTTATGAAGCCTTCTTCCACATAGAGGCTCTGAACTGAGCTACCATCTAAGAAGGCTTTTACATTAATTCTGGCCTTTGTCATGTGAATCAATCCTTGCAGCTTTTTACTCAAGTGCTCTAAAGCTGTGTGGCCATACTGGAGAGCCGGATTAGGAAAAGAGGACAAGACTCCTCTATTCTCATTTTGCCTCTGATTTATATCTGTGCTTTGGTCATAACTATATTTTGCTTCAGCCATTTTTAAAAGCTGTACTTTCAGTAATTTTTGCACTTTTATAATTTCATGGGGAATTAGAGTGTAATAAAATGTATTTTTTTTAAACTCTTGAAAGACCTATTTCTGTCTTATTGACACCAAAGTTTAAAAAAGTAAAAAAATCCCCCATTAAAAATGGTATCCCTTTGAGTACTAAATCATTAGATGTTACTGTTCTCTTGGTGTGATTGTAGGATGTGATCTTCATTCCACAATATGCCTTGTCAATTTAGTGGTTACTGTACCACTGTGTTTGGTGTTACGTGGTAAAGTCCAGAGGAAGCTGGGACCTTAATGGTCTGTCTGCCTGATAAATTCCGAGACTGACAGAGGTTTTGCACAAGGTTTTGCAACCAAGGCTTGGTTTGTGGGTCATGGAGGTTTCATTTCTTCTTCTTTTAACTCTGAGGGGAAAAAGGTCAATTTTTAGCCAGTTTATTTTTCAGTTTACACTGAAAATATAGTAATGACTATTGCAGTGTTAAAAACTTTATCCAGTTTAGTAACTTAAAGAAATACAAAGTAGTGGGAAATATCAAATAAAACTCTAAATGCAAGTGGAAACATAAATTCCATCTCCAAAATAGTTTCTTCTTTATAGAATTTAATTCTGATCTATAGCAGATATATATTTTGCCTTGAATGTAAATTTAAAAAATATTATATAATCGTTTAGGCTAGAAAAGAGCCTTAAGATCACAGAGTCCAAATATTAACACTGCCAAGTCCACCTCTAAACCATGTCCCAAGCACCACATCTACTCATCTTTTAAATATCTCCAGGGATGGTGACTCAATCAGCCTGTTGCAGTCCTTCACAATCCTTTTTGGTGAAGAAATTTTTCCCAATATAATCCCATATTACTTATTTTCTTGCTCCTATGTTCCCCAGTTTATAAAAGAGGTGCAGGAATTTTTGCATGATTTTGACTGTTTATTTGAGAGTTTATATTTCCTCTATATAGATTTAAATGATTATCAGGAGAATAACAGATCAATACCATGCTCAATAGACAAGGCTTATGATGCCATTAATATTTATAGGTTAATACTGTGCTCAGTAAGAAATGCCTTCATAATTGGACTGTAGGAAGATTAAGATTTAAGCATGAAAGGTTAATTTTAGAAAGTAACTGTCAAGCTAAAGGAACAGTGTTGTCAGCTGTGCTGCTCGCCATTCTGTTCAAGACTGTGTGAAACAACTGTTGCAGGACTATTCTGGGGGATGGGATGAGGCCTTTTCCAGGGTTCAGTTTAGGTGAGAACAGAGACAAATAAGTATATTGTACATAAGTTCTTACACATGTGATATCTTGGCAACCATGAGGAGTTAAAAAGATAATTTTAGGTTATCTTTTCATGTTTTCTGTAGCATAAGAATGTTTTATGATTTCTCACTTAAAAAAAGAAAAGAGGAAATATTTTTATTATTATTGTTATTATTACTATTCCCTCTAAATACAATAAAAGTACCTTTTGTTCTTAGAACATTTTTGCTTGTTTTTCTTTACATAAAGAATACTAACAATCACAGACAACTGCCTAAGTGTTAAAATCACATTTCTTCTGAAACATTGCTTACCCAGGGGAGAGAGTAAGAGAGAAAACATCACCTGACATGACAAAGGATCTAGAAACACACTATAGAGATGTGTTTCAGATGCTTTGGTGGGGAGGGTAGAAGATGACCTCTACAGATTAAAGGAACAGTGCTTTCCACCTTGTTTCCCCAGTTCTCTCTAGCTTGCTTGATTGTCCTTCACAGCACTGATGTAGGTCAGTAAGAGTACAACAGGATAAAATTATCAGCACTTTTGAGCAGTTAAAATCTAGTGGAAACATGTCTCTTCAGTTTTGTCTTGATTGCTGAGACAGTCTGTGTTCTCTGGTTGCAATTTGCAGAGAATAACAAACTCAAAACTGTTTCAGAATGACCTGCTCACACTCAATAGTCAGCTGTAATTGGAACAAGTAAATTACATTTCAAATCCCCCAAGAATATTTCTTTAAAGGATATATGTAGCTTCAAGTATGGAGAGTCATTGTAAGATGAACAGTGAGTGCACTGTGATTGCAAGATAAATCCTTTATTGTACCTAAGTTCTGCTGTACTTTTGGTTATTTGACTTTATGGTTTAGTCCCAGGAAAGGTAGTTTGTAGGGATGTTCACGTTACATGGTCCAGACTCCCACAAGTAGTGTGCTGCTATGTGCAGAAGCTCTTTATGTAAGGATGAGGACTAAAAAAGACATTAAGTCTTTCTCTTATTGTCTGTCACTGCGTTCTCTCCCTCATCTGTCACCCACACGTTTTCTGAAGTTCCTTTTACAGCTGTCACACTCATGGCTTCCCTACATTCCTGAAATGTCCCTTCCTAGACTGCTCTTCAGATGAGCTCTGGTCTCCCTTGTTTTGTCCCCAAGTTTTTGAACAGTGCTTTTGTACTCTTTCTTTTTTGCATGTCCTGGTTTTCTTCTTCCTTTTCCTTTTTAAATTTTAGCTCAAAATCTTCTTTCTAAGCCAAGTGGACATACTGCTGGAGCTCCTAGCCTTTCCACAGGGTGTTCCTCCTGCCTGAATTCTCAAAAATCAGGCTCTCCCTGTGCCTGTTCTCCTGGGATTTTACCCAGCTTGAATAAACCTCAATCTGCAGTTCTAAAATCCTTCCTCACCCTGCTGCTTAACCTTCCAGCCTTTTTCCATGTCCTCAAGCCAGTCATCTTGAGGTCATTGCAACCCAGGCCGCTGGACAAGGATCACCAACCAGTTTATCCCTGTTTGTGAGTGGCAGCTTACACAGCATTACTGCTAGCGAGCCCCTTCAGTGTTTGCGTTAGGAACTTGTCACCAATGCAGTGCCACAACCTGCACTGCCAGTGTAGTGCTGTGTTGTCCTTTCAGCAGATGTCTGTGTGGTTAAAACCCCTCCCCATACTTGGTCAGGACCTCTGTAGGACATCCCTACCCACAGCAGTGAAAGGTATTTCTCTCTTGCTCGTGGCCTTGGTCTCTATTTCCTAGGGAAAAAACCAAACAGCCAACCCCAAAGCAGTGAATTTAGTGAGCCTGTGTGCAAATATCTAATCTCTGGTCCAGGTTAGGTGCATTCGGCCTCTCCCCAGCAGTGGCTCCTGTCCTCAGACAAGATATGGTGATTTAGGAAACCAACTCCTTGCTAGTGACACCACCTCTGAACACTGCAGATGACTCATGAATGTGTTTGCTGCTACTTGTGTCCCTTCTTTGATAAGGATTCATTAAATGTAAAACAGTATGGGGACATCTAAGGCTGCATAGGGCAGGACTGTGACCTGCAGGGAGAGCTGAGTCCTGTAGGAGAAGAGAGCCTTTTAAGTCTGTCTTGGCTTTGTTTTCCTTTTCCATTGTTGTGCTGTTTTGAGCAGACTGCTCTGTATTGCTTGCAGTATCTAAACTAGTTTGTTTGCAGAGCATTGAGTTGTGAGTAGAATATTCCTTAAACTGATCTCTGCTATGCAGAAGATTAGATTGCTCTGTATACATGTCATCTTCTGTCTGATTTCCTTCTTGGAGTTTGGCCTGTGGAACCAATCTCAGGCTCTTATGGTCTGTTTTACTGTTATGATTATCATCTGGCTGTGTTTTGCAGGAATTTACTAGTTTTCTCTTAGGTCTGCAGCAAGGTTGGAGCTGCCAGGCTGTAGCATAGAGCCTGCATGTTTCCCTGTCAGAACTGGAAAAAACTACTTCCATTTAAAAGCTTTGCTCAGCAATAGTGACTGAGCTGGACTGGAGTATCATCCCAATGAGTTTAGAGGATATATTTATGGAGAATTTCTAGAGCTGCTTTTGTGTGGTGCCTAGCACACAAGGCTCTGGTCTGTCACATGAATCTCTAGGCACTAATAAAGTACTAGTGCTAAAAGTCACCATTATACAGGATAGATTTCAGGTGTTTCAGCTTTTCGTCACTCATTGGAGTTCTCAACGGTGTTCTTGAGGCCTCTTGAAGCCTTTCAGAACCTGCCCTGTGTAAGACTGCGGAGGTTTTAGAATTTAAGGATGGCTTTTGGTTGAGATCTAAAGATGTTTCCTTGATTATGAATAAGTTCAGCCTGCTCCTTTAAATATTTTATAACAACACAAAATCCTGTAAACTTATTTGATTTTTTGGCAATATGTAAATTCAGCCTGCATTGTTACAAAGACTAAAAATCCTGTATAAATAAGATGATGTTCAAATTATCCTTATCTGCCTGAAACCTTTTCGCTCACAGATTGGAAAAGATCATAAATACTTTTGTTGAAGTTGCTTGCATAATTTTTTATTGTCTGTATGAAAGGCTTTTTGGAACTGCTTGCAAGGCAGTAAATTAAGTTGTAATACTTACAGACCTAGCAGCTCAGTGTCCTAGCCTTGAGGATGAACATAGCAAAGCGATATTTTAAAATAAATGAATTTTTATTTATTTATATAAAAATAAAGAGGTTTGCACAATTTATGGATGAAAGAAGTTGACATAGAACTTAAAAAATGTGAGATGATATTTTAGCAGACATATTTGGTTTCAGAAATAGCCTGACTGAATAAGACAAGGTCAGCCACAGCTCCCAGTAAAATATTTGAATCAGTGTGGATGGGCAAGAATTTTAGTTTTGGAAAATGGAACTAAATGTGATGATAGGGCATAAAATATGGAAAATGAGGGGCTCTCTATCAAGTAGCTTCAGTAGAACTGGGTGCCTAAGCTGACACAGAGATGAGTCTAAACATTGCTAATCTTTGACAGTTTTAATGGCAAAACAACAACAAAAGTATTTTGTAATTGGAAAGTGAATTATGGATGGTTTGTTTCTTCAAGTAACTGGGGACAGAAAAGCAATTTGTTAGAAAGATTAAATGGAAGAGCCATGTAAGAACACTGGAAGCTAAAGGAACACGTTAACCTGCCACCATTCCCAGTTTAGTTTACTCGACCTGGAATTGTGTGGTGTGTTCGGGAGGTCAGGCCCAGTCACCCGGGGCTTGGAATCTCAGAATCTCTGAAACTCAGAGTCTGTATCTTTCTTCCACTGATCTTTACAGAATCAGAAGAATAACAATTAGCCATGGCTAGCCACATTTTCCAGTCTCTTGTTCCCTTTTAGGAAGCTTCCCCTTTTAAGAAGTGCCTTCCATGTGTATACCCATTACAGATATTAGATACAAGTAGTCCAGCTAGTTTTTAGAGTCCTCTTGCCCAAGATTTTTAAAGTTGTAATTAGATTTATTTTTCTTTTTTTTTTTCTTTTTCTGAGAGCTTAGGTTTGAATCTCTGGAAAAAAACAAAACAAAATGTGAGTGTTGCTGTGAATGAGCTGCTATGCCTGGCTGAAAACACTGAATTCAGAGCTCAGGCAAATGCTGACTAGCTTCTATATTGCTTATTAGAGAGCTTGATGTTTTCAGAAGCTTAAAAACACAAAACTAAGATGAGCAAGGCGGTGTTACATAGAAAGCTCCAATTAAAAGGAAATATTGGTTGCTCATAGATCTCTTCTGTTTTTTACTTCATAAGGGGTCATGCAAGGTGTGTTTTCTGGGGGCATAATAGACTACTCTGTCTTTCAGCAGTAAAGTTTTTGCCAATTACCCTATCTGTAACCTTCCTTTTATTATGGAAAATTAATTAGAAGGTTCTGGAGGAAATGGGGACTAACTGGGGTCTTTATTTTTTATGGCCTATTTAGCTTTGAAAGCACAAATTAAAGTATTTCTCTAATATTTATAATGAAATCTGTCCACTCATTCTCCGGATTTGGTGATTACAAAACAAAAGCCCAGACTGCAGGGCTTCAGCCTGTATAATGAAACAAGCAGCAGCTATGTCTCTACTGTGCCAGCTGAAAAGAAGCATGAAGAATTTAACCAAGGCAACATGAGACCTACTGAGTCACAAAAAGTCTTTTTAAAACAAAAATGTTGGTGTGCAATATGTTTGAAAGCTGGGTGCATTATGAAATTGTGAGAGCTAATATTACAGGATCTGGCTTCACCTATAATGTTGAGTGAGGATATAATCAGAACAACAAAATAATCTAATGTAATTCAGGTTGATCTTGCAAGGAATACAGCTTTTAAATATTCTGAAGTTATTTTAAGTGACTGAAATTGCATTGATTTTCATCCTTTTAGTTCAGATGTAGTCATCTCTCCTCAAAGAAGTTTACAGAAGCACTAGCAGCACAGTTTCGGTCTTACTGCCCTGTGCAGGTAAGGAGTCAGTCTGTCTGTTTTCATGTGACACGGCATCTCCCTACAGCCTGAGTCCTTGCTGTGAGGTGGCGTAGCACAGATTGATAACCACAGACCAGATGGAGCACAGGATGCCTGGGCAGTTATTTTATGAGACAATCAGAAATTATGACTTTATAATCTTCCCTCTTGCTGTTTTGGAGAGAAGCCATGTTCAGTGCTTTTACTGTAAGCATTAGCACAGTAATTGGTGCCATCAGCTGTAAGGAGTGGTGCTGGTGGGAGAGGGGGAAGTACTGATATTGCTAAAGACAAGCCTGAACCTGAGGAGCTGAGCTTACTGACTGGAAATAAATCTATCTGTGCATGGACATACAAATCTCTCTAATGGTGAGTTGAGGCTGATGAGAATGGAACCCTAGTCTGTATTTATTTCAGCAACACTGGAAGACAAACTGAAACAGGAGGCCTGTGTGTTTCATGTGCTCTTGCTCTTTGTGGAGGTCATGGACAGGGAGCATTAAAGGAAATAAGGGTTTTTCTGCAGAAACATTTTGTTGTCATTGCTCATTTTTAAATGAACTTACTCAGCCTCAGTTTCAGCCTTCAGGAGTAAATTAAAAAGTGATTAATTTTATTCCAATTGTGACATTTTTACACTTGTAGAACCAAGCTGCAGTGTTTGCACTGGGTCAAATTTATATTATTTTGTCTTTATCTTTTGAGCTTTTATTTAATTTTTTGTTTTTTTAGTAAATTGCATCTCTGGAATTATAATTCATGTCCTTTACATCTCCATAATTTTTTCTTCCCTCTCTGATTCTTTCTTCAGCCATTTCTCTCCTTCCTCTTGCAGCTCCCCACGGCTCTTTCTGCTGAAAAGATCAGTACCAAAATGGTTAAAGTCAATAGTAAATGTCTGCACAGTACATGGTACAGAGGAGAGATTTTGGAAAGTATTTGTTAATGAACTTGAGTTTTGATAAATGGTTAAAATAAAAAAATAAAAACATCCCTGAAAGTTGTATCTGTATATAAACAACAACAGTGGTGTAAGTTTTGCAGATACCATTAAAAAAAAAAAAAAAGGGAAAGGGGTAGTTTGTTATCTTGCATAACAAAACAGAGCTCTTTGTGATTTTGCTTCCCCTCTGTAATAGCAGAGGAGATTTTAATCTTCAGTAACAGAGTTCAATGTCTTCCTACCTTGTTCACTGCTATTTTTACCACTACTTTTCTATGCTGGATAGGAGTTCACCTCAGATAACAGACTCCAGTTAAAGCTTTTTGCAGGAGTTTGCAATTATCCATTGCCACCCTACCTACCTCAACCTATGGGTTATAGTGGGGGAAATAATTCTGGAAAATGCCTTGCCTGAGAAGAGGTTACATTTAGCAGGTTGCCCAGGATAGCTCTGAATTAAAACAGTGCAGATTCCTTTAGTTTATATGACTAGACATATGGCTGGCTGTATCTCTGGAGGTTTGTACAGTTTATATGCCTGGTCACTCTGCTTACCCTTTCAGGCTCTGCCTTTTCTGCTGTGGATGGGTTGAGAGATACCCACTCTTCAGATGGTTTGTGTGTGATGTACAAGCTCGTTCAGTGAACAGCTGGTCTGAGCTTGTGAATTTTCCAGATTACATAACAGTTGTCAGCTCGCAAACACTGTTGGTGTTCTACGGTCAGGTCCAGATCTGGATGTGAATGCCTCCATATTTCTTTATGAATACTTGTGCTACTTCTCTTCATAAATGTTTTGATTTATAACTGTTTTAATTTTTCACTTCTATTCCTGCCTCCTTTTTTTATTTAACTTTTATAATTAATTAAAATGTGCTGCAAGACAGTAATTTTTCAAAGTAAAGATACTTCTTTATCAAGTTTTTCTGTTCTAAAGTTTTACAGGCCTATATTTTCAGACTTTAATTTGATTGTTGTTTTCTGAAACTGTACAGGATTTGGTTTCAAATAGCACAGCAGGTAATTTCTCTGTTGGAAGAGGTCTCATGTTGGCCTTTTGTATGTGCTAAAACACAAGAATTGAAAACATATTTATATTTCTCCACTGTGTTAGGAGAAAGTTGCTTAATAATGTGGTATACCTTCAAAGATTAATCACCCAGTATATTATTTGTATTGTTTTGATACATTGCATTGATCAGAATCCAGGATTAGTATCCAGTTTGACATTCTTCCAGGATACTGAGCCTGTTTGAATTCTTTGGTCTATCTTTTTTTAAAATCTTTTTTCTATGTCTTTTATTATGATTTTTGAATATGACTGTTTTTGTAAATGCTAATGCAAATGTTATTTATGCTTCAGAAAATGTAAGTTCAAACATCAATCTGAGCAAGCCTTTGGGCAGTGCCATGGCAAAATGAGAAAAATAATAACAATCAAATAAGCAAAACGACCAACCAGAGGTTAGGGATGAATTTAAAAACAGTGAGGATTTTTTTTTTTTAATTAAAAGCAAATTCCATATGGATTTGCCTGGATTGTAAAGTTCCTTTAATATCTGGAGACTACTTTTTCACTGATTTACTGATAACTGATTGAGTCTTATTTAAAACAGGATATTTTTGATTAACAGTATGTAGTAGTGTTGATTGCATTCTTTACTACAATTTTGTTGTCACTGGGGAACCAAACCTGCTTTCTATTAGCTACAGCATTTTCCTTAATAGGCCTGTACTCACAAGATCCTTGCAACTACTGAAAACCTAGTTTTCTGGCCATCTATGTATAAGGGAAGGTATTAAATTATTGTTTTTTACTTGTTGCCTATTTTATGTACAAGAAAATGTGTTCTGAGTTTGAGAGATGTATTAGGGCAGGAGTTCAAAGCCAGAAAATGAAGAATTTTACAGTGGTCTCTGCTGAAATATAATGGGGGGTTTTCCTAGTATAATTAATTCATTAACCTAGTATAGACAATGAAGGTCTTGCGTTTCTTTGTTTTTTAACTAAGCTATTACCAAAGTATGTGTATGCTTTGACCTTACTTCTGTGAAAGGAAGGAAGGAAGGTGTTGGAAGGGGTATGATCTTACCTTGAGCTCCTGGGTCATGCTGAGTTAGGAATACAGATGGACTTTGGTAAAGAGACAGTGCTAGTAAATAAAAGGGACCAAGATTTCTTTGTCTCTAAAGCCAAGAAACATAAAAGTTTGCATCTTAATGGCTAAACATTTTTACTCTCCAGAGCAAAGTTGCAGGATACATATGAACTACCCACTGGTATGGTCCTTGGCCTGTGCTGTGCTCAATGCATTCCCAGACACTGCAGGAGAGCGCTAGCTGACACAGACAAAAGCTGTTCAGGGAGCTGTTGTAACAGCTTAATGGGACATAAATTGCATGCCAGCACCCAGCCCCATGCCCTGTCCCTAGCTTAGCGATGTAGACAAAGCCACAGTGTCTCCATGGTGCCAGCTTGGATTGACCCCATGCTTTACTCACTTGATGTGATAATTTAGCTCCTGCACTTCTTTTTGAAGTAGTTCCCTTCAAGAGAAAACCCAGGCACAAGAGGTGTAGTGTATCCATGGTCTGCTCTGGGCAGTGTAGATGTAGATGTGAACCATGCCAGCCTTGGCTGTGCTTGAGCTCTGCCCCAGCAGTATTTGCATCTTTGTATGCCCTAACCTGACCTACTTCTATGCGTGTGCCTTTGGCATCATGCTCTGATTCTGGGGTTGTGCAACACAGCTTTCTCATAATTTTAAGCACTTTGAGCTGAAAAAAACCAAACAAACCCAGCAGAACAGCAGTCATTGCATCTTGAGGCCCAGAAGAGTTACAAGCCAGGTGTTGTGCAATGTGGACGTGAAATGAGCTGATCTGAAAGGTGCTCGTTCACAGCAGTGAACAGCTTTAACTGGAGTAGGACACTAGACTGTCTCCATTTTTGGTCCACAGGCCTGCTAGAAGGATGCTGCTAGTCATATCATGGTTCTATATGAGGCAAAATGTTCTTGTTAGTAGCCAGCAGCTGTTCTGAATGCTGCCATTTCTTACCAAAAGTTGCAACATGCTAATATTTAGACTTAAAAGCCCTAACTGATCTTGCATTTAAAAAACACTACATTAAACTCTGATATACTCTAATTAGAAAGCATTTCATTTCAACAAAAAGCAACCCCAGATCTTCTATTTTCTGGTTAAGATATATGTAAGCTGGGATATAATTGCTCATGCAGAAATATCCGTATACACTATTAAAAATGCCCTGACAGCACAACACTTTGTGGAACATTCCTGCCACCAGGACGTCCATAGTTTTCATATGCTCTAGAACAATTGGATACATTCATGGAAGAAAGATCTGGGAGAGACTGGCAGAAATCCAAAAACTGTATTCCAAGGAAGTCCCTGACCTACAAATTTCTGGAGCCCAGGAAAAGCTTTTCTGTGCTGTCCCTGTTCTTTATATTCCTCCTGAGACTGCTGTTCCTGTCAGGATACTGAGATAGAGAGATCTTTGAGCACATACTGCTAATCTGATGCTCTTATTTGCAGTTCCCAATAATATTTGCTTCTGCAAGTGTTTGTTGAATATTCACTCTTCTTCATGCTCAAATATATTCAATCTCATTTTCATAAACCAAACAACAGCTGTTTAAAAAAGAAACTGCTGTAAATGAAAGATAGTTTCTGAATCTACATCTTGTTGACATTGTCTTTTACAGAGCTGGAAACTTTTTCATACCAAGCAGTATTATGTAAGAGAATGATGGTGCACAAATGTTGCTGCTAAGCATACAAATATTGTACCCTTGTCCCTTCGGGCTGATCTTCTGAAAGACACAAACAAAAGATGACTGTGGAATGAGAATGTAACCTATACAGTGAATATTAAATAATTGGCACATATGGGTTGTATTCAAGTGGTAGTATAGGTATTTTCTTCTTTTTGCATGTTTTTTTACATAAAACTGTAAGGTAAGGGTTTTTATAATGTTAATTTATATGTTTGATACTTTGGCTCTTTAAAACAGAGGGTTTGCGTCCAGAGCTGAGTAAGTGAGGAAGGAGGCAGGAGGGGGAATGGGCCAGCACTAGAAACCAGAGGAATTTCCATGAGGAACAGAAAGGACATCCCCTCTTTCACCATCCCTGTGCTAGCTTTCTACATTATACCAATTGTAGCACCAGGAATTCTGGCTTATAACTGCAATTGTTGATTTTTGATTTTTTTTCCCCGACAGTTGTGACTACAAGAAAACTGGGAATTGTGGCAAAACTTTGCTCTTAGACTTGTGCTGCATCATAAATATGATGAAAAACACTTTGTGCCTTATATGTTGTAACTTCAGAAGGAAATGGCATTTGAGTTACACGTGCAGATTTAAGTATAAACTGCTTCATCAGCCCCTTACCTTTCTGTTACTGAAATTTTATGAACGTAAGTTACTGATTTTCTGTTGAAATTATTTTGTGCTTAAAATTGCAAGGCTTGTTGGCATACTATCTTATGCTTTGGTAATACTATGGTGATGTGAATTACTGGTTCTATATTTTTGAACCTTTGCTGAACACCTTTTCATTTCTTTGTATTGTAGTTATTTGCTTAATGCACAATTGTTTTTGCTAAACTCATATTTTCATAATGCCTATTGATTTTGAAGTGATGCTTCTGCTCTTTTCCCCCCAGTTTTTTGACCTAATTGTGTCTCTTGAGTATTGCTATGGTAATAACTTCTATTTTCTTTATCTGTGTATGTATTAATTTTAGTCTGTACTGATTTTAGCTATAACAAAAAGAACTAGAACAGAAGCACTGACCTATTTGTATTGTGTTAGATAATACACATTTTCAGTAGAAAGCAAGGTGCATCTTCAAAATGGGTCATGTTCTGTAGTCCCGAGTAAAGTTTATGTAAAGTTCAGTGTATTTTTGAAAATTAGAAAAAAAGGCCTCACCAACATGATATGAAAGTGAGAAATACACCTCTAATTGCACTGTCAATTTAAAAATTGCATAAAAGTATTTTTAGTCATGACAGTTAAATGAGGGTCTGTTCTTTCTGCTTTCTCCCTACGACAGCATTTCCAAGTAATATTGCTATAGCTGTTATTTAGTTGATGTGACATGAAAGCCAGCTCCCAAATCTGTGCATGTAGTAAATACTCATAGACTTTTCTACAATATGTCCAGTTATGTAATGTGCAATTTTATAGACATAGATTAAATGCCATTTCAAGATAACATATAGTGTTTAATGTTGATGGTGCTGTTCTATGAATTCTCTATAATCTTCCAAAAGTGTTACTGATTTGAAACAAGTGTTTTATAGATAAAATGGTGTGTTCTAAATATACTAAGTTAATTAAAGATGCTATATAAATAGTATTAGTAAGGTGAGTGTCCTGTCTGTCCTTGCAATATTAATTCATGTTTTATCATTATTTAATATTAAATTCTGCATCTTTTACCCTTTAAAATGTCTTTATGCAAAGTGTGTTACTGAGACTAATAACTGCAGAGGCTGCTCCCAAGGCTACGAGTCCTTAGACTTGCTGTGAAACCTAGAGGCAATGACTTGCTTAAACTATGGTGCTTGCTTTAAGAAGGGAAAAGAAGTTTTGTTCTTCTGTTTAGCTGTTAACATTTTATAGCTGTGCAACCATGTCATGGTTTGCTCTGGCTTCTTTTCCATTCTTGAATTTCCCAGGGGAAGCTCTAAATCCCTGTTCAAATGTGCTATGAGTTAGTTATAAAATCTAAATTTATCTTCATCTTTGCAATGAACACTAGAATACCTAAGCACTCTTACTAAGAAAGAGGTTTCCATTATTCTTCCTAAATTGTCTTTGGAAACTACTAGATACATTTAGCTGTTCCTTCTGCAATTTTAACAAGCCTCAAACTCGATTTTGTTTTTTAATTTTGTCATTATGATACACATATATTTATTTATATAAGTTATATTATTATCTATTTTCTTCAATATAGATATTTCTCTAATCACTAGTATCTGGAAATGTATTTGGAAGCGGGGAAGACTCGATTTGAGAGAATCTGTTCATATGGTAAAGCTCAGCTGCTTCTTTAGATAGCTTAATATCTCCATGGCAAATATATAAAGATACATATGAGACCTTTTATTGCATGTTTGTGTTGTCTATTTTTATTATTATTTTTAAGACTTGTGTACCTTTAAGTCTCTGTAGAAATACAGTGCAACTTGATTAGAATTTATTTTCTGTCTTCCATCATAAGTTGCGATTTGGTGCCTAAAAGTATCAAAGAGTCACAGAATTAAGTAGGTTTGAAAATACATTTGAGATCATCAAGTGCAACCTATGACCTAACTCCATCTTGTCAACTAGACTATGACACTGAGTGCCACATCTCTTAAACAAAAAAAGATCTTGGAAAAAGTTATTTCATTTATGTACCAGATATTCTCTTTTAGCATGGTCGAATTGTGCATAGTTTGTGTTTCAGGGTTTACTGCAGTTTTTGTTTTTTGATTTTACAGGGAGTAAAATTGCAAATTTGACACTTCATGATGTATAAGAATTTTCAAAATTATACTATCAAAATAAGAAGTTATGCAACTTTTGTACTTTTATTCTATCTTTTGTTTTCTTCTAGGGCTAGGCATGGGCTCAGAAAAACACTTGAATTTTAGAAATGTGGGGTTAGTGCCAAGTATGCCAAATTGGATGCTCGTTTGTACAAGAACAAAGCAAGAAGGGCCCCAGTCTTGCACAATCCATGCAAAAGATCCTATAAAATCAGCCTGCTTCCAAAAGGAGTCCTTTGTAAAATCTGTGAAGATCCTTGGAAAATTAGTAAAGGGATCAGTCCATGGTGTGGAGCCTTAATTTGTTTGTGATCATGCTGCTTTGTTGTGATCAAGAAAGGATAAAAGCCTAGATAAAAAATCTGGTGTAAAAAGTTGGACAAAGCACTCATCAGCTTTGTATAATTTCAGTTGCTTTGTTATAGTACAGTTTGAAAATACATTTGTATTTAGAATATTTAATTCTTACCAAAAATTAAAATCAAATTTTTAAAAATTCTTTTTTTATGAACTAAATGATTATGGCTATTTCCCATACACAAGAGTGTTTAGAACAATCTCAGTTCTCATACTAATTTGTTGTGTGTTTGTTTACCATTAAAATGTTTGCAACATTTACATATAGAAGTTTTTCTGAAAGTCTTATTTGATGGGAAATACTCCTCTTTGAATATTACTTCATTACATGTAACTTTTAAACTGTTTGATCTGGAGACCTTTATGCAGAACTTGACAGAAGCCTACCAAGCAACACAGAGATCGGTGACAGCACTTTGGGTGAAGAAATGACCAAATCAATCAACTACTCCTAGGGACCCTTGGCTTTTGAAGAAGTTGTTTTAGCACTGTTGCTTGGATGTGTTTCACACCAGTGAAGGGTTTCATGCTGTTTTTCCTTATCAGTTGTGAAGTGGTTAAATAGTGTGCCCTGAATGAAAACCTAATTTGCACATTGTTTTCGGTTGTGCAGTATTTCCCCTTTCTGTTCTGTAGATGGGCTCTTGAAAGCTGTTTCCATAGATAAGGCTCCCACCTCAACAAAAGAAAATCCTACAAAGAAGAAAATTGATTGGCCTGTCCCTGGTGCTCTCTTTGGCAGGTGTCAGTGAGAAGCTGACAGGAGAGGAGAGGAGTAGAGAAAATACAAGATCTTATGAGAAATAAGATAATATGAGAAAAAGATAATTAGCTTACAAAAATGTAGCAATGTCAGAATGTTTTAATATGTAGCAATATAAAACTTTGAACACCTACATGCCAGGGAACAGAAAAGTGTGCCAAAAGGCACTGGATATTCTGTGTAACAGTCGTTATCTTCAAAATCCGCTGCATGAAGATTATGGGCTGCAGGTGCAGCTTTGGATCCTCATGCATAGCTTTCAGTGATGTAAAAAAAACCCCTTGGAAATAATTGTAAATGCACTTTGCCATGAAAAGGCAGATCAATTGCATTAATTTTCTATATTATAACAAAGTGTGGCAGTTGGCTGCTAATTATGAATAGAGACATAGCATTTTTTTAACCTTTCAGTCTTCAGGTTTGAGTGTTTATTTTAGGGATTAAGCTGGAAGAGGTTTGGAAGCAAGCCAAGTGTCAGTGGTGTTACTCTTACAGATTTTATCACAGCATCCAGTCCAAAGAATGGATCTCAGTCTTCTTGCGCTTCTAAAACAAATCCAAGTGGTTTCTCAGGTTTTGTCAGTCTACCTTGTCCATTGTTGCATTCCTTTTTTTTCCTTCATCATATAGCAAATTTCTCACATGAAACTCTTTGACTCACAGATGATTATATTATCGGGAGGAAGCAATATCAGAAACTGCTTAGCTTTAGTTTTGGAATTTTTGTGATTTTTTCACATTAGCAGCATATGGTTTAAGTCTTGTAAGTTGTATTTGTGAGAAGACACTATTCATTTATCCTGCGAAGCTGAGAATAATAATCAGAAGAGTGAGGCCTGTGAAAGGCACAATTTAGTATGAGAGAATAAAAATATTAAGATTCTTGTAATGGAATGCACTAATCCATAATATATAAGTATTGCTAGAGAATGAAAATACAGAATCAAAGCCACAGCAAAATTCAGTACTGATGTTTCTAAATTCTGAGAAATGGTAATATTCTAAAACAGTAATATATATATAGGGGGTACTAGATGACCTTTAAAGATGGTTTTCAACCCAATCTTAAATAATACTCATTGAGTTCAGGGATTTTTTTGAAATATAATTTTAATTAGCAGCTACATTTGCCATTTGATACTGTAAAATTGGTCTCTCTTATTTTGGTACAGAATAAGTAATTAATGATTCATCTGTTCTTACAGCTATCCAATTTATATTTTATGTTGCCAGCTGGTTTATGATATGTCAGAGAGACAGAGAAAGGTATCATGGGTGTAGTATATGAAAAATACAGGTTTTATCTACTGTTACATAGACACAAACTAATCAGAAAGTGAAATTATGACCATACATTACTGAAGATATTATGAAAACTGCATGTTCTGAAAATTATGAGAAACAGCTTGTAAGCAGAAAAGACAAAAGCATTTCCACAAATGAGTGGAGAATTCTGTAACTGGAAATGGAGTATTAAGTTACTCACCAGTGATATTTTTACTGGCCCCCTTAACTGGATCGTCAATGTCATATGTTGGAGGTACTTATATTACTGGGTGTTCTCTTTAATTTTGTCATTTTTACTGTGTCAGCTTTTATTATCATTAACAACTAGCCTCACAGGCTCAATTGTGTCCCAGCAGGATTTCAGATTATTCCCCAAATTACAGCAATTTGTCAAAATGTCAATGTTCTTTAACCTCTAACCCTAGGTTACCTACAGAGGCTGCATAGCCTGGATTTCACTTGCCACAGATTCAATTTATATTGTGTGTAAACAATTACAGGGCCTCAAAAACAAACAAAAGGTAGCCAAAGTCAAAACTAAAGGTCAGGGTCTAGCTTGTCATGAATCCATTCTAATTGCATTTTTTTCCATACAGAATATAGGCAATGCAATAGCATCGGCTCTCGGCCATAAAATGTAGAGGTGAGTTAGGCTCTTGTTAATGGCAGAACCTTTACTGGTGGTGGCAGGAACAGAATTTTGAAGAATTGCTGTGGCAACAAGTATTTCTCATTTATATGTAAAAGTTTTCAGGGGTTTTGATGGTATTGTAAGAGAGAAACAAGCAAAACCATCTTGAAGCTGAAAGAATGTTCTAGATCAGGAACACCCAAAGCTGGGGAAGGGGAGGGAAGAGAGTGACTGTTCATCCTCTGGTAGCTCATGTGAGTCCTCAGTGCTGGGGAATGTGGCAGTGGGTGGTCTGGAAGTCCTGAGCCAGCCCTGCTGCCTGTGCTGGCCAGAGCTGTCTTACAGGACCCAGCAGTGCTGATGTTTGCCCACAGCAATAAACTGTAGGACAGCTCAGCTGCACAGTGGAGGCTGGGGCAGATCTACCATATTCACAAAATGTGTGAGAGATGTTGGAGTGTCAGAGGGAGAACTGGATGGTTAAATGCAATGTAGAATTGCTTTTTTTTTTTTTGGTTCTGTTTTTATTCCTTTGTTACTATTTCAACTGTTGTTGAAATATGTTGACCTGCTTGTTTTTTCGTGAGCTTTTCCTGTAAAAATGTGATATTATAGAATATATAGTTTACTGTGCTTCCTCTGAAATGATACTACATAAAATTAGTGGTCTATTTATGTGTTTTCTGTTGAACTTGAAAAGCTCCCATCATTAGCACAAATAAAAGATAAATTTTCCTGGTTTATTATAGATTAATTGAACAATTAAGAAGCCACTCTTAATTACTGTCCCAAGGAGTTAGAGAAATTACACTTCTAAGACTGCTACTGAAGAAATCTTTAGATTAAATTTCTTTAAATAGAACTATGCAAATTGCATACTGCCAGATGTTTCTGCCATATCATATTTGAAAGAATTTTTTGATCACAGAGCTGCATGTTAAAATTTGTAAAAGTGTTTAACTGATATGAGGATGAGATTTATGGTTAGATACTCAACAGTGCTTAGCTGTATGCTCAAACACACTTGTATACACATAGTCAAACTCATAGGGTGCCACTTCATGGAAATGGCTAAATTTACCACGTTGTTCCCATTTCTCCACTGAGTTTCTGAAACGAAGAAATTACCCTGGAAGCTCAAGCCGGGCTTAGAGTATCTCTTGCATTTAGCCTAACAGAAAATGCAACTTTAATTCCTTTTTGTTACATTTTTGACACTGTGTTAATGTGGGTTAGCTTTGATGGAGGGGGTGTGCAGCAGTATTATCTGGCAAGGAAGAATCATTTTACAGGGAGATAGGATTTTTTAAAAGCTTATGCAGGTCGACAGTGTTTATGGGCAAAGCAAAGCATGACAACTAAAAATCAGTGGCACTTAGCTATGGGATAATCAGAACAAGTCAGGATCATGAGCAGTGTCAGCAGCGAGGCAGGTTATGAGGTGAGAATGGCAGTGGGGGTGTTGATGGAGGAATTCTGTAACTAAAGAGATTACATAAATGACAGTGGGTATGAGGAACAGCCTATAGTCATTAGCATATGTAATTTCATCTCCTCTGGAGGTCCTCGAAAGCTGTTTGGATTCAATCCCAAGTAATGTGCTCTTGGGAACCCTGCTTGAGTAGGGAGGTTGGACCAGGCGACCTCCAGTGCTCCCTTCCAACCTTAACCATTCTGTGACTCTATAATTTTGTGATTATGGTAGACATCTTTGCTTCAAGGTGTTTATGCCCTCCCAACCCATAAGATACACCAACCCCCTCTCTTACAGCCTGCATTCATGGCATGAGGGATAAAAGGATATCCCTCCTAGTGTATGTTTTTCTCTGAAAAACCTTGATGTCTCTTCAAAAGGTCAGTTTTCTGCTACTGGGATCTGCAGTGTTTATCCTCTTCTGCTGTGCCCACCATGTTGACTTTTGAATTTCCCTTTATTCCTGCCAAACTGCCATAACCACAGCTCACTTCCCTGCTTTCCCAGACTACTTATTTGTTTTACTGCTTCTGTTCTGTCCTCAGATACCTGGTCACTGTGCCCTTAGGTATTCTTCATGCCTCCCCAGATAGTTGCTCTGTGAAGCTTAGAGACATCATTCTCTTTTCTTTGATTTATAATTGTCATAAGCATACCATTATTTCATTACATTTCCCATGGTTTGGTCTTTGCCTTGCGCTGGCTCAGCAGTTCATTAGTGGAAATTAGTTCATTCTCTTACAGACTACAGATGTGCTAAGGCCTAGCATTTATGCTTGCTCAGCAACTGTGTTAATCCCTGTCTAGCTGTAAGTAAGGTTAAATACAATTTTGCAGAGTTCAGCAAAAGTTGTACTATTAAGTGGCCACACCTTCCCTTCTTTTTTATTTAAGTGGTCAGTGAGGCACTGGGTCTTGGTTTTGATTAGCAGATCTTTGCAGATCTTTCCTCTCCAACAGCAGGTTACTGGCCTGTGTTTGGCAAGGGCTCCTGTTTTCCCCTTTGCCAAGTTGATTTTTCTCTTACACACTGTAGTATGCAGTTGTGGTTCCAGATCCTGTTCAGGTGTCTGTTTTTCTGTTACATGAAGTAATTGTCAGTCACCTTGAAACTGACCTCAGGTTTGACTCAAAAATTTCAGATTTCCTAGCCATGATGAGCATCTCCATCACAAAGACACAGATGTGTTCATTTTGCTTGGGATAATTTCTGGTTCTACAAATAATTAATTTTTTATTAATGCTTGGGGCAATTTAAGCAGGAAATATGGTAAATGTCCATACCCAGTTTTTTTTTTTCTCTTGAACTAAGGGGAATGATACTGTATTTCCCATATGACTTAGCAGCACACAAATATATAATAAGGTAGGACTGTCTTCCATTTTTTCCAGGGAATGATACTCAGTGTCACCACCTATTTTAGGGCTATATTCCTGCTCAGGGTCTAGATCTTATATCAGCAAGCATGTCTCCTTTGTGACCTTATTTGAGATCTCTAAGCTCTGCAATGAATGGTTGAACATTTGTGTTTAGTGTTCCTGGGTGCTGGTTCTAGGGAGCTCCTTCGAGTGGGAGGTTTCCACACTGGGTAGGCAAAGCACTTTACCCCACATTTCCAAATTCTCCTTGGGGCCAGGCACCACTGTTGGTTTCATTGCAGCATTTAATTTGTAGGTGCTTAGTCCTTCATTAGGTTGCAGAATCAATTAATAACTTTTCACTTGTACTCTCCCTTGTAAGTTTTCCAGTAATTTAATTTGCACTTACTATGTCTTGAGCCAAAATAAAAATTATTTCATTTGATGTTTCTGCTTCCATTCCTTTCAACTGATTCCTACAGGAGTCTTGTCAGTCATTGTTTACTTTGGAATTCTCAAATTCCAATGTCAGATCATCTCTGCAATTTGTTCTGTTTTTCAGAATTTTGCTTGCTGCTGTTGGTATGAAGGTGGCCAGAAATGGAACAGAACCTTTAGGTGCATTTGCTGTTTACTGCAATGTAGTATGGGATTTCATACTCCTCAGAATTCTGGGTTTAATGTCTTGTGAACTTTTAATGTCATTCAGTACCAGCTTGCTTTCTACATTTCTGCATACCAATTACTTTTTTTTTCCTCACACCATTGAGTGCTTATGTATTTGTTTCCTGTGGGTTGGTGGTTTTTTTTTTCCCATTTTAAATAGCTTGAATTTATTTTTAGCTTTTGTTTTGCCAACTAAGTATTATTTGAGAAATCTCAGCTGTACAGCAGGTGCAGCATTTGTCATTGTACATCTGATGCTAAAGTAGTTTAAATATTTGGATGATCTGGAGGAAAGGCTAACAGCAAAATCATTGTTTATATTGACACAGCTAGTTTTTTTCCTCTCTCTTGAGGCTGTTTTAGTAATATTGCAGTAAATATTATGTACAAGAAAAAAAATCTAGCACTGTATCCTTTTCTAGAACAGTTTTTTGTTTTGCTTTTTTGTTTTCCTCTGTGGCCCAGGATGGCCAGGATCTGCAGGTGCTTCAGATGCCTGGATTTGCATGTCAGCTTAGTTATTGGAGAACACAGAAATGTGCACCTACTCTTTGTGGTGTAAGGCAATGCTGGAGAAAAAGCTGCTTGCATTATACCTATCTGAATTAATTAATAACAATGGTGAAAGGAAGGAGTCAAGTTGAATGCCTTGTCAGATGCCATGTCATTATTCTACAGCCCTGTGAATAACACAGTCTTTTGGGCTAAGTCCCTTTCAAACTGACATCTTTGTGTGACTGTGTATAAAATTCAAAACCAGTAATAAATGATCCTGTATGTTGATTTTATTTCATAGACTTGCCATGGGCAGGAATTGTTCCTGAATTAATATTACCTGAAATAGTTTGAAGTCTGAATTAGCAAAATGTTATGAAAAATTCCTGTGGTTTGCATTTTGAGTGTGAATATAATCTGCTAGTTTGATTTGATTTTTACGTTTTGTTTGTTTGTTTGTTTTGTTTTGTTTTGTTTTTTCTTTTTTTTTCCCTGCCTGAAAAATTGTAGAATCATAGACTGTTAAGGTGTTGGAATGGGCCTTACAGATCACAGTCCCAACCCCTCCTGCCATGGGCAGGGACACCTCCCACTAGACCAGGCTGCTCAAGGCCTTATCCAGCCTGGCCCTGAACACTGCCGGGGATGGGCCAGTGACAGTCTCCCTGGGAAACCTGTTCCAGTGCTTTACCACCCTCACAGTAAAAAAATTTCTTTGTAATATCTGACCTAAATTTCTCCTCTTTCAATTTGCACCCTTTTCAATTGCACCAAATTGCACCTGCAATTACTCCTTGTCCTTTCACTACAGCTCCTAACAAATATTTTAGAGGTGTTACAGCTTCTGATATTTTATGATAGGCCATAGTTTTTAAAAGAATTTCCTGTTTCCTCACTTGATTTTGTGTGGAAAGTTTGTTTCTTTGTATTTGCTTTGATCTCTTTCCCCTGGAATTTTTTTTTCTGTTGAAGTTGTTCAAGCTCCATCACTCAAGATTTCTGTATCTTATTGGCTTAATCTTTCAATAATGCTGTCTTAGAAAGTGTTTTCCTTTCTCTGTGGTTTGACTGTGTAGTAGCCTGACCACACAGATGCCGCACCAGAGTACTGCTGAAATGTGTGTTTTGGTCCATTGCTATTCAGGAAGCATGAACATGACCCTTAGCATGGGTTTGAAACTGCTCTCACTTGCTTTTCTCACTCTCTTCCCAGTTCCTTTCTTGGATAAATATGCACACAAATACGTCTACATAGTGTAAAGGAGTTCTGACAGTGCCTGTGTCTGTGCTATAAATTCCTTTATCAGGCCCCTTTCTGATCTGTGTTTTAAGCAACATTTCTTTGGATTGTCCAGTGCCCTCAAGTGACAACTTTATAATTATTTTGCATGTATATATGTGTAGGTTCTTATTTCATTTCTTTCCAGGCTTTTCAGTCTCAGCAGGCTTTATGTTCCACTCCAGAGCCTGACATCTACAGAAGTTATTTGGGATGTGGGTCATCCTGTCCTAGGGTATGAAGTTAGTACTGTAATTGCAGCCTTGCCTGGCTGTGCAGTGATAGGTCTTGTCTGGAGAGCACTTCTGGCAGTGTGCTGGGTGACTTGCTGGGGAGGCAGCACATAGCTCTGTCCTGAAGCTCCACTGTTGTGACAGCCCCATCAGCAGCCTCTGGCACTGTGTGCTCTGATGCCTGTGATCTGTTCATCATCAACAGCCACTGAAACATTTCCTTCATGATTTCCAGCCCTTTCCAGCAGAACTTTAACCATCCTTCTATGAATCTACTTCACAAATTCATAATTTTTAGTAGTGTGGGTTGATTTTCTGCTTTTTGTGAGCAAGGAAGGGCGTAACATAAAAGTTTTAGTTTGAATAAACTATATGCAGCATGATTTTAAAGGCTTGCATGTAGAGACATAAATTTAAAGAGCTTTTCTCCCCTGCACAGCAGGAGAACATGGTAGTGAGCTTTACTGAAGTTGTAGGGTAATTTGCAGAGAGGATGCTGTCATAGGGTGTGCTTTTAGAGACAAAGTGACCCATTCACACCAGACAGCAGTCACAAAGTATAGGTAGGTATGAGGCAATGTGCAAGTGATGCTGTATTTGAGTTAATTAATACCTGTATAAAGTGTTTCTAGAACTAAACTAAATTAGCAAAACTAGTAGTAGGCTTTCTCCAGCATACAGTGCAATGATACTAAACCTAATGTAGTATTTATTGTTTGGAATATATTTATATTTGTATTAGCATTTCAATTTGAGAAAGCTGTGAGCAGAGTAACCTCTATATAAAGTTAGGGCATTGGAAACATTTGTTTCAACACTTATCCCCAAGCCGACTTCTTTCCTCGGGCTCTGTATTCCTTTGTCCACCAGGGTCCCTGGCTTACTTGGCACACTGACAGGCCCTGTTACTGAGAGGTTTTCTACGTGAAACTCATCATTCTCCTATGTTTGTTTGGGTTTTTTTGTTGTTTTTTTTTTTTTTTTCCTTTTACTGGTAAATAATCTGCCTTGTGTTTTAGAGGACACAGCAGCTTGTTTTAGAAACAGATGAGCTTTAGCTAGGAGCAGTGTCTCATAAGTATCAGCATTGCCCAAGGGTCCTGCATCAGTCTCCATGTGATGACTGCAGTAGAGAAGACAGTGTTTATGCTCTTGTAATTTTTGGTTTAAATAGGCAAGGCAGTGGAAGAGGGAAAAAGAATAATGAAGATAAATGATGTGGCTAAAGCCTCACAGATGGCATTAGTGCTTGGTCTTTATTCTTCATCCTGTGCTTTTCCCTTAGACCACTCTTCCCATTCCTGCTGCAGTCACTGAATAGGCTTAACCTCCAAATTAGTAAATTCTGGGAAAATTTCCAGCATGTCCTTTTGGCATCTTGTCTGTTCCTTCTGCTTTTCCTTCCCCTATGACTTTGCAGCTTTGCTTTCCATCTCTTGCTAAACCTAGATCCCACTGAAATCTGTTACAGTATTCTGAAATTTGCCAAATTAAAACTTGCCCCTAGAGTGTGCAGAACTCACTCCTGGAATTTGTTCATGCTCTTGTTACCTGCTTCCTTGAGCTCACTAGCTGATAGGTTGCAGGATTTGTTTTAGATGTGGTTTTAAACCACAGAAGGACCAGGCAAAGGTGCAGTTGCTGTTTGTAGCACAGCTCCAGCTCTTCGGCTGCAGGCTCGCTCAGGCCAGTTGATAGGGAACTATTTATGTTACCAAATTCTTCCTTCATAGCAAACACTTGGAAGCAGTGCCCAGTGCAGGTTGCCAGACTGGATTAACATATCACTATGGAGCACAGAGAGGGCTGTGGTAGGATGGGGAAACCTCCATTGCAGCCAGAATGATGCAGTGGCCCCAGAGAGGAGCAGAGTGGCATCCTAGGGGCACAGGAGTGTCATAGCTCAGGGCATCTGTTTTGTTTCAGGGAGCCTTCTTGCAAGATCCTTATGACCAAACATCCTGACTGCATTCTCTCAGGTAGTAAAAATCATTAAATCAGGCCCAGAGCTCTTCATATTGTTGAGTTTCAGCACTCACAGCACATCAGCACATCACAACAATGAGAACAAAACTGCTGGCTCCTCTGTGAGAAACTGAGTGTGGTGTGTATTCAGCTCATCCCATGCTCTGGCTTCCTGCAAACCTTCAAGTGGCTCTGACTCAGCCCAGGATCCTTACACAACATTCACCTGAACAGAGAGGGTGAAAGACATTGACAGAAATTGGTTTCTGTAATTTAAATTACTCAATGATAACTTTTAATTGCTTGCTTTCCAGAATCACCAGCTGCTGGGAGGCATTAGTTTTACTCTGTGTCTGGAGTATGTAGGCTAAAAATAAATAACTTCTTCTGGGCAGGTGTTATTTTTAGATTTAACATAGCAAAAGGCAGTGTGTTGAAGAAATTTCCCCTTTTTGAATAATGGCACATTTTTCCATTTGTGATAGCAGCCATTAGTTTTTTTCAAAATTGTTGGGCTCCATCATAATTTTAAATAAATATTAAATGTAACTGAAGACTGTAGCAAAATATGAATTAAATGCTGTAAATGTAAAGATTCTAAATGATTACTTATGAGGTGCTAAAAGAAACAAAATCAATTTTTACTTGAGAGCTGTGATTCATATAATTTTTCTTCTATTGCTTTTTATATTAGCTTTTGGCAGTATCTATTTGCTTTTGTTTAGCTGTCAGAAATAATAAAAAAAGGAACTGCATAGTAGCAAATATAATGTATATTGTATTGGCTATTAAACAAATGCAAAAAGGACTTCAGAAGGACTTGAGAAGGAAAACTACACAAACTCAAGAGTTTGTGAATTTGCTGTCTTAAACCTGGCTGAGAGCTCTGAGTCTTTCTCTGTCAAGCTGAGTAGAGCTGGAGGGAGACTAGGGCAATAACTTTTTATCACATTTTAATTCCTTGTTGCTTTGCCCTTTTAAATGAAAGTATTTTGAACAGAAGTATGACTGTACTATATAATCTTATTTTTGTGGACATCATGAATAAACAAATGAACAGCAAAACTAATTTGCCAATGGCCTAACTGCAGAAGTCAGTAGCAGGGCATTTTGAATCTCTGTATATATGTAAAAGGGAGACAATATCTGTCTTATAAACATCTTTTGTTGACAAACAAATTCAGATTCAATGAGCTGTGATTGTCAAGGGTTGGCTAAATATTTTGTTGTATTTTTTCTGTGGCTGACTAATTGTATGTGTTACCTTATTTTATTTGAAGAAACTTTGCACTGTTTTGCACAGTTTGCTGATACTAGGATATGGTTAGAAGCAAATGCTGTCAAAGCTCTTAAATCCTTCCTCTGATGTCAAAAGCATTAAATTAAGGTAATATTTAATATTATCTGCTTTTGTTGAAATTTGTGCAACTTCTAAGGTTTTTTTTACCATCACAGTCTTTAAATTTCTTGTTCTTTACAAATAATTAAAATTTTGCCAATTGAAAATTCAGTTTTATTTCATTTAAAGCCACTGTTAGACAAAGAAAATATTAAGTATTCCACTACTATTTTTTTTCAATTGCAGTTCAAGCTTAATTATTCTAATTCAGATGGAGTGATGAATTTGGGGCTGTAATGGAGTAATTCAGGGATAAAATGGAGACTTGGAGTACCTGATGATGTTCTATTTCAGATATTAAGAGTTTTAATTATTAAAGGTTGTGCTCTTAGTGTCTGCCACAGCTAAATAGAGGCTCTTCAGGAAAAAAATGTTTAAGAGAAGAATATAAATGTTCTGCAGGAGCAAAACAGGATGGCCATATTCAACAGGTGTTTATAAACAGGATTACATAGTAACCTTCAAGACAAACTGCCTTCTAATTCCTTATTCCTCCCTCTCTTCTGCTGCAGAGCTTCTTGCTGGAAATGCAATGAGCAAACGTGATCAAATGTCATTCAGCCAAAGATTTGTTCTCATTTTCTTCCATACCTTATTGTTAGACTACACTGTTTCCATTCCTTACATTCTCAGTTCCATTTGTATCATAAATAGTTTTTGATTCCTCTCTCAGGGTACTGGCTGCCTCTGGCTTCCATTTCTGACTTTTTTTTTTTTTTGATTGGTTGGTTGGTTGACTGGTTTTTTGGTTTGTTTTTCCTTTCTACCTTCCCCCTTCCCTCTTCTCTGATTCTTCTGCCCAAAACTCTGACAAAGGGAAATGTAGGTTTATTCCTCTCTTTAAATATTTTCTTTCCCTGTCCTATGAGATTTTTGTCCTCCTGGCACAGGCCCATTTTTGTTTGTTTTGCTACTTTTAACCTCTTCTTTTACTGACACCCCCAGTCTGTATTGGCATCTGTGTCATGCTTGCTCTTGCCTTTTACTTTCCTCCTTGACCTACTGGCCAGTTCTCCTCCTTTTATGTCTAAGCTTGTTTTATTCTTGTTATGCAGTTATTTTTCAATCTCTTGGATCCAGTTTATTGCTTCTCTGCAGTCTCTAATGACCGTCTTTTGAAGAAAGTTCTAAACCAGGACTCCATCCTCATTACTGATTGTTTACCTAAATGTCACTGCTGATCTGTACGTACCTCTTCTATTTTATAGCTTACTTATAAATTCTTTAAGATAGGACACACTTTCATTTTTCTGTTTGTACTGTACTCAGCTCAATTAGAGGTTTGTTTTATGAGTTGGATTGTGAACTATTATGAAAGTCCAAATAACTGATATACTTTTGATTAAAGCTTCCTTCCTCACCACCTTCTCCCTGGGTATTTGACCAGATCAAATGATGTAGGTTATTGGTGGGATTGATAATAAGTAGCATTTTAAAATGGCACAGCTAGTTATCTGCAAATGTTGGCTCACAAATTTGCATTGTGCTACAAATTTAGAGCAGAGTTTTGCTAATCTTTCTCATGTGAACTGACCTACTTAAGTCAGTGGAGTGCTAATATTTGCCACAGTAAGGATTTGGCTCATAATCTTAGGGAAGGCATTAGCATGCACACTGGGAATGTTGTCTAGGGTTTTTGTTAAAGGTTTCCTCCTCATTCCATTCCTCCTTATGAGATGCTTTTTAACTTAAAAATAAGAAGAACAAGGTAAGTGTGATTTGACTCAAATGTGATGCCTAAGGAAGTTGTCCGTGAACCTCTCTAATGGTGAGTGGAGAAAATTATCTCTGGGTGGGCATTGCAATTTTGACTTCACAAAAAAATGTCCACTTTGCTCCTAGGAGAAATGAGAACACCTCTAACTGCTTAAATTACACCTGCAAAATAACCAGTGTAGGCTCTAAATAACAGATCATAGAAATTGTAATATTTGAGCTGATTGAGGACAAATAAAGGACAGTTATTGGTGAGTTTACATGAAGATCAGGAACAAGAAGGCCAGAATTCTCTCAACCACCTTGTTCACATAAATGTAGAGGTATTTACAAAGAAAATGGTTCCATTAGTGTTTTTTTACAGACTGTCAGTGTGACATTTTTGAGATTGTACTCATCATTTGCATAATGCAGTATCTATTTATTTTCAATAATTAGTTTTCCATATGATTCTTTTTCTCCGAAAGGACAGAACATATGTTCATTTTCACATTTACATGTGTATTTGAAGATAGAAGTTGTTCCTATGCATTTTAACTCAAATGTGCTGCTTGATTTTTGGAATCAAATGCCCTGCAGGGTGACATTGCTTTCAGTTTTAGGAGTCATTACAGTAATAGGAGGAAGCTTCTCAGTGTTACCTTCACAAGGGAATCCACGCTCTGTAAGATATCAGGGACAAAAAGAAGGCTAAGGAGAACCTCCATTCCATATTGGATGCAGGGGGAAACAATAGTGACAAAGAATGAGGAAATAAATGAAGTACTTAATGCCTTCTTTGCGACAGTCTTTAACAGTAAGGCCAATTTTTCTTGGGTACCCAGTCCCTTGAGCTGAAAGACAAGGATGGGGAGCAGAATGAAGCCCCCATAATTGAAGGGGAAGTGATCAGTGACCTGCTACACCACTGAGACACACACAGATCTATGGGCTGGATGGGATCCAGCTGAGGGGCCTGAGGGAGCTGGTGAGAGTGCTCACTGAGGCACCCTCCATCCTTTACCAGCAGCCCTGGGTAACAGGGAGGAGTGGGTCCCAGTTGACTGGAGGTCAGCAAATGTGAAGCCCATCTATCAAATGGGTTGGAAGGAGGGTCCAGGGAACTAGAGGCCTGTCAGCTTGACCTCAGTGCCAAGGAAGGTCATGGAGCAGATTGTCCTGAGCAACATCACACAGCATGTACAAGACAGTCGGGGGATCACACCCAGCCAGCCCAGGTTCATGAAAGGCAGCTTGACCCGGTTCATCTCATTCTGTGGTGAAGTGACCTTCTCAGTGGGTGAGGGAAAGGCTGTGGATGTTGCCTGCATGACCTTTAGTAAAGCCTTTGACAGTTTCTCCTGGAGAAACCAGCAGCTCTTTGCTTGGATGTGTTCTTTCCTGGGTAAAAACTGGCTGGATGGCTGAGCCCAGGGAGTGGTGGTAAATGGAGTTATAGCTAGGTGGCAGCTGGTCTCCAGTGGAGTTTTTGGTTTGCTGGAGGGCAGGAAGGCTTTCCAAAGGGATCTGGACAGACAATAAGGCCAGGCAGTTTGCGCAGATGCTGAAGGGAGGTGCCTTCTTGACCCAGACTGGTGTAACTGTTGTGTCAAATGGTTGAGAGTAAACTGGCTGTTTGTTGTACTCTCTGCCAAGGACTTCAGCAGAGCTGGGTTTTGTGTGCAGTGCATTATGCTCATAGACCCTTTTGTCTTTGGAAAAACAAATCCAAGGTGAGAACATATTGTGTCAGGAAATGGCAAAATAAACCAGCTCCATCACATAGATTAGAACCATTCTGTCCAAACTAAATACCAGCATTTGCAAGGCTTCCTTCCTCTTTTCTGAAGAGGATAGGGCAGATACTGGAGACCTGTGGGTACTGCTGCAGTAGTGACTGATGCTCTCATTGCAGAAATAACATTTCTAGTATTGTAAAATGTGTTCTGTACAGGTGCAAGTACAGAATAACTTCTCTTATTTCCCCACCTGCTCAAATGTGAAGGTTTTTTTACAATTTTTACTTGTTAGTCTGGAGATGGTTATTTTTTATTTTGCTTTATTACTGAGAAAAAGAAGAAGGTCATTCTGTTGCTATTCTTCTTTCCCTACCAGCCTTGCTTAATCCTGAAATTAGATGTTTATCCCTGAGCAGGTTGTTATGTAGTCCTCTGCTTTTTCAAAGTCACATGCCAGTTTATAAGAATAGCAGGGTACTTGAATTTTCCTTCAAGAACTGTATGTCCTAGTTCATTAGAAAGAAAGAAAAACAAATACAAAAAAATGATAAAAATTGATCCAGTGTTACACAAAATACTGTACTAATGCTGACATCTGAATTGTACTTTCCATTATCAATTCCAGGGCCTAAAGCACAAGATTCTCTCTCCTCTATTGGTTTTGTGGTTGTGGACTCTCTTATCATGCTGTAGTGGTGGTTTTGGTATATAGCCATTTGTTTTCTGTTCAAATATTTAAACTTCAGTGGTGCTTACCTTTTCTGAATACATACTTTCTGCAGCAAACAGTTTGTGGTTTCTTGAATAGACACCGAAAGCTAAAGGAAATTGCTTGTATGTTCAGTTGAAAGGATTTTGCTGTAATATAAACCATTAAGCACTTGGAATAAAGAGAAAGCTTTCTTTTATAATGCAAGTGAGTAATTTTCCTCTTTTACTTATTTTCATATTTCTGCATATATGTATTTCAACACTGCTTTTCCAAGATGATGGGATAATGAACTGAAAGAGTAGCAGGTTTAAGAAAACCAATGACCTGCAAACATTCCCTTTGTCCAGCTTTTCTTTCCTGTACAGGGAAGCCAGAGAGGTTGTTTTTAAATACTATGTAATTTCACATTTATCTACAAAACTGGGGGTAATAAAGATGAATAACAGTTATTTTATCTTACGTCCTCTGAATGGTTGCCTTGCCTCTGACGAATCCTTTCGCACAGGCAGATATTTGGCAATTTCGGTAATATTTATAGAGGCTGACATTGAACGACTGTTGCTTTTGCTGCAGATGACAGTAAGTCTAGCACAAAATCGTGGCCGCATGTTCGTGTGCAGTACGTGTCGATGCAAACGCGTTTAATCGGCTTGAAGTTTCTTCTCCCTCATCCCCTCCCTCAGCTCTTCTCCTTGCCCGTCTCCCCGGCAGAAGAGCTGAAATAATTACCTGCAGTGTCATTTTTCACTTGGCTCCATGCAGATGCGGTGCGGTTGGGCCGCGGGCGGGGAGGGGCCAGCGCTGATGCAGCACAGGCGTGTGACAGCGGCGCGGCCCGCTCCGCTCCGCTCCGCCGCGCTCCGCTCCGCTCCGCCGCGCTGCGGGCGGCTCCCGCTGCAGCCCGGCCGCGCCGCCGGCAGCAGCCGCTGCGGGGCCGCCCGTGCTCGGAGCACCTGCGACACAGCTGGGCTATTCTTTAACTGTGCGAGAAGTGCCTCTGTTCCCTCCACGCGAGCTCCCTACTGGCTTTCCGCAGCCGTAATTTCTCGGAGCCGCTTTTCCCTCCGGCGTTCTCCCGCTACTTCTTTTTCCCTTTCCCACCTTTTTTTCTTCTTCTATTTTTTTTTTTCCTTTTCCCGCTCGTTATTCGCGCCCCCACCGCCCCCCAATCTGTGCTGCCTCAATAGCTCTCATTATGCTGTGCTCAGTGGCCCGGTGTGTTCCCCGCCTCTGCTAGGCAGTGGCAGCATGGATGGTGCTCTTGTGACGACCTCTGCTGATGCTATCAGTCCACTGCGGATAGGCATGCTGAGTAATCCTGCTGTAAATGGGCGAGGACACGGACACACGGAAAATTAACCACAGCTTTCTGCGAGACCACAACTATGTGACTGAAGGTAACGTAAATACTGTCATTTTTCTCTTCTTCTATTGCATAGTCTATGCTAGGAATGCACTGTCATGTTTGGAGATGTAGGCTGTTCCTTTTCTTCCTTTTTTAAACAGGGGGGATTTCAGGGCGTTTTTCTGTGGGATGTAGCAACCGAATCTGTCTGAATTTGCTAAATCCCGAAGACATTCTGTCATGCTACAGAAAAGTACATGGGCTGGAGAAGGTCTTGCATTGTGCTGAGTTTCTGCTAGTGAGGTGTGCAGCACCTGGCTTTGAATGAACAGTAGCTGCAATGTAGAAGATTGGAAGCACTTGATTACTTAAAAAAAAAAAAAAAAAAAAAAAAAAAGGTTTGAG
This sequence comes from Anomalospiza imberbis, assembly GCF_031753505.1. NCBI lineage: Eukaryota > Metazoa > Chordata > Aves > Passeriformes > Viduidae > Anomalospiza > Anomalospiza imberbis. The sequence goes on from NC_089684.1 coordinate 54,544,183, forward strand.
AGCACCAAAGTAAGAGAAATAATCTGTGAAGTTAACTGTTTGCTGGTGTAATGAAGGTTGTGCATCTCATTTTGGTAATTATATCCTGAGCATTGCTCTGTTGATTGTTCCCTAGAGAACTGTATACATTTAGAAGGCATTTAGAAGGGATATGTAAGCATCATCTTTTGAAATGCTGCTGCCTTCCTTCTGTTCCCTGTGTCTGTGCAAGGTACATGAGAAAAAGAAAGGCACCTTCATTTTAAGTGTGACTTGTAGGTTATTACATAAAAAGGAATTTTCCTGCAGGTGACATACATTAAATGCTGAGAGAATGTACCTTGAGAATGTGAAATGGTTGGGTCAGGTACTGCTCTGTATTTCCTTGCCAGAAAGTTGGTTTAAGAGTAGGTCATTTTAAGATTGATTAAACAGGAGAAATGTGTTTCTAGGTGCTTGACTTTGCAAATATATCAGTATGTGCAGTTTTAACAGCACTTTTCAGCAGCAGAAACAGTAACTCGATGTAGGCTTATATAATATGAACATACTTAACATCAGGGTCAACCAATACTCCTTGAGACACAGTCTCCAGATTCTGTCGTCATTTGATCAATGCTCAGTCACTTAATACTCCCATGCTGCATCCTGAAACGTGATCAGCTTATGCCCTCTTGATTATTGATGATTTGAATTGTTTTAGATTGGAGAAAACAGGATGATTTTTGTCATACCAGGACCAGAGGGCAGATTTTTCAGAAGAAGAATTAAAAATGCTGTGTACTGTAACTGTTACCAGTGACTGGTGTAATTGCTTGCTAATCTTGCCTCTAGGACATTCTTTGCACTCTGGTTCATGTTTTGGTGCATTTTCAAATTTGTTTTGAAGTTTTGGTTAATTTTTTTTTCAGAATGATGATTTATGTTTTGAGATGTGGTCATCTGTTTGAAGAAACTTTGTTTAAATTTGTAAATTCATGCCTTGGATTCTGCAATATTCACAGTATAATTATTGCAGTGTACTTGATACATGGTAAATTTCAGATGTGGAGCTATGTTAAAAATTGAATTTTCAAGTCTCTCTGTTTTGTGATCTGAGGAAAATAATTAATGGTGGATTTTTCAAATCCATATTCTCCCTGTGTATGTCATGAGTATTCTAAAAATTAGATGGAGAATTTTAGTATTTTTTGTGACACTGCTGGAGCAAGTGTTAGATTTTTCTCATAGTTTATCTTCACCTGATACTTGGATCATAAGGACTGGATGTTCTTCTGTCATTGCACATGGAGGGGCTTGTCTGAAATGGGTAAAAATACAATTTGAATATCAATGCTGACCTGTATTATATTTTTGCTGTGATCAGAAGTCATCATGAAATATGTTGGCATCTATTCTTGAAATCTTCAGTAACAAAGTATTAGTTTTTCATCTCAGACTAGTATAATTCTTGTTGGGAATGCAGAGTTTGTCAGGTGTAATAGAATTCTTCACAGTTGTTATATCTGACATTGCCACACCTTTTAAAAGATCTTGGAAATCATGAGGGAATGGATTTATCTGTGAATATTTTCCAAGGAGACCTTCAGCTCAAAGAGGAGCATCACGAATTTTAATTTCTCATTGATACACTGTGTTTAAAATGCATAATGAATACATTAGTTAAACTGGTGCTTAAAATGTGCTTTGTTTGTTCTTCTGTGGGATTTTGTATTTTTTTGTTTAAAGATTTGGCTCCATGAAAGAACTTTAAGACTTCTTAACTGTAAAGGCCTGCAGTCCTTTCACAGGCCTTGTATTTGGTCCTGTGACATGTTAAGTGCAACAATAGAAAGGCAGTAATGTGTTACTTTGTTATACTTCTTTGGGGTCCAATCCAAGTTTTTTTTTTTGGCTTTTGTAATCCACCATTTAAAATGAAAAAATGCTTTATGTTGTGTCCAGTGTATTAGAGAAGTTATCAATTCATTGTTGTTTGTGAATAACCAAAATTTTATCTCATTTTCAGAGTTTTAAAATCTTGGTGAGTCCTCTGTCCTTGCTATTCCATGCAGCAGACTAAATTAATTTACAAAACGAGGTATTTCTAACCCTTTCTTCCTCTAACTATTCACCGAGGAAAGTAAAGCCAGCAATAATCATGAAGATGTGGGTTAACTATAGCATTGCTTTACTTCTCTTCCTGGTTTAGTTTTTCAGTGATTTAAAAAAGCCCAGGGAGCCAGATGACATAGAAATTCAGGGTATAGGAAAGCTGTGAGCCAAATCTGATTTACTCTGCTCTTGCTAGTGGACTGAAGGTGTTCCTAACAAAACTGCTTGCTTGAGCAAAGTCAAATTTCATCTCTTTGATAGGTCATTGTTTTCTAACATTGGGATTATCTGTAACAAATGTGGCTTTACCTTGCTATAGAAAATTGAATTGGTTTTTAAATCTCAACAATTTTTTGATTTGTTGTTATACTGTAACTGTTACACTGTAATAGGCATTATAGACACAAATCTGACAACGGTGACTACCTGGCCCTGTTTCTCCTGTTGCATATGCACAACTACAATGTGGCATTAAAACAAGCAGAACATTAATAATTTTGTCATTTAAAGTCTTTAAAATTATGGTACGGTTGCACAGTGGAAAAAGGTGATTTAATTCCAGCTGCAATATACCGCAAATTTTTCAATGATCGCTTTCAAAAGTAGTTTTTGAAGCAAACTGCTTTAATTTGTGTGAGGAAAATAGAAAAGATCTGGTTAGACTTGTGAAGAAAGAGAGAAAAAAATATCTGAGGCTTAGAAAATGTGATCTGTGAGGAAAGATTGAACTTCTTTGCAAAGGTGCTGAAACACTGAGATATATTGCCTAGGGAGCTTGTGTAATTTTTATCGCTGAAGTTTTTAAAAGCAGGTGACATAGATGTCTGCAAGAAATGACATGGGGATAGCTGAGCCTCCCGTGGGGCCGAGGAATGGACTAGATGACCTCTGAGATCTGTTCAGGCTTGTGATTCATTGCTGGGCTGTGTTTTATCTTAATTGCCTTTTGCACCACAGCTGTGGGAACCAGTTGCCCAGGAGGTGTTGGGTCAGTAAAATGTGTTATTTGCACAGCAACTGCAGGAGAGAGGAGAGGCACGGGAAGAGAAGATGGGTCGGATGGGAGAAACGTGATCCTTCATTACTGTACAGACAGAGTCTGTTGGGGAGAGGGCAAGAAAATTCTGAGTTGGGGGAAGGGGGATGAAAGAGGCTTCTGCTTTAGCAGGCAGAGGATGTCCTTCAGTCCTGGAGTTCCCTTGATGTTACCTGTGCTTAAGATTAATGGTGGAACTGACAGGACTGCTGATACACTTTGCTGTCTCAGGGCCTTGGGATCAGCCACACAGGATCTGATTCTGAGCAGTGAGTTGCCTGGTGTGGTTGCTGTCTTCCTGGTAGGGGCAAAAAGTTGCAGGAATCAATGGTGCCACTCTCTTACTCAGCTGCCAGGTTAAGTCCGTTACTCTGTATTTTACTGATTTAACAATTAACATAATTAATGAACAAAATTCGCTATTCTTGCCAAACTGTGTTAAAGGATGAGTTTCACCTCCATGATCCCTAATTTATTTGGAGAAATTCTTCTCTGGTGGGTGAAGGCGTATTGCAGGTTGCATGCAGACAAGTCTAGCTTATGAATTGATGCATTTTTATGGAATATCTCTGTTTTGGGAAGGAATAAAAATATGTTTATACTTCCAATTTCTGGAGACACACAGGTTCCTCCCTTGGTCTAGGCCTGCAAATGCAAGTGGAGCCAGTGGAGGTACGCTGGTGCAGTGGGGCAGAAGGTGGCCTGCACTATCTAGCCATTTATATGGTGAAATTGTGCCATTTGGTTCCATATGGCTTAACTTCTGTGAAAAAGTTAATCATGTTAATGGTGCATTCATGTCCTCAGATACGATATTTGAAGAATTATGAGAATTAGCAGTGCAGTGTAAAGCATATTGCATCATAACCATGTGAAATATTTATTATAGAGGATAAAGGAACCCTTTTTGTTCTTAAGGATTATTATAGAGGATAAGGGAACCCTTTTTACAGATTTTTTACAGATTTTGGGGCTTTTTTTTGCCTTAACAAAAGAAATTAGTATCTCTCTTTTTCAGTAATCAAAATTAGAGGAAATTATAATTTTTCATCTGTCAAAAAGAAATTTGTTTATGAGCTTTTCTTTCATCATCTCAAATATAACTTGAATTAAATGTTAATACCGGAGGTATTAGTTAGATGAATGTAGCAAACAAGAAACTCTCTGCTGGCTCAGGCTCACCACTGGTCAGTCTAGTTCACTGATTTCTTCTTATTAAGAAAAGTACAAGAGGTAACTCTTCCTCTCAAGCTCCAGCAATTCAGGATTTATGTTGTGAATATTGATGATTTTAATCTTTTTACAGAACTAATTTAGGATCAGTTTTAGAATTACCCTGGAAATTATTGCTCATTCTTAGTGTAGTTGCTTGTGTTATTTTTTCCTTGAGTCGAGGGTGAACAGGAGTAAACCTTGTTAAAACATGACTTTGTCTCTTGTTTAACAGGATATAGTTATGTGTTTCTGTGAACGGATTTGGTTCTTCTATTCACAGTGATATTCAGATGAATGTTGTGAGTAGCCTTGAAGATTTGGATTAATAAGGTTTATTCCATCCAAGTGATGTTGCTGACTTTGTAATCTTTATTCATGCAGCTTAGTTGGGTGCAGCCATGGAGGCAGAGCTGGAGCATTGCTGTTACACTGGCTTGCACTGCATTCCTTTGCTCACTCACCCAAACCTGCAGATGGATGTGGGGTTCAGCATCCAGGAAAACCAAACATTGGAACTGCTTGAAGCTTGGATCTGCACAGCACAGATATTTAAGGCAATGTCTGCAGGGCTGACATGGGCCAGCAATTCCCTCCAACAAGCCCAGCAAAGGCAGGATAGATTTAGCCAGAGTGAATTATGCTGTCAGCAGCACTTGCCATGATGCAGTATCAGCTACACATTCAAAGTACTCCATTCATGCTACATTTATTAGGCTCATAATATTGTTGTCTCTATTTTGCTTGCCAAATGTACTTGATGAAGAAATCATAAATCAGGATTGGGGTTAGGATGTTGATCCTAGGCTGGGACTTTGGAGTTTCTCAGTTGGCTGTTCCCAGCATTCCCAAAGAGCAGGGTTGTGTTAGTGTTAACTTGTTACTGTCTCCTCAGCAGAATATCTGCCTCTTCAGGAAGGAGGTTAGTTCTAAGCACTGGTTGTTAGATCATCCTAAGAGGGCACTTAAAGCCACTCTGAGCTGCAGGAGATGTTTCAAAGGCATGCAGTTAACTTGGTTTGGATCTTCATTTAATGTCATGTTCTCTACATGGCAGTTATTCACCAGTGTCACATGTACCCATTAAAGCTTTACCAAGTGTGATTAGGCTGGGCTGCAATCTTCCTCTTTGCAAAGGAATAAATCTCTGATGCTGGATCAGTGGTTTTGGTTGGTTGCCCTTAGGGACTGATGGCAACCTTGGCTCTCTTTGCATGCATATGTAATCAGCAGATGATCTTGCACTCACTGTCTAAATAATAAATGTATTTGGTTGCTGTACAGTGCTGGAGGTCCTGGAGAAGTGAATAAGATGTATTAACAAAAGAAAGGGACCATGTAGAATATTAGCTAAAGCCAAGCTCCTTCCATGACAGTGACAACAAGGAGCTGAAAAAGAACATACTTGCGGCAATCTGGAGCTTTTTCAGGTGCCAGCAGACTAGAAACATTATAAATAGAAATGTTGATAGCATATTTAACTGTATAGCTGTTATATGTAATGGACTGAGCTACATATAAGCCTTAAAACCAGAAGTTCAGGACATGAACTGTGCAATGTGTGTGCAAGATAAAACGTAGGCATAGAAATATGATCCACGCAAGCTCGCTATGTCTGCCAGATTTTTTCTAATTGAAACTGACAGTTTAAAAGTATTGAATGATGTAAAACTAAACAACATTGTGCAGGTAGAGTCAGTGTCATTATTCACCATGGAAGAAGTTTATTTAGTGTATGTATCATTATGAAAACTGTACTTGGCAGTATATTTTCTATGTTTTCCATGTAAACCTCAGGCATTTCAGCAATACATCATATATTTAAATGGTGAATTTAGAGAATGGTAGATGTTGCTCTTGCATCAGTTTACAATAGCACTAAATATTTTATAATGAAGAAGAACTGACTATCTTTTATTGCAGCCATAAAAAAGGTAACCCATCCTCACGGTTTACTTTGTGTTACTACATCATTACTAGTTGTATCCTTGAAACTTTCCATCCCCAGTTTATTTAATCACCATTGCAAGGCTTTGTCTCAAGGACTCTCTGCTAAGAGAATAAAAAGTATTTGCTCAAATTATAATCTCAGTGTCATTTCAGGCTAATTTCCCTGTGGCCAGGGGAAGGTAATAATCTCAGAAAATTAGATAAAGTTATTATGGGCACTTTTGGGATTTTTTAAACAAAAAAGGGTTTTAAATTAACTTCTAGCCATGTTGAGGCACTTTGCTGATCAACTATTTCCATAGTTCTCAGGTTAATGCTGAGTTTGCCCTTAGTCATGAGTGTGGTTTATTTTACTTGTTCCTGGTGAAAGTTCTCCAATTCTTTACCAAGAACAGCAGCCCCACTGAGCAAAGCAGCCTTATATATGGAAGAGAGTTCCTATTCCAGGAGTGTTACCTTGCTGAAAAGCTTTTGTTCCTGTTTTTATTATTGCTTCAATGCAAATAAAAGCAGACTGTATTTTGCCAGTGAAAGACAAATAATAAAAATGTACATTAAAAGATTTGATTCCTAATAAAACCTCAGCATTATATGCCATGCAGTTCAGTGACTTTTGTGAATTATTAATATGACAGGGTTCGGGATCTGTATTGTTAAATATAGCAGTGTTTGTTTCTTTCCTATTCACTGCTCCATCTGTTACATAAAAGAGAATAGAAGGTTGCAGACATCTGTATTATAATGACATTTATGTATTTTACTTAGAGTACAGAAGAAAGTAAAAGACACAGAGTTGGTTTATTATTCTCTAGTTCAATGCAAGTCTGATTAGAATTTAGTTACTGTTTCCATACTTCTTCCTGTCTGCAGTGCTTTTTTGTTCCTGTGACTCAGGTGTTGCAAATAGAGACAAAATAACATCATTTGCATAAATTTTGAGGCTAATGCTGCCTGTGGTAGTACTGTTTGCATTAAAGATAACCATAACCTGCTCTACCAGTTTCTGGGCCAGTTTCTAGCGAAATAAAGATCATCCGAGTTGAATTAAAAGTAAATGATTGTTTATTTCATTATCTCAGATTTTAATGACTCCATATTATTTCTCCTTATTCTAAGATGTTAAATGAGCATTTCAAATAGAAATGAAAAATAGTTTTGAAGCAATGAGGTGGTCACCAATTAGCAATAATTTATTTCTAGACTTTCATCCAATCATGTTGTACTGTTTGAGAGGATTCAATTTATGATAGAACTTGGCATGAAGTCATTAATAAGTGTATAGCTGTAAATCAGAATCTGTCTGCTATTATTTAATAAATAATTTCTGATAGAATGTCTTTATTTCTACATTGTGCTGTGATAAAAAGAAAATTTCAACTAATAAATTCAATAATAATAATAAAAAAATTGAAAAATGCAAAAAATGGGAACAGTGGACTCGTGAGTGTAGGCCTGAATTGACTGCCAAGATAGCACAAGAGACTCTTCATCATGCTACGTGTTAATTTAACACCCTGCTTGATTTGATATCTTTTATTGCTGCATGCAGATCTGTGATATAGGAATAACCAGTACAAGATGAAGTCAGATGTGTATTCTATAGTCTTCTTTTGAATGGAAGATTTAGGTCAAGTATATTCTCTTTAATCAACAGTGACGATCAAAGTGGAATTCACAAATGCAGTCTCTTTGAAATAGGTAGATGTGAATTATTACATCTTACAGAATTTCCTGGAAAGCCTTACTAAGGGTAGTAAGAGAAGTAAAGTCATATGGATGGTGGTTATTCTCATTGCTCAGGTACAATATGAATGTAATTTTGTGCATGTTGTGTGCACTTGTAACACAAGTGTATGCTACACTCACAGAAGTTTTGTGGATGACTGCTCCTGCATGTTTCTGGTGTGCCTGTATTCCTCCCAGCTGCTATGCTTGAAGTGTGAATCTAGAAGTCCTGGAATGGCTATGGAGAAGTTTCAGCACTGAGAGGCAGTAGGAGCTGGTATATAGGGCACTGTCCTTCAAGTCTGATATGCTTGACAGACTGTTTTGGTCTATGTGTGACAGAGCTGGTCAGGGGAGTGACACTTGTCTCTGACTGGGGCAAAACTTTCCTTCCACCATGCTGTGAGAGCAGTGTCCCTGAATTTCTGATTTTCATCTGTGATGAGCTGCAGCTTACTGAAAAATTGTTTCCTTGAACACAGATTTTGTTTTCCATGGTTATGGAATGTGGCCATACTTGATAAAGCAGACATTTCTGTGCTTCCACACGTATTTCAGAAAAATGAGGGAAATAGAGCACAGGCCTTCTGTGTTCCTATGCAAATGTAGGTGCTAGTTTTAAAACAAATGAGTTGAATCTGTTAGCTGTTATGATGTTGCAAATCAGCCAATTGTATTAAAACTTCAAAATTTACTAGCTGTGAGAATTCACGTTACATCCCAGTAAAGGGTTTTAGTTGCCTTAACTTTGAACTGTGCTGCAGAAATTACTGCTGAATGTGATTTGTACAGAGTACAAACAAGCAGCTTTGTTGTGTTGATTTTCTCCAGCTTTTTGTATAAAATTGTTTTATTGAAAATATCTTTTGCTTTTTCATATCTTCAAATTAATTTCAAGGCATTTTAAATTGCAGATTTGGTTTGAAATTGACATTGATGCCATTTTTGTCAGCAAATTGCCCATTCTCCAGAGGAGTTTGTAGCCTGGAATGCCCATCTTTCCTTCCCCTGCTGCTGTTGGAGCCACTCCCATCACATGGGAAGTATCAGAGCAGAGGGGAAGAGGCTCTGGTCAATTTAGGCTTCTTCAGGAAATGCCAGCAAACTTGGCCTGGTTTACATGTGTCCCTTGCTGGCAGGGAGGGAAGCAGCACCGCTGCCTGCTCCTGAGAGCATGGGGACCATGGACAGTGCTGTCTTGTGCTGGTGCAAATTTGCCATCTGCCACCAGAGTCCCATTGCTGTTCCCTGTGACCTGCTCAGTGTGCACCAGTTTGGTCAGCGTGGTGAAGACTTCCAGAGTAGTGAAGCTTACTGCTGTGCTCCTTCAAAACCACCTTGTTATAAGGCTTTTGCAATATTTATGCACAGTAGAAGGAAAGAACTATAAGTATATTGGAAAAAAGTCTGACAGCTATCCTGGATGTACCTGGGAAATGGAAGTAATGTAGTAATGTTAAATGTGAAAGCACTGATGCTTCTGCACTATAAATAATTACTAACAAAGGTGATTGCCAGTGTGGAGAGTTGTTTGCAGAGGGATTAATTTTTGATTGTTAAGTGTAAGTATATTTAGACAGAAAATTATTTTTGTTCCTGAAAGCCAGGGAGTTGCTGTAAATGGGAAGAATTAGCAGTTTGGATTCCACAGAGCAAACACCAGCCTGGTTATTACAGATGAGACTTGATGAATGTAGTTATGTTGAGGTTAGCACAGGAAGCTATTCTTATATTTTACATTTTAATAACTGAACTCGATTTTATTTTTAGCAGTTGAATTTACAGAGTTTTCTTGAAAACTACTCAGTTTGGCAGTCTTCTTTTCTGAAATGTTGTAAATATTTCAAAGCCTTTAATGTCCCTTTTGCTAAGTCACCTTTGATCCAAAAATCTTAATTGAGCAATTTGTGCATATGTGTACAGATGTAATCTAACACAATAATAGAATCCAAATAATTGAAATTGAGGAAAGGATTAAAAGAGCTTACCAGAGTCTCCTATACTTTGCCTTTAGTGGTTTTGCACAGCAGTCCAGAAATTGACTCCATAATCTGCAATTTTATTGTATAAGTGAAATCCTGCAGGAATATATCTTTGCAAGGCAAGATATATTAGGGAAATAGTGCTAATACCTGCAAGTTTAAAAAAAATACAAGTAGCTAGATGAGACTTGACTACACGTGACAGCGAGAGATACTTAAACATTTTAACTAGGGCATGCCATTAGAAGTGGAACCTGACACTGGGAGAGCTGCTGCACAGTTCAAGCAAACTTGAGGACAATTTTTTCATATAAAAACAGTAACTTCACTAGTTTACCTATCCTAGACAAGGAACTTATTAAAGTCTTGTGTTTTAATTTTTAAGTGATGGTTCTTGTGAGTTTATGTAGAGTCATTGGTTTTTTTCTGTTCCTTGTTTTGTGCCCTGCTGAGAAACCTTCTGATGGAGCATAGAAAGATCTTCCTTTTTTCAAAACCTGCTTTTATTGATGAAAGCATGGGCAGAGTTTATTGAAAGAGTACAATAGCAGCACATCGGGCTAAAGTAGAGATGGGGAAACACCTGTTCATCATAATAGTTCTTAAAAGCAGTAGTCCAACGGATCCCTTTAACATTTCTACAGATAAAAACCCCCAGAGCTCATCTCTTCAGCTGTGGGGCTACTCAGATAATTTCCATGGATTTCCATTTCTGTTTTCAAAACTAGCTGCTTTCAAAACTGTCCACTTTTTATGTTGTGTTTCTGTAAAATAACTGATTACTCATGCCTATATTAGATATTTACAACAATAAATGTGATATAAGGCAGGAACTATAGTTTATTTGTATTTAAGATCTTCTAATTCACAGATAGCTGTCAGACTGGCTATCAGGTAGTCTTTTTTTCCCCAGTCTGATTCTCAGATCCAGTAACAGACCACACTCGAAGAACTGAAAGAAGTTGATCAGTTCCTATAGGTCAAAATTTGGGCTAAATCTAAAGTACATTTGTTCCCCAAGACAGCTGACATGTGGTCAAGACTGGAACTTATGTAAGAGAGCATGAATAGTTTTGGATTAAATATCTCACAGGAATAATTAACATTTTCCCCTAGTTCACACAGCCTTCTACCCAGGCAACAGATGGGTAACCGTAACTCTTAAACCTAATGGTCTTTCTTGAAGTTCCTTTTCATGTGCTTCTGGTATGTGTCTTCATACTGCTAAAAATCCTTTGATTTCCTTTTGGCCACTTTCCCGGACATCTTTTAATTCCTTTTGTGAAATTTCCATGCCAGCTTTAATTCCTGCCGGAAGGCAACTGTTGCATCTCTGTTCGAGCAGGACCCTAAAGTTTTAAATTTTCAGAATTTCTCTCTCTGGAAGTGATACTCCCTGCTCAGACTTCAGAGATATCAAGAATATGTAGATCCAAGCACTGCTCGGGAGAGAAATAAGGACACAGCATTCCTTCCTTGACTACAATTATTCAGTTTCCATTTGCTGCTTGACTTGATTGTTGTGATACTTGGCTTTTATCTGCCGTACTTGCTACTGTTTGAGTTCCAGGAATCTTATTAAAAAAAAAAAGGGAAATCAAGCCAAAACCACAACTCATTTGGTACTCTTTGCCAAGTTCTTTCTGCTCTCTCTATGTATATCCTTTGAGTCTTGTGAGGGCAAGACCTGGAAGTGTCACTTAGAACTATTCTTCTACTGTCATTAAAGGACACATATGTGACTCAAAATCATCCTGGACCTGATTAATTGGGCTGTAGATGACCCACAGGTGCAGGGGGAAGGTCTTTTTAAAATTTGAAGAGTCCCTTCTTCTGCACCATTTTGCTGAAAAGGAGTTTTTGGGAGTCTGGCAGCATTCTTAAAGTAAGATCCCAGTTAAATATAATATCAACAGACTTGGTTGAAGGACAGGGTCAGGATTTTATCATGTTACGATAAGGGAAAAGCTAATGGGGTTTTCTCTTTGTTGTTTGTTATTACTCACCCCTGAAGGCAAGGGTGGCTGAGGTTCTTGTTAATAAATCTCTTGCAGCAGATTAGAATGAAATGACACAGAATGACTGGCTTTTTATATATATAATTTATATATTTATGTAGGGCTTATTTAGAATAATGTGCTTGCCATGGAAAGGAGTTATGTAGCCCTTTTGGTTATTATCCATCTGTAGTAATATAACAATATAAAAGTGTAAAGATACCACTTCAGAAAATACATAAGGCAAAGAAGGAATGAGAAGGATGAGTAGATAGTGGAGAGGAAAGATATCAGCGCTTATCTAGCAAAGAGACTTAATTGTTGTTATTTGGTGTCTGTTGGTTGAAGTGATGATCTCCATCTTGATCAGTTGGGAGTGGGGGAAGCCTCCAAAACACAAAGTTCAATGGGTTAATAAATGTTAAGGTTTATGTCAGACACCTCCTCCCTTACTGAGGGGTCAGTTTTACACTGTCTGATGTAACACTGTGGATCACATGCAGTCCTCTGGTGGAAGGCCCCAAAAATTAGTCAGGAGCCACTCTGGGGGTCTTTGATGGTTTATGACACCTTCAAAGACATGACAGCTGCCTCTCATGACAGAGTGGTTGAGCCAGTTGTGTCCCATCAGAAGGGATGAAAACCTTCAGGCCTGTGTGTGAATGCCCTGGTCCTTCCCAGGGAAAAGTTGTACAGCTGAGCTTGTTATCTAAGGGTAATAAAAAACATTATCTGACCTCTGCTTCTTACCTGCCTTCTCACTCACATGGCTCAAACCTCACCTTGTGGCCTCTGCTGGTGGGTGCTCACCCTCTCTGCACCCGGGCTGTGACCTTGCAAACCCAACCTTGGCAAAGCACCCGCTGCTATTGCAAATGGTTGATTGAGCCACTAACATTTCAGTCCTCCATGCCATCCTGCTATGGAAATGGTAGTGACTAAATAACAGAAATTTTTATTTTATTTTTTTTTACTCTGGTAAATTTAAAAAAATTGAAATGCACTACCTAGGTTTGTTGGGGCACTAAGGTTACTGTACATGTTTCTATTAAACAGCAGCAATGTCATCTTTAATATTCTGACAGGTTGTTAACAGCCTTTGTGTAATTGTGATTTGGTATCTAATGAAGTCTATTGAGAAGCTGCCACTGGCTAGAGCAGGATTGCATCCAGGTGCATGGCTTTGCATGGCTGTATTCTGTGTGCATATCATAAGTCCAGAAAAATATATGTATGTATATGCAAACCTCATATTTTGTTTGTGTTTTGAGTCATGATTTTAATCTTATAGAATCATAGAATGGCTTGGGTTGGAAGAGACCTTAAAGACACCTTACACTAGAGCAGGTTGCTCAAAGCCCCATCCAACCTAGCTTTGAACACTTTCAAGGAAGAGAAACAGTTTCTCTGGGCAACCTATTCCAGTGTCTCACCTCTACATCTATTCTGCATCTATACATCTGTTTATCTGTCTTAATCTCTGCATCTGCTTGTGCTAACTACTTTGTACAGTAACCTGAGTTACTTTTGTCTTCAGTACTACATTGTATAGTGTGGGGATGCAGTTTATAACCCCTGGTACTGGGGGAGGTTTTTTTGTTGTTTTTTTTTGTTTTTTTTTTTTTTTTTTTGTTTTTTTTTTTTTTTAAGAGTTTATCTCAATGCTCACCAAAAACCTTTCTGGAAATTTCTAGTGTGCTAAATCTTCAGAGATTCAACACCATTGCTGGCTTTGTTTTTAGGACAGCAGTAGGTAAAGATGAAAATGTGGCTGAATTCCATCCACCATATTCAGAATTGTTAGAATCTACAAAGCTTACATTTTCCTACTACTGTCAGGAAATGTAAGTACATTTTGCAGTTTAGCACAAAAATTTATGGGAGCAAAAATTATGTGGATTTGTTACTTTTCTTAGGGTTTACTGCAATTCAGTTCCTTAGTAAACCATATGCTGTCCTTTAACCAAAAGAACAGATTTTCTGTAGCTACTATAGCTATTTAGAGTTATAATTTTGTTTATTTGCATAGTGAGTTAGGAAATCTACTTGGATATTCTCATGCATAATATGATTTATTAAATTTAAGGTTAAAATCAGGGTTAAAATTATCCAGTTGAACACTGTGACCTTAATACTGTCTTTGTAAGTTTCCTTAGGAGCTTAGTGCATTCCAATTTATACTAACTTGAGTATAACCCATTTATTTTTCTTTGACCCTTTTGTCTGCTAAATGATTTACTCATGCTGCATATTGTTTTCTTTTAAATACTGTTAAGTCTTTGCTTGAAGCAAAACTGCTCTCCAGATTTTCTCTTGGAGGTAATTTGCTCCAGGCTATTTTCTAACTTTCTGAAATGTAAAGTAGTTACAGTTCAGGTTTTAATTGTATGTCTTTTTCTCCTTTTCAAGAATATGCTGCCTGGACAGATCACTTTGTTATTTAAAGGGCTGATAAATGTGTCTAAGTTGTATTAATTTATGTGGCAATAGAATTCAAATTAATGCTAACCAGAAGATCTTTAAATGCATGAATAGTATGAAAGGTGTAATTAAATTGCTCTGAAAAAAAATTACAGGATATTTCATGAATGTCAGTAACATAGTTTTAGCCCTTAAATAATTTTTCTTTGCTACATATACTTTTGAGGATTGTGTCTACCAGAACCTTAAAAATGTGTGTCTTGAGAAAACAGTAATTTTTTCCCTTCATTTGCCCATTTGGGTTTGTGCTAATTTGTGAGGTTCATATTATCCTCCTAAATTATGCTTTTACAGATTCCAGAAAGTTCACAGTGTCATTATGAGAGAGAGGGGTTTTTGAGCTATGTGCAGAACATTTAGGTAAACACTTAGGCTGATGAGGAGACTTTTTGTAGCCGGTGATTCCTGTTAAGAGCATCCCAGAGTTCCTTGGTTGAAGACAAACCTGAAAGATTAGCCCACTATAAAGGAACAGACTATGGCTGAAGAATTTGCACAGTTGAATTTTTTGGAAGAAAAATTGTGTGCTGCGTGCAGAACTACTCGCTTCAATTAATCAGTGTTAAAAAATGGTTAACATCATCATAAACTGGTTCAGTCACTTGTGGAAGAGTGTTGAACTCTTGCTCATTGCTCAACATGTGGCCCCATCAGGGGTGAGTGGAGCATGATTTCCCATTCTTCTGGCCACCTTCTTCATAGTGTTGGGCCACTGTGATTTGCTGATGTCAAGCCACTGTTGGCTCATATTTGTCCTAGCATGCAGGATGGCCACAGGTCCTTTCCAGACAGTTGCTTTTCAGCCAGATGTCTGGAGCTCTTCTGCTCCAAGTGCAAATTTTTGCACTTCTTGCTGAACCTCCTGAAGTCTATATAGATTTTTTTTTTGGACATTTTGTGCCTCCCCTTAGTTTGCAACTTGGAAGTGAAGCACTGAGTTTGTAATGTTAGTTATCACTGTGGGTGTTTTAGATGTCTTGCAGTCCACAGTGCACAGTGAATATACCCTAAGCTTGGCTGGCACCAAAATGAATTTTCTGTATGTTATTTCATTAATCAGTGTATGTTCTTGGCTACCACCAACTGCCAAAATCGTTTGAAATATACCAAATAGCCTTAGGAATTTTTGCTTCAAGAAAGACTTGTTGATTTTTTTAGTGAGAAAGATGGCATTTTAATCTGATAACTCACATAGCAATGGTGGAATTTAGTGTGCCATGGACTTGAAAGAAATCAATATTCTTTTTAGCTTGCATTAAAAAAAAAATTATAGGTTCTTAGCAAAACCATATCATGTTGAAACTGCCATTTTCCTTTCTCTGTGGAGACTATAAAGTTCAAGTATCATTTCTGGATACTGGGATTTAAGCATGGGCTCTGTAACATTGATGACTGACATGATTCAGCTGTAGATTTTATTTTATTTCACCAGCTGTAGGTTGGTAGGAGAGACCCAGGTGGGACTACAGTCCTCTCACACCTGCAGGGAATGGGAAAGGTTATGTTCAAGCACCACCTGAATGTTGTCACTTGGGAATCCACTGCTGCAGCCATAGAGGCATGGATTCATTCATGCAAAAGCCCACAAAATGTACTGCTCACCATTTCTTTTTCCAAGTCATGGAGATTGAAAGGTGGGTTTTCTTCATTTTTCAAAGGGAAGATGAACTGTAGAAAAATCAGTGATTTCTATAGGACTCACAGGAAAATTTTGGCAGAGGTGATAAGTCAGTCTGAGAGTTATATTAGTTCTTATATGCATGATAGATTCTACGTAAGGTTTAAAAAAAGGAGAGAGAAGAGGTATTCTAGCTTGGATTTGGTGGCAGGATGCATATTCATCCTAAAAATAGCTTTCTGTCATGGAAGAGCTTTCTGTTCGAATTGGACTAATCTCTGGAATGTATCTTCCTTGAGATAAAGTTGTTCTCTTTTTTCTATTCCATTAATTACTCTCTCAGACAGTGAAAGTGATCCTACTTATTAGAAATATCCCATATGGTTAAAGTGCCTCTTGAAGTGCTTGGTGTACCTAGGTCAATGTAGACTGTAGGAGGCTGGAGAACAGTAATTTGTGGGGAGAAAATCAGGATGATGTAAGCAAAGGAAAGGCTCTTTGAAGCAATTAATGCATAAGGTGTTTGGTTTTGAACACTCAAGTCTTGTTTTGGAAATTAATGTATGGTACCCTCAAAGTGTGAAAACCATGGCATGGATATCTTCGTAGATTACTAAAGTAAAGAAGCAAAAATCCACACTGTGACCAATTCAGCTCCTGCTTTCAATTGTAGAGGTTCCCCTCCCCACAGTTTTGGCATTTGCCAGTTTGCATTTACCAGTTTACATTTCAGGGAGAATAAAGGTATTAGAAGTTCTAGTCCTTTCTATGATTATTAGAAGATATTTCAAAGTATTTGAAATCTTTTCTCTGGAGATCTGAATAATACTATCAATGTATTGTTACTGTAATATGTGGATTATTCATGTGCCCCACCTTTTGGGGACTCTGAGAGGGCTTTAGGCAACACATAAAACCTAAAGTTGTCAGATTCTTTTCATTTTGCTTCTTTCTGATAGTCGTTGTTTTTGTCACACAACGAGGAGCAGATTTACTAAAATTCCTGTTAATGCTGAAAATAATCACTCTCTTAGAAGGTGAACAGGACATTGGTATGTAGTGCCCAGAGTAGAATTAATCAGTAATATTTATTTGATCCAATCTGCTGTATCTTATTTTGTATTTAAATATACTGGATTTATTAAATATGGTATGATATATGTGACCAGTTGTTATTATTTCTCTTGGAGGTTTCTTTCAAATATTTTGGCAAAGCCTGTTTATAGTCATAGCTCATAGACAACTATAATTATACTCCAATTAGCAGATACTGAGAGACACAAACTGTTTCATTGCTTTGAATGGGTTGGTATTTTGGAAACTGGGAACTTTGGAGAAAAATAGTATGCAGTTGCAAATAAAAAAAAAAGAAGAAAACAGGCTGTCTGGCATTCTTTAAAGGAAGTGATTGATGCATGAGTCTGTTTTGCCTAAATAAGAAGTGAACAATTCTATTTACCCCTACATTTACTCTTCAGTTGAAGTAATAGATGCAATACATGATGGTGGTGGGGGGGATGTTGGGGGTTGGTTTTTTTTTCCCCTTAGTAGAGTTTTCCTGCCATATTATAATCATGGTTTTCTTGTCTTGCTTTCCATGCTTTTCAGCAGTTCTGAATTATGTATAAACCTCACATGTATAGGCTTTGTCTTGTCTTTCAGTTCACTTGCAAGATTAACATTCCTGTTGACCAAAGTTAAGCAAATGCAATGAAGGCTGATATTTTTCCAATGAATTATTGGAAATTGTTCCTGCCTGTGAACATCAGTATTCAGTGCACACTCGTACCAGAAACAAGTGCCTGGTCATTAGCTTCCAATCCTCTGTGTCTAAACTTGACACTTCCTCAAAAAAAAAAAAAATCACGGCACTCTGAAAGATACAGAGATCACTTTTGGAACAAGCACACTTGTTTTAGTGGGGCTTTAGAGAATTGGTTTGGAAATTGAAAAGCATTGCATTCATCACCATGCTCAAAAGAATGATTTATTCATGTGTTTCAGATAGAATTATTTTTCTCTCTCTCGAATGGACTGCACTTTGGGATATACAAATCATTTGAATGTGTCATACTAAAAACTGGTGGCTGGAAACTGTTGTCCCAGGTCCCATCTGGAAAGCATGAAAACTGTGGAAAGTTTCCTTTTCTCCTTTAAAAAAGAAAAAGGTCTTTGTTAGGATTGATTCCTGTGGTAAGCCTGTGTAGATTAATGTGAAAGTAAAATAAAGTGTCTCTATGGAATGGGTTGGACAGGAGAAGCAAAGTAACTGTTCCTCTATTAGGAAATTCACATAGTAATGGTTTCAGGAAAGGAAATTTATAAAGAGCAGAAAACTGCCATTTTGAAAAGGAGGTAGAAGGGAGAGCTACTCAATGGTTATTCATTCATGTCAGAGTTGAGAGATTATTTTAAATATGATTTCCCTAGTTATTTTATTTAGGCTGTCTCATTATGTTGGCTCTCAATGACAATATCTCAGCTTGCTACATAGGTAACTGGCAAAAGCATCATCAGCTCATGAACCAAAGAATCCAGCTTGCTGCAAACGGAGCTCCATGGAAGATGTGAAAGTAATCCTAATACTTCTGTAGGACCTGGGAGTTCTTCACCACACCCCAAAATGTACTTGCTCAAATCAGGCATTTTCAAATTAATTTCTTTTTCCGTCACTTGTAATGCGGAAGGTGCCGTCTGACAGCCCTGGAAATTAAGTCCTCTATTTCTCCACAGGACAGGTATAGCAAGGGCAGCAGCAATGCAAGCTTCCCCACACTGTTCTGCCAATGTTCCTCAGCCCAGTTCTGAAGAAGTCACTTCTGGAGGTGAGTGGGTGGAAGAGTCTCTGTCTGTGCAGAGACTGCTGCAGGGCAGTGGTTCCTGCAGGATGGGCTGTTGGATGGAGGCTGGCCCCTTGTCTCGAGTGAGCCACCAGTCTTTAACAGATACCAGTTTATGTATCACAAAGCAGCATGGGCTGGATTCGTTGAGGTTGCATTATTCTGCTTGACTGTTGTCACAATTTGATATTTCTTCGTGGTGAGATGGCACCTGTACATTTTTTTCTTTTTGCACTGTTTTGTTGTTAAAGGCTTTGTCAATGCTTTATGTACACGTCTCCGATGTGGCATGTGAGCAAGTGAATGCAGCCTGGTTGTAAATGTGGCACAGAAAAGCAGTTACTGGTGGCAGCCATGTGTGCAAGAGGAGCTGTAGGGCACTAGACCAAGAGGCATGCTTTGAAATGTGCCAGAAATTGATAAGAAAGAGTATGTTGGTTTCTAGTATCTAAATGAACAATTAGGTTTCTGTTGCAAAGCCATATCTTAACCATTTCTCTTTACATAATTACTATGTAGTTTAGATATTAACATCAATTAAGCTGGTAAACTAATGTTCTTCTTTAGATTATTTTATAATTAATGTAATCTGCCTATCTAAAGCTAGACATGCAGCATTCTACACTATATGAAAATAAAGAGTATGTATTGCAGTTACAATAGATAGTAGTCATCCAAACCAGAAATACGTGATAAATTTTGTGAGAGGAATAAATGGCTGATGCAAGTTTTCAGAACAACAATAATGAGTGCTTACCAGTTTGGCAAATTAATTCTCCTATACATTCCTGGAGTTACTTAAGCGCTACATACTTCAAATACAGTGAGAAGTATTCTGTTTTCAGCCAAATTTACAACACTGAAATAAGTCTGAGAAAATGGGAAACAAAGGCTTAGCAAGACTGTTAGGTAATGGTGAATTACTTTTCTAGTTTCAAATGCTGTGTGAAGGATTTGCAATGCCTTGATTGTCATTTGTAGTTGAGGCACTTAAGTCTGTTTAACTCTGCTTCTATGGCTGTTTGTAAACAGGAGTGATAACAAGAGACCATAGTACAATTCAATAATTGTATAAATTTAGCATTGTTCCTGTCCGTATGAGATCATAGAGTAAGAAGAGTTAATTTTCCTAGTCAAAGTAGACTTCCTGAAGGTATTTCTTAATTTTTTATCTTAAAAGGATATGAATCAGAATAGTATTCATTCCATATACAGTTGGAATGAATGTTGAATGTTTTAGCTGTACAGCTAAAACAGTTCCTGGCTTTCATATTTTTTTAATTTTATCAGGTAGCAGGGCTATGGACTTCTGTTCCTAATTAAAATTAATGACAAAGTCCTGTTGAGAAGTCATTTGAGACTGATCCATAAAGTAGAAAACAGTTTGAGGATCCTTGTCATGAGAATACATGGCATCAGGACGTTCTCTAATAAGTCACATTATTCAGTGTTTGTATGGTGCCAATAAGTCATGTGGACTTGATTTTTTTCAGCTCTTTTGAATGCAGTGCAGATTGCTAATCTCTTACTGATGTTGACAAAGCTGTAGAGAGGTCCAGAGTTGGCCTCCCACACACCTGAAGCCCAGAATTTCAGCTCAAACCTCCCTCTCTGCCATGCAAACTTTTGAAGATAATTATATACCTTGTCACAATTGAACCTTTTTTTGTAACAGACATTTTTTTAAATTCAAGTACAAAAATACATTTTCAGGACAAGCACAAGAATGGTCATAGAGACTGTTTTTTTCACACAGTATTTATTCAGACCACATATTCGTCTGTCTCTGCATCTGCTTTCTGTGAATACTAATTAATACAGAGTCTGATTTTTTCCTGCAAATTTACTTTGAATAGTGGTGATCTAAAGTAGCACAAGTTAAGCCAGCATATGGCCCAGAGCATCCAGAGCTCCTTCATCCTGGAGTCCTCACTTACACAAGTCTGTTGTTTCTACTGCGACTGCTTGCATGGGAAGAGGCTTTGCATTATGTTCACAGTTACAGATCTTGATCTTAAAAACTTCAGCAATACTTTTAGCAACTTGTCTTTACCTCCAGTTATATCCTAGTGATTGTACAGCCTCTCAGAGCTTCTGCCCAGGGACTGGGAGTGGAGGAAGGTTAAACCAGTCTTTCAAGAATATATTTATATATTTTCCTGAAGGTACAGTAAATTGGCTTGAGGCTTCAGGCTTAACTGACAAAGTCTTTTTTTTTCACCAACCACTAGATAACAGAGTTTAAGGGACTAGTCAGAATTTTGGATCAAGAGTCAGAAACAGAGGCTGCAAAACAAGGAATAGGAAACACTTTAGGTTCACATTGAATAATGTGGGGTCTTTGCACAATTGGGAAACACCTCTGCTAAAAGGTTGTTCCTTTTTTGACTTTCTGTCTGTGAAGAGAATATAGATCTGTGTTTATAATAGATCCAGGAAGCACTTTGCTTATTCCCAGTCTTCTGGAGATACTTCTTGAAAAGCATTTCCATAGCAGGTTTGGAGTTAGGGTGAAGTACATTGGTCTGTTTGTAATGATCTGGAAGGAACTCTGTAATCTTAGATTGCTCAAAAGGAAGTGCTTATTTGAGGCACCTAGAAATTACTGAGATACAGCAGGAGGAAATGCCTTCTAATCAAAGCTTTATGCCACTGGCATGTGTAAGTAAAAGGGAGACTAAAGTACCAAAGCTATCAGAAATTAAATCTCATTGCTCAAATATCAGGCTGTGCAACTGGTTTCACAGACTTACCACATAGTTATCACAGGCTTCTGTCATGTTACTGTTTAGAATTATTTGGACTGTAGGAAGGAATTTGACACTTGTCTCTCTAGGTTTCATGAAGGACTGTTTTTACTGTCCATTTGTCTTTAGGTTCACAGTTTTAGTCCAGTGGTTTGTGACAAGATACTGTTAGCAATGACCAGCTGCATAACTAAGGATATGAAAAATTATTGGTTTTAAATTTGTTTCATATTCTACAGCAATGCTATGGCATCTGTAAAGGTTTAAGTGTTGCCATACATGGAACTCATTGCAGAGCCATCGCTGTGAGCTCTTTCAGGGCAGGGAATACATTTTTCTGTGCACACATAAAGCCAACCCTCCCTACATCTTTGGCTGTTCCGGTGATGCAGGTAATACGTATTTATAGCAGACTCAGTGCAAGGATAAAACAAGCAAATAGTCCCCTAAGTTCCACAATAGCAATTTCACCCATTTAATTATTTTCTTCTGTGTGCCTAGAAAATTTAGGCCTACTAAAATTGCTTTTGATAGTGTCACCATTAACCTTGTAGCAGAGTATTTGAACTCAGATGTTGGAAAGAGTTCAACCAAAAAAAATGCCGCTTAGACAGGATGAGACATGCAGACAAAAAATGAAAAGGTGATACAGAATGTAAATCCTCTTTCAGGAGCCTTATGAGAATGCCATCTGGTTATCATAATGACAACACAGGTAACCATCATTCTCTGCATTCCATAAAATCCTGACTCACAAATGAGTTGAGTTTTCACAAAGTCAAGCTATAAGATCAACTACAAAATCCCATGGTTTTGTTTTTGTCATTCTTCAATTTCCAGGAAGCCTGATGAGACCTAACAGCTCAAGGCATTGAGGCTGATGAAAGCTAAATTTTCCATACATTTTTTCTACTATACTATGCAGCAGATGAAAAATTAGCGGAGTAAATACTGAGACTCTAGAATTGTGAGATTTCCTGGGGCAAGAGGAAGGTTTGTTTGCATTTAAATACTGTTTGCAGTTTCTTTCTTAGGCTCATCTACTGTGCATTTGGAGTTGATAGTGAATTTCTCCTGCACTTGAATGGCTGTTGTGTCACAAGGCTGTGGATTTTTGTATGTTTTCTTTTGCTTGATCAAATACTCTAGGCTCTTACAGGGAGGTGAAGCAAATTAGGAAGTATGTTCTTTTATAAAAAATACTTAAGAACATGCTTCAGGAAAAAGAGAACTTAATTTGTTTTAAAGGACAGATGCATCTGAAAAGGCACTTAAATTTTAATCAATCCCTTAATTTTTATTAATCTGTAATGAAAAAAAACCCGAATGGTTAAAATCCCAGGAAATTTATTTGAATTTACAAGCTGAGTTAGCTGGAATTTAGAGGTTTTGCTGTAACAATTTATTATATCCTATCTGTGTGTTAAGTGCTGAATGACCTTGTGCCATTTATATTGCTCTGTAGTCTGTCAAAAGAAAAAGAGCTTAATTTGATAATTAAGTAGGAGAGAATGAAAAAATCTATTCTGGCAGTTTGTGACCAGCTTGGGAGAGCAATGTCCTGTTTGTTCTTTATGATGGAAGCAGTGGAGATAACTTAAGAATTACATTTATTCTGGATAGCAATTACTTTTTTAAATCTTTTTTTTTAATTCTGAGACTTTTTTTTTTTTACCAGTGTTTACATCAACATTGTTGGTTTTTGAGAAAGGAGTTTCTGTGCTAGTTTACTTAATTTTGTAAGAGTGCTGGAGTGAAGGCTGCCTATTTATGTCAGGTAGAGCACAATGGGACCTGTTCTTTACCCTCCAGAACTATGAAAAAACATTCAGAAGAATTGATGTGTAACTGGAAAGGAAACTTCAATTGTAAACAGGTTTTTGGGGTTGTGTTTCTCTTAGGATTTTGGGTAGGTATTATTTTTGTTTATTTTAATTGAGGTTTGGCTGCCAAGTTCTGAATGGTTGGGAATAGTTTGAAGGTCTGTTTGGAAGTAATTGATTCAGTATTGTCTCCTGCCCCACTCCTGCCTGGTGGCTGATGTGTTGTGCTGTCCCCAGTGGTGCAGAGGATACTGGGATTCCTTTGGGAGCCCTGTAGGGTGGGTGCTGCTAGATTAATGCTGATGCTGCTGCTTCCTTCCCTCCCCCTTCTTTCTTCTGCATCTCCCTCCCCATAAAATATCCTCTTGGCTGAATGCTTGTGCAGAAGAAAACTGATGTTATGGCCTGTGTACTTTGCCTTTCCTGGTTTTACAGCTGACAGTGCAGCGACTGTGACAAGTGCGTTGTGAACTTGCTGCTTCTGCCCTGGAACCTGCTAGTAAGTGTATAGGGATTTCTTGTGTGGAGTAATCTCCTTTGCTGGGGATAGTGCAAATGTGTGTTTTCTTGTAACTTGGGCTGCAATCTGCCACAAGTTCTGAGCAGATCTCATGCTGATTTTGAGCTGAACACTTCACAAAGTAAAGGAAGCTGGGAAGCAAATAGAGTTGAGCCTTGCCTGCAAGTAATTTTTTAATCTGTGGTGCTGCAGGTTTCACACTGATAAAGACCATTATTTTGTAGTGCATTCCTAATGATGGTGTTTTTCTTCCTAATATTTATACTCTTTGCTGGTGCCATTAGCTTGGTTACATAGAGTCTGTGTGCTGAAAGTGCTAAGAGGTGAGACTGTGTCATAGAGATCTATTCCACACATTGATCCTGCCCTTGACTTTCCGTCACAGGAACAGAATATGAATAAAGAAAATGCTACTGTGTTAAATATTAAATACAGAAAATGTCCCCTCTGTTCACAGCATCAGTTGTGTAGTATTGATGTGCAAAAGAAACAGCTGAACTGATGTTTCAGGCAGTTGGCTGTAGAACTGCATGGAAATGGGAGTGGAGGAGTGTCTGACACCAACAAATCAGGAAAAGCTATCATAAAAACAACCGAAAGCCAATCTAAAGCCAAGTCATCCTGTGGAGATTTATAAATAACTAGCACATCTGCTTCTCGCCTGACTGGGGCTTGCAGCTTAGCTTAGAATTTTCCTTGCAGAAGAGGAACTTGTTTTACTTTGTCTATAGATGGTGTGTCACCAGTTACACTGTGCTTCATCTGGACAGCCAAATATGCCTTTGTCTTTCCTTCTTTCTTTCTTTCCATGAGCCAAGTAAACATAAAACCTAAACCAAAGATTTGATGATAGGGAAAAACCTCTGTTGTTGCTCACTCTTTTAAAAGATTTGGTACTGTGCTAGAGGACAGAGAGCACTGTGGTATGAAATCAAACATTTCATTAGAGTCAGTATTACTAATTTCAAGTGAAGGTTTCCATGGGCTGTGTCTAAGACCAAGTATAATCTAAATGTTAGATGTCACTAAAAGTATGTGGTGAATAGTGGGATAGAGACAGAGATGCATAGTGGGAAGGAACAGAAGGCTTTAACAGGAAAGCTGTAGGGTGTGCTCGTTTATGATCACCATATTCTTTGTCCAATACCATAGAGGGAGAAAATCCTAATCATGCCAAGAGCTGAACAGCTGTTGCCCTTCTATACAAGCTGATGCCTTCAAGGGTACATTTACAGAAAAATAAAACTGGGAGTGTGGAATGGGTACACATAACAGGACAGGCTAAGCCAATTTGTCTCTAACTTTGCAATATGTATATGTGTACATATATGTAAAGGGTGTATATCTATGTATTTGTAGTATATGATTTTTTTTTCCTCGAATAAGAATAAGGTTTTGCATTTAATTTTAAATGTTTTCTCTTTGATCTGCCTCTTTAAATCTGATTGAGAACATCAGAATGTTCTCTTATTGGAATATAAACAGCTCTGCTATGCACATCTATTTTGAATGCTTTGGGATTGTTATGTGTTTTTATAGTAATAAGTTAAATAAATAGACCTGTATCAGCAAGTTTGAGGATATGAGCTTACTGTGCAAACATCTGTTGTATATATTTGATGTGTCCCCCTGCTTTTCCAATAAGCCTTTTGAAATGTATCTTTTCAGTACATCCTGCAGTGCTTGATAATGCTGACCATGGTTCTGTGATGACAAGCATAATATTTTGAAGATATTTCTGAAAGATAAATATATAAAAGATAAAATCTTTTATCTGTTCAGTTTTCATCTTCTCTTTCTATGTAGCTTCTCTTTGTCTCTTCGGGTGAAGTGCTTCTATTTTGAGGACTCCACAGAAGAAAAAATTGGTATACCGACATCTTAAATATTGCTTGTGGTAGCTTCTACTGTTTGAAGTTTTTGAGAATAGAGAAGGACTTGGCAGTACCTGAGTGTGCACATGAATGATTTCCTCCCCCTGCCCACCCCCACTGTTCTTGCTGGCAGATGGGCCTTGAAGGACTTTTGCCAGCAAGTGCAAGTCAGACTAGCCCCTAGGAGTGACTGATACCAGGCAGCCTTTCTGTCTTGCTGAGTTCAGCAGAACAAGCCTGTCAGTGAACCTGATCTATAATTTTTAAAGTTATTTCATATTTTTTGTCTCAGAAATCACAGTAGCGACAGAACAGAGTGTTTAGCTCCCTGTGAAAGTTGTCAAACATAACCAAATATGAAATTAAGTGATTGTTACAAAATAAATGCCTGAGAGAGTGAGTTTACAGTCTTAATGCTGCAATAACAAGTACCTTTTAAAGTATAATTTTACCTATTTTTTTTTTTTGTTAAAAATGTTCCCTTCTGAAAAAAACCCACAGATTGCAGGTTGGGACAATCTTCAGGATGCCAGTAAATATTGCTCTGTAGCACCACTCTCACTGCCAAAATAGATCTGTATAGAACTGTTGTGGTTTCACTCCCTCTGGAAGTCAAGCCCCAGGCTTGCTCACTCCCTCACCAGCAGGATCAGGGAAAGAATTCAAAGAGTAAAAGCTGGAAAACTCATGGGTTGAGATATAGACAGTTTAATAGGGAAAGCAAGAGCCATACACGCAAGCAAAGCAAAACAAAGAATTAATTCACCGCTTCCCATGGGCAGGCAGGTGTTCAGCCATCTCCAGGAGAGCAGGGTCTATCACATTGTAACAGTGACTTGGGAAGAGAAACATAATCACTCCAAATGTCCCCCCTTTCCTCTTTTTGCTCCCCACTTTATGGGCTGAGCATGATGTCACATGGTCTGGGATATCCCTTTGGTCACTTTGGGTCACCTGTGCTGGCTGCATCTCCTCTCAACTTCCCATGCACTCCCCACCTCCTTGCCAGCCTGGCCATATACCAAAAGCAGAAAAGGCCCTGGCTCTTTCTAAGTGCAGTTCAGCAGTAACAAAAACATTTCTAGGTTATCAACCCTGTGTTCAGCATAAATCTAAAATACAGCCCCATAATAGCCACTGTGAAGAAAATTACCCCAGCCAAAATCAGCACATTAACCCAGATTTAACTAGCAAATATGTATTCAATAATTAATGGCTTCTTTTTGTGTAAAATAATGGAACTTCATTTTGCAGATGAGCATTCCTCTTTTGTATTAATTCTCTTTGAATTCATATTCTCATTCCTTTTTAGTTGTTCCAAACCCTGAACACTTGATCTCTGCCTGACCTCCAACACTGTGGATTAAAAAAAAAGAAGTCCAGATGGTTCACTTCATAGAATGAGGGCACCTTTATTTGTAAGGCATTTACATGAGTTAAAAATCCAGCAAAGAAAATAAACTGTATTAATCAGTGGTCCTTAAAAATGATGTCTGCAGTTTCAGACAACCATGATTGTGGTGTGACGTTGGATAAGTATCTCCCAGACTTCCCACAGGCTGTCAGAGCTAACTGGGCTACCCAAGCCTGAAGAGCCTGATAGAAATCTGTCTTACATTGGTATGTATCCCAGACCTTCTGGTCTCTATTGCAATTACTGCAGTAGCAGGTGTTTTCTGCAGCTTTGTGGACGTGGGGTTTGGTGTCTGGTCATGAGAGAGTGGTTACAGAACACAGCAGAGGTCTGTGCCCTGTGTGCCCCTCATGGACAGGGGCAGGTATCTTTCAGTAATCTTGTGATGGGTATCCTTCAAACTGCAGAATTCCAGTCTGAATTCTGGGACTTCCTCTGTCTATGACCAGGCTTGGAAGAAGCACTGGAGATAAATAAGAGAATATTTTACAAAATTGCCAGTGACAGTACTGCTCTTATTCACATTTGATGTGGTTGTGATAATAATTGTGATGTATCAGAACTGATGGGTGACTAAAGTTTTTTTTCTTTGAAAAAGCTTCTTCTTCCTTCTTTGTACCAACCATAAAAAAAAACTAACCTCAAGAATAAAAATTTCCATGGACTTTGATAATGCAAAGATTATACAAATGTGTTGTTCAGCTCTGCCCTAAATCAGTATCAGATGCATATCTTGCTTGTTATTTAAACTGTGATAGCATGGAGTCACTAGGCACAGCTGGTTCCTTAAACAGAGGGAGGTGGTTTCTGCCCAGAGGAATGTAGTGTTAAGTATGAGACAAGAAAGAGACAGTGTGAGGCTGTATTAAAACAGGGGGAACATGAGATCATGATGACTGGTAAGCACAAGAAGCAGCTGTAATAGGAACCTGGCTGCCAAGTGTCTTTATTTTATGGTAATCCATTTGTTGCAGTGCCCTGAGGAATATGGTTTGTTTTAGCTAAGCTCCAGAGTGGAATGTGAATCGAGCTGATCATCCAATCTCTGAAAGCATTCTTCACATTGAAAATATTCTCACATCATTTTTTTCTGCAAATAACAATGCAATAATAATAATAATTACCTCTATAATAACTGAGCAACTGTCCTTATACTTGGTTGTGTGAGTGTCCTTGAATACCTTGGCACTCCAGTGATTACTCAAAAAAACTTAAGCCAGAGAGCTTTGCTGGTTACCACTGAGCTATGAAAACATTTCAGCAAAATATATAGAAATGCACCTCAGGAATCTACAACTTAAATATGCAGAAAGAGAAAATTCATGGCAGTCATCTTCTTTGGAGAAACTTAGAGGGCTTCACATGGGTGACAGAGTCCGTTTTAGCATGAGTGGATTTGACATGAATGTTTTTATGTTTGTTTAGGAGATATGTACAGTAAAATTTGTCACTGTGTTGTGTAGTTTGAATGTAATGCAGTAAATCTATAAGCCTTGTCATGGGGGCCTGACATGCCTTAAGTGCTCTCTCTGTCCACAAATGGCCCTTTAGTGAGGTAAAGGACTGGTCATGCATGGGCCAGGACAGAGTAAAGTGCTCTCCAAAGTGGCTTTTCTGCAAAGATGTTATTTTCTTGTCTACTACCACTTTCCAGGCAGACTCAGTCTCTCTCTAATGGAATTCTAAGCCATAACTGATTCATAATCTATCCTCAGAGATTTTTTATTACTCTCTCAGTTATTCCTAGCTAAACTGTGTTTGAATTGAGTTCAGCTGGTCTCAGCAACAGATGTCAGGTATCACTAAATAATAAGGGGTCATGTAGGAGAAAGCCAAAAATATTCACTCTTTCTATAATCTTGACCAAATTAATCTTTTACTCACTGCATGTTTTTCAAAATAGTTTTGTATTTTTACTGTTAGTGAAATACTGGGGTATACATAACATATGAATATTGTTGTGGAATTGAGTAAAATTATATTGGGAATGTGTATTTTTCCAGTTTACTTTTAATTCATTTTCACCCATTATTAAATTTAAAAATAAGAGAATTACAAGTAGTGCCATAAATCAATATGTGTCCTGAACTGCAGAGCAAGTAATTTTTATAAGAGGGCAAGCCCCTGTGTTTATAATAAATCAAGTTCATTATCTTTTCAGCTTCCTGATTAAAGTAATTAGTCATTTATGCTGATACAAAGCCACCAGTGAATTCTTTGCTTTGTTTCACAAATATTAAATCTTAACTTGTTTTGTAAGGGTCATTGGTTAGAAACAGCTCCACATTGTGATGTAAATTTGTTGCTTTGTTAGTGGGGAAGTAGTTTGTGCCAACGCAAATTAATACACCAAGCAAGTCTCCTGCACTTGGAAGGACCTGCCTTTGAGACTGTACCCTGCAAAGGAATTTCAAATGCCCAATAGCACACAGCAGGTGGGGCTGGGCAGGGCACTGGGGGTGACTGCTGCTCGGTGCTGAGGCTCTCAGGTCACTGAGGGGCTGCAGGCTGTGCAGCAAGGCTGGGTGGGCTTCCCACTTGTGCAGCGGCTGTGCTGACGGCTGCCCATTCCCACCAAGCACTGTGGAGAGCTCTGGTTGGTGTCATTCCCAAATATTTGGGAAGCTGAGAACTGAATGTGCTTTTATAACTGCAGAATACCACTGTTACCTGAGGGGCTTCAGTTCAGAATGCCTCTGTCACTCCAGCTGGGTATTAAAAAGGTCCCTGCCAAGCAAAAATTAGTGCTTTAGAGAAAAGCATGCGTGAGATTGTACTTCTTCCTGCTCTTCTTTAGCTGTTGGTAATGTGAAAAATGCATATTTTATGATTGGCTTTTCGCAAATATTAAATTGAATACTATATGTATTATGTTATATTGATTAGAAGTGCTGTATTAACATTTTAATAGTATGGTAAATGTAGTTTTGTAGTTAAAATAGAACCTATGTATGTGGGGTTTTTTTTTACTTACTCAAGCAAGAGATGAGATAATGAAGAAACTCTTCACACAGAGATGACAATGATGGGGGCCCATAAAGAATTACTGCCTCCTTATCGGAAAAGACAAACATTCTTCCACCTTCTCTCTGTCTTTATGGAACCACCAGGATTAAGGGGAAGAAGTTGACAAAAACCAGAAAAGTTCTTAATTTGCAAGGAAATCATGCATCATGTATGAGATGTATGAATATGCAACAGGCTACTGCTTTTAAAGATTATTCCTTTGTTCACAAGGCATGCTTATTGGGCTTAAGTGCCCGAGAGCATCCGGACGTCCGTAATTCTTTGCTTTTTATTGTCTTGTAATTGTCCTAACTCTAAATTTTCATTACTCTAATTGTATTACTATTTTTATAACCATTTTATTATTATTAAACTTTTAAAATTTTAAAAACCAAGTGATTGGCGTTTATAACAGTAAGAATAATCTCTTCTGGGATAGGGTCAAACACAGCTTAATTTTCTGGATGAAAACAGTTGTGGTACTCCAGAACGTTTCTCTATTTCCAGGCATCAGTTCTGACCAATGTGTACTTGGGATCCTATTTGTAAAACTTGCCCTTACACTGGAATAAGTCGATAGATCGAGGGCAGAAGTTCAGAAGTCTCCTGAGTTGTTTTGTGGATTTTAACTAGGTGTGCTTATGCGCACAGGTACAGTGAAGTAGTAGGATGAGCCTGATAATTTCAGTATAAATCTAGCTTTTCTTCTGAATGTCAAGTGATACAGGACCTGTGAAAATGTAACATTAGAAAGCACCTAACGACCTTAACTGCAACTCTTACTTAAACAAAACAAGTCTTTTTTTTCTGCTTTGGTTTCTTTGTACTGTTCCAATTCAACGGTAATTGTGAGCCTCCAAATTCTTTCTTTTCATATTAGATTACATCCTTTACAGTTAAAATAAGGGAAACCTTTCCAGCAGTTTTTTTGGTCACCTGCTGTGCAAACTAATAATGCCATGCTAATCTCAAAAGGACTGTCAGTCACAGTCACATTTGAATTTCAGTGTTTCAGGAAGGAGACAATCAAGAGAGTGAAATTAGCTGAACGAGGCTATGTTGTACTACTTGTTTTTAAAATCTACTGTCAATCAAATACATCAAGAATGGGAGGTGTGTTTTTAAGGAGGTACAGATTTGTTTCCAGGATTTTTTGTGAATTTTAATGGTGCAATATTAATAAGGCAACATAACTATAGGTTCTTTTTTCTTTTAGCATATGTTCCAGTGAGAAATAAGTAATTTCTTTTGGGGTGAGGATTTGAGAGATTCAGCTTGTAAAAGGGGGTAATTGTGACTAAGTGCAGGTTAAGACATGAGCTCTGGCATTTATTTTCCTGTTGTTAGTGATGAAACACTGCACAATGTTCACAAGGAAGTTTAAATGTGCTTTAGAGAAAGACTTTTCAGATGCTAGGACGAAGAAAATAGTTATTTTCAGAGATTTCTAAGCATTCTAGCATTTTCCACGCTAAGCAAAAGATGGGCTACAGGAAGTTGTCTAAAAGGATGAACAATGTAATTTGAAAAGAAAATAGGTGCGAGTGGCTGTTCACCACCTGGATATTAATGTAGACAATTATCAGGTCTTGCCTTTCAAACATTATTATGTTAGGGCAAGAAAAAAGCCTATATTGTATTTTATGTGACCTTTCTAATACTATATATACACATATAGATTTGTGTTATTTGTCTCTAATTCACCAAATGTTTCTTATGTGTGGCTCAAGGCATTTATTTATTGCAAGGCTTCAAGCTGTGGTAAGCAAGGTCATAGATTAAGAATTGATTTCCACAGTTGCTCTAGCATACAAACTAAATTTCTCTTGGTTGGTTATAAAAACTACAGCTGGGTATAAATTCAGCTTTTCAACACTGTTTTGAAAATGTTAAAACAAATGAGAAAATACTCTGGATGTATTGCATGTTTCATTTAGACCTTCAGCTAAAACTTAAGGAAAACAAATTGGTTTTGTGCTGCAAACTGCTAAGTAAAACTATGCCAATAATAAAGATTGTGGGTTTTTAATTTCACTTGTTTTTTCTTGTAATGGCTTTTATTTTTTAATTCAGATTTCCTGTACAGTTTCTGTCAAATCATGTTTTGATCAATATCTTGATTAGTCCTTTTTTAACTTTATGCTTCTAGAGCCATTGCTAATTGCAATAGGAATGGGGTTTCAAAATGAAATATAGCTTATCTTCTTTGGAAACAGACGTTCCTACGAGAAATAGAAAAATCCTGTTGTTTTATTAGCATTGTCTCTAATGTGAAACACATGATTTTTTAAACTGAAGACTGTATTTAGACTGAACTGAAAATTCACCTTATCAAGGAGGTGTTTTTGTGGTTTTCTTTGTGGATTGTTGTGTTGTATTTTGCTTTTAAGGTGTGCTTTCTGTTGGTAACAGCAGTAGAGCTTAACTGTATGCAGAAATCCATTTGTGTAAATGTCAAATTTACTCTTTCGTGAATCTTTGCAGCAATACACAGATTCCTACTGACTACACAGTAAATCTCAAGGTGGAGAAATTGGCTTCTTAGACACATCTTTCAAGAAAATATTTCTGCTATAATATCCTGCCCTCTATTCTCAAATTAGTATGCCTAGAACAGAAACCATAATATGTAGTTTGTTTCCAGATCACTGTCAACATCATCAGGTGGCTTTAAAAAATGCTAGCTTGGCCTCTGCTGTTTCTCCGCGTGCCATAGCTGCTGTTTCTGCTGTTGGCAGAGGAACCAAATTGCAAGATTATTTTTCTAAGATTACAGAGGATATTGTGTTAGCTTGATGGGAATTGTTTTGCAGTGCACAGCCCTCACTTTACCTTATGGCACTGGCCCACAGGAGAGTAGTGTGGCAGAGGTTTTGTGGTACTCTGTTCTGCTGAAACAATGACTGAATTGCCAACCCTTTTGCACATTAGTGCATGAAGTAACTTTCTCACAGTGGTCACAATATGTATATAAAGAAAAGCAGTTGGAAAGTGAAGTGCTATGTGATGGGAGCAGTAAAACAGTTGGTGAGTAAAATAGGTAAGGATTTGAAATATGAACTTTATTAAGGAGAACGTGTGTGGAAATGAAATACCTCAGAAATCACTCCTCTTGCCAATTCAGATGGATATTTTTGAGGAATGAAGTTGTGAAATTCATCTGATCTTTAATGATCTTTTTCCCCTCCCTGAATTGTATTTTACAGGATTAGAATAGTCAGATCTCCTTTCATGGATGTTCCCAGCAAACTGCTTAGCACTTGACCATATTTTGCAAAATTTTGAGTGGCAGCTTATTTCAATGTATTGGAAAGAGAGGATTTTGTCAGTTTTTTAAATGTTCATGTCTATAACAAACTTCCTTTTGACTTGATTGAGATTTCCATATGGAGATATCTCAAAAAATGCAGCTTTGTGGTGAAATACAGTGAATCAATTCAACTCGGACTTTCTCGGAATAATAAAGTCTCACTGAAAGCCTTGTTAGGAAGGAATTCCGATTATCAAGTCTGGTAGTCAGGGAGGCTTGTTGTTAGTGTATTACTGCAGGACAACTCAAGCATGGTCATGCTTGACTGAATACAAGATTTATGCCTATTTCTAAATTGTAGATCTCTTTTTTTGAAAGAACACTGAAATATGTATGAAGAAATCTGGACCGATTCATTAACTTTGAATAAATTCCTACAACAAATGAGTGAAATGAAGAGAAAGCAAAAACAACTAGCTTAGCAGGACTCCTTGTGTGAGGTTGGCTGCCTGCAGAGACATAGGACTACTAAAAAGAAGTCACTGATAATTCCTTATAGATCCATTTGATGGTAAACTTTGAGAAACATAACCTTTTCAGAAGCAGATATGGCACCATCCTCCAAGATTTATGGGCAGGAGTTGACTGTGTACACCTGTAAACTCCTAGCAGCAGCCTAGGAGTCTGGCCTTATGTAGGAATCGATTGAGAAAAATTCTGTTTGAAAAGGTACACCCACAGCATGTATTTGAGACTACTGGGGTCTTTGAGTTAGCAGAGAGGTGTGCTACATTCCCAAAGATGATCAGAGGGCTGGAGCACCTCTCCTGTGAGGAGAGGCTGAGAAAATTGAGGTTGTGCAGCCTGGAAAAAAAGAAGGCTCTGGAGTGACCTCATTGTGTTCTTCCAGTACTTGAAGGGAGCTGCAAGGGAGATGGAGAGGCCCTTCTAGCATGGCTATATATTGACAGGACAAAGGGTAATGGGCTTAAAATGAAAGAGGGAAAGTTTAGGTTGAATATCAGGAAGAAATTATTCTCTGTGGGGGTGGTGAGACACTAAAACAGATTGCCCCTAGAAGTTGTGGCTGCCTCATCCCTTGGAAGCAATTGAAGACAGGGATAGGGCCCTGAGCAACCTGGTCTAGTAGAAGGTATCCTTAGGCATGGCAAGTAGTTGGAACTAGATGGTCTTCAAGGTCCCTTCCAATCCATACCAGTCAAAGATTCTGTGTCTTGTGTCTTCCCTTTGCATTTTAATTCTGGCATGTTTGTTATCTCAGCACTTGATTTGAAATGTAGAAAACTGTGGTCTTTCTGACTTTAATTGGATAATTAAACCTGTCAAGTTCCCTAAAGACTAAATGTGTGCAATTGTAAATATTCTTATAATACTGTGATTTTTGTAACACAATTTGTGCTTCTTCATATGTTGTTATCAAAATGTACATATACTCCAGTGGTAGTATTAGAGTACACTAGTGGGGATTAATACTGCAAAATCCAATATCTGCAGCCGGAGGGTGAACCACATCATTTCAGAAAGATCAAGGGACTGCAGTCATTTACATTTGATTGGTCTTTCTTGGATGGATATGCAATTTCTCTGCACCCCACTGTACAGCACTTGGAGCCAGGCTCTGGTCTGAAGAAGGCAACTAATGACAGTAATTATCTATTGCTCTTTCTTCTGCACATCTGCTCGGCAGTATAACTCCTTGGCTTGGGTTAAAACAGTGCAAAGGCTTTTTTAAACACTCAGAGAGAAAAAATATGTGTAATGTAAGAAGTTACACATTCCCGACTTCATATTTCTGCCACATGCTGCCTTGCTGTGACATGGATGGTTCTGTGAACCACACTGAGGTAGAAATTGTGAACAACTGGTCTTGTTGAGACTCTTCCTGAGCCTATGTTGAGTTCCGTCAACACCAGAAATATCTTCCCTAAGACTTAAGTAAACATGTTCATTGGGTTTTTTCCCTCTCATGATAGTATTTTCATCAAGGACCAGATGATGGTTGGCTCACATGTAGCTTTATTCTCTTATGATGGTGGAAAATGAGACATACTGTATCATCTTAGCAGGGAGAAGTATTTGAATGAGCAAGACGATCAAACAATGAAACTGTGTGACCAAAGGAGCCCTGTAATGTAGGTTTCAAATTTTCTGTAATTTAAAAGTATCAAACTTGTTGCTGCATTCTGTTGTAAAACAACTCACACCTTATTCTTCTTTCTCTACTGTGGAATTTTTCCTTTGTGGAAGGGCTGACTTGAAACATTTCAGGTTTTTCCTCTCTGTTGTATAAGAGGTAAACAGCCAAGCATGAAGCAATTCCCACTTCTGTGGTTATTCCATTGCTGTGATTACATTTCAGCAGCTCTAGATTTCAGTACCGTTGCATCCTTTTGCTTTCAGTTTTGTGATTAAAGTTTTCATAGCCAGAAAACAGAACAGTAGAGGGTTTGGAAATGACTAACAGTGCTCCCCCCACCACCTAAAGGTCCAACTATGCGTGAAAGGCTGTTAAAAGCAATATTGGTGCGGATGCAAAGTGGGAAGAGACATCAAGCATGTAATAAAGAACAATTAATTTGTTTCGCAATGAAATGTATATAAAATAATAAATTATTTAAAAACAGGTTTTCTTCTGTCTATCTTCTTG
Source organism: Anomalospiza imberbis (assembly GCF_031753505.1). Classification (NCBI taxonomy): domain Eukaryota; kingdom Metazoa; phylum Chordata; class Aves; order Passeriformes; family Viduidae; genus Anomalospiza; species Anomalospiza imberbis. The sequence goes on from NC_089684.1 coordinate 54,580,399, forward strand.
TAATATCAGTTTTCCATAAGAGTAATAATAGTAACTTTGTCTCAGTGAAGACTTTGGTTCCAGTTACTGTCTTAGTAATCTTCCACTGAAATGCTTGTATTTTTCAGTGCTGATACTTAAATTTAGTAATCAACACTTATGCCTTGACTGTCTTGAAATGTATTCCTTCTACACCTACAGGTTATAATAAAGGCATGCAGACTTCATTCAGTTAATCAGTATAAGGCAAAAATGGATAAGATACTTGATGGATTTTTCATAAGGACACACATTTTTGTTTACAGACAAGTGAACATACTAGGCTGTGCAACAGCTGTATCTAAGTAGATGTAGAAGTAGGCATTTATGCTGGGCACAGATTATTTTTTTTTCAACATATGCAGGCATAAGGCTGAGGTGAAAATGTAATGTTTAGTTTCTAGACAGTGTACAATGTCCTGTGGTCAGTTAGTTTATACAAACATGTTTCTGTATTACTGTGCAGGAGGACTGTAGCATTCATTATAAAAACACAGATCTCAGCAAAATAATATGATCTTTCCAAAAGCAAACTTGCAAGAAAAGTTCTTACATTTAAAGTGCTGTGGTTGACTTTTTAAAATTATGGTTAAGTGTTCATCTGACCTATTTGTCTAGAAAAAGTAGAACTAAATCCTGTGACATTGACACTAGAACTTTGATCATGGGAATCCAATATTCATTGCTTGAGGGCGTTTGCTTTTATAAACAGGAACTGTGATTGTTAGTGTTCTTCTGAGTATCTAAATCAGCATTTGGAGTATGCATATTTCAGGTTTAAATACACAGCCAGAACTTGATACTATTACTGATGTATTCCATTAATTTATTTGGTAAGTATTTTTATATTTTTAAAATAAGGAGTATGGAATTTTTTTAATCAAATTTTTGCAACGGATACTTCATCACTAAAAATCAGCCTTATGGGGGATCCTTTCTGAGTCTCTGCTCTTTGGAAACTGCAGTAGCCCACCTTCTGAAAAGCACGCAGGCGGGATGAGAAGAATGCCTTGAATTGTGGATTCAAGTTTAAGACGAGGTGTCGGCAGCGTGAGATGGCTGTGCTACAATTTTCCCTCCACTGCAATTCTGCTCAGTGTTTTACAGTGCCATGCATGCTCTGTTACATGGCATTCACCTACACAGGCTCAAGCAGCGGAAAATCAACAAAAACATTCAGATGCTGAGAGAGATGCTTGAAGAAGCTGAAGAAATCAAGTTCTTCTGGTGTGAGACTTCTAGGTATGCTCTTCTTTTTATCAACAAAATACCATAATACTTGAACTATTGATTTTCTTTTACCTGGTGTCTGAATGCAGATTTGTTTATAGTATTTATTGTTTTCTTGTGACAGGAAGTTGAAGAAGGGAACTCATGTTGAATGCAGGGCAGTTGATGTTAATACAATTTTTTTTCCTTTTTCCACACTTTCAATAAGACACAGTTGCATGGGACAGTTTGAATGCTTTCCTAGTGACATGGAAAAGCAAGAGAAGGCCACAGACTTGCAAACAGATATTAGTTGTTATTCGCTCATTTGAAACTGGCAAGGAAACAGCTGCTACATTGCTCCATGACTGGCTCAAAGATACTAATGATACCTGAACAGTTTTATGTATCCCTTCATTCATACGCTTGATCATTGTTCTCTCGTTGTGTTTTCTGTTCTTGGCCTGTCTGAGGTCTCTTGTGGCAGAGAACTCTTTTTGGGTGCATTTTTGTTCCTGTTTCCCTCTGTTTTAAAAATAATCATACTGCAAATCTTACTCTTAGATGAGCAGTGGAGCTCATTCTTGCTCTGCTGTCTAGATCATGAGCATCTGGCACATGATAGCTCTCTACTTGCTGCAAAACTAATCTAGTAAATCCATGCTGTTCTGATTGCTTTTTGTCTCATTTTGCCTCTCAAAGGCATATGAGGATGTTTCCTGACTCCTTAGTACTTATTTTAATTAATTGACAGTTATTTCTCTTTTATTCAGAAAGAGAAGGTGCTGGTAAAAAGCAGCTACATAGGACAGTAATAGCAAAGCAATCAGCTATTTAGGCGCAATTTAAGGGAAAGAAATTTTGTTCCCTTGATGTCCTTCTCTTAAATAAAACATGAGGTGGGTTTATTCTTTTGTTTGCACCCATTTTTACACTTTCCTTCTTAATACTCATCTGCAGATCAAATCCATTGCTAAACTGAAATGCTCTCTCTTTACCTATACTTAAAACAACCCTAGGAGTTGTATGAAGGTGAACCCACATGAACTGTGTGCTTTCAGTCTGTGTAGTTGTTTGCAAACTGCATGTAATTTGGTTTCACAGTACTCACAGTGTGCCAGAGAAGAGCTGATCATGTGGATATATGGTATATTGCTCCTAGTCCTGTCAGGCCGTGGGGGTGAGCATGAATCTGTGCTGAGGCTTTCCACCTAAATAGAGTCCTGCAATTTGGACTGATATAACCTCTTTATATTGGGTGGAGGGTTTGATCTATGAATCACCATTTAATTTACAAGGGAAAAGGAGCTCAGATACCCACTGAAGAGACTGTTTTGTTATAAGGAGCTGCAATGTTGGCTGTAGAACTAGCTGACACATAGTCTTGAAAAGTTGAATGTTTAAAGGAGAAATTAAATGAAATTAAATTAATCTGTTGTATACCAGTGGTGGCTCAATAGCTTTGTTTTTGTTTTATTTGAAAGATATCACTTGCTGGCTGCAGAGTGGGTGGATTCAGCTTCCTTCTGGAGCCTGAGCAAATCACTCAAGGAAGATCTTGCTTTCTGCTGCATCCTAAAGACAGTATGGAAGGGGAGAGCATCTGTGAGGTTGATTCTGGAGATGGACTGGGAGGTAGGGATGCCTGTCACTTATTTTTGTGTTCAACGCAGATGGGTGGTTACAGAAATCCCTTATGACAATGGACCTTGGAATTTACAAAAAGCAAATGTGATAAAGGTGTCTACAGTTCATTGATTGCATTTTGTCACTTTACAAGCAGTGAATAAAAGTTTTTCAAAACAGCTGTGTCTTAGAGGAAGTGGTACATATAAACAGTCCATGTTGTGAGTGTTGTTGTTCAGTCTGAGATGTCCCAGAGATAATATAAACCCTAAATACCTACAATAAAAGTAAAGCCTTTTTTCTCTTTCTTTGTTTCTCCTTTTTCTGTCTCCTGCACTAACTGTACTGCACACACTGTTTTGTTTGTATTTTTTAACTGGTCTACAGGAAACTGAATAATGTGATACTAAGTCTGTCTTCTATACTAGTGACCCATGTGTAGATGTAAGCTTTCACTGATATAAAATAAAGTCTTTGTTCTAGCTACAAGTTCTACAGGTGTCCTTTTGCAAGTTAGCTCACTTCATTGCTGTGGTTTATAATTTTCATAGTAGGGTGGAAAACTTCTCAGAGAGTGCAATACTACATATTTCTGCAGGGCTGCTGATTTTGTGTATAATGCAGGGGATCTTTGACAAGGTGTTTGGATAGACTTGTGTGTTTTAAATTCCTGGTTTAACACTGCTTCTTCTGAGGCTAACCAAGCAAACATCTGTAGTTTGCAGAAAGCCTTGAACTGCCTAGGTCAACTCACTGTTGAACTCAGAAATCTCAATATTACAGGAAAGAATGAGGCTCTACATTAAAGGGTTGTAATAACATAAGACTCAGCATGCTGCATATCTGTTTAATTGTTTAGATGTTTTCTGTAACTGAATTGTAATCATGGAGATTATTTTTTTGTATGAGTGTACTGTGCTTGTGCTAAGATGCCTTCTTTTGTGTTTAATAGTCCTGTAATTTTTTTCCTGGGCTCTTGATGTATCAGCAGGACTGTTGAGTAGGAGGAGCAGTTTCCACACTGAGTTTCCTTCACACAAATGAGTTGCTTCCAGACACCCATCAGTTGGGCTGACATGCAGATATGTATTCCTAAACAGTTTACTTTTTTTAAATAAAGAAACTGGTGGTTCAAGTTAGTTTTAATATTTCTGATAGTACTATTAAATAATTATTTTGTCATAATAATAATTTTGTCATAATAAATTGTAATAAGAACAGTGGAAGTATTTAGGCTCAAATGATACCTTTCTGCTTGGCAAATGAAGGGTAACAGAATCTTGGCATTGTCTTCAACATTCTGAGCTATTTGTGTTGCCCTCTCCCAAGTTTTGGAAACAGCTGAGGCCATCGTTCTTATGGTTACTCTTGAGCACTAGTTTAGGCCTTATCATTGTGTACGTCAGTCACTGGATCCCTGCTGCATTTTTTCATGGATTTCATGCCAATTCGAGCATGGAGGAATTGTTTCAGAGCTGAGGTCACTGACAGTTTTGTATTCCAGACCTCCTTGAGTTTGACCTTTTTTTGTTATAGTAAGTTATTACCCTTGATCCACATTTTTCTAACTTATATAGGCAAGAGTGAGTATGTACATTTAAGTATGCAGAATGAATAACCAGTTTTCTGGTTTGTCCTCTGCATTCTGGATTCTGAATTAAGATTGTAAACTCTAGAGGGAAAATTTACAGTTTCAGGGAACAGAATAGATTGTCATTGACATAAGTTGAATAGAAAACTGGCATGAGAGCAAAACCTGATCTTGTGTGTGCTAGGGCCATACTTCCAGGAGCATGACAGTATTTCTAGTGTACATTTATGTATAGTTATTTCTTGGAAAAAGTGTGCTTGCATGAGTAATAGTAACCACAGAGTGCCATATCGTATGTTTTCAGAAAGCAGGTCATGTGAATTACTGGGTAACACCTCAAGTGAAAAAAAATGCCTTGCTTCATCCCTTGTAAATAAAACAAAGATAAATCAAAATAAGCTAACCATAAAATCCTGTTCTAAAAGTATGAAAAATGGGTAAGAGTGATCAGTGTGGTAATCAGTCCATCAGGCATTCTTATCTGATGAGCAAGGGAAGCATTGGAAACTCACATGTTTTAAAATCAAGGGCAACTAAAACTTTGAATGTAGTTTGCTAAGTTTCTTGGGCTCTTTTTGACCCGTTTTTACTTATTTCTACTTTTGATATCTACTCTTTGTGGAGCCATATTAGCAAATTTTTCACTGTTTTGTGGAATGTGAAGTAAATAAAAATGTGACTTTGAGATAAAGTATTTTCTTTTGGAAGATAAAGGGCATGCATACTTTCTGAGAGAGTGTTAAAAAAGCCTGTATTCATCCTATGTATATATTATAAATGCAGATATATTTGATTTTCCATTTTGACATATTGAGATATGTACAGATCAAGCATAGATATATGGTTAAAATTAGACTGATTTCACATCTGAATTATGATGCATCAGAGATCTGAGACAAAACAGAAATGTGCCCATTTTCAACATGTACAGAACATGTCAAACAATTTACCAGTATGATGGAATCACCTCCCAAAACCAAAGTATGTTTTGTTAACTTGAGGTCTGTGGGCTATGATGTAGGAGTTTCTTGGGAACATAAAGTTCTTGTAAGACTCTATGAGTTTGGGGGTCAGAAGGCCTTAAACATTTTTTGGCTATTGTCAGATACAGAAAACATATTAACAAGTATAATACCCCACAGTTCATTATCCCTTGATAGAAAACAATGCCACTATTTTCAGGAACCCAAAGTAAGGCTCTTCTCCTAATTTTAATGTCAAAAAAGTACATGGATTTTCATAGGTGTAGGTGGTTTGTAACACTCCATAATGCCAATAAAAGCTAAGAAATCATGCTTGTTGAGCACGTAAATCAATTTGATACTGTGGAGTTATGGACTTAACTCTGACTTGGTTTAAAAACTAGCCCTAATATTAAAAGCAGTGCTGTGGGTATTGTATCCTTTCTTCACTTGATAATACTTCATAGGAGGTTTTGAATACATCTTAAATGATGCACAAAGAGGAACAGAGCTGACATTTCCACTGGCCTGTAAAGCCAAACTCAGTGAGCATCTTTATGATGCAGGCAAATAGAGTCTCCTGAGTAAAGCCACCCTAAACATGGTTGAGGAAGAGACAGGACTGTGATTGTTCACTGTGCAATGCATGAAATACCAATTACAGCTGACCTAGAACAGATGGGTACCTCTACTTCAAAGCTACGACTTCATAGCTTAAGTTGCTGAGGAGAAATTTCTTCTTTTCCCCAAATACAAGAGGTCTGTAGTGGAATGACCTTGGCTGTCTGCCAGGTGCCCAGCAAGCTGCTCTCTCATGCCCCCATGCAGCAGCACAGGGAGAAAAAGTAAGATCAAAGGATAAAGAGAGGACGTCCCTCACCAATTACTGTCACAGGCAAAACATACTTGACTAGAGAAAGATTAATTTATTGCTAATTAAAAATATAGAAATTAGTGATAAAAAAAAATCAAACCTAAAACCACCTTCCCCTCAACCCCTCTCTTTTCCCAGACAACTTCCCTCTTTCCTTCCTAACTTTCCTGCCACCTTCCGCCCTCCTGAACAGAGCAGGGGGAATGGGGAATGAGTTACTCTCAGTCCATATAATTTCATCTTTCCTGCTCCTTCTCCTTATGCTCTTCCCATGCTCTACTTTGAGGTCCCACTCAAGGAATACAGACCATCATGAGCTTTTCCAACGCTGGTCCTTCTCCACTGCTTCAGCGCGAATCCTTTCCTTGGGGTACAGTCCTTCAGGAATGTGCTGCTCCTACAGGCTACAGTTCTGGCCTGAAAAGCTGCTTCTGTGTGGGCTTCCTGCATGGGCCATGTGTCCTGACAGGAGCCTGCTCCAGCATGGGCTCTCCATGGGCTGCAGTTTCCTTTAGGGCGTCTCCTCAAGCTGTGCTTTGGAGTTCTCCATGTGCTTGCAGGGTGGATATTTGCTCCACCGTGGTCTTCCATCAGATGCAGGAGGACAACCTGCATTGTCACGGTCTTCTCTATTGGCTGCAATGGAATTTCTGCTCTGGTGCCTGCAGAACCTTTGCCCTTCCTTCTTCAGTGACCTTGGCATCTGCAGGGCTGGTTCTCTCATGTTTTTTCATTTCTCTCTTATAGCTGCCAAACAGATTTTTTACCCTTTCCTAAATATGTTATCACAGAGGTGCACCAGTGTCACTTGTGGGCTCAGCTTGGGACAGCAGTGGGCCTGTCCAACACAGGGCAGCTTCTGATCTCTTCCCACAGAGCCCACCCCCTGCCAAAACCTTGCCCTGAACACATACTCTTCCAGTAATCCTAGAGCAATACGGTTCTTCAAATGTATTCGTTATGGATTTGATTCAATTCTTAGGGTGTATGACACTGAGTGACTACTTTGATATGTTCCTAAATCAGGCATTGTAGAATTATCTGTATTTAGAGATGTTTCTTTGGAAACTTTTAATCCTTTTAGTTATGGAGTGATATGACTATTAATTAAAACTGACGATCAAGCTCAGTTACTGGTCTGCTTCCATTACTTGATTTTTCAACATTTAATCCTATTTGTTTTGGCAAAAATTCTGCCACATATTGATGTATATGTAGAATCAATACCATGACACACATCTTAATTTGCTGTTTGAACTGTATTTTAATAAGAACCTGAAGATTTGCTGCTGCACAAAAAATATTATGGGGAGGAGACTGGGGAGGGGTCAAGTAATTTCTGTGTTTCTGTTGCGTTGTTGATATTATGCCAAATCTGATTTTGGCCTGGTGTTTTCACTTGTAGCTCTTGTTCAAGTAAAAAATCCTTTCTGCATGTTAGCAAGGCTGCAATCCAGTTGCTATGGTATTCAGCATTCCTTTTTTTATTTTTAACCAATCGGCTGGCTTTTGTAATGATTCAGCCCAGAATAAGAAATTGGTCACATAGGCTAAAGCTGTATCAAAAGAGCAGGTATTTTTGGCTTGAAGAATCTGAAGAAGTTGGGAGAATGGCAGACTTTGAGGTTTAAGAAAATATCACAATCTATTTTTATGTTATATATTGTGATGTGTAACTAAATGCTAGTAATGGTAATAAAAGGCGTTTGTTCTTTTCCAGATGATGGTAAAAATTGAAACACTGAACTAATTTCTCTATATTGTTTTATCACCCACAGGTATCAGTAGTTCATAGCTAAAAAACTATTGTTTTTAAAATTCTGTATCCATGTTTGGTTGTTTTTCCTTGTGTTACTAAATGCTAGTATGTTTCTGACAGGGTATTGTTTGCTCATAGAGAATTACCAGACTGCTGCTTGTCTGCTCAGTTTTAGCATTGCTGTTTGGCTAATCAGAAAATTCTGGACAACTGCTAGATAATCTATAAGGATCTTAAAGTTCTAATGATGTGGACATGTAGCTGGCAGTGCTACAAGGATAAAAGAAAGACAAGCTAGAGAGAGAGATATTCTGATAGTTGAACTAATGAGAAAAAGGGAGGTAGACTTTTGCTGGTCTTCTGAAGGTTTTAAGCTTGTTGGCTTGAAGGTAAGGTAGTTCTCCTACCCACTTACTGCTACTGTATCAGTAAGATAAATAAAAGACAAAGTTTTTTTATACAAAGCAGCTTGCTGCCGAGCTCATGCAAAATGAAACTTCTAGATTTCAGTTTAGAAATGATGTTTGTAAAAGACAGTGCATGCTAAAAGTCCATCAAGATGTAGTGTGATGAGTATGTGGAAACAAGTATTTGAACATGGAAATAGCTAGACAGAGAAGGGATTTCTCCTTGGAATGTATGTTTTTTTTTTTTCCTGTATGCTCTGTACATTAGAGGGGCCCAGTCCTTTCCCTGTGGATAGCAGGATATTCTGAAGAAGCCTTTGCCTTTTCCTCCCAGAAGTCATGAGAGCTTCTGTTTGCTCTCGCAGAGCCTTACATGCTACCCCTTTGTTTCTGTATGCAGGTAATAATGTCCCACTGTGGAGTAAAATGCTGGCAGTGAATAATGATATCTCTGTTCTTGCTGTGAACAAAACCACCTCCTAGGTATCAGGGGTTTGACTAAGAATAATAGCTAAGTGATGAAATTGAATCTTGGAGAGGCTTTAAATGATGCTGGTAAAGACCGTGAGCTTGTAGATACCTGTAATAGCTCAATTTCAGTGTTTGAATTCCTCACTGTCACTGGACACCCAGGTAAACCTCATTGTGCAGCCACCAGAATAGTAAAGCAGAATGGTAAAGCCATAATGATGTTCAGGAAACACAAGTTTCTAAGCATGTGGTACATGACTTTGAAAGAGATCAAGATGAAGGTTTGCATCATCTCAACAAACAATGAAAAATCCAACTCCCAAGATAGTACCAAAAAACCACAAAGCAAAACCAAAACAAACTGAAAACCAGCAGAGCTTAAACCAGTCATGTCACAGCAAACTAAAAGGAAGAGTAAAACTGTGCCTATAATACGGAGTAAGCATTAATTTATTGCACTGGGATTCCTCTATCCTAATAAGTAGAACATGGATTGTTCCACATTGACTGTGTACCTAAAGAGGCTGAAGTCTTTTTAGGTCTGTTATTAATTTTTCTTTGTGTCAAATCTGTCCTTTAAAAAATATTCATGGGACAATCTCCTAATGCTTTTGAGTGAAGAAAAACCCTAGAAAGTGTGGGTGAATCAGCAAATATTTGAGTTTATGGGTTTGGATGGTCAAATTTAACATGTGTTTCACATTTGTTTGTTGCCGTTGGATGCATGAGTACATAAAAACCATACATCCAGGAGATGTGTTTTAAGCATGCTCTCTTTTTAGTGATTTTAGTGCCAGAGTTCACTGGTATTTTATCTTCTGATGTTTTCAGTTGAGATTGTCCTATGTCAGTTTATTGTCCTATGAGATTTTTATTGTTTATTAGTATTTTTAATTTTACTCTGAAGAGCTATATTCTAAGTTGCAAGATATATACAGATGACCAGCAGTCATTATGGCATTACAGCATTAGAGTATGGCAGATACTTTTGCATTCTAATAAACATGGGACATTCTATATTGGTTTTTTGACCATAAATAAATTTGTAGATAGAGGAGGGTGAGCAACGAATGAGAGTTTGTTTTTCTTGGACATGGCCTTTTGGCAGCAGGCATTTAGAATGCATGGAGGGCACTTTTGGACAGTAAGGCTGGTTTGTAACCATTCTGGGTATCAACACACTGTGGAAGACATCCTGAAGGTGATTATGAAACCAAAATGTTCATAAGCATACCTTCAGTATTTAAGTGACAATTATTGTCCCCGATCTGGATTTTCACTTGGTATCAGGGATATAGTGACTTTATTAAGGGATGATGGTTTGAAAATATAAATGTGGAAAACCTCAACAAATGGCTTCCAGAGAAATAATAGAAATATGACTTGTCAGAGTTTTTGTATAATTGTTTGCAGTAAATAAATACTTAGATTGATTCTTCCAGTTGTGGCATAGATGATCTAGAAATAACTTAATTTGATTTTGATTCAAGAAAAATAGATTATATAATGTAAAAAGTATTGAGCATCTAAAATTCTTAAGCCAGAAAGCAGACAAGAATACTCAAGCTCTTGAAAGCAATTTCTGCAGTGTTGCTTGCATTTCATTACCTTTTCAAGAACATTTATGCAAGATATTAATTCTGCTTGGGTTTTGGGTCATCCCTAAAGTAACATGTATATTCCTACATGACTTCACTTAGAAATTGCCCTTGGCTAATAATTCCTCATGTCTACTTGCCACCCAGCTTGCAAGTCAAGTCATAAAGAGTGGGATTTAATTTAGTGGAACTCTGCCTTTTTAAGGGAAGTGTGATGTGAGTGTCCTTAAATTTGGTTATATAAAGAATACTCTGTGCACTGATTGGTTGTTCAAAGCCATGGCTTGCTCCATGTTGCTTTGCTAACAATTCACACATTGGAGGCACAGGCTGATAGTTCTGCACTGCTCAAACTGAATCTGCAAGTGGTGGTATAAGTATTGCACCTCCACTGATTTTGGAAATTATGTATTGGAGATGTGGTGTCTACATACCCAGAGAACCTGCCTCATTTCCACCAAAGGAAATGAGGGGGCTTGATTCAGATTCACTGTTTATTAAAAGTACTGCTTTTAAAAGTGCAAATATAAGTAGAAAGAAAACTCTCTCATGAGAGCTTAGTGCATACAAATACACACATGAGTTACTAACTTGAATGGATTGTTGCTGTCTGAACTAGATCCACATAATGACAAATGCCTTAATAAAAAGAACTGCTTTGATACAGCACTTCATCTTTCTGAATTTCAAAGCTCTGCAAATTTGAATATATGCGTGTGTAAATACCATAGAAATCTACCTGAAATGTATAATAAATATTCTTTTTTTCCTAGTCAGTGCTTGTATGTATTTTCTTTCTGGTGTAACTCCTAGAAAAGAAAGGCTTTTGGAAAATGAAAGATGTGAATTAAAATGGAGAAGATATTTCTTCAGGGGTCCATAAGGTTCTTCTCTTTGATGTTATACAAACCTGGAATGAGGCTGCTACCTCAGACTGTTTCCTTTTGAATACCAATATTAATATAAAATCTGGTTCCCTAATTTCCTCTTCTTATATTCAGATTATGAAAGTACAGTTTATTTCTATGAAATAGAGAATTTTATTTATATGCTTGTGTGATTTTATTTTTTCCTTACCAGTTTTTCTTTCTCAATAGGAAGATCCTGCCTTTAAAAGGGAAAGAGCACCTGTTCTCTAGATCCTGTAGAGGGATTTTGTGGGCTCCATTTTAAATTTTATTGACTGAAGCAGCTAATGCTTCTCAAAACTGCTTTCAACAGGCATTCTATTGAACTGTTGATGGAGGGTAAATTGATTAATCGGAGTTGAATCCTTTCAACAGTTATACAATGGGTTTCACATTGAGGAATTTTCAAGGTAATTAATTATTTCAGTGACTTAGATCAGGGCTGGTAATTCTAAAGTTAGTTTCTACTTCTTTGGGATTATGAGTATGAGAGCGGAAACTCTCTTGACTCTCAGCTAATTGTACTGATGTAGGTGAATATAGGAGCTAGAAAGATCTGGGCCACAGTTTGTAGCTCACTTTTGTAAGTCTGGGAATGTCCATTGAGGAACTATTTTTCTATTATTGACAGTGATTGGGAGAACAAGGTGCTTGCTTGCTTTCAGGGTCAGCAGTTTTGTTCCTGCTTGAAAAATTATCCTTAGATGAGGAAAGTTTTCACCATTTTTGTCTTGAATTTCTTTGTTTTTTAGGGAAAGCTATAAGGAAGCTTGTGCGCAAGGCGACTCTGGTGGCATCTAGAATCCTCAGATTTCCTTGACTGAATCCATCTGGGTTTAGCCCTAAATATAGTAGACAAGCTGCACTGCTTGCACTGATAAATTATATCTTCCAAATGATAGACCAAGGTACAGTCATGTATACTAACCGTTTTTGATGTCATTTGACTCTTGATTCTGTTGCTTTTTGGGTAGTTGTGACACTACAATTTGTCCCCACTCTTGTGGACTATATCTTTTCACCAGTGCTCTTAAAAAAAAATTATTTAAAAGAGACTTCTGGCCTGGCTCTGGCGTTTGATGTTGACAGCTCCTAACGAGTCTGCAGCTTGGTGGGTAACTTAGCCTCTCTTGAGATTCACAAACTTGCCTTCAGTGGCACAACAATGGGATTGTTGGTGACACAACTTTATTTGGTTTTACTACTCATGGAAAAGTGCAAATGTAAATCAAAACTTTCTTTTTGACACACAGTATCATTTTAGTCTGTATGCTCAACAACTGTAAAATGAAAACAGACTATATTCTAACCAAGCATCAATTTTGAGTACAAAATAACATCTCTGTTATCCAAAGGAAAAACTAGATCAGAAAGTACTATTCTAAATGATAGTTAATAATTAGGTTTCTAGATCTGCTCTGGTATCTCAGCCAGCTGTTGGAATCAACAAGAAATCTCAGTACCAACTGGCTATTTTATGAGGTCAGAACTTCTCTTTGCTTTTTTGTTTTAGGTGGGAAAATATTCTATCTGCTACCTGGGCCTTTCCTGCACTACAGCAACATAACTTTCAAAATATAGATGGTTAACAGTTTAAAGATGTTTTTGGAGTGGTACTGTTAGTTCACATTTTAAGACTTTGATATCCAGTAGAGTATATCCCTCTATTTGGATTTTCCATAACATCTAAAAATTTAGACTGAGTAAGGGGGAGTTTTAAATGTCTTATCTGAGCATGACATTGGTTGAATATTAGTCCAGTTGCACAGACTATTGCAATTTCGATTTTTATATAGTTTAGGTATTGAGTTAGGAGAATTCAAATCTGTCTTTTCTTTTGCCCAAAGACAGGGGGGATGCTTTCTGTGTGTATCTTCCTGGTTCTTTTGTGCTCCTTGTTGGGCTGCAGATGTTCACTGCCTCCACCTTTAAGTGCTGAGCTTTATCCTTATTTTGGTGTTGTGCCCAGGGAACAAATCCTTCCAGGGGCTTTTTCCTAGTGCACTAAGTACTTGAGAGAGAATTTGGGTTCTCCAGTGAACACCTGATCAGATTGGCTGGTGCATTTGGCCCCTGTCAATGTCCCTGTCTTGCTGAGGGAGGTGCCATACCAGCCACAGACTGGACCATCAGCTGACCACAGTAAAAGGTCACGCTCAATTTGCGGGTTATGTACGTTTTGCAATTTGCTGCATAATGTCCGTGTTCTGTTGTCTGGCAAAATAATATTAGAATTAAAGAATGGATGCCTCTGGTGTTCAGCCTTGCAAAACTGTCTATAGATGATTGTTTTTTTGATTGTAATTGTTTTGAAAGACATGTACTTGCTGGGAGGTTAATGAAAGATTTCAATAGTTTTCCTGTTTCATTTGTACCATCCAGGAAATAACTGAAGCATATGCCTATCTTTTCAACTGACAGGAACAGGTCACACTTTGGCACACAGAAAATTTATCAGTTATCTGTGTGTATCATTAGTGGACAGGAAGATGACAAGATCTTTTTTTTGCTGGGTTGTGATGCAGTCTGTGATGACATACAGATGCCTGTAGTGGTCTGTGTCAAATGCTTCCTTATCTTGTCCCCTGCTAGGTTTTTGTGCTAAGACGTAATATCTATTTTATATCTATCTATTCAACAACTGGGCAGGTCAAAACATTTGAATCATAGAATCACAAAATGGTTTGGGTTGGAAGGGACCCTAAAGATCATCTAGTTCCAACCAGCTTGTCATGGGCAGGGACACCTTCCATTAAAAGGTGAGTGAGGTAAATTAATTTTCTTAGTTCTAGGAAATTCTAATGGAATTTTATAGTGGGTTTATGTTATAAAATATTGTGCTTCTGTCTTTATTTACAATCCTTAGGAAATTTCTGACTGTCAGTAAAATAATTTCCAAACAGAAAAGGCCTTGAGAAAGTGGGTACTACATTGGAAATATCTGGGAGCTGGCAAGAAGATGAAAGCTAATCATATGCTTTGGCATGAGGCTCTGGAGTTTTCATGCCTGGTCTGGACGTGCTGGATATGGACAGGCTATCCTCCAGCCCCTGATAAATGAGAAGAGAGAGCATGGCTGAGGTTCTCCTTTACCCACATTTCACCAAGACATTAGTCTTGCATGAAGAATTTCTGTTAGCATAGATAGAACTACAACAGTAGTGAAAAGCTGAAGATGGTTTTAAAATCCAGCTAATAAGTGAGAGTTTTAATAGTCACTAATTGCAGGATTTAGAAATACTTGAGACCCAGCAACATTGCTACTTTTAAATGAAAAACATGTTTGATGAAGTTAAGGAGTGAAAAGTTGGAAATTTGCTCATGTTTTTTGTCATCTGCTTTTGCATTTGGCTGTATAATCACAGACTGATTTTATGTTAGCTTAGTAGTCACTAAATGAATTAACTATAGAAAGGTGTGCGGAAAAGTATCAATGGCAAGTTTCTTCTGTGATTGTTTTTCAGAGCTTGATCCATAAGGTTTCCCTTTGTTTGAAAGGTCTTCATATATAACCAAGTTTTTGAAATGAAACTCAAGATGCTCCAGCTGGATATTAGCTGGATTTAAAATGTGATGATATACATATCATGTTATTGGCTCCAGTTCTTCAGTGTCGATAAATCATGGGAAGCAAGCAGGAAAGGATGCAAATTTCAGGTGTTCATTGGAAGAAATTTCTAGGTTGGTTTGGGAGAGGATTGGCTGTACTGATGTAATACGCCCACTCTGAGACACACCTTAGAATGTAAAGGAGAGAATTTTTTGGTGGCTGTTATTCTGCCTTGCTCTATACAAGCAGTGAATATAACACAGGCTTTCTTGGTGTTTGCTTTTGTGGTGGTTCATTTTCTCTCCCTGCATGCCCGTCTGGAAGCAGAACAAGCACGGATGGCAGCTCAGGGGCCGGCTCTTTAGCAGCAGGTACCATCAAGGTACCGGCACAGAACCATCCCTGAGCACGTGCTCCCTGTGCTGCTGTTCAGTGCTGCTGGAGCTCTCCTGAGAGGACGATGTGCTGGCACATCTGAACTGGTGCATCGCCAGGAGACAGCGTGATCGGTGCCACGCTCCTCTGGGGGCTGTGGTTGTAAATACACTTCAGGGGAGATCACTGCTTAGCCCTCCCTTCTTGTTCTTTCAAAAAGACATTTTCACTTTCCTGTGTTACAGAGAGGTGCTGACTCAGTGTTCTGATATACATTTAAAGGTTCCAAAAACCCAATGTGCTGTCACATGTCTTTCATCTGCAGTGGTATGGGTTTTGCCATTGAAATGTACAGATTTGATAACGAATGAATTTACATTTCTGGCAGTTTACATGCTTTGCACTTCTCCTTTGTTTTAAAAGTGAAATACTTGGAATTTCCTGAGGAAAGTAGATATTTCTGACCTTTGAAGAAAACACAGAAAAGCTTATATCCAATACGGTATCATTTATAATAAATTATATTATTATATTTGATTTTAGTGTTTCTGTTAGGGTTGTATTTCTTCACCTGTAATGAAGCCATTAGAAAGTTTACATTGGGGCAGCAATTAATAAAAATTAGCTTAAATATTAGCATATAAAAAAGTTATCTGCCACTTACTTGATTGGAGAAGTAACAATTAAAGAATTAATATGATGACTAGATAGCACTTGTGCTCTTCAAAGTTTTAAATACTGTATGAGCAAAATTTTAAAAGTGACATTAGGTTTCAATAGCTGATGTACCCTCAATATATTTAGAAATCTAAGCAACTAAGCTGATTTCTGCCTTCAGAAGTTGTGTAAAGTCTTTGCATTTTTTGTGTTGCAGGTAGTCTGGACATGCTCTGGCTCAGACTAAAATGTGAGAAACTGATCAGCTAAT
Source organism: Anomalospiza imberbis (assembly GCF_031753505.1). Classification (NCBI taxonomy): domain Eukaryota; kingdom Metazoa; phylum Chordata; class Aves; order Passeriformes; family Viduidae; genus Anomalospiza; species Anomalospiza imberbis. The sequence goes on from NC_089684.1 coordinate 54,596,675, forward strand.
GTTATGCAGTTATTTTAAGCCCTCTTATAACTACACTTTGCAACTTTTTTGTCGGATATTTGCCAGTACAATTTACCTTGCTTGCTTTAATAATCGCAGTTTTGTTGCTTGATTGCAACGAGGACATAGTTCTTTTCTGAATATTACAGAGATTCAGACTAAAGCATATAATCAATAAACATGTAAAAAAAATAAACAAACAATGGAAGTGAAAACAGAACAGAAAAAAAAAACCTCCAAACCAAAAGCCCTCTCTCAATCTAAAACTGAAAAAAACTCAGGTCAGCTTCTCTCCATTTCCTAAATAAAATGAATGCACACAGATGAAGTAGTGGATCCTTTTTATAAAAAGTCTGATTCTGGAAATGGGTGCTCAGGGGTCACTGAGCTCTACTTTCTAGTGCTATCAGAATATTCTACTGAAAGGAAAAAAAACCCAAACCCTAAAATGATGGTTGAAGGAGATCTGCATTCTTTCTGTTAAATTTAATTAGAGATTTAGGATATGTTTATTCAAATTTTACCCATTGACCTTCATGACTGATAAATTTGCAAACAGGCATTATGTGTACAAGGTAACTACTTTTGTCTCTGTTAAGCCTGCCAAACAGAAAGGCAGTTATGTTTAAATCATTAGGAAGTCTATGCATATATTCTTCAGTGTTGTTTGCCAGCATTTTCACTGATCCTACAACATCAGTAAAAGGTTGTGTAAGCTCACAATATCTTGATACAGTCTATGTTTACAGTGTGTTACAAACAATTTTCATGCCGCTTCTGCTGTGGTAAAATTGGGATGTTGTCATCCCACTCAGTAAAAACTGGGTGCCCTAGGGGCACTGAATTACAGACTGGTGTTCATTCACATTGTTCTATATATCAATTAATTCTAATTTAAGCATAAAACTTGTTAACAAAAACTTGCCTTTTAATTAAGAAGTAACAGAAGGCCCAGGTTACATAGTGGGTCATTGCTAAATCTGAGCCATAGGATAGTCTCTGATAATCATGGGGATTTTTGGACTTTTTCAATTCCTTTTTGTTTCCAAGGGCCCTTACTCTTCTCTTAGAGTTACCAGAGTCCCATGGCATTAAGTAGCTCCTGTGGAGCACCAGCTGGGGCTCCTCACAGCCTCCCCTGTCCGGCTTATTTCTGATACCTTCTTGGCAACAGAACTGGCTGAAACCACACTGTTCTTGGGACACTCTCCTTGAGTCAAGCTGTTCTAACACCTGGTGTCAGTGTGTGGAAGAGAAGCAAAAGAAATCAAAAATTGTGGGTCTGGAGAAACAAGAAGGCAGTCATTACACCGAGCACTGTGTCAGCTTGCTCCTTTGTTGCTGCTGCACTTGCAGCAGAACAGAAGCTCAGTATGCTTATTGATGTCTCTCAAGTACTACAAATCCTTATCTTCCCTGTCTGTTGTTTAATTCTTAATCATTTGTAATAAAATATTCAGCAATCTGGTCCATGGAACAGTACTTTGCTGATCTGTTTTCTCTACAGCAGAAAACTAACCCAATCCAAAACCTCATCATATGCAGATATTGCAGTTACACAGTTCACTGAAATCTTCAGCAGATTTTTCCATTTTTTTCCTACTGATATGACCAGTGTTATATTGGATTTTAATCCACCTTGTGGAAAACTATTTGATAAACAAATGTCTCATCTAGGAAAATGAGCATCATTTTATCAAAACTTTTATCAGTGCTTTTATCAAAACTTAATAGGTATGGACCTCCTAATAAAATAGCTATAAGGCAGGGAAAGAAAAGACTGCTGTGGAGATGTAGTTTGATTAAAATGTTTTGGTAAAGAATCCTTAATTATTTTAAAGAAAGCCACAGTGGGTTCTTTTCTCCTGCTCTGATAAGAAACTTGGAAGTTTTCAAATTGCATTCAAATGTGTGATGTGAAATGAATTCATTATTAGCTATATCTCCTTGGGGCATGTGCACTATAAATAGCTTTTCCAAGTCTGTGGCTTTATTCTGCTCTGCACTGTATTCTGAAATTCAAGACCAGAGAGACCAGAGTAAAATGCCTCCATTCAGCTGCAGTCTGAAGCAGTGCACATAATACAGCTTTGGATTTTGCAGATCAAGGTTTATTTATTTTTGCGGTACACAAGAAATAGAGGACTCTTTTCATTCACTAACCCCTCATTTTTCAGAGTCCCAGGAAAGCCAAAACACCTGTTGTTTCTATTACATCTGATTGTTGCCAATCACAGCAAGGGGGAATCTAGGTTTAATTATTGGGTAAGAGCTATATTATTATCGGTTTGGGTGCAAAATGGCTTTTTAATTAGGTCTGTGAAAAGCCCTTCCTGGGAAGCCAAATATCAGCTGTATTGGATTTAAGTTTTGCCATAGTAGCAAGTACAAGGGAACTGGGGCCATAAATAAAAAAAAAAGGCCATAAAACCAGCTTTGGACTTTGAAAAGCAGTCTGATTATAAACCCAGAAGCCTGCGCTCTTCTTTGTGCTACATGAATTCTGGCTCATCCAGGGTTTTGTTTTGTAAGAAGTAAGGCCACTGTTCTTGCTTAAAACTTACCCTACTTTTACGTTAACAAACCAAATGGTCTGCCCAGGACATCTCCTTGCAGTTTTCAGAATCTGAGGGTGTTAAAATTTCCATGAGCTTAGTTCTCTACCTTTTCACTCAAAATCCATAGAAATCCAGGATTATACCCTACGTGTTACTCTTTAACCATTCCAGAGGGGAAAGGGATCACTGTAAGGAAACTCCATGTTGATGTTTATAAAAGCTGTAGCTGCTTTTTCAGTGCTGGAAGCATTTGAACATAACAATTGAACAATAACATAGTTTTAACATAACAATTTGAACAAAAATGCTTTTCATCACGTTTTGAGTATTTCCTTGAATTTTTTAGGTCTTCCAGGACTATTCATAGTTGTGTTAGTGTAGACTAGAACAGAGAAGGGTTCTATGGCAACCTCTGCCATGGCAGCCAGGCTGCTCATACTGCCCTTGAGTTGTGAACGCCTGGTGAAGGGTCTGGGTGTGTACAGCAGCAGCAGCAGCAGCAGCCTTGCCTTCTCTTTTGGGTAGCAGTGACTTTCATATGAGGTACTGTGAGAGGAGTTTGTGAGTTGGTTGTGCAAGGAGACATCCCCAAAAGATCCATCTGCTAACCTGTGGCTTCCAGTCCTCAATAATGTATCCTTTTTTAGTCCTCTTTGGTGTGTACACAGTTAATGGGTCAATGCTAGCTGTTTAAACCTCAGTAATATGGGAATGTCTGTACCACGTGGCACATAGAGGTTTCTAAAAACATGTGATGCAGCTTCTGATTTGAAACACGTGGTTACAGAGTACTTCAGCATGCAAGTCATAAGTTCCTTGGCTTAAAGGCACCCAGTTTTGACTTAATTCTGTTTGATGTGGACTCAGACTCTGAGTGAATCTGTGGAGCATCCTGAGCTATAGATGCATTCAGATTCTTTGTGAGTTCCTGAACTTATGCCGAGCTCTCTGTGGAGATGACTTGTGAGTGTCCACCTTGTTTGCTAATGCTATAGAAGAGGGGAAGAAAATGGCAGGGAGTCAAGTGAATACTCTGCCTGTCATGAGGCACCTTGGAAACTGAGAGCCTTTAGTTTCAGACTTAAACCAGGGGATTTGAAGGCACTGGTTCTAATTTAGCCTTCAATCAGGTGAGAAGCAAAGCTGACTTGGGACTTTCAGCATCCCTGCTGTCAACTGAGACCCCAGCCTGGTAGTGATGGACAGTCTGCCAACAGGATCTGTGCTACCACCACAGCAGCTCTAATATCCTGTATCAAATGCTCCCCCAACTATTTCACACCAATTGCAGTCATTTGTCATGCTCTGTGTCCCTGGCCTCACTGGAGTGTGGCACTTTGTGGCATTACAATATTTTTCTATCTTGGTACCTTGAAGTTCAAATTACTACAATGCAGCCAGGGCCCAAGAACTGAGTCAGGGAGAAAATAACAAAGGTGAAGGATGGCCTTTGAGTAAGTAGCTGCAGTGTAGGGAGGTAAGCAAGTGTACTGAGCTACTCCTCTTATTATATTATTGAGCAACATATTTGTTTATTTAGTTATTCAATAAAATGGTACAAGGCAAAACACAATATTGTTTTACAGTAGCTGCAAACTTTCTACTGAAGTGAAAAGTAGTAAATACAGGTCTAAAATATATTAAATATTTTCATGTATTATGGTATATTTTAGCTTTCTTGGGTGATCTCACATGCTGCCTTGGAGGGATATATCATAAATACAATTATTAACCTTTATGCCAAAATGACATTGACATTGGTTGATATTCTCATGAATAGCATAGCTCCAGCAAAGGAGAAGGACAGACCTGGTACCTTCTGTTTAAGTTGTCAAGGTTGGCTGAACTCTCAGTTAATTTAAAACCCTGCTTTATGGCCTCTATTACACAGGTTTCTGCTCCCTCCTTGAAATCTCTCTACTGGAGTGACAAATGTAACCATAAATGTTACATTTTGTTGAGGTTTTTTTCTGCTTTATTCTATGTGGTTTTGGTTTTGTTCTTTTTGAAGTAGAAATTGTGTTGCTTCATAGGCTATTAGGGAGGTCTTTGTACTTTTTTTTGCTTGTAATGTTGGTCTCCAGAGCTGGATATAAAACCAGAAGATTCAATTTTAAAATGCAAGGAGAGTCCTCATTTTCTGTGCCTGGCAAACTTTCTCTTTTATCCCTCAGCCAACTTCTATCCAGTCCACTGGTTTTCCTCCTCTGTGTCATGCTTGCTAACTTCCGCAGATTAATTTTTTATGAGAGGTACTATTAAAATTACTTTGGAGAATCACATAAATTATCTCTGCAGCTTTCACTTGCTCTTTGTTGTTGTGTAGAATTTACTAATATTTCTCCAATGCAGCCTGTATTTTCTAAATCAATTCCGAGTGTTTTTCTAGTTTGTGCATTAAGTAATTTCAACTTGATTTTTTAATGAAGTGAAATATTAAGTATTTTATGCAAATTTTAATCCTGGGGGAAGGGAAGCAGAGAAAGTGTGTCAATTTTGCCTTGTCATTTACACAGCTACCAAGTCTTCAGGAAGGAAACTCACCTGAGCCCTGCCTGCCAGGAGCAGCCCTGGTAGCTCCTGTATCATTAAGGTGCCTCTTTGAGGTGCAATTCTTTCTCTTTGTTCCTTCAAAATACAGGGCAGTAGAAAATGCTGCCCTTCATTAGAAGAGAAAATGAGGGTTTGCTGTTTTCCTTCCTTGGATTTGTTCCTGCCAGGAGAACAGACAGAGCTTCCCTTTGCATTTGTAGAGATCTGTCCTTGAGTGCTCAAATCTGAGCAGGAATTTATACAGGAAGAACATTTTGATCTGGCAAACATGAAGATGAAGGCTAATGGGAGATCTGGAGGGCTGCTATAAGCAGCCTGCTCTGTCCTAAACTTGGAAAAGATTAACTGCTGTGGTCTGTGAGGTGACTTTTTTATTTGGGACAAAAATGATAAGTGTTCTTTCAATTTTTAAGGGTTAGTAAAAATGATGTAGTTTTGTGTATTTATATGCTTGTATTGGCAAAGCCATGCCTACAAACCTAAGATGTGAGTTAGCCATCTAATTGGTTCTGCAAAACAGAACACATTTTAATATCTAGAGGTCTTCTAGAATGTTGGGTCTCCTAGATTACTTTAATGTTTATTTTTCTTCCAGTAAAGTATTAGTTGCTGTTTATTCTTGTGAATGAATCAATTCTGCTTCATTACTGTTTCATTTGAAGGATTAGATGTTATGTTTAGGAGTGGTGATTTAGGGCCAAATTCACCATATGAGTTTTTATTTTCTAAGAACCTTAAAATTTCCTTGCTGCTCACTTTTGAGCTGCCAAACTGAACACAAACCAAACCTCTGTTACTTTTCTAATGTAGCTCAAAAGCACTGTGGTTGATTTAAGGGGTTTCCAACATTTATGATTGGTAGGTAGTGCATGTATAGGTATGAAGGTTAATTAAATCAAGAGGTGAAGTTTGTAGAACAGGGAACGCTTCATTAGGCCCTGTGTGAAGTAACATGTACAATCTGTTCACAATACCCCAAGTGCCATTCACTGAGACAGTGTAATTACAGCTTACACTCAGTTTCATTAGCTTGTGTTTCTTCTACTGTGGTTGACATGTATGTTGTCTTCACTGAAACCCTGGAATAGAGGAGGGACTGCTTGCTGGTGGGCATCTGAGCATGCTGGCATTCTGCAAATCATTTTTCCTTTGGGTTCTAAAATGTCTTATCCCAGATGTAATTAAGCTTGTAATTCATCAACTGGCACTTTTTTATTTCTCAGATTCCCCAGATCTAGCTAAAGACTTGTGCAATGGCTCTTCTTGTATGCTTTTTCTTACTTTGTTCTTCTTGTTGTTGGGTGGGGTTTTTTTTGGTTTAAATAGAGGAAAACAATAATTCTCTTTCCCCACTGCATGTAGTTTGTTTTTTGTCTGGGCACTTTTTTAATTACAGTTCATTCATTTTTATTTCAGAGTAGTATATAATGACAACCTAAAGATGCTGTCTTTAATACACACCTCTTTTTAATGTGCATACTGTTTAGGCAAGTATAATATCTAGGTGGCTGTGAAGATATGGGGGCTTCAGTGAAAGTTTGACCGTATAGATTCTCAGGAGTTTCTTTTAATAACAATCTATGCTACTGAGCACTGTGAATGCAATTAAATAGACTGAAGTGTTATCACACGTTCAGGCAAATTATGCATTTAGTTGATTCCCAAAGAAGAAGAATTAAAGATATCCAGTTCTGATAGCTGAAAATCAGAGGCTCGATGCATACATAAAAATCATGGAAATACATGAACATAACTTAATATTACCCTTGAGATAAATCCCACAGTCCTATTCAGGTGAGAGAAAATGGGGAAGCATTTGGAGGCGCAGGTCTGGGGACAGAAAAGCAATATTAATGAGGGTAATAAAGAGACTACTAAGGAGGGATGAATGATGAGCTTTATTGCAAATCTTATCTGTAAATAATTTTTTTATATTAAAAAACCCTGCATAAATGTTCTTCTGCAAAATTGCTAGACCAATGTGAGAAGAGAATACAGCAGGGATATAGCAGAGGTAATAGTAAACCAAACCTTCTGTTGTCCTCTTGTTGTCCTACTAATGTGTTTAAATATATTTTAAAATTTTATGTTTAGAACTACTATATTAAGACAATACAAGTTGCATCCATGCCATGTGGTGTCCCAGCTCTGCCAAGCCATGGCAGCTGCCAGGATGGTTGTAATCTGTCATCAGTTCTCTGACTGCAGTCTGAAAACACTGAAAAGCTTAGGGCCTGTTCCAGAACGATTTTACCCTTTGTTAACTATTATAGTTTTTTGGTATCTAGTAAAGTTAATATTAAAATATTTCAGCTAAATTGCCTGCCTAAATTTTCTCATGCCAGCAATTGGTGTTCTGTTTTGAGATGACATCCCGAGTTAGTATGTGTTCTTTAGGTTTTTGATAGATTGTGTGTATCTCCTGATTTAATGAGGTCTGATATTGAATCATACATTTCATGTAAGGCCATTCCACAAGAAAAGTTAGCACTAAAACTTGTATGAAATTGTACATGGACTTAATTAGATCTTAGCAGAATATAAATTACTGCACAGACTTGGGCTGATGTACTTAGAAACCAGTGTCTGCCAAAGCCACCCTAAATCATCTGACAGTGTTTCAGGAGTGGCATGTTTTGGGGCAGAACTTCCAACCTTTGTGCAAAAAATGAAGAATTATAGGAAAGCAGATGAGGGAAAAAATGAACTAAAATGTCATCCGTTTGCTCCATGTAATCCCAGAAATGGGTCTCAGTGCTGCTGCAAAGCACGAGCTGTGGCAGGCACACTTGTGAGGGGAACAAACTGGTGTGCCAGCTCTGGCTGTAGGCATGGTGTCTTGTGAATTTATGCATTTGGAGACTGTCAACAATTTCAGCTTTAGGATGATGCATAGGAGCTTGTAAAATATATGTGCTTTTCAGTATTTTGCCTTACAAAGGAAGGACTGCATTGATTTGAGGCTTTTATTTCGACTAGTAGAGCATACATCACGACTAAGAGCTCTTAGTTGTGTGCTCTCAAAATAAAAGGCCTAATGTGATTTATTCACTTCAGTGCCACAGGAGTGTATGATGCCTTATAGGTGATCAGAATGAACATGCCATCAGAATTGTGTAACTTACACAGTGCACAGCAAGAGGCAACAAAAAAATGACAGATAAATACAGGAAGCATCAGGGTTACAGTGGCAAGAGCCCATGAAAATGCTTTCATATACCACTAAAAGCTTTCACTTATGCATCACATATGTTTCCTCACTGCATGTTGCCTCTGTGTCTTGCTGGTTATTTGATTTTTGGTTTTGTTAACGTATTCTACTCATAGATTTTGGTCCCGATACTGTTTCTCTTGAAGTCCCTGGAAGGAACTCCTAGTGATTTAAACAGTGTTGGATCAATCTCACTAAGCAAAGACCGTAGGGATGTTGTAATGAAGAAGCTTGCACTTCAGACTCTTTTAAAGGGAAGTGTTTTGTGAGAATGGATAATGAAGTACCTGTAATTTTTGTTGTGCATGTAGTAGGTGTAATATTATATACAAAAATAATGCATTCTTCCTCATACCTACACGAAGTGGCAAGATTTGCTGTTCTTCCCCTGTTACTATCCTGTCCTAAGTGGATGTTTACATTTTCTGTTTACAGAAGAATGTTTACTTTTCCACAATGTTGACATGGTTGTTGTAAAGATATGGAATTGGTTTGGGTTTGTGGTTGTTTTTAAAAAAAAATTCTTGATGTAACTTTCTCTTTTATATGCCTATCAGTTAGTAAAATTTTTCATAAATTATTTTAACTTATTGCCATTACTGTCATAATTTTTTTGTGGATAAGTGCATGAGTGTATATATATCACTTGAATCCTTTTGATCTCCTTGTTTCAGTGATACTTTGTAGCAGTTTCCTAAATGCTTTGTGAGGAATGCTGTTATTATTAGCCTTATGTGTGTTTTTTTTAATCTAGTGAGGTTTTCCTTACCCCTGCATCATAAGACAGTTTCCAGTCATGTTTCAAATTGTTGTTTTACCATATCTGTAATGTCTCCAGTTTTATGCCTCTTGCTTGTGTCCCATCTACTTTTATCCTTCTTCTGTTTCTGCCATATTTTCAGTAATGTTATCATTTTTCCTTAGTTTACGATAATATTTCTTCACTCTAAAAAGAGATCCCATCATCTTGATGTGAACTTTTCTTAAAAGCTGTGTGCTAGCCTTGCCAGAACACATTCTCAGAGGCATAGGGCAAACAGAATCCAGGTACATTACAAGCTGTAAAATGTGCAGAGAGGAGCTGTCTTTGACATCAGAGTCTGAGTAGCAAATGGCAGAGTCTGCCTTGCAATGTGGACTTGTGTTTTATCTGTCCATGAAGCAGAGACACAGAAGTGGAAGTTGACCTATTTGCTTTCCTACAGAAATGCCATTATTTTCTGTTAAGTGTATTTGAGGGAGATCTTTCTTAACCATTCGGAGATGTAAATATACAGATATACAGTTCAGGACAGCTGCAGAAATACCCGACTCTTTTTTGGCCCCATGCAGAGATCTTTCAAAAATTGGTATATACCAAAGAAGCACCAAACAATACAAAAACATTCAGTGCATCAAATAGAAACAGATATGTTGTAGAATATAATGAAATTTATTCACCTGTTTATGTGACTGCTGCACATGTTTTATGGGTATAACTATTTATGAAACAGCGTGCCCATGTGTTGCCAAATAGTGGATTAAATTCTACTAAGTCTGTTTAAGTATTTCCATGCTCATGAATATGACATTTCATCTATTTACACCTTTCCAACTGAGTTAAAATGTCAAAAAGATGTATTTTTCTAATATAAGTAGCTCAAGTCTTTTTGACATTATTTTCTCTAGCTCGTTTCATATGCATATCTTTCTTTTATGTTATCATCATGATGGTATTAATTTGGATGTGCAAATTAGCTCTTCATAATGTTGTCATGTCAGCATCTGGATTCAAGATGTGCTGTTTCATAAGCATTGCATCCTATTGCGTTTCATCAGAGTCCCCCTTTTCTAATCTAATTATTCATAAGGAACCTTGGGGATTGTGCTAATGGGCATCTGAAGCTATAAAGAGTAATGAAAGTGGTTGTGTTACTGCTATGCAATTAAGTGTATACAGAATGCCATTCATATAATTAAATTCAGATTTTTTTACCACTCTTTTTCTCCTTTATAGTACATCAATTATTTCTCTGAAGTTGAAATAATACCAGTGGAGTTTAAGAGCTTTTTATGAGAATTGTAGCATTTATAATGACAAAAGTTGATTTTTGGCTTTTATAATTAAAAGCTTCAGCAAATAAGGAGACAATTTTATGAATTTTATATGTTTTTTACATGTTTTATGTGAAAAGGTAGAGGATGTTTGTGATTGAGGCAGAATTTGAACTGCTGGGAAAGCAAGGTGGGTGTCTGGGGGTGTGTGCATGCTGTGTGTTTCCCATTTAATATTCTGCCCATTGGTTTGATTGGATACAATACACATTATGCTGCTGCTGCTGGTAATGTGCATCAGCAGTCATTGCAATTTGTAAGTTCAGCCTGACCTTTGGTCTGGGTTCAGTTTTCTGTCTCTGTTCATTTGGATTAAGTGTTTTGATGAATGAAGATAAAGTATTTAGATCAACTAGTCAATATGTTTTCTGCTGATAATTCCATATTAATAAGTGCTGATGGTTAGTATCTTTAAGGTCTACTGACAATCTGATTGAAATCAATGGCAGTTTTGCCTCATTTAGTTCAATGGGAGCAAGAATGAGTCTTTAACCAGCAGAAAATTATAAACACCAGTCTCTGTTCATGTGTCATTCACTACGAACAAGAGTTTTTATGGTGCTGTCAGGCTGAAAAAAATTCTTTTCTTTTTTGATAACAAAGCTGAATTTAGCTGAAGTAATCCCTAGGTAGCCTGTTAGAGGTGTTCTAGCTTTGTTATTCCCAAACAATAGGGAATGTGGCCTCTTGCTGCTTCTACTTAAGTAAGTAGTTGCTGCTGCTCAAAATAGCTTGAGACTGCTGTGCAGCTGAAACTCTACTGCAGACATCCTGCATTAACCTAGTTATCTTGAATTTTCTTGTGAAATTCAGACTTCATTTTAATTCTGCAGAGCCTATGACATTAAATAGCTTGTGCAGTTGCTTTTTCCAGAACACCAGTGACAGCCATAATGTTCCATGTCAATGAAGAGGCCCAGGCATCATGACAGCATCCTCCATCCTCTTATCTTTGACTATACACAGCTGATTGGCTCTTATCCTGTTCTGAACTGCCTTAACCATGAAAATCCCACTAGCATTTTAAAATTGCTCATGTGCCAGGTAACCTACTACAAAACTGAGAGGTAGATTCATAAAAAAATCTCTTCCAGGGTATCCTTTTAGTTTCTCCCCAGGTACCACCAGAAGAAATGAGCTGTGAAGTTAGAATGAGAGTTTAATAGGTCCAGGTCCTGTCTGACCAAATGACACTGTGGCTGAGGGGGCCTGACAGCTTCCCTCTAATCACTGCTGTAAAAGCAAAAGGAAGAAGGAGAAGTAAAGAGCACAGAAAGCCTGATCTCTTGGCTAGATTTTCAGGTTGCTTAGGGCTTTAAAGGTCAAATGCAACACCTTAGGTTAGTACCTCCGTAATTATGAGAAGAGAACCTTTAGAGCACAGGAGTGGCATGCTTTTGGCATTACTCAGCAAGTGTCTGCACTCTCCATTAGTTCATGCTTTCATTCATTCTTGAAGTATGGCCATTTATTTGTGGGTCATTAATCTGCCTCTACAAAGACAAATAAGTTTTGCCTTCAAGAGAATAGTTATATTCATCCTACTTCATGTACAAAATGCTCATGGTGCTTGGTCATCAGTGATCTGCGAAGTCAGGTTAACGCTGCCAGATTTTTCTACCATGATGAAAAATTCTGATAAAATATCTGGTAAATTTTCTGGCCATTTTCTGCAGTTGGTCATTGCTCTTGAATGAAAATCAGCATTACTTTCACATACTTTCTAAGCTTGTTCTCTGAGATAAATGACATGTCTGAAATTCAGAAAATGAGAAAAGAAACCTTTAGTCCATTCAAACAACCTTTTTTATTTGTTTGTGAGGTTTTTTCCCTTATATTTTACTGTGGAAATATATAAATTTTTATATTTTTGTCTGGTAATTTATGTTTATCCACATTATTTTGGCTTCCTTTGATTATAAGCTAAAATCCTTAATTCTCAACTCTAATGTATTAAATAGGGACTACTCGAAATAGCATTTTCACTGGGTATTGGTTGCTTTCTTCTCTCCCTATTACTTTTGCATATTTGTGTCTTCCTGTCTAGTATGTACAGATCTTTAATCATCCAAGTAGTCTTGCTTAATGGACTGTATTTCTGGATGTTTACCGCTCTCTTTGAATCTGGCATGGGGTTAGTCATTGCTTTGTTCTAGCACTTCAAATAATGTTTTGTTCTAGCACTTTATATACAGATTATTATCCTAATGATCCTTAAGTTTAATTTTGTGCAAATCAGATAAAGGGTGTGCTGCTGCCTGTTTTTCATTGTCAAATCAGATTCTGTCTCTCCTTTTAAAGCAGATTTCCACATACAAGTTCAAATCCCTTAGATAAAGAATGTGCTCATTTACAAAGATTGTAATTGATTTTTTGGCCCTGTTTTTAATACTTTGCACTGTAAATGACATCCCAGTGGACAATAATCATCATACAGATGTTTGAAAGCTCCTTCCTGCAGAGTATGCTAATTGAAGTCTATAAAGTGTCATTGGGCTGCACATTGTTTCTAATTAGTACAAGGCAGTTTTTCTTAGCTTTGTATAGTTTTGCTGGCCTCTTTCCTTCATTATTTTACCAGCTGGCATGTAAATCTTGTCAGTTACTAAGAAAAAAAAAATCCAGAGTTGGAAATTTTTCCTGTGTGTTTCACAGTGTCCTGCTTTCCTTTACCAGAAAAATATAGATTTTTGTATGGTTTGATTCTGACTTTCTGAAGCTATCAATAAGCTTTTAGCTCCAACAGGACAAGTACTACTCTGACATCTTTTGAAAGACTCTTTATCTCACATCATCAGGAGAAACATTAGTATGACAATAAATTTCTTTTCTCATAATAGGGCGTTTATGATAATGATTGTCATTTGTCTAGTTTCTGAAAAAGGAATATTTTAGTGACTGCTTGATGGTTGGATGTTTATTGCAGACAGTTTCCCAGGGTATACAATCAGCAGTGTGATGGAAGTCGCAGATAAAAGGGTCTCTTTTATTAAAAGGAGCTCAAAATTATGTGCAAAATTACTGGAAAAAGAAGCTTTGCTGCCTGCTTCAGCTTCCCTGTGTGAGTGTACTTGGGTACAGGTCAGGTTCTGCAGTCCTTTTAGGGAGTGTAGGATTGCACTTTTAAACCTCTGGTAGGTACTTCCCTCTAGTATGTTAATTTGACCTAAAGTAGTGTCCCTGTATTTCCTCATGTCTTTCTGCAAGGATTTTTTGCCTCAAGTAATCTGGGAGTTAACAGGACTTAAGAAGAGAGACAGATGTATAGCATTTTCAGGCCTTGGCTACTTTCTTCATTCTATGCATGGAGGAATGAAACAATAGCTAGTTCTCTTCATAAGACTCTGAGGCAGGACCCATGTTTATTGTTTTTTTTAATGTAAAATTTGTATTTTTCCCTTGCATGCAGTGAACACCTTTTCTGAATATTCAGGAAGCACATTCAAAATTTGGTGTGATGCATTATTAAAACAATTTCCTTTTGATTTCAGTTAAGTTCACTCATAACGTAAGTCCACACTTCGAGGAGGTTCAAGAACACTTTCATGAACAGCTAACATACAATAATTTGTTGTGTATTCTGAAGCAGCAGACTAAGGTTTAGGAGGTTGACTTGATCCTCTCTGAATGACAACATCCTGAGGAAATAATTTTCTTTCTTCCAATCTTTGTTTTTTATCTGAGAATGATAATGTGATGCATCTCTTTCTTCACGTCTAGGTTATTTTTAGTGTTTAGGGGGCAAAAAGTATGTGACAGTGGAAATAATTGTGTGACCACAGTGAAATAATTAAAATAAAGTACACTACTTGGGTTGGAAGGGATCTGCAATGACCATGTAGTCCAGCTGCCTGACTGATTCAGGCTGACCGAAAGTTAGACAATGTTGTTAAGGGCATTGCCTCTTAAACACTGACAGGCTTGGGGCATCTACCAGCTCTCTGGGAAGCCTGTTCTGATATTTGCCCACCTTCTCAATCAAGAAATGTTCTCTGTTGTCCAGTCTGAGCCTGCCCAGATGCAGCTTTGATCCATTTCCACATGGCCTGTCACAGGATACCAGGGAGAGGAGATCAGCACTTCTCTCTCCACTTCTCTCCTCTGGAAGCTGCAGACAGCAACGAGTTCACCCCTCAGCCTCATTTTCTCCAAACTAGACAAGCCCTGAGTCCTCAGCCACTCCTCACAGGACATTCCTTCCAGCCCTTTCACCGGCTTTGTTACCCTCCTCTGGATGCATTCAGAGACCTGAATCCTTGTTGAATTGTGGGGCCCAGCCCAGCGCTCAGCGCCCCAGGTGAGGCCAGCCCAGCGCCGAGCACAGCAGGACAGTGACCTGTTTTGCCCAGCTGTGCTGTGTTTGATGCACCCTAGGACAGGGGGTGCCCCTGGGGCTGCCAGGGCCACTGCTGGCTACAATGAGATGCTGCTGGCCAGCATGCCCAGACCCTTCCTGCAGGGCAGCTCTCCAGGCGCTCCTCTCCCCATTTATTACTGTGCCTGGTGTTACTCTGTCCTTTGTACAGAATCTGACATTTTGACTGTAGAAATCCCATCCCATTCATCATAGAACAATGCTCTAATCTATCTAGATCCCTCTGCAAGGCTGATTACAGAAATCTTCCTTATTGTTCGTGGTGGAAAATGTACTTAATCCCCGCAATCTCCTCAATGTGGTACTGCATTACAGTGGACTTTCCAGTTAGAGCAGAGCGTGTGTAGAGGCAAACCTTTCCCCAAAGAATTACTTGCTTATTATGCAAGTGCATAGGAGGCTATTAAACTACAAACACCAGGTATTTATCTGAGGTGGTATTCCTAGAAAAGTACAGTGATGTACTAAAGTAAAAAGAGGCGTTTTTGTTACTTAAAAATACTGCATCACTAAGGGATAGCAATGTAAAATAAAAACATTGTTGTAGAGAGCCAACTTCTTCCAGGGTTAGGAAATGGTTCCAGGGTCTGCATCTGTCCTCTTCACTGTGCAGCATGAGGCCTGATGGCAGCTGTCAGCTGGTGCAGGCATGGGTAAGATAACGTCTCTCTCCACTCAACTAGGCTCTGGCAAATTTACCAGCACCTACTCTGTGATTCTGACTTGGGTAATGATACTTTTCCCTTATCACGGTCCTTTGAACAACTAACCAGTGTGTTTCTCCTCTGTTTTGCCTTGGAGAAACCTGTCAACACCTTTTCTCTTCATTCTGTATTTAATGTATGTGTCAACATTGCTTAGTGGAGGATGCTGGAAAGGTATGTTTTGTTGTTAGCTCTGAACAGGCAGTGAGTCCCGACAGCAGTGATGGCTCGGGCACAGCATCGTGCTGTTGTTACATTGGCTCTGATGCCAGTTCAGTCAGATCAAGCTCAGATATTCCTCTGCAGTGTTCCTCTGCAGTGCATAAATACACCCTCATGCAAACAATTCACAAGCATCTCAACTACATATCCATAATTTATAATTATAGTGGGACTAAAATAGACTTGAGGCTTCAGTTGGCCTCGTGTCCCAGAACTGCTGTATTGCAGCAAAGGCTGCTCTGCCTTGAGAGCACAGCAATAATTACTGTGGACTGTGTTTTAACAGCCAAAGATGATTGTGAGGCACAGCTTCAAGGATATTAGGGGAGTTTGGAAGCCTTGCCCTACTATCAAGGGCTTAGGTGTCTAAATGCTATCTGTGTGGCTGCAAATTAGCATTCTCAAGCAATATAGCTTCAGGAGGCATGGCCCTGGGGAAGATGCCTGCAGATTTGTGAGCCTCCATCATTTGCTTTGAAGCCCCACTGATTCAGGGAGCCTCCTAAGGAAATTCCTCCCGGTCTGTTTTTGTACAGGAGACAGAAACCTGATTAGTGATGTTTATTTTTCCAGATGATTCTGGTTTTGACTTTTCAGTTTTAGTGATAGAATGAAAAAAATTGCATTTTGCATTTTACCTTTTGATAAAGAAGGACTGATTTTGCTTAGTGTTAAAACATAGGTTTGAAGCTTTGAAGTCTGTTCCATAGCTGTAAACACAGCGGGAATGGTCTGATTTCCCACTTGCAATATTGCATTATTAGAATGGAAAGGGCTTTTAGGATTGTTTTACATAATGTCTGGGTTCCCTGCATGCTGCTACATTCAGAAATAAAAAATCCAGAAACTGCCTGACCAGCAAATGGTTCCTGTTTTAGTCATTGTCAATAGCATTTGTAATATTTGCTGCTCTGGTCCTGTTATGTAATTGATGTCCATTGGGAATATCCCAAAACAGGGATGTTTATTTCCTGAGG
The DNA here is from genome assembly GCF_031753505.1 of Anomalospiza imberbis. Classification (NCBI taxonomy): domain Eukaryota; kingdom Metazoa; phylum Chordata; class Aves; order Passeriformes; family Viduidae; genus Anomalospiza; species Anomalospiza imberbis. The sequence goes on from NC_089684.1 coordinate 54,613,369, forward strand.
CTGTTAACAGTGTTTGAAGTTTCTTTATCAGACGCAGACTGGGGAAAGGTGCATTGATTTTTTAGTGTCTTCATCTCTTCAAGTAATTTTTTAAAGTGAGTAATCATAGAAATACAAGGCATTTAAACTTGAGGGCAAATTTAACATTGGGTTTTCACACTGCAGCTGTCTAGAATTCAATGTTTCAGGGCCAAGAGTTCATCTATTTCCTGACATAATAGGGTGATTTAGCATGCTTTTAATTTTAAGCATGTGAGCAATCCCATCTTTCCTCACATTTATTCAGTTGGATGCATATGTGTGCTTTAAGACCAATGTGAAGTTGTGTAAGTTTTTTTTCTTAGTATCATTTTCACACACATATCAGACCGTAAAGGAGTAAGGTGATAGAAAAGCTGATACAGTTATCCTGTTCATCTTAGACAAGCTTGGGAGCAGACTTTGGTCTTCTATCAGTAACAGTAACCCATATTAACACTGAAAAATCTGATTTTTATCTTCTTGGGAATCTTCATGTAAACTTGCTGAAGAGATCTTGATGCAAACGAGAGCTATTAGCACGATCTTTGAACTTGGCTTTAGTTTACACACTTAAACCAGCCACACAACCTGAATAATTCTGAGAGGTCACAAACACTGATTTCAAGGGAGGCTTAGAATGAAGCTAATATATTATGATATGCATGATCTTCATCAAAGAAGTATTAGGCATTCCCAGAAGTCCCAGAGTTATATGATCTTGTGACAGACCCAGAGGCAAATTCAGAGTTGTCAGCTGAATTGCCTTTGGAGCCTGCCAAGCAAACAGATGCTAATGTTAGATGAGTCTCTACATGGCTTGGCATGGAGCTCCCATGACAGGCAGCTAGCCCTGTGTGTGACCTTAGCTTGCTGGTCCACTGCTGGGAATCGCAGAGGAGATGTCTAGTGCTGTGTGAGTGTGAGCTGTCTGTTGCTCATGGTGTTTGAATATAGTGTATTTAGATGCTGTAGTCAGAGTCTCTGATGAGAAGAGTTAAACACTGCCATCCACCCTCTTGGGTTACAGCTGAGAAAGCAAACACAGTTTGTTTTCCTCGTGCTAGTTCTACAGCTCCAGAGCCCACTGTATATGCTGGGATACCCCAACCTCTGCCAGTTGCAGTAGGAAGCCCTAATAGAATCTGGCATAGCAGAGTGTGAATGTTACTGTGTGTGTGCCACACTGATTCCTATGAGCTGCACTCCCTCACTAAGTACATCTCCCTGGGCAAACTGGATGTTTGGGAGCCCCAGGACCAGCTGGCACAGAGAGGCCCATGCCTGTGGGGTGACATTCTGCAGCTTCCAAACCATGGTGGCCGTGTGTGTGCTGCCTGTTGAGAAGTGGCCCTGCCTTGTAGCCTCTGAGCCATGCCAGAGCGGTGTTTGGGGGAGAGCAATTTATTACAGCCAAAAGCCTCTCAAGGTCCTCTCTTTATCAGTTTAACAGTGTGAATCATAGCACTGCAAAACCCAGGAGCATCCTGGAACTCTTCATTTGCTAGCACAGATAGGGCTGTTGTGTCTCTGCCTGCCTTGTCATTGCTCTGTGCTTGGAGACTCTGGCTCTAGTCCAGCTCCAGCTCCAGCCCTTCATGATTTTTAAGATTATTTGCCCCTTGCTTCACCCAAAAGCCTACTTAGTGGGCTTTTTCTCCCTGGGTGCATGCTGTTCTGAGGCTTTGTTTGTTGGGACTCCATCAGTATATTCATTTAGCAACATGCATACTCATTTAAGCTGAATATAGGAACATTTAAGTCTCTAGACAAGTGATTAAGGGCTTTATTAAATAGAAATGTTTTGCTAAGCCACAGCATGGATTATCTGTCCCTTAGTATGTGTATAATCAAAACTGGTTCTCTGATCTTGGATAAAAACTCTGGAGGATCTGTTTCATTTTTTTTCTTTTGTATAACCGGGGAATGCTGACATTTCTTTGCTGACTTCCTTGGGTTGCTGTGGAGTTTAATGCCCAGAAAGTGCTTTGAACATGAGAACTGCTGTGACAGAATTACTGAGAGCTTTGCTTCTGGAATTTAATTGCTCAGTTAAGGAGGAGGGGGGGAAGAGAAGTTCAGAACCAGCTGGCAGTGAAATTCTATTGAAATTTTATTTAATGTATGGATATAACATTCATATGGAATCTGGTTATTAAGAATTGTATTTTAAATTTTGGATGAGTTTTTATTAGTCTTTGATATATTTGAAATTAATTCTTCTCCTTTAAAATTCTAAATATGGGTGGGATTTTTTTGTCTTTGTTTTAGAATAGGCTTTTAACAAAACTTGATGTTTTCTTATTGTAGGTCTTTGCAATTATTATGCACAAGCACAATCACTTCTGACAATAAAAGTAGAATTAGTGTATATTAATAATTTGTGTGCTTCCCATTTTTGGCTTATATTTGCTCTGAAATGAAGGGCGAGGTTCAAGGTCTTTCTGTGCTCTCCACAAAACCCCGTTGCCTAGCATTTTTAACACTTGGCAGCACCATTTCTAATCTGTTTGTAGCTGGCAGCCAGGCTGTGCAGCTCCTCGGTGGGAAGTAACACGGAGCTGAGCAGCAGCTCCCAGCTCAGGCAGGCTTCCTTCTGTGGGTACCAGTTTAAACCTCTCTCTGGAAATTGTAAATGCATGATGAGATGCTCATGGCAATTTTTTCTCTTTTGTCCTTCAGTGTGGGTTGGTAAGAGGAGTGGACTGGCACATTTTCTAAATATGTGCATGTTTTTCAAGCAGAGTGTTTCAAGCCTGTTACTGAGTCCTTTGCTTAGATGAGGGTCTCATCTGTCAGCAAAGAAAGAAAGAAAGATCTGGCTCCAATTTTGTTTTTCCTTTTTTTTACCTCTCCCCCCACTCCCGCCCCGAAATCTCAGAAGAGTAAATGACTAGCATGTGTTACACAATGTAAGCTGTGAAGAAGATTTGAGGGATTGTGAAATTTAGAAGCTTTCTGTGCATATCTTTATGCTAAAATAGATATTGATCTGCAGTGTTTCCTTAGTTTTAAGCATTGCTTGTAAGAACAGATACAAGCAGAGTTACCAAATGGCTTCAATTTATTGAGAGCAAAAGGCTTTCTGGTCTTTTTTTTTTGGTCTTGTTCAGGCTGAGCAGGATGGAGGGATTGCTGTTCCCCTCTTTGGCATTCCCAGGGGCTGAGGTACCTGCTGGAAGCAGGGCTGGAGCAGCCCCTGCGTTGCCTGTCAGTGCTCAGGGAGGGCTGCAGGCTCACAGCACACAGAGGATGCTCGGGGACTGCAGGGGTGCAGTGCCTGCCACTATTGGGGGCCCTAAATAGGCATTAAAAGGAATTGTGGGAAGCTTTTTATCAGTCCACTGTGTGCTTCAGATTAAAAAGGCACAAAGCGGTGCACCTGGTGACTTCAGCAAGGATAATGTTAATAATGTTAAAGGATAATATGAATAATGTTAATTAGCCATTCTGCCTTTGCAACCTTGCTGGTCTAAGCGGGTCACCTTGAACATGAAGACGCTGAAGTGCATGAAAACTGCAGCCAATTTTTTTGAGAAATGTGTCCTAATTTTCAGCTACGCTACATCTGACAAATGTTCCTTGACCTTATTTACTGCTTAAGTGGTGGGAAACTTTGCATTTACCTCAGTGGGCAGAAGGTCAAGTCTCTTGGGCCTCTTTTCCTGGAGGCCTTGTACTCTGCAGGTGGGAGATGGGTGCCAGAACCTCTGAAATAAGGATTTTGAGCTTTGGAATGAGGAGTACGTATGTGGGAGGGTCAGTTTATGAAACACTGAATCTCAGTGACTTGTGTTCAGTATAAAGTGTTGTTTTAGCACAGAACACTGAACCCAGATAATCTATTTTACATATTTGTCCTGTAAGCAGTTCTTTTCTACTTTGACTGTGCTCTAATAGTTGATTTTTCTAATTTGAGAAATACAGCTAGAAATTAGCATGTGATTTAAAAGCTGTTGAAAAAAAATTCTAGGCTCTTAAAATAAACACATACAAAAATAGTGGAGGAAAAACCCAACTCCATTAGATCTCCAAGCTAGAAAGAATAAATCACAGTGGTCCTAAGTACTCACAGAGGGCTAAAGACTTTGGGTTTGGTTTTTTAGATTCTGTTTCAAGTGAATTTTCTCTTTGAGTGAATATTGAACATATGTTCAGATGTTCTGCATGGGAAGGTGTTTTCCTTGGTCCCTGAGGATGGGGATGCATGGACTTGTGAAACTCACAAGTCTCATACTGGTCTCGTGGTCACCTAAGCCTGATGCAGGCTACCAAGGTGTGTGTGTGTGTGTAGCATTTCTAAAATCCAAAAGTTGGAGATTAAAGATGAAGAAAAGGAAAAGATTAGCACAGTGCTTGCCAGAATTTGAAGTAAGAAAAATTTGTGCTTCCATTCTTTGGGGTTTTTAAACTTTTATTTGCTTTCATACCTAGCTGAAGTGCTCTTGTTTCAAGGAGCCTTTCAAGACCTGGTCAGCATTCAACCGTGTGGGTTTGGATTTCATGTCAGGAAGAGGTTGTACTGAGGAAAAAAGGTGATATTTAGCCTGATAAACCTTGTTCTTGCATGACAAGATTAAATGGGGCTGTTTGGTTTTTGCCTTTGATGTATTTGCCTGTGTTAGCAAAGAAGCTAGGCAAGGTGGCAGTTCACAAAATAACTACCTGAAGTGTAGTAGACACCCATCTCTGGATTTCATTTAAATTGTTCACCTTGTTTCAGTGATCCCTCAAGGTTTTCCACTGTTAGCAGCATCTGTGTTCAAAGTTTGCCTTGGCCAAAATCAGCTTCCTGTCGTGTTTTGCCTTGTCCCTACATCTAACATGGAGCAAACATTTGCCATTTTTTCAGCACAAACTCATCAGACTTTAAGGCTATAATAAATGAGGAAAAAAAGCAAAATTAAAGACTCACCAGGATGACAAGTAATCCTAGGAGTGAAAGGGCAGATAGATCCCTCTTTTCTGTTGTAGCATTTCCTTGTACTCTTTCATGCTTTCTTAAGCTCTCATATGTCCATGTAGTTTCTCAGGTGTGCTCTTTTGCATCCTTCCTCATGCTTTTTTAACATTTGCATACTCTCTCCTTCTCTTGCATTCTCTCTGCCATCTCATGCATCCTTGTGCTCTCCTTTTTCTTATTTTCCTCATCTTGTGCACATAAGCTGTGTTGTTTTGGTGCCTTGGAGAGGTGATCAGGCAGTTTGTGTGTAGGACAAGGAGCCTGTATCTGGGTGATGTAGTTTAGGGGTTACAATGGTAGTGCTGGGTTGATGGTTAGACTTGATGATCTTAAAGCCCTGATGATTGTGATTCTATGGTGTCTTGTGTGCCCAAGTGTGGAGTTGGCTTTCTGGTGTGTTGGTTATGGGTGTTAAGTATTTGACCCAGTGAAGGTGGATGGTGTCGTGTGGGAGAGTTTGCATTATGCTTGCTTGAACTTTGAGGATGCTTCTAATGTCCTACAGTCCCTGGATCCAAGATGGTGAATAATATACTGTGGCCCATAGTGAATGCACTTTACAGAGACTGCTGCTTCAAGCAGGAATTTTTTCATTGTCAAGGATCTTTCTGCCAGCTATTTCAGAAAAGAAGACCTTCATACATTTGAGGTTTTACATACTTTATTTTCTAGCTGTTTGAGGAAACCTTTGAAACTCCAGCTTTTAAAAAGGTAGCAGGCTTTTTTTCCCATTTTTTTTTCATTCCCTACATTTTTTTTTTTCTTTCTTAGTCTAGACTAAATTCTGACAGCACAGCTCTTTGTATTGGCTGTCCCTTCATTCAAGATACTGTAATACTGCTCCTCTTTTATTTGCCATTTGTCCTTTTGTTTTATGGTTCTCTTTGTTGCAAGCTTCTTTGTTGTTTCTTCCAGATTATTCTCCTCAGGGACTTCTGTATCAGTATGACTGAACATTGCTTGCAGCCATGCCAGATTGTGCTGTGATCTTATTGTATTTCACAAACCAAGGTTAGGCCAGGTCAGAACTTGGTTGAAATAACGTAGACTACAAGATTGCCTGCTAGCCACTGGGAACACACACAACAAAAACCTGACCCAGATGTTGATTCAGTCAGCTCAAGCTGGCCGTGTTGCCGTGCTGACTGCGGTGGGTGTGATACTAATGCCAAGTTCTGACCTGTTCTGGCTAGTAGGATTTCACAGCTTTTTTTCTTAGAGAAGAGTACTGTTGTTAATTCCAATGTTCTGGCCCATTCCAAATCCTTTAATTCTCTATCAGGATTACACTGTAATTCAGTTGAAGATTATATTCTCTGATCTTCTTTTCCCTGTACTGTTGCGTGATGATTGCCCCAAAACTTGCTGTGCTGTTCAAAAAGCTGCATTTGTGTGCTGGATGAAATAATTACAAAATTTTCTTTGCTTCCTGATCTTCTGGAGGAAAAAAAAAAAAAACAAACCCAAAAAAACCCATAGTCTTCTTATGAGAGGTTCCAGAAAGGTAGAAACTTTTAGGAAAAATAGCACATGGAGATTAAAGTTGGGCTTTTCTTAAAGTTGCTTGAAGTTTCTGACCAAAAGACTGTATGAAGATGTGTAAGTATGTTGAGACTTAGCTTCACTGAGTGCATTTTAGGTGGAAAATTGCATGCTATTACACTTGAGTGCACCAAAATGATAGGAAGATGGAATATATAGATAAGGCTTTTCTAATTTATTGTAGAGGTATTCAGATCTGTTGGTGTTCTGTATGGTTTTTAATAGCTTATTCCTTTAAATAAAGCTGTGAGAGGCTAGAAGGTGAGCATAGAAAGATATGTAATGGTGTGAAATAAAGGCCAAAGTTAACTTGGGTTACATGTACCAACCTTGTTTCATCCCTGCACTCAACCTGAGGGAGGGCTGCTGGAGGGTTCATTTGCCTGTGTCCATGCTGGAACAGTACTCATGAACTTGTGGAAAGAGCAGTACAACCAGCTTGTTTACCTTGATGTGCCCAGATGTACAGTGATGGACTTAGATCTATCACAAAACCTGAATATATCTAGCTAGGCAGCAGCCATTAACAGCATAGCCATTAAGAACATTTCAGGAGTGTAAATTGTGAATCTGCAGAGGAATTAGTGAGGTATGAAAGGGCAGGGGTGACTAGGAGTCAGTAAATGAAATACTTCACAAGGCTGGATCAGGAAAAGCTTCTTGTCAGTTTAAGCTGTAAAGTAGTGTGATATCTTTCTCTGTAGAGTAATGTGGTATCTTTCTATGAATATATAAAATAAGCTTTGGGATTCAAGTCTTTAATGTATTTTACATACTGGGACATTTGCTGTGGCTGGATGTGGACCAGATAATCAGGTGTTTATGCCCCTGGAGTATTTTCATCTTTTGAAAGTTTTGGGTCTGCTTTTCTCAGTCAGCACCTGTATATTGAGGGAAAATATTGAATATCTTGACTTTTAAATACAAGTTTATATATATTTCTGCATAGACAAAATGGAAAATTTAAAATTGGAGTAGGAAGATTATTGTTCTATAAAAGATGGGATTTACAGTTTGACTGTTAGCATTTGGCATTGAGGTTACCCATAATTATTCTTAATAGGTAAATGATCTCTGTCTCTGATAATCCTAATCGTCAGTGCAAAGCTTGGCACTGCCAGCAGAGATATGGAAGGTATAGTGTAGGAGAAGGCTGGAAGGAGTCTTTCATCTCTGCCATCCCTTGCCAAGGGCTTACTGTACATGCAAATTCATCAGCTTTTCTATTGTGGTGCATTTATATATCCTGGAGAGGCTGAAATATGGGAATTAATTGCTCTGTGTGCTCAGGGGGCCACTCTGCAGTGAGAGAGTCTGTAGGATTGGGACAGTAGCGGCTGATGTTGCTACAGCGTTAATAAATATATGAGGGAATGTCCTGCAGAAGAGCATGAAGAGCTTTGTTGACTGGTTCTGTCCTTACCTCCTCTGTTTTAGGAAAAGCCAGCCTGGCTAACCCTTTGTAAGAAACAGCATGACTGATGTTCACCTGCTGAACAGATAGCTGGATATGGTTGAGGGGTAGGTGGGGTGGTGGTGTCTGTGCAGGGGACAGATATCTGTTGTTTTCAGCTGTTATTTACAGAATCAATAAAACTGATTTTCCAATTCAAGGATAATTTTTACCAACAAGCTACATAGCCTACAAGGTCATAATATTGGATTGCTCTTTTTCAGAACAAGTTAATTTAAAAGTGATAGGTAATTTCCAGCTCAGGGTTAGTTTTTCTAATAGAAAGGAGAGATGGATCTGGAACATACACCTTGGGAGGGGGTGAGAATTTTGCCTCAGAACAATATTGTTGCACACTGCCCACAGTCCTTTTCATCATTTAACTGTGCATGATATTTTAATGACAAATGCAATATAATAAGAAATCACAGAGCTGTTTTATTACAATCCTGGTTCAATTATTATGTGCAAATACTGCTGTGGACTTTACTGGGCTATGACAGATGCCCTCTGTAAAGTGCAATATATTTATGACCACTGCTGCTGTAGAGAAGAATATTTTGTGATGTTGTGGGATTATCCCAAGCCAATAGCAAGTGCATTCACACATATATGTCCAAATGCCATTCATTCCTTTTGCAGTCACTTTATCTTATTCTTTTGTGACCACTTGAGAAAGTCTCAGTAGGTGACTCATACACACACACATGTTTTAATACTGCATCTCTCCCTCTGCATTTGCCCTTCTTGCCCATTGCGCACTTAAGATAAGGCACAGTTTAAAAGGAGTATCAGTATGAGGCTTCTGCAGTCCTGCCTCTGTGATTGGGGTGAGATACAGCTTCGAATGAGAGAAATCATGCAGCCATCATTTTATAAGCAGGTGACCACACCTACTATCAGTATGAATTTTGTAGGGTAAGGAAAAAAAAGCCAAGAAGTGTTCTTCCATTGAAAGCAGTCTGAATGAACGTTACATGCCAGAAAAGTTTATTAGATTTTTAGACTTTAGAAAACAACCCTTTTTATTTTTGACATTGAACTGAACCCATTGCAAACCCAAGCATCATGAAACATAACCAGAGTCTCTGACCTTTTCCTATACTTTGGTAAGTCTCAGGCTTTTGTAGTTATTGTCTATGAAATATGCAGTCTGTGGAAGTCCACATAAAAATCAAATGCCATTACCTTTGAGAAGCTTTGGGTTCAGACCAAAAATACTCAAAGTCTTCATGTGCCATTTTTCTCACAGTCTACACATTCATTTATGGTTCCCCTTTCTTCCTTTTTATATCGGAATAGTGGAGGAAAAAAGTGGAGGAATATTGGTTTGAATTAGAAGAATATGATGGTGAAGATTTGTTTAAAAAATGAAAATATATTTTTCTTTACTGTGATTGGAGCAAAGTTTTCCTTTTTTAGATGGTAAATAGTTTATAATGTTTGAGTAAAAATCTGGCTTTTGGATGGCTGTGTTGCTGATGAGAGCTACTGGCAACAGACGCTTTCTAACACCAAACTGCTAGTTTATTAAAAGAATAATAGGAACAGATGTTTTCAATTCATAAAATGTATCAAGTAAATGCTACATCCACTTGTTATTTCAATTCCTTTGAATTTCTGTGAACTCATCTGGGGCTAGGTTCTCAAAAGAGCTTAGCCCACTGTCACTTCATTGTTCTCACTATAAACTGATGGATGATGAACGCATTTGGGAACTGCAGCTTTTGATGCCTAAAGGGGAGCTCCTAACTACTGATGCTTCTAAAATCTGTCCCATATTTCTGATGAGTGAATACTGATCATTATAGAGGATTCATACATGCAATCTCTGAGTAATACCCTGCATTTGCCCGTGATTGTATATATGATGGTTTCTTAATTTACTATTGCACTAGGCATTTTAATTCAAATTATGCTAATAGTGTAGGATTAACTGCAGATTATGATTCTAGGATGTACTTTCATTCAAACTGGAGAACCAGTTCTTTAGCTCCTACAGCCTCTTTCTCCCTCTCATCCTGATGTGTAGTAATTTGTGCTCAAGACTGGCCTCAGGTTTTGATGAGGTTTCTTGTTTAAGCTGATGAAATTGCTTAGGGAAGGCAGTTGTTGAAAATCAGGAAAAGAGAGACTGAGATTCTCTTTGTCTTCTGACGGCACATTTTTACAGTGCTGAAATGATTTTTTGAAAACAGTGATTTAGAATGGGCTCTTGCCAGCACTGCACAGTGAACAGTTCTGGTTTTGCCTTCATTCCTCAGTGGTAGGACAGGCTGCACGTACTTTGCTTTTGACTCCAGTACATATTTCAGAAAACTAGTGCTAGGGGGTTATGTTCAAATCACCAGAAAGCTCGTAGAATAAATAATACATGCAAGAGAACTGGTGTTATATTGGTCCTTGCTAGAGCATATAGCAGGAGGCCAGCTTTGTTCTTTGTCAGTGCTGAAAAAAACCCTTTATAGCCACCAAGGCTCTTCTTGAAGCGTAAACTCTCCAGAGAGCTTCTTCTCCCCCAAACTGCAGATGTACTGGAAACACAAATTTGCCTCTTTAATGTTTGCACTTATTTCATTAGATTGTAATGGCATGCAGCCTGTTTGCATTAGTGAATTCATCTGTATTCCTTCGAATCCCTCATTTGTTGCATTTTTTGTGGAGTGCCTGATATTTCTAGTGACTTTGTGTTGTAGCAGCAGTCTAAAATCTGCCTTTTTTCTCTTTCTTCCTCCAGCTGATATTATTTCTACAGTTGAGTTCAACCACACTGGAGAACTGCTGGCTACTGGTGACAAGGGGGGCCGAGTTGTTATATTCCAAAGGGAACCTGAGGTATGTGGGTTACCAGTGTTGTCCGTAATATCCTGATAAAACCTGGCTGATTTTTTAACACTTTATTTGAATTGGATTAGCAAACTTGTTTATAATCTCCAGATTCAGTAAAACAGAGTGTCACCTGAGAGGAAATGAAATAGGGTAAGGATTTTTAACTTGTAAGTTTACTGTCCCAAACAAAAATGCTTCAAAGCTTCAAAATTCCAACATAAGAAAAAAGAAGGTTATTTTTGTTTTACTTCTGCCTTGTTTTAATAGCTTTTGCCTGGTGATGGAACCCTATTCCATTTAAAACAATACCTTTGCTTACCTTTATGTTCCACTTACAAATTCTGTTCATCTGCACTGTCTTGTGTAGAAGTCTTTCCTGAATTGCAGACATTTCTTCAAAAATTCTAATATTGTTTTAATACTCACAGGAAATTTCATTCTTGCTGAAACAAATCTGTCAGTATAATGTTTTAAATGAGAATTAAATTAAATGTTCAATATTTTTATATTTATAAAGCTGCTTATACACCTTTTCTAAGAGATGAAGACATATTGCTGTCATAGACAACATATCTATTGTTTTTATTCTCCACAGAGTAAAAATGAGCCTTACAATCAGGGGGAATACAATGTTTACAGCACTTTCCAGAGCCATGAACCTGAATTTGATTATTTGAAGAGCTTGGAGATAGAAGAAAAAATAAACAAGATCAAGTGGTTACCACAGCAAAATGCAGCTCACTCACTTCTGTCAACAAATGGTGAGATTGATGAGAGCATGCAGGACATAGCAGTATTTGCAATATTTGCTCTGTGTGTTTTAGTGCTGACGTATATATTTGCTCATTTTAATCTACTGTTTTAGTAATTTCCTCTTTCAGAGTTTACCAAGACTGTCATACTGCCTCTGATATCTGTTGTTTGTATATTTTATTCATAGAATCATGAGGTTTTTCCAATTGATTATTCATAGACATTTAAAGAGCGATCCATTTTTCTCTTAATATGCAGTGCTATCCATAGATCTTGTGACAAAGGCATCACCCTACTCAGCAGCTTGTGTTTCATGGGAAATTTAGAATTTTTTCTGCTGTATTTGTCATAACTTTTATTATTTGTAGATGTGTAGATGAAGGTAGGTGAGAGAGATTAATTTATTTTTCTTTTCATTCATTATCATCAGAGTAGTTTATTTAAGTTTTAAAGAGGTACACAAATAATGGGAAGACAGGAGGAATAATACTAGGATATTGATACTGACTCATATTTCTGACACATCTAAAGCCAATTGATGAAAGAAGGCAGTATTACTACCAAGAGGGGGTATTCAGATATGAAATAAGGGTAAAAAACTGAATGTAACCTAACATGAATACGTGTAATTTAGGAAGCATTTAGACACCCACAAATTTTATTTTTGTAGATGGTGCATGACACAAAATACCACAAAAATGGTTTTAAATTTTAGTTCTAATGGTAATCAGAAAAGATTTTTTTTTTTTTTTGTTTTAGATGTTTGGGTGTAATTGGGAGTTGCTGATAAAAAGCAGGTTAATCTCATATTTGGGAACTGACACAATATAAAGTGATTGCTTTGCGTTAAAATACATAACATTAAATAATGTTTACATTAATTCAAAGTAGATAATAATTTTTTAGTATTTTGTTGTTTGTTTTACCTAAAATTGCCTTTGACTTTTTGGGGTCACTGTTACTTATTCAAAATGAAACATACCTGTTACAGAGAGGTGATTTATGATAATTTATTGATTAGTCACCTTATGAAGTTTGGGAGTTTATTTCTATTCTTCTCCCTTGGTCAAAATATCCCTCACCTTCCTCAGATAACTAAGAATGGCTTACTAAACCTCTCCCTTTTCATTTTAAAGTTTGTTTTTAGAAACACGGAGGAATACAAATGAATCCTCAGATTTTCAGCTTTTGCAGTTATAGATAATAGAACTACTACATGAGTTTTCTGGTTTGAGAGGGGAGAAAGGAAGAAATAATCAGTCCTAGTGCTGCTGTGGTTAATCCAGTTTCCACCAACAGTGAGCAAGCCTAGGACCTGGAAAAATACTTTGTCCTCTGCTTCTCCCCCTTAGTTTTGAAGCATCTCAGCAGACCCCTTCATGCTGAGGAAGACAGAAATGGTTCCACTGGCACAAGCCTTGGGTTTTGGCTTTGAATTGCAAAACATTTGCATGTGCCAAGGAGGATTCCTAGCCTCCAGGCACAGCAGGGTTGAAGTCTCAAGATTCACCTCCTGGCATATTCTTAAAAATGGTTTTAGCTTCAGGGTACAGACAGCCCACGTTGAATTATTCACTGTCTCACAGATTAGCTGGGAGAAGCCTTTGACAATATATATCAATTCCATGCCTTTAAAAAGGGATAATAATATGGTTCCTAACTTGAAGGCACTACCTGTCACACATGCTCATATTGGACAGATTGTAGAAATATCTTGAGTACTGTTTTTTGTTTACTAGTTTCCGAGCCTGCTATTTTACTGCAATTTTTGATATTTTGCTCTCTGGTAATTTAGGATCTGATGCATGGTTTTTGCAGAAACATGAGAACTGTGAAACAGAATCCTTTCCACATGCTCAGGTGGACAGTGCCCACTGAATGTGCTGGAAGGAGCATCCTGCTGTTCAGGAATATGAGGGGAGTCAGTCTAAATCTAACCCTCAGCATATGAGACTTGGCAGGTCTGCACCTGCCCAGATCTCTTTCTTTCATTCTAAGGAGAACTTCTGTGTGCAGTTGTTTCTGCACAGGTCACCTCTTCACCTCTCTAAGAGTCAATCTTGGTTCCTTTCCAGTTCACGTTATCAGCTAAGCTTTGATTGTGGCATCTTAATTAATGGAGACAGAAGGAAATCACCAAGGCATTCAAATCCCACTGTGGATTTACAGTGCTTGCAGTTAGCAAATTTGTAGTTTTCACTGTAAAATGAACTGATTTTGTAGTATAATAATAATAACTTATTATGATTCATTGGTATCTTTTGTACCAGAATATATTTGGGCCACTTTCAGTGTGAGCTACATAAGGTAGATCAGAATTTATACAGATTCTTTCATCTGAGGATTTTCAGACTGCTTACCAGATATTAATTAATTTTAACTTCGTAACACCTTTGAGACTGAATGCTTAACCTCACAGAGATGTTTCTATTTTTTCTATATTTTGCAAAATATAAGGATACTTAAAACTTCTAAGGAGTATTTAAAGTCCAGAGGTGGATAAAGGAGAAGAAAACCAATACATGATAACCATACCTGCTAATAAAACAGTTTTCACTCAGGAAAGAGGTAGATTTATTAATAGTAATCAAATCTAACAATGGAAAATTGTTTGTGTTTTTTATTATAATTCATTTTACAATTGCTGTATTTATAATTTTTTTACTAGATCAAAATGAATGCACTATTTACATGCAATAAATAATCCAAGGGCATTATATGACCTATATATATTTTTAGTAATTAATTAACATGATACACAATGCAAATGAAATTTATTGAATATTTAAAAGGAGCTTTTTAGTTGCAGTTTGAACTAACCTCTTGTTCTGTAGATTGACTGTAATTGTACTGTAATTTTTTTCTTGTATATTAGCATATCAATATCATTAAGAGATACATAATAGCAAAAAATGAGTAATGGAAGGATTGATTTTGAAACAAAGAAAGTTCAGAGTTAAAAGTTGCTATAGAAATGTAAATCAATTCAAGTTTTTCATATATCCTGTCTTTAAAGTGATTTGTACTAGCATTTGAAAGTAGTATTTGGATCAGCCACGCTGGGGAAACTATTATGCTCTGCTATGTACTTGGGGAAAGACAGGCAAAGGAAGAAAGTGGGATGAAATCAGAAATGATGCAGGAACTGGGGTTAATAAATCTGTGCTGAAGGGTAGACACTTCGGAAAGACTTTGGCTGCTGCACAAGCAGATGAGTGAAACAACCAGAATCTCAGGGACAGATTTTTTGCAGATTTTTTGGCATTGATTTTTCAGTCTAGGAAGCATTAGGTTTGACAGGTTAGGAGCACAACCACAGTGGGAGTGGACAATCAGCATCAGGAAATCTGGAGCTTCAGGTTGTACAAAAAACCCCAAAGACAAATGCAGTGTGATACATTTAAAACATGTTTGTTGGTTTCAGGGGCTCTTTGGTAACTGAGAGACATCATGACTCTCTCATCATGTGTTCCAGCTGTCATGAGAAAGGAAGAGTCTAGATTTTATTCCATTAGGATTAATACATTTTTCTCCTTACTTTTCTTTCTTACCATCACCACACATTTCTCTTTGATTAGTTTTTTCTCTTTTTTCCTCAATTATTTCTCAGCTGCTTTCCATTAAGAAGGATAAATGCCTCGTTTTTTACACAGCCTTTCATTTGCAGGAGCTCTTGATGTTACACCAATGCACCACTGCCCATTCCTACCGTGGGCCAGGAAGGGGTCATTGGCATGGCTGTGTACTCCATGCTGCTCTTGTGCTGTTTATAAGTAACCTAGCAAATTGGCATTAATGCCAAACTGGATTTAATACTGACATTATTTCCTTGCCAAGTCAAATTGATAAACTGAGCTTCAGCAGTGAGCATTGAATAGTTTGGGTTTGTTCCACCTGCAAACAGCCAGGTGTTCCACATGCTCCACACAGCTGTCAGCTGCCAGGAACCCCTGACTCGGTGTGAAGATCTGGGATGTGCTTTATGAGTATTTTGTCTGTTGGCAACATTTTCTGAATGTGCAGAATGAAGTGACCCAGACTATTTCAGCACAGGACTTGTCTAAACCAGATGTAAAATCTTCTTTAAGGAATATATTGTGAAAGGTGAGTAACTGCATTCAGAATTCCTGTGCTGACAGTTGCTTTTATTTTCTTTTGAAGATAAAACAATCAAATTGTGGAAAATTACTGAAAGAGATAAGAGACCAGAGGGG
The DNA here is from genome assembly GCF_031753505.1 of Anomalospiza imberbis. Lineage (NCBI taxonomy): Eukaryota > Metazoa > Chordata > Aves > Passeriformes > Viduidae > Anomalospiza > Anomalospiza imberbis. The sequence goes on from NC_089684.1 coordinate 54,629,141, forward strand.
TACAACTTAAAAGATGAAGAAGGAAAGCTTAAAGATCTTTCTACAGTAACATCACTGCAGGTAAGCTTCTGTCCATGTCCAAAATTCATTTGTTTCTGAAAAAGGCAGTGCTGAGTCAGTAAAAGATTTAAATATGTACCTAACATAAGGTTATGTTAGGTACATATTTAAGCTAAGTACTTATTTATGAATACTATATAAGCTAAGTATTTATTTATATGATTATTCTAACTGAAGCTTTAGATGACTGCTAACTGTATTGAATCTGCCACATATTTGCAAGTCACAAATGCTTTAAGATATACTGACCAAAATAAGTATTTTTGAGAGTTCATGTTGGTTTTATTTTTCCTGATAAAATTCTGTTATTGTGACTTAATGTGCTTTCATAAAATCTTCTTTAACCTCATGTGCTGGAAGCATTTTATTTGTAATTAATTTTGATCAGGTTTCTTGCCACATTCAGAGCAATTGAGTTAAAGACAGTACACCAAATTTCAGTTTCATCTTTTTCTCAGTTTTATAAAAGAATTATTTTAAGAGTGGGATTCGCAGTCTGTGCTCTGGTAAACCTGAGATTCTGCATTGCTGAAAAGATGCCGTTATGGAGCTTATATAAGCATAGGTGATGATAGAATTATTCAGTTTGGAAAAGATGGCTAAGGTCATCAAGTCCAACCATGAACCCAGCACATATTCAATAAACCATGTCCCCAGGTGCCACTTCTACACGTCTTTTAAATACCTCCAAGTATGCTGACTCAACCACTTCCCTGGGCAGCCCCTTCCAGTGCTTGACAAAATTTTGGTGAACAAATCTTTCCTAATATCCAACTATAATAACCAATATGATCAAAATATATTATAAGCCATTTCCTTTTCTCCTGTCACCTGCTTCCTGGAGAGGAGGCCCGTTATCCACATGTTAACGTAGATTTTTGCTCTCAGACTTTTTTGGCTGAATTCACTCCAGGTATTTTGTCAAAGGAAATGGCTGAAGGTTAGAACTGGAAGGCTATGTTGTATAGAGTGTCTTTATTATTGAAAACAAAGCAAGCCATTATGGTCTGTTGGGGAAAAAAAAGTGTACATATGACTTCATTAATGGAATATTTATCTATTCTGTATGATTAGGCAAACAAAATTATTCCAGATTGCTTATAGTCTGAGAATTCTCTGAGAACTGAGCATCCTCTTGAGGGGAAGAGGAGGGGCAGGCCCTGATCTTTTCTCGGGGGTGACAGTGACAGGACCCCAGGGAATTGCCTGAAGTTGTGTCAGGGGAAGTTTAGGTTGGATATTAGAAAAAGGTTCTTCATGCAGAGGATGGTTGGGCACTGGCACAGGCTCCCCAGGAAAGTGATCACAGCACCAAGCCTGGCAGAGTTCGAGAAACATCTGGACACTGCTCTCAGGCACATGATGTGATTCTTCGGGATAGTGTTGTTCAGGGTGGGAGTTGAACACTGTGATCCTTGTGGGTCCCTTCCAACTTGACATATTCTCTGATTCTGTAGTTCAAAGGTTGAGTTTTGTTTTGTTCCTTTAGTAGAAAGCGAAACTCCAATGTTACTCTGTTCCTCTTTAAACTACCTTGTGGATTGATGTGTGATAGATCGTTTCTGATGCATGTTCAACAACACTGAATAGTCCCAGTCATGGACCACAGCTTTACAGTGTTTAATGCTTTATTGATAGGGAATAAATTGAGTGTCTGCTTATTGAAGCATGACTTTGAAGTGACACGCAGGGAAGTAATGAGTGAACATTGACAAGTGATAATCTGTGATATTGGCTTTTGAGGGGTACATGTGCATGTACAGTATGTCATGTTAGCTTTCTTTATTTATTATGTTTCTCTGAGATTACAGCCTTTTCACCACATGAGTTTTTGGAAAGAGAAACATGAAGTAGCAAAACAAATAGAGTTAAGTGATTTACAACTAAGGGCAAACCCTTTGGCAAAAGCAAAATATGAGTGCTTCAGTGCTTGCCAGAGCCTCCTGCACATGTGGGGCAGTAGCTTGTGCAGTGGGACTGACCTGTTCTGTGGCAGCTGACAGTCCCTCCCTTCCCACAGTCCAGGCTTTTCATCACTCTGCCTGCCTCTCTGGTCTCACCCTTTTTCCTTGGCCAGGCAGGCCTTGCCCAGCAGTTAATCCAGGGGAAGTTCAGTTTGTGTACACTGTCAAGCAGTTTTATAATATTGCAGTCTTTGAATGCTTACTCTCCATTGGAATTCTCATCATCCTAGCAAAGCAGTATTTCAAGTCTTACTCTCTCTCTGGTTTGTGTTCTGTTGTTTTTTTTGGTTTCTTTTTGGCAGGTGCCTGTATTGAAACCCATGGATTTGATGGTAGAAGTCACTCCCAGGAGAATCTTTGCTAATGGTCACACCTATCATGTCAACTCAATATCGGTCAACAGTGACTGTGAGACATACATGTCAGCGGATGATCTCAGGATTAACCTCTGGCATTTAGCCATCACAGATAGGAGCTTCAGTATCCTTTATTGTGATTCCCTGCTCAGTGTTCATGTTATTAGTAGGGCTTAAGAGGTCTATTTTAAAATATTTTTTCTGCAGGTTTTAAAATATACCTTTACTTACCAGAATCCCTGCATTATTTGTAACAGAAAATGCTGAGATATTGTAAGAGACAGCTAATAGATTGAAAAAAAATCAAGGAATTTTATATAAAAAATGTGTTGGTTAAAGTGTAAAAAGTGTTGGTTAAAGACATTTAAATAAGAAACAGATGCTAGCTGAATGGTAACGATCCACCTGACTAGAACACTGTGTACTGTCATATCCTGAAGACATTTCATGCTGAGATACTGCACCTTGTTTTGCTGCAAGGTCAGTTCTTATCCTGTCCCTGCCCCCATTCTCCATCATCCTGCTTCCCACAGCCCTGATGCCTGAGAAGTGCACAGTTTGGGGGTGAGGCTCAGCTGCTCTGTGTGAGTTCTGTCTGTGATTAATGCAGGCATTGATGTCTCAAGTGCTGGTGTTATCCTGAGAGGTCCCTTGTGGAGTCATTCTGGCCATCTCTGAGGCTGCCCCTTGCACTACAACAGGGTGTCTTGGAGGGAGAGCAAAAGAGAATGTAGCCAAGAAAAGTAGTTCTCTGTGTTTTGCAGAACATAAATAGACTGGTAATAAGAGAAATAGGTTATGGGGCCAGGTCAGAATATTGTATTCCTTTGGTGATTTCTTTTGAGTGTATCAAAAGGAGCTAAAAGAATATGTCTCTGTGGGTTTATATGAGGGACTATTAGATGTCAAAGTGAAGTTGTGCTGTTGGGGTAGATCTCCTCAGAGAAGGCATCAATGTGATGGGGTGTTCTCCCCGTCTCTGGTGATTGTATTTATTCCTTTGTGGGCCAGGTCATCTTTGAAATTTAACCCACCCTTTGCTAATGTCACAGGAAACAATGATCTTTAAATCAAACAACACTTAATGTCCTTAAAGAATTGTCTTTGCAGGGTCAAGTGACAGGTGCCCTTACCCTGGGGATTGTATATCTGAATATCTCCTCAGTTTGTTTCCAAACTCATGCTGTTGTTCTGTCCTTCACATGTATAGATTAAGCAAACTTAATAGGTTCCCTCTTTAATATGACTGTATATTTAGGAATAATTTATATGTGGTACTTCAAAGTCCAGCTATGCCTGCCTTGATATCCAAGCAACTGTACTTCCATTCTTTAGTAGGACAGACCATAATTATTTGCCAGCACACCTATTTGAAGTAGCAGTGTGGCTCTGACAGTGTCCTCCTCACAGCAGATTCACCTTCCAGACCCTTTTGGTCCCTGTCCTGGACCCTTTTGCATGTGACTCTGCTGTGTGTCCTCCCCTACTGTGTGTCCTGCTCTTCTAAGGCAGAGCAGTGGGTCAGACCAAGCACAGTAACCTCTGTATCCTGTGCATGATCACCAGATCACATTTCAGAATGCTTATGTAAGATAAGGCTTTGCCTTTGGCAAGTCCTTTTATTGTATTAAAGCTATTTAATAATTTATGGATTGTCAAGATAAATGTCCCTGAAAAGTTTCAAAAACCAAGTAAATAATTTTTATTATAGTTCATAAGGACAGCATGAATTTTTAGTGTCATGTGCTACACTAAGAGCTTACTGACAGAAATATCAGCAGTAAATGAGTAGCTGTGTGGACTTTGTTTCAGGCATTAGCCCACTCCTGTGGCTGAGTATTTACTGATAAAATGTCTTTGAAGGTTTCTGATTGATTCATTGATTTAGCTCTTAAAATAAAGTTTATAATGACACACTCATTTTCTGAGTATGTTCTAAGAATGATAATGAGAGGGAAATTAAGAGTGTGTTTTTGAGTTTTAGGATAGGAAACTTTTCCTGTGTCTGAGATAAGCACTAGTGGCTTTGGGATACTTGGATTGGGATACAGATATTGCTGCTTCTTTTGCACTTGAATGAAAAATCTGTGAGGACTGTGATGAGAGAGTTCAAGCAGTGACAGGAGATAACACCAGGTAACTGGATAATCAATTCTAGGGGCGAAATGTTCCTCCTAAGGTGCCCACGGTGGCAGCAGGTTGGCTTTTGTGGCTGGATGCCTGTATGTATTCAGGAGAGTAGGCTGAGTTACAGAGGCTGTGCCCACAACTGTTTCAGACAATATAAGCTGCACCTGTCTGTACTCAGTTGTCAAAACCAGTGTATCAGACAGATTACTTTTACCTAATTCTTTGATAAACAGAAATTTTGACATAGGTATTCCAAGAGAAGGTGAGATAGTTACAGAATATTGCTCATATTGGGGAATTAGCTGGGAGGCCATGATACCTGAAAGAAGGGGATGAGCAAGTTAGATTTGCATCAGTCTCCCAGCAGGGATCTTTTTGTCCATACAGAGCCCTGTACATCTTGTAAAATTGCAGGGATGTGTTTTTCCCTGGATAACAGCATCTATCCCTGAAACTGCATTTCTGTCCTACAGAAAAACAACTTATATAAAAATCTCCTGGAAGTAGTTGAGTTTCTGGTAAAATCAGTGGGTGTGCCAGTTGCAATTAAGACTAGACATATTAAGGTGAAAAAATTCTGCCAAGCCAACAGTTTAAATTACAAATGAATGTTGCTGGGCTTGGTGCCTTCTGTAACACATTTATGGGGATAGGCAGGAGGAGGCTGAGGCTGTTTTGAAAATGCTTGTTTCACATCTTTTTACTGAATGCAAAAGGGAAATGAAGCATCTTGCTGTTTTACATTCAAGGCTTGATTACTTGAAATGCATGTTTAAAACAATAAATAGAAAGCATTTTGGTTTGAAGTGGATTTTGTTAATAAGGGATGTGACAGGGATGAGTATTTGCCTTTCAATTTTCCCTCAGAGGCAGCACTGCTACATGAAATGACTTACGATCTGTTTACCCAAGAGGCTGCTTGTGACAATGACACAAACAAATACAGTGGAAGAGTTTCTGGACATTCATATAATGTCTGAACATCTTTACAAACTGCATCAGAAATCCTGGAGGAAGACTTAATCAGCAGCAGTATGTTTAGGTATTTTTGCAAATAAAATACTTTGCCCTTTAGAATTTAATTTGAGAACAGTTTAGTTATAACTATCATTTCAGCAGTTTTAAAAATCACTGATAATTTTTAATTTCTTTGAAAATACAGAGCAGTGGAGATCTTAAAGTAATTCTCTTTCTGTAATCTTTGGGAAAATATTTTAAATCAGCTTTGCAGAATTTGACCAGAATATTTACCTTAGGTAAAGCCTTAGGCAGATAAAATACAACTAGTGCTTTTCTGGTTTGCTTTTGTATTAGTGTAAGCACTAGCTGGGGTGAAAAGCAGGCAAGTGAGTTTATGCTATGCCTATGTAAATTTAATGATGAGTATGCAAGACTTCTGTACCTTGCTTCCCACTTGCAAATGGATGTGCTCAGTATTGTTTGGGCAGGAGGGGGCAAGAGAGAGGAGGAGGTGAGAGGAAAGGAAGGGGAAGGTTAACCTGTCAAATAATTGCACATACTAGGATTTTCTTCAGTAAAAGGTTTAATGTGTTTGGTTGTGTTATGGAGAGCGAGAGTCAGTGACCTTAATTATGGATGATATTCTGCACTGGAAAAGAAGTAAGGTAAGGGTTGCTGTATTTGTTACTGTTTGGTCAGAAATGGTTTAGCAGTGTTGCCCATAGTTTAAGCCTTTAGATAGTCATCTTGGGTGAAATGAATGAGAAAAAAGGACTGCTAGGAGCATACTGATAAGGCTTACTTGCCATTAGCAGCAATCTTTGGACTATCTAGCTGCACTAAATATTCTTTATGTGAATGTATTTGGATTGCTCACAGAACTATGTAGCTCATAGCACTTGAACTCCCTTCATTTCCTGGTAGCACACTATTTCACTCTAGAGGCTGTCATGGCATTGCTATGGAAACAGCATTGCTGTTTCCAGCATGTGCTCATCTTGAGACTCATCTTGACTAAAATACTCATTTCTCAGTCAGATCAATATAGTCCAGGGTTATCCTGCTTTAATAAAAAATTCCTTCTTCTCTGTCCCAAAAGGGTTAAGCTAATTATCAGATTACCATAGGGCCTTCTTGCAGTCTAATATATTCTGGTATTTGAGGCATATCTTGGATAGTCAGTTTGTTAGGCACCGTATCTTGGGAAAATGAATTTACTTAAGATGTAAACAACAGGAAAAAAATAGAAAAACCCAAAATAACATGGTACATTGATAAGAGACCAAGCTTGTGGCAGCTCACTGTGCATCTGAATGTAGTGCATATGTAGGGCAAATACAGAGCTCTGGGAGCAGCCTAGGCTGCGGGAGATAGCCAGCCTTACAAAATCCCTGTACCTGCCTCAGTGCTAAGAATGTGAAAGCTAAACTGAAGCAGATCTGCAGTATTGTCTTGTTATTTGGGGAGGAAGTTTATGCCCTTGAGTGAGATAAGGCTGTTTGTATAAAAATGCTTGAGCCAGGAAGACTGTGCAGAAGCTGTGTGCACAAGGATGCCTTTTCTGTGCTCTCAAAAGTGTGTCTGTACTGTGTGAGAAACTGCTGCCACCCCCACCCACTGCACTGTTTCCTACAGAACACACCTTCTCTTTGGGAGATGGCAGACCTTATTTCTCTTCTGAGACCTCTGTCTAAGCCATGTTAGCACTTCCTCTTCTGTCAAGAAGAATGTGTCAATCTCTATCAGGTATTTAAAAGGTCAATGTTATACCATGGAGTCATATTCCAGCTGAGTTGCTACTAGCAACGTTTGAGTAACTTTTCCTCAAATTTGTATTCTTCTTTTGTTCTTTTCTTCCTAGAGTCTCTCCCTCTCCCACATGCATTGTGTCTCTCTCTCTCTCTCTCTCTCTCTCTCTCTCTGGTAAAGAAGAATGAAGATGCCTGCAAAGCTAAAATCAGGTCTGTAAGTTAGAGGATTGCAGAGATGCCATGTACACTGATCTCATGGTCTGGAGAGCCCTCTGATTCTAACTCTTGAGAAGTTACTGCTTTGCTTTTCTCATTTAAACACTCCTAAGTGAACAACTGAGGGGGGAAAAGCTTTATTGAGCTGATTAGGTTCTGGGCTGATGAGATTCCCTTGCTAGACTCTACTTTTTCAGAACAGAATACTGTCTGTCTAGTAAAAGATTTTTCTACTAAGAGCTGACAGTGGCAAACCTAAAGATTTTTATATCTGACTTGTAGTCCTTAAGCCTTGTAAACTCTTGTCTTTCCCAAGAATTTTCCATTTATGTTACTCTTATCTGAAGCAATGGAAAACTTTTTCAAGAGAAAAATTACTGTTGTAGAGGGAAATTGATTGTTACCCATTTAGCAACAATGCACAATCTATTTCAGGTTGTTTTGAAGTGATCTGATTGTCAAAGCTCTGAGAAATGGTGAGTTCCATTGACTTTGACATTTAACTTGTGGGTTTGAGATCTTTTCAGCTTATTAAAAATAAATTCTTTTGAAATTGCCTATGAGACTACAGATACCAAATCACCTGGTAACTTGAGGATCATTTACACTGGTGTAGTTCAGTAATAACTTTTGCTAAGATGTAATTAATGCATTAGCAGCAGGTGCAGTAGTTCTTATATAGGTTTTATTCCTAATGCTTATCATTTCTTTGTCAGCAAAGGTATATATGAGGGGCAACAGGTCATAGATCATATACTGAGGCTTAGGGTAGGAACAAACTCCTACATAAAGCTCCATAAAGTGCTGCTGACTGGACCACAACAAAGTGCAGTATAGATATGATGGTGTTAAGGGTACTTAAGGGAATTCTTGAAATAATGAAAAATAGCACCTTATTTCTGGAAAGATTATTTTAATTAAGTAAGCAGAAAGTATAAGCAATTCAGATCATCTCCAGAAGTGGACACGGCACTCCAGGTGGAGTCTCAACAGAGTGGAGGGGCAGAATCCCCTCCCGTGACCTGCTGCCCACACTACTTTGGGTGCAGTGCAGGACACAGTTGGTTTCTGGGCTGTGAGTGCATCCCGCCTCTCATCCATCAGCATCCCCATGTCCTGGGCAGGGCTGCTCTCGATCCCTTCATCCCCCAGCCTGAGTTGATACCAGGGCTTGCCCTGACCCAGGTGCAGCACCTTGTACTTGGTAGTGTTAAACCTCATGAGGTTCTCTTGAGCACACTTCTTGAGCTTGTCCAGGTCCCTCTAGATCAGTCCTTGGTGTGTGTTTTTGGCTGTGTGTTAGGGAAAATGCTGTAGGGATTCTTTTATTCAAATCACACAAGAAATGTTTTTAGTGTCAGTCTAAGGGTGAAATTAGTAAATAGTAATAGGTAAATAGTATGTGCAACTCTAAGTTATCATCTCCTCTGAACTGCATAGAATCCCAATAGTAAACAGAGCCTTTCATGAACTCTCTATAGACTAATTTGTAAGAAAAATTCTGTGTGTCCCTAGTGCAAGGTACCAAGAGAGAACTGCATTTCTAGGATCACTTAAATGACTTTGCCTAGTAGGCACTAATGTAGATACAGCTTCTAAAAAAGGCACTGAATTGTCTTCTGCTTCTGTTGAGGTCAAACTACATCCAGTTCAGATACAATATTATTTCTGATGTGGTCATCATTATTTACAATATCTTAATTGAGTACAGCTTTCAAGCTTTTCAGAGAAGTTGTAAGAAAAGTTGTGTGTTTATATGTGAGCTTGTGCGAATTGCAGTCTTTATAACTAGCTGTGTAATTCAAGTACTAGATTATAAATACAGCAGTAAGGCTGTGTGAATGGGCACTGTAATCTGCATCTTGCAGATTATTTGTTTTCAAGAAGTCCAGAGAAGTTTCAGCATCTCTTAGGAGATCTCTTAAGCATGTATAAGTTCAGATTTAGGGAGCTCAGAAAACCATGACTAAATCTGCAGAAGTGGTCTTTCAATGCTTTGTTTGGTTTTGCTTCTTGCCAGAGGACACTTTGTGATCCCTGTCAGAAACTTTGCTTATAACTATTCTGATTACCTTAAATTGACTCCTATCTTAGGAATTTGACTGTCAACCAGTCAGAGAGAACTGGACGACAGAGCATGACTGATAGCCAAAGGAGCAATATTAGAGCTAGTTAAGCAGTATCTTAGCATTGAATCCCTGAGTGAGATCCTCCTGGCCATACAGCTGAAATGTGTGTTGCAGTGAAAGCAAAAAGTGCATGGCTGGAATGTATGATACCAGTTTCATCAGGGCATGGGATAGCATTATGGAAATATTCCCTATCTAGCCATCATCCAAAATAAATAAATTAGAAGAGTTGAATCTTGCTGTGAAAAACTAATTACAGCTGAGGCCTTTGCATTCTTGGCAATGACTAGTCTCTTCCTTTTTCTGCAGTTGCCTTTCAAGAAGTTAATTTAAGGTGATTTGAGCATAGCTATAGCCTTGGGATAATTACTGCACTGTAGATTTATTGTTTAATAGAAATATTAATTTGTTAATCAGAATACATAATTTTCTTACTTATCACTCCTGTCCATACACAACTTGAAGTATGTGATTATGTTTTTCTTTTAATGGATTTCTTTATCTAGCCCTCTGTCTTCTCTAACACAGTTGTCCCCAAATAGACACCCATACCTGTGATTTCATTTCTGCAGAGGTAAGGAAAAGCATAGCCTGAGGCATTAGAATACTCTTGCTTTTTGAAAATGTATAGTGAATTGTAAAAAGGAAAAAGAAAATTGGGCGGAGTTGTAACAAATGATGAAGAATAGTGTGAAATTCTGAGCCCGTAAAAACCATTTCAGGATTCCTTAGTAGTGCATTAAAGAACACAACTGGGATTTCACTGAATTCATGTTTGTTGAGCAATCTAGGCAATGTGACTCTAAGAGATACTTAAAATTTTACAATAGGTGCAAAGATGTATTTTCCCAGAACTCCATAGAGACAATTGCTTTCCAATTTAATAGGGACATAGCAAACAAGTTACTATTTTGTATCAGGAATGCTCTTTAAAAGATCATTATCACAACCTTTCTCAAGTTTATTGGTATGGAAGAGAGAAAGAGCACATAATAGAGCTGAAATGAATGTTAGCATCAACCACCAGCTTTCCTTTTTCACCCAAGTAATTTCAGGTGTTATCCAAAATCTGAGATCTGTAGCAGAGAGGGACTTGGGAACTATGTCAGAGAATATTAAATTACAGATAAAGGGTCATGTCATGGAACTGATCCTCATCTAAGTAGCACTCATATATTAGTGTGACTGCAGGCAATGCAGTTATTCTTGTGGAAATGGGTACAGGATTCGGTCCAAGATTTATTGTCTTAACTAATTTTATTTCTTCAGCTGATGAGTTTTAATCAGTGTGTTGTCATTGTAGAAGCTTTTAAATTGCATGCTACTGTTTCCCTCTGGATTAATTTCTCATTGAAGCATTTTGAAAATGAGCAATTCTCTGTTGTCACAGGTGCAGTCGGTGTATCCAACTTGAAAAACGTGTATTATGGATTTATTGAAAGTTAGACAAAAAAAACCATTTACACAGTTCTACGTACAATTATATGAAAAGATAATGTATAAATAATTTAATCAGCTCTGCCAGAGGGGAGAATTCTCTTAAATGAGTCTAATTATTCAAATTCCCCTGTGAGTTTGGACTTGAAATTAAACTTGCAAAGCACACTCCTTCTCAGAGTATTAACATAAAAAAGAAGAAAATATAACTTGTTTTGCTCATTAGCTAAAAAAAAAATCTTTAGCTTGAAGAGTACTCATACAAAGATGTCACAAAAATGCTCACATGGTCATCTCAGGTATTGTGTCAAGCTTGTGTGTGTTCTGTGTGAGCTGTCAGAACCTGAGACCCTGGAAGCTTTTCTCACTCTTAAAAGAGCTGGGACACTCATTAATGCACACATGTCTTTATTTTGAGCTGTAATAATACACATTGGTAAGGACTGCACGTGGAATTGCAGTAGTTTGTGTCTTTGGAATAGAAATGCTCTGTAAACAAAGGCCATATCAACTTTCACAAACTTATGGCACCAGTCTTAAGAATAAGTTGATTTTTACTGTTGCCATACTGCATGCTGATGGGCATTTTTGAAAATCCTTTCAAGTTAATTAAGCAACCAGATAATAAGCCCTGCCACAAGATTTTATTCAGGTATCTTATGTAACACAGTATACGGAATTTGAATGTAAATTTTATTATTATTTTTAAAGCAGCTATTTTTCAGAAGTATCTGGCTATTTTTGAAGATAGTTTTATTTCAATACTTCCATAACAAGCATGCAGAGGAGGGGAGATACTTATGCTCTGAAAGACACTTCTAGCTAGCTAAAATTTGCAAAAATACATAATTTGTGACTCAAATTTAAAAATCAGTAAAAATATGGAATTTCTCCAGCCTAGTGTGGTACAAATACTACTGTATTAGGGTTTTCTGAAATGTATATGAAAGAATAAGTTGCATATTGAGAAAGAAAAGTCACAACCAACATCTCTAAAGAGTCTATACCCTCCAACTGGAATTTCTGTGTCTGCTTTTATTTAAGAGACAGATCTTCCTCAGCTGCATGGGATTTTAGTAATTACCAAGAAGAAATTTCTTATAGGAATATGTGTCAGCATATAG